>NC_092110.1:17823779-18423779 GCF_045679555.1 Salvelinus alpinus | reverse complement strand
AGGCCCATAGTGGTGTAAGTAGCACTGTTCTACAAGGTTTTTCACAGCTATAAGCAAGCTACCCACTTCCTCAACCTGACAAGAGAGGTGGAGTGGAGGTTATTGTGACATTATTATTGGTTATTATTGAATTAATGTCAAATGGTGGTGGTGCTCAGACCTGGACTGGCCTTGGTGCATCATCAGGTTAATCTCAGTCTGTTTGTTTTTCTCCTTGGCTCTATCCCACTGGGTAAGTAGTTCAGACAGCTCCCTGTTCCTCATCTCATCTGCCTCAGAGGGAAAGAAGACAACACAGTCTAACCTGGCCGCAGACAATTCATGAACCAAAACAAAATGGTTTATCATTAGCACATATAGAGCACAATGTACATGCATTTCTAAGCATGTATTTGTATGTCTGACCAGCTTGTTGGTGTTGTGCTCCTGCTTTAGACTGTCCAGGCTGTGCTGGCCCTGCTCCAGCTCCTCCATCAGCTGGCCCAGGTGCTCCACCAGATCCTGATGGGTGAGGGACAGGGTCTCAAGGCGTTGGATGATGGGCATCACCAGGGAGTCTGCCCCTTACTCCAGGTGATCTACATTCACAGTCAGGTAAGGAAACAAACATACTTATTGTATTGTACCTCACAACATACACTGTATACCTTGTTTATTAATTGGAAAGAGCACTCAAATGTCTCAATATTTCTTCCAAACAATAGATTTCCAGATCCAGGTATAATTGATTCAACTAAAAGTCAAACAACTTACTCTCTTGGGAGGAAATCTAAAATGTTCATCATGTAGTCTTCATACATTTTGTGCTTGGTCACCTTATCCTTTAAATACTGCTGCCTGTAGAGGTTGGGGGAAAATATGTCAGGTAAAGAGAGTCCAAGATTTCAGGTGAGAAGATTGATATGTCCAATGTCTCTCCAGCTTTTCAGTGAGCTCCTCTTTCTGTTTCAGATCGTTCCGCTTCCTCGCTGCCGGATACTTCTTCAGGGCCCACCGGCGCAGTTGAGATCATAAACCTAGGGGGAAAAGTCAAGAGATGATGTACACATAAGCAGGTTACTACTGTATACAGTGGGGAGAACAAGTATTTGATACACTGCCGATTTTGCAGGTTTTCCTACTTACAAAGCATGTAGAGGTTTGTAATTTTTATCATAGGTACACTTCAACTGTGAGAGACGGAATCTAAAACAAAAATCCAGAAAATCACATTGTTTGATTTTTAAGTAATTAATTTGCATTTTATTGCATGACATAAGTATTTGATCACCTACCAACCAGTAAGAATTCCGGCTCTCACAGACCTGTTCGTTTTTCTTTAAGAAACCCTCCTGTTCTCCACTCAATACCTGTATTAACTGCACCTGTTTGAACTCATTAGCTGTATAAAAGACACCTGTCCACACACTCAATCAAACAGACTCCAACCTCTCCACAATGGCCAAGATCAGAGAGCTGTGTAAGGACATTTAACATTTTACATTTAAGTCATTTAGCAGACGCTCTTATCCAGAGCGACTTACAAATTGGTGCATTCACCTTATGACATCCAGTGGAACGGCCACTTTACAATAGTGCATCTAAATCTTTTAAGGGGGGGGGGAGTGAGAAGGATTACTTTATCCTATCCTAGGTATTCCTTAAAGAGGTGGGGTTTCAGGTGTCTCCGGAAGGTGGTGATTGACTCCGCTGTCCTGGCGTCGTGAGGGAGTTTGTTCCACCATTGGGGGGCCAGAGCAGCGAACAGTTTTGACTGGGCTGAGCGGGAACTGTACTTCCTCAGTGGTAGGGAGGCGAGCAGGCCAGAGGTGGATGAACGCAGTGCCCTTGTTTGGGTGTAGGGCCTGATCAGAGCCTGGAGGTACTGAGGTGCCGTTCCCCTCACAGCTCCGTAGGCAAGCACCATGGTCTTGTAGCGGATGCGAGCTTCAACTGGAAGCCAGTGGAGAGAGCGGAGGAGCGGGGTGACGTGAGAGAACTTGGGAAGGTTGAACACCAGACGGGCTGCGGCGTTCTGGATGAGTTGTAGGGGTTTAATGGCACAGGCAGGGAGCCCAGCCAACAGCGAGTTGCAGTAATCCAGACGGGAGATGACAAGTGCCTGGATTAGGACCTGCGCCGCTTCCTGTGTGAGGCAGGGTCGTACTCTGCGGATGTTGTAGAGCATGAACCTACAGGAACGGGCCACCGCCTTGATGTTGGTTGAGAACGACAGGGTGTTGTCCAGGATCACGCCAAGGTTCTTAGCGCTCTGGGAGGAGGACACAATGGAGTTGTCAACCGTGATGGCGAGATCATGGAACGGGCAGTCCTTCCCCGGGAGGAAGAGCAGCTCCGTCTTGCCGAGGTTCAGCTTGAGGTGGTGATCCGTCATCCACACTGATATGTCTGCCAGACATGCAGAGATGCGATTCGCCACCTGGTCATCAGAAGGGGGAAAGGAGAAGATTAGTTGTGTGTCGTCTGCATAGCAATGATAGGAGAGACCATGTGAGGTTATGACAGAGCCAAGTGACTTGGTGTATAGCGAGAATAGGAGAGGGCCTAGAACAGAGCCCTGGGGGACACCAGTGGTGAGAGCACGTGGTGAGGAGACAGATTCTCGCCACGCCACCTGGTAGGAGCGACCTGTCAGGTAGGACGCAATCCAAGCGTGGGCCGCGCCGGAGATGCCCAACTCGGAGAGGGTGGAGAGGAGGATCTGATGGTTCACAGTATCGAAGGCAGCCGATAGGTCTAGAAGGATGAGAGCAGAGGAGAGAGAGTTAGCTTTAGCAGTGCGGAGCGCCTCCGTGATACAGAGAAGAGCAGTCTCAGTTGAATGACTAGTCTTGAAACCTGACTGATTTGGATCAAGAAGGTCATTCTGAGAGAGATAGCGGGAGAGCTGGCCAAGGACGGCACGTTCAAGAGTTTTGGAGAGAAAAGAAAGAAGGGATACTGGTCTGTAGTTGTTGACATCGGAGGGATCGAGTGTAGGTTTTTTCAGAAGGGGTGCAACTCTCGCTCTCTTGAAGACGGAAGGGACGTAGCCAGCGGTCAGGGATGAGTTGATGAGCGAGGTGAGGTAAGGGAGAAGGTCTCCGGAAATGGTCTGGAGAAGAGAGGAGGGGATAGGGTCAAGCGGGCAGGTTGTTGGGCGGCCGGCCGTCACAAGACGCGAGATTTCATCTGGAGAGAGAGGGGAGAAAGAGGTCAGAGCACAGGGTGGGGCAGTGTGAGCAGAACCAGCGGTGTCGTTTGACTTAGCAAACGAGGATCGGATGTCGTCGACCTTCTTTTCAGGACATCAGGGATAAAATTGCAGACCTGCACAAGGCTGGGATGGGCTACAGGACAAAAGGCAAGCAGCTTGGTGAGAAGGCAACAACTGTTGGCGCAATTATTAGAAAATGGAAGAAGTTCAAGATGACGGTCAATCACCCTTGGTCTGGGGCTCCATGCAAGATCTCACCTCGTGGGGCATCAATGATCATGAGGAAGGTGAGGGATCAGCCCAGAACTACACGGCAGGACCTGGTCAATGACCTGAAGAGAGCTGGGACCACAGTCTCAAAGAAAACCATTAGTAACACACTACGCCATCATGGATTAAAATCCTGCAGCGCACGCAAGGTCCCCCTGCTCAAGCCAGCGCATGTCCAGGCCCATCTGAAGTTTGCCAATGACCATCTGGATGATCCAGAGGAGGAATGGGAGAAGGTCATGTGGTCTGATGAGACAAAAATAGAGCTTTTTGCTCTAAACTCCACTCGCCGTGTTTGGAGGAAGAAGAAGGATGAGTACAACCCCAAGAACACCATCCCAACCGTGAAGCATGGAGGTTGAAACATCATTCTTTGGGGATGCTTTTCTGCAAAGGGGACAGGATGACTGCACCGTATTGAGGGGAGGATGGATGGGGCCATGTATCGCGAGATCTTGGCCAACAACCTCCTTCCCTCAGTAAGAGCATTGAAGATGGGTCGTGGCTGGATCTTCCAGCATGACAACGACCCGAAACACACAGCCAGGGCAACTAAGGAGTGGCTCCGTAAGAAGCATCTCAAGGTCCTGGAGTGGCCTACCCAGTCTCCAGACCTGAACCCAATAGAAAATCTTTGGAGGGAGCTGAAAGTCTGTATTGCCCAGCGACAGCCCCGAAACCTGAAGGATCTGGAGAAGGTCTGTATGGAGGAGTGGGACAAAATCCCTGCTGCAGTGTGTGCAAACCTGGTCAAGAACTACAGGAAACGTATGATCTCTGTAATTGCAAACAAAGGTTTCTGTACCAAATATTTAAGTTCTGCTTTTCTGATGTATCAAATACTTATGTCATGCAATAAAATGCAAATTAATTACTTAAAAATCATACAATGTGATTTTCTGGATTTTTGTTTTAGATTCCGTCTCTCACAGTTGAAGTGTACCTATGATAAAAATTACAGACCTCTACATGCTTTGTAAGTAGGAAAACCTGCAAAATCGGCAGTGTATCAAATACTTGTTCTCCCCACTGTATATTGCTGATAAGGATTCGGCTCTCTTTCTATTTTAGGTTCTATTTTAAACCTATACAATATCTGTATAATTTCACCTGTCCATGGTATTGAAATTCCTTCGCTCATGGTGAGTGGTGTAATGTAACTCACCGCCTGCTGTTTGAGCTATAGCCCTGCCCTCCTCTGTGCAAGGGCTTTGAATTCCTGCTGTTTCTGTGCCAGCTGACGATCCACTTCATCCACCTCCACCTGCTTCTTCAAGACAAGGGTCCTCTATAATGAATTAATTCCTGTCTCCAGGACTCTGCTAGCGGCCTGCATGTGAAATTAGTAGTTAAATTAGATGTGTAATTAATACTTTAAAACTTTTATTTATGCTTTATGATCCCACTGCATTTCACCATCACTGGCCATAATAATTATGCACATCAAATGTACAGTGATGTTAAAAATTATTTGCCCCCTTTCTAATTGTCTCTACTTTCTCTACTTGCATATTTTTGATACTGAATGTTATCAGATCTTCAACCAAAACCTAATATTAGACAAATGGAGCCTGAGTGAACAAATAACACAACAATTACATACTTATTTCATTTATCCAGTAATCAAAGTTATGCAACACCCAATGCCCCTGTGTGAAAAAAGTAATGGCCCCCTTTATAACTGATGGCCCCACTCAATAACTGATTGTGCCAACTTTAGCTGAAATTACTTCAACCAAACGCTTCCTGTAGTTGTTGATCAGTCTCTCACATCGCTGTGGAGGAATTTTGGCCCACTCTTCCATGCAGAACTGCTTTATCTTAGCGATGTGTGAGTTTTCACACATGAACTGTTTGTTTCAACTCTTGCCACAACATCTCAATTGGAATTACAGTAGGTCTGGACTTTGCTAGGCATAATGGGACCCATCTCATCCAAAAAGGTATACTTTTGACTCATCTGTCCATAACATTCTTCCAAGAGTCTTGATGATCTTCCAGGTGCTTTTTGGCAAACTTTAGTCAACTTTTTGGACGAGATGGGTCCCGTTATATCTGGCAAAAACCAAACACTGCATTCCACAGTAAGAACCTCATACCAACGGTTAAGCATGGTGGTGGTAGTGCGATGGTTTGGGGATTCTTTTCTGCCTCAGGACCTGGACAACTTGCCTTACAGAGCAGAATTCATGGTTAATTCTAGTATCAGAGTATTCTACAGGAGAATGTCAGGCCATCCGTCTGTGAGCTGAAGCTGATGCGCAACTGGGTCATGCAGCAATACAATGATCCAAAACATACAATCAAGTCTACATGAAAATTGTTAAAAAGCAACACATTTGAAGTTTTGGAATGGCCTAGTCACATTCCTGACCTAATCCCATTTGAGATGTGGCAGGACTTTAAACGAGCAGTTCGTGCTTGAAAACTTTGCTGAGTTAAAGCAGTTCTGCATGCAAGAGTGGGCCAAAATTCCTCCACAGCGATGTGAGAGACTGATCAACAACTACAGGAAGCATTTGGTTGCAGTCATTGCAGCTAAATATGGCACAACCAGTTATTGTAAGGGGCAATTATTTTTTTACACAGGGGAATTGGGTGTTGCATAACTTTGTTAATTAAATTAATGAAATAAGTATGCATTTAGTTTTTATTTGTAAACTCAGGTTCCCTTTCTCTAATAATAGGCTTGGTTGAAGATCTGATACCATTCAGTATCCAAAATATGCCAAAATAGAGAAAATCACAAAAGGGCAAATACTGTTTCATGGCACTGGCTTATGTTTTGTGTGCAAATAAGATCTAATTAGAAATACTTACCTCTTATAACAGGTGTGTGATTGACATTTTCATCTCTATTTCAGGGGGAATATATAATTCAAATGTTTAATGGCAGTGTAGTGCTAAAATTCTTATTCCATTACAAACTTAACTTAAGCTGCATAATTGTGCAATATAATTTAAATGCAAATCATGATGCATCCAATTCTCATGGGCCTACGATATGATGAGACCTATTCAATAAAAGTTTATCATGACATAAGGATTGTGGCCCAATGGTAGGCAAACCTCTAAGGGATTTGCAAAGCTGAACAGATGAGCTATCATGCGTAATGCATACGATTATAAAAGTTGATTGTTACATACCTAGTTTACTCAAATTGCGTTACAAAAATGTTTTTCATTCTATTTTCCACTTGCAGTTTAATAGGAGGGTAGTCTTTATTTATAAAAGGAAGAGTCCGTATTTGTAGGTGTTGCAACTGAACTTCAATAAGTTTATAAAACTTAGCACTTGCACTTGTTGTGTTCCTGAAAGAATGGTTCCATGCACACGAACAAGAGAGCGACAAAGGTCTTTCCGGATTTGGGTGTACAACTGAACTTGTGTTACATGTTGCCCGGGAACCAGAGGGGAGGCAAGGGGGAATGTGAGGGGAGCGTTCTCCGTTGTCATAGCAACTGCGGGGAGGCGTTCAATTCCACAGATGGAAAGCAAGTGAAATGTACTCCATAAAATGCATACTTGCCTTGATAAGTTGTTGACTGACATTGAGAAATAGTTTGTCTTTGCAATCTAGATAGAACAATTATTGTACATTTCATTTTGAAAATATAGATGTCCGCATGCATGGTCAATAATTGTTAGGTATCCAATCAACTTGATCAGCACCAGCATTTTTCTTGATCCTGTTTTGACTTCAGATAATTTTCCAGATACAATAAGTATGGGTCTAGTTCATTTGACACCAAAAAAATGAGACGCATTTAATATATGTCAGTAGGCTACAGTTTCAGTTTCAATGAAACAAAGTATCAACTGAATATCATTTTGGGTTGCAATTAATGATATGTATTACACCTAGATGACTAGGTGTAATACATATGCATTTGGGTTGCAATTAATGATATATATTACACCTAGATGACTAGGGGCACTGTTTTGAAGCCTCCACACAGCCATTTTGGTACACTCCATTGTAATAACAAATATATACGATTTTGGAAGCTACACCACCGGTCAAAAGTTTTAGAACACCTACTCATTCAAGGGTTTTTCTTTATTTTTACTATTTTCTACATTGTAGAATAATAGTGAAGACATCAAAACTATGAAATAACACATATGGAATCATGTAGCAACCAAAAAAGTGTTAAACAAATCAAAATATATTTTATATTTGAGATTCTTCAAATAGCCACCCTTTGACTTGATGGCAGCTTTGCACACTCGTGGCATTCTCTCAACCAGCTTCATGAGGTAGTCACCTGGAATGCATTTCAATTAACAGGTGTGCCTTGTTAATAGTTAATTTGTGGAATTTCTTTCCTTCTTACTGCGTTTGAGCCAGTCAGTGTTGTGACAAGGTAGGAGTAGAATACAGAAGATTGCCCAATTTAGTAAAATAACAAGTCCATATTTGGGCAAGAACAGCTCAAATAAGCAAAGAGAAACGACAGTCCATCATTACTTTAAGACATGAAGGTCAGTTAATACGGAACATTTCAAGAACTTTGAAAGTTTCTTCAAGTGCAGTCGCAAAAACCACAGAGCGCTATGATGAAACTGGCTCTCATGAGGACCCCCACAGGAATGAAAGACCCAGAGTTACCTCTGCTGCAGAGGATAAGTTCTTTAGAGTTACGAGCCTCAGAAATTGCAGCCCAAATTAATGCTTCACGGAGTTAAAGTAACAGACACTTCTCAACATCAACTGTTCAGAGGAGACTGTGTGAATCAGGCCTTCATTGTCGAATTGCTGCAAAGAAACCACTACTAAAGGACACCAGTAATAAGAAGAGACTTGCTTGGGCCAAGAAACACGAGCAATGGACATTAGTGGAATTTGTCCTTTAGTCTGGAGTCCAAATTGGAGATGTTTGGTTCCAACTGCCGTGTCTTTGTAAGACATCGTGTGAGTGAACGGATGATCTCCACATATGTATTTCCCACCGTAAAGCATGGAGGAGGAGGTATTATAGTGTGGGGTGCTTTGCTACTGACCCTGTCTGTGATTTATTTAGAATTCAAGGCACACTTAACCAGCATGGCTACCACAGCATTCTGCAGTGATATGCCATCCCATCTGGTTTGGGCTTAGTGGGACTATCATTTGTTTTTCAACAGGACAATGACCCAACACACCTCCAGGCTGTGTATGGGCTATTTTACCAAGAAGGAGAGTGATGGAGTGCTGCATCAGATGACCTGGACTCCACAATCCTCCAACCTCAACCAAATTGAGATGGTTTGGGATGAGTCGGACCGCAGAATGAAGGAAAAGCAGACAACAAGTGCTCAGCATATGTGGGAACTTCTTCAAGACTGTTGGAAAAGCATTCCTCATGAATCTGGTTGAGAGAATGATTAGAGTGTGCAAAGCTGTCATCAAGGCAAAGGGTGGCTACTTTGAAGAATCTCAAATATATAATAGATTTTGATTTGTTTCACACATTTTGGGTTACTACATGATTCCATATGTGTTATTTCATAGTTTTAATGTCTTCACTATTATTATACCATGTAGAAAATAGTCAAAATAAAGAAAAACCCTTGAATGAGTTGATGTTCAAAAACTTTTGACCGGTAGTGTATATAGGGCAGCAGCCTCTAAGGTTCCAGGCTGTATCACATCTGGCCGTGATTGGTCCCATAGGGTGGCGCACAATTGGCCCAGCATCGTCCGGGTTTGACCAGTGTAGGCCGTCATTGTAAGTAAGAATTTGTTTTTAACTGACTTGCCTAGTTAAATAAAGGTTAAACAAAAATAAAATAAATTAAAATTAAAATGGTGCAGGATTGCGTAACCGGGTGGAAGCCGGCTAGTGATGGCTATTTAAAACACTGATGGCCTCGAGATAGAAGCTGTTTTTCAGTCTCTCAGTCCCAGCTGATTCTCTGCAATTTTCAGCAAATATCATTTAGCAAGTTGCTAAGCCTGTTGTAAGGAGATATATTGATAAACCTGTTGTTCAGAAAGGCCGTACATGTGACATTTAGAACTTGAAGCCAGGATTTTCCCAATCAAGTGAACATTATGCTAGTTACCGTGGTGTTGGTATGTTTTAGGACGTAGGCCTAGTGGTAATGGTATGAGGTTGGATTACATTTACTTGACTGTAAAGTTAGACAGAAAATAGCAATCAATCTAAAATGAACCCACAGCCTCAACCAGTGTTATTGTCTAAAAATAACAGATCTTGGAAATATGCTTTGCGGAGCTTTGGAAACCGAGCAGAGTAGAAATGGTGTACTGAGACTGTCAGAAAGCGCTTTGGGAATTACATAGATGGAAAAATTCTGCATTACCTGCATAATACTTATGTTAATCCATAAATATGTTTTAGCCTATATGCTTTTTTTAATATACTGTAGAAGGCTTTTGACTTCCCCATAAATAGATTTGTAAAATTTCTAATCAAAGGCATTTCATTTTGGCAGAGTTAATCTTGTTATTTCTGGATGGTGACTGTTTATTTTCTTAAGATTGAGTGATTTATCTTATGTCACAAAAGTTGATGTATGTCACCGGGGACTGTAATTCAAGCTGTTCTATGGGTGATTGTAATACTCCTTCATAACCTCTGCCGTAACCATGCAAGCCTTCAAGACAGAGAGAGGCTTTTAGTGCAGCAGAATCAAGTAGAACCAAACAAAGCTAAAAAATGTCCTTAAAAGGCATCACCACTGCTGGGGCTGCTTGCTCTCTGTCGTCTGGCAGCACAGATAGCTGTTTTCTCTCACATCAACACAGGAGTGACTGGCCCTGAGTTTACTCCACATGCGGAAAACGTATGACTGTATGTTGATGCTGCTTAAGTTTGATACTGCATAAGTTTGTTGTGAGCTCTATCTCTCCCATCTTATTTCGTGACTGTAGGATTTTAAAGGGAAATTCTCACTTCTATGTTTGATGACTGAGTGGAATATTTTGTTTAATGATGAATTCATTCATGCTGTTAACTACCTTCCAGGTCCCTGTGTTGCAACTCCAGGACCAACAGGCTCATCACTGGGCTACGAGGACAACAGGGAAGTGTTGCATAACCTAGTTGTTGAATGCAACATGGTGACCACCAATGGGACCATCCCAGCCAGCCTGTCCAGAACACTATTCCAAAGACAAAATATCGATAACACGGATACCTCTAACTCTCAGACTCACCCCACTGCAATCCACTCATCCTTCAACTCTTTGAGGTGAGCCCAGAAAATGAAGATGTCTTTTAAATGCCTCTGTTGTTCAAAATAATTGAGTGCATTATACTATATCAGATGTGTAACAATCTGCAGGATCAGGTACATGTTATTTCTAGTTAAATAAAGGTTAAATACAATTTTAAAAATGCACGTAGTTACATCAAAGATAAAGGAAGTACAATTCTGAACCCCTGTCACTCTATGGTGGGTTATACAACAGCTGTAGGCATCAAACTCTGAAGGGCATTATGTTGTATTCTAAAGCTGCAGTGTTCAAAGCTTAGACAATAGTCACTTATGCTCATATTGTTAAGATTTCCATGCTGTCAGCATTTTTGCACAAAAGCCATATATTTGGTAAAGAAGGTGCCATTTGACTTCTTTACCAAATGGGATTGGGTTTACAATTTTGTTATAATAACCATAGCATTTTTTTTACATTCTCACGTTATTGACAATTCCAGTAGCATTAACATAATAACAATTTTAAATGTATCATAATATAAAAACACCTGCCAGTTCAGTTCGGAAATGCCATAATAAAAAACTAATGGGGTGGAGAACAGATGCCCAAGGTATCCTGATGCAATTTGCTTTTTATCTTTGAGCGACTGATTCTGGAGTGCCTTGACATATATGGTATAGTAGCCACCACCCCCAACACACACATGTCAATGCAGTCCTAAAATAATCTCTGAAAGCACAGCTGAGCCCTGGCTTTCCTCCCCCCGCTGTTGTCATTGCTCGACCGCTGCTCTGCCCCGTGTGTTCTCTACAACGCGTGTGGATCCGCTAAAATAATGACTAGATTTTGTTATTCTGAGTATCTATCGCAATTTCGTTATGGTGGGAACAAGGGCAACACGTCTTTAAGCAAATTATCGAGCGATGATAAACGATGCGTTGAGCGGCGACGGCAGAACGACATTACGTCAGTGTCAGCGGAGTGAGTATTTTGCTACTTGTGAAGCGCTGGGCAATCGGCCTATCATTGATTTTATTTTAGTTGCCAGTGGTTAGATATATGGTTAGATATAATGGCCATAATGTGTCCTTGTAAATGAAAATATATTATCATTGATGATATAAGACCGACATTTTTCCTTGTTGTCTTTTTTATACACTGAAACAGACTACACAAATTTAGTCCAGGGGGATTCTACTCATTATTTATAAACATTAAAAACGAATTTTATGAGAGAACTTGGTATCATAAACCTGCATCTATTAACCTAGATTCTGCATTGTCTCTTCAAGTAATTTGCCTTCCCTCTGTTGTAGGGATGTAGAGCCAATAGTGTTTGCCATCCAGAGAGGAGATGCTCAAGCTGTGAATGAGCTGTCAGTGGCTGCACCACTCAGCCTGGTGAAAGAGAACAAAGACGGATGGATACCTTTGCATGAGGCTGCATATTATGGCCAAGCTGAATGCATTAAGGCACTGATGAAAGGTACATGTTGAAAGCATAATTTTTTACAGTCTATCAATGCCTTGCCTTTATTGTTGCGGTTGAATTAAATAGACTGGAGGATCATGAAATGGTGGAAAGAAGACAACATATGTTTATATATTATCAAAGCGGTAAATGATGTTTAAGCATTGTGTGTTTACATTTGTGCATTGTAGCCTATGCATATATTTCTCCTCCAGCCCAACCAGGGTCAGTTGACAAGCGCACCCTTCAGGAACAGACTGCTCTGCTCCTGTCAGTTTCCGGTCAGCACTTGTCCTGTGTGCAGTGCCTTCTACAGGCAGGGGCAGACCCCGACATCAGCTGCAAGAACAAAGAGACCCCCCTATACAAAGGTACATCTCTCCACATAGGCTATACCCTGAGAGTGGAAGATAATGATACCTCTGTTTTTAGATAGATGTAGGCCTATTCTAAAGCATGGTATCTTCTGCCAGGCTAACCTAATGTCCTCTGATGCCTTCTAGCATGTGAGCGGGAGAACGTGGAAATAGTGAGCCTCATCCTGTCATTCGGGGCCACAGTGAACCAGAGGTGTAACCGGGGCTGGACAGCACTCCATGAGGCAGTGTGCAGGGACAACATGGAGATCTGTGAGATGCTGGTTAGGGCAGGAGCCACCATTAACCCTCCTAATACCTACAGCATCACACCATTAATAGTAGCAGTCCAGCAAGGACGTGTAGAGGCCCTACGGTACCTCATTAGGAAAGGTAGGGTTCACTGTATGTAGTTCTGTATTGTCTGAGATGACATGTATGGCCACATAATGCATCCATGCTATATGGCTGTTAATGATCACCTTATTGAGACAGACAATGGCCTCTTAAAGTGAATAAGTGATGTGTTCTTATAACAGTCAATCAGTTCTTTGCCATGTCTCTGACGTTGTTCTTTTCCTCAGGTGCTGACGTTAACATGCAGACGTGTGACGGTGCTACAGCCCTGTATGAGGCCAGTAGAGATGGCCACAGGGAGATAGTGGAGCTGCTACTATCTCACAACACAGACGCCAACAAACCCACCAAGACAGGACTCCTGCCTCTACACATTGCTGCTCAGTATGGACACCATGAGTAAGTTAGAATGCACTATATTTCTCTTGTCATGTCTGGATTTTGTATTACTCTTATGTACAGTACTAATGTCCACTTGTTCCAGGATTGTGTCCCTGCTTGTCCCGGTCACCAGTCGGGCCAGAGTTCGCCACAGTGGGATCAGCCCCCTCCACCTGGCTGCAGAGCACAACAGGGACATGGTCACAGCCATACTGCTCAAGACAGGAGCCAACGTCAATGCCACACTATCCCACAATCGCTCCATGCGGTATTCGGATCACCGCACCACACCACTTTACTTTGCCATTGCCAATGGGAGTAGTAAGACAGTAGAAATGTTACTGAAAGCTGGTGCTAATCTGAGCCTGGACCCAGTCAACCCTCTACTAGCAGCTGTAAGACACGGTTGTGCCAGGACTGTCTCTCTACTGCTGGAGCATGGAGCCGATATTAACACAAGTGTCCCAGCCTGTCCTACCACCTTCCCTGGTGCTATTGTACTCTGCATGAATAACCTACCACTTCTCAAGTGCCTTTTGGATAAGGGCTGTGATGCCCAGGCCTGCTTCAGATGTGCTTATGGTTGCGGCCCACACCCAGCACAGGACAGCATGAGCAGCATAGGCGTTGACATCAGCAAATGCACCAATGACATGTCTCTTCTAACCTGCACAGAACCTGCTGTCAGCAAAGTACAGGTAAGGCAAAGTAGGCTCCTATTGCCGTGATCACAATTATTATGGGAACTTGATTTTTCAAGAAGGCATGATGCTCATTATCTTTTCTTTCTGTTCATCCTAATATCCCTTAGTTTTGTGAGTTGATCTCATCATCATCCATGTGTAACTGGGAAGGGCCCATCGTAGACTTGCTGCTGGACTATGTTGGTAATGTTCAACTGTGTGCCAGACTCACCGAGGTCCTGCGCGGCCGGCGGGAATGGCCCAGCATCAAGGCCAAGTCATGTGAGTACATCTAGACACACACACACACACACACACACACACACACACACACACACACACACACACACACACACACACACACACACACACACACACACACACACACACACACACACACACACACACACACACACACACACACACACACACACACACACTCAAACGGGAGGGACAATCTAACACAATTTCCCATGCTGTTTCCTCAGTGTCATCCCGTCCACTGATGCATCTATGTAGGTTAAGGATCCGTGAGCAGGTGGGTGTGTCCAGACTCAGGTCTTTGGACAGACTACCCCTCCCAGACAGACTGCTGCAGTACCTCAGCTTGCCCAGACACAGCTTTGATGACTTCTGCCCTGATGGCAAATAAGGCTTATCAGTGTCCTGTGTTGTGCCTTATAGTATATTACCTGTTTACAGGAGTTTGGGCTGTATTTATGGGTTAGTAATTATTACTTGATAGGGTAAAATGTGTGTAATGGCAAAATAGGTGTGTGTGTGTTGTTTGCACATAGCGTGTGTGTATGGAAGTGAGCTGCAGTTCTGAGTGGATGGGTGACAAATGACAACAGATAGCCTAAAGCCACAGCAGTTGATAATCTCTGAAGAAGTGCAACGAAACTGATCTTAAATGAAACTCAAGGTAAGCTTTTAAAATACCTGTGTCATTTAGATGTTTAGGCCCAGGCAAACAAATGCAGACAATCAGTTTGGTGGTTTATGGAATGTACTTGTATATTCAGCACTAATTTTGTAATATGCTTTTAAAGTGGGTTTTCAACAGACCTTGTGCAATGAGTGTAGGCCTATATAATAGTCCAGTTGTTGTTGTAATGTACTGTAAATGTCAGTGCCAAAATGTATGATCCTGTATTGGAAAAGGTGCTGGAACCAAAGAAAAAAAATCGAAACATCTGCATTTTATTTAAAAAAATAAATGTAATTTCTCCATTTCACAAGTATTATTTACAACAGAAAATATCCAGAAATTCTGGGGGGGGAAACGTCACTGTCAGTCTGTTTACCTTTTGTGGAAAAATATCAGTGAACTACAACAAGTCATTTAGATCAATTCGTTTTTAAATCAGTGTATTTAAGAAATATATAGCCTACACAAACACCATGAGGTAATCAACATACAAGCAGACCTTTCCCTCAGCATAGCTGATCACAAATAATCAAAGAATGGACAACCTCGAATGTCACTCCAATCCTATACCAACACATGTGAAGTATAGAATTAGAGAGAAGGATGATGAAGTATAGTCTACATTTTTCAGTTTTATACAGTGCTATGATTTTATCATGAATTCCTCTTAGATTTTATGGAAGCCAAGTGGTAGGTAGGCTAAAGTTGCAGGTCTTCCAAGCAGAAATAGCCTATTTGGTCTGAAAGACTTAAGTGCTTATGACTGACTACTCTTAAAAAAAGAGAAATACCAAGTTTTAAATAGAAACATATGGCATTGCAAAGTCAACGAATTAATATTTACATCTTCATTGTTGCTTATTTAAATGAAGAATTGCGTATTTCAATTATATTTATACGTGCATAATTGTGTTTAAATGAAGCCAAACACGCTGAAAATTGATGAGGGGACCGTGGGTTTAGTCGGTATGGGTTTGACCACGACATGCGTTTGGTTATTATGTCCGTGTGCCATATCAGGCATTTCAATTTCAGCCACTGTGGCTTTTCCCCAGAGTCCCACAGTTGAGTGGGGAACAACTATGTGACTCTGGAAGACGTGGTGTCCATGGTACTGAAACGGACAGCAACCGCACACACTGACGTTGTGAGAGACCAAGTCCACGTTGAGCGGTTCTTTTTCGACAGAGCCAAGTCGATTGGATTGAAACAAAGTCGGTTTTGGTTCCTGGTGATTTTTTATTTTTTTTTCAACCCTATTGATTCGGGTCACACCGTGGCTCTTTTTCCATCCATACAGTGAAGGTTCTGTATTGGTTTGGGCTAAACGGGGTTCCTCCCAAAACGATGCAGGGAGTTGACGTTTCCTCATGGGTACCTGATCTTGCTTGCTGTTAGCACTGTCTGCAATTGGGTTCTGACCCATCCTTACGTTCTCCTCGTCTTGCGCACCCGAACCCCCTTTTTCATTGATGGGCGTCATGCTCTGATGAATTGTCTCCAAAGAATACGCGCTAGACTTGTCCACCAGGGCTTTGACGATGCCAGACTCCGCGGACCTGTGTGTGTGGCATCTGGGCATCCGAGAGTATTTCTGAGAAAAACGCTTGAGCTGTTTCTGCAGGTATTTCCTGTGGTCCACAGAGCGCCTGCAAGGGGCTGACTTGTCTAGAGCCGCTTTGATGTCACTGGATGCCAAGTTTACAAAGTTCAGTAACGTTTTCACTTCACTGTCTGCACTTGCCATTTTAAACAGTGTGAAAGTGTAAATCGTTTAATCCATACTACCAAAAAAGTCCATGCAAATGATATTCTTCATCTTAAAAATCTGAGGAAAAAGTGAATGGCATAAGACTTTAGAAGCATGCGCAACCAAATTTGTTAGGGTAAATGGAAAACATATTAAGAACTTAATATAGCCTACTTACATTATTCGTTGTTCATGAAGAATCCCTCAATAATTACACAATTACGCATGATAAAACAATAATTCGCCTACACAATTGCGCATAGCCTAAAAAAACGTCGGTTGCAAGTTATCCATTCATATCCACAAATAGAACGTACCATGTCCCCTGTTGAGGATTCCCATTCCTGTCTCTATCCCAGACGCAGTCTGACTGCTTCAACAAGTTGAATGTATATAAACTGCTTGTAGTTATGGTGCTTTCCTTGAACCAATCAGCGACCCCAGGCCCCTCACAATGCTCCCCAATCAGCCTCCAAGCGCCACAGTATTGAATTCTTTGCCATCACAAATTGTTGTCATGGAGATCCCTCAAGAAAAGCAGCTAATATATGCAATATTTCTGCCCGTCTTCCGCGCGCTCATGGAACACCCATACAATAGTTTATCCAAAAGTTTACATATTTCCCGTAGCATTATTATTCTGACTAGGCTGAAATGGACATGCATCATCACTGCGAGACAACATTGGTTACATTCAACTGTTTTGTTCTAGACTCCCACCTCCTAGAGTGATGTCAGATGTAGGATTTGGTTAGGGGGTGATCTAAAGAGCACATATCCATGGAAAGGGGGCTTGAGCGCTCAAGAATCTTGTCTTTCTATTTTCCCCCTCAATTGAGCGACACAAAAGCTGAATTACTCATTCAAACCTCGCGGGACAAAGGGAAAGGAGCTGGATAGCACTCCTGCATTTGTAGTCAAACATTTAGAGACTTAAATCGAGTCGTCATGAAGGAGAAAGAGTTGGACAAAGCCCATAGAATTGCCATCAGCAAACATTTTCCTGTGTCATATTAGTGGGTCTCCATAGCTCCTTCTGGCCGGCGAACAATAGCACAAGTTTGCACACTCGAATACTGTCACCCTGCCAACGGCAACAAGCGCCCAAAACAGGACAATCCCTGGAGAAAGCAGGCTCCGCGGGGAAGGTTGCAATAGAGGAGGAAAAAGGGACTTGTGAAATGCTAATTGAGCTCCATCCCCCTATTGAAGAAAAAATATTACCTTTCGTTCCATTGAACTAGCTCCTCTTGGCAGCAGTGTGGCATGAGATGTGAGGAAACCGTTTGTCTGGTAAGTAACCAACACCACACGCCTATATCCACCATACCGCTTCGCTGCCCTCAGCCCTGACCGCAAGACGTTGTTTAAGCGCACCTGTAAAGGACTATAATATTCATATTTATTGACTTTTCAGAGTCAAATGCACTGTGTATCTATTACATGTTATAGGCGTATCATGTTTTATAACTAATAATATACTAACGTGTTATTTCTCTCAGAATATGTAGCCTGAACTACTTCTATAATGTCTGAATTACATATACAGTGGGGAGAACAAGTATTTGATACACTGCCGATTTTGCAGATTTTCCTACTTACAAAGCATGTAGAGGTCTGTAATTTTTATCATAGGTACACTTCAACTGTGAGAGACGGAATCTAAAACAAAAATCCCGAAAATCACATTGTATGATTTTTAAGTAATTAATTAGCATTTTATTGCATGACATAAGTATTTGATACATCAGAAAAGCAGAACTTAATATTTGGTACAGAATCCTTTGTTTGCAATTACAGAGATCATACGTTTCCTGTAGTTCTTGACCAGGTTTGCACACACTGCAGCAGGGATTTTGGCCCACTCCTCCATACAGACCTTCTCCAGATCCTTCAGGTTTCGGGGCTGTCGCTGGGCAATACGGACTTTCAGCTCCCTCCAAAGATTTTCTATTGGGTTCAGGTCTGGAGACTGGCTAGGCCACTCCAGGACCTTGAGATACTTCTTACGGAGCCACTCCTTAGTTGCCCTGGCTGTGTGTTTCGGGTCGTTGTCATGCTGGAAGACCCAGCCACGATCCATCATCAATGCTCTTACTGAGGGAAGGAGGTTGTTGGCTAAGATCTCGCAATACATGGCCCCATCCATCCTCCTCTCAATACGGTGCAGTCGTCCTGTCCCCTTTGCAGAAAAGCATCCCCAAAGAATGATGTTTCCACCTCCATGCTTCACGGTTGGGATGGTGTTCTTGGGGTTGTACTCATCCTTCTTCTTCCTCCAAACACGGCGAGTGGAGTTTAGACCAAAAAGCTATATTTTTGAATCATCAGACCACATGACCTTCTCCCATTCCTCCTCTGGATCATCCAGATGGTCATTGGCAAACTTCAGACGGGCCTGGACATGCGCCTGCTTGAGCAGGGGGACCTTGTGTGCGCTGCAGGATTTTAATCCATGACGGCGTAGTGTGTTACTAATGGTTTTCTTTGAGACTGTGGTCCCAGCTCTCTTCAGGTCATTGACCAGGTCCTGCCGTGTAGTTCTGGGCTGATCCCCCACCTTCCTCATGATCATTGATGCCCCACGAGGTGAGATCTTGCATGGAGCCCCAGACCGAGGGTGATTGACCATCATCTTGAACTTCTTCTATTTTCTTCTATTTTCTAATAATTGCGCCAACAGTTGTTGCCTTCTCACCAAGCTGCTTGCCTATTGTCCTGTAGCCCATCCCAGCCTTGTGCAGGTCTACAATTTTATCCCTGATGTCCTTACACAGCTCTCTGGTCTTGGCCATTGTGGAGAGGTTGGAGTCTGTTTGATTGAGTGTGTGGACAGGTGTCTTTTATACAGGTAACGAGTTCAAACAGGTGCAGTTAATACAGGTAATGAGTGGAGAACAGGAGGGCTTCTTAAAGAAAAACTAACAGGTCTGTGAGAGCCGGAATTCTTACTGGTTGGTAGGTGATCAAATACTTATGTCATGCAATAAAATGCAAATGAATTACTTAAAAATCATACAATGTGATTTTCTGGATTTTTGTTTTAGATTCCGTCTCTCACAGTTGAAGTGTACCTATGATAAAAATTACAGACCTCTACATGCTTTGTAAGTAGGAAAACCTGCAAAATCGGCAGTGTATCAAATACTTGTTCTCCCCACTGTATCTTAACTAGTCCAGCCCCTGGTATGAAGAGTTGATCTGCTCGTGCTGTCGGCACTTGGAGGCAACAGGACCCTATTTTCCATCTCCTCTTCTTCGTTCACCTTTCTGTTAATCTCAAAGGCCAATTAACAATGGTGCACCCCTCCCCTGCCCTGTCGACCTACTCCTGTGCTTTTGAAGTGACTGAGAAAGAGAGAGAAAGAGGAAGTATAGTGGCACCAATAAATCCTACTGTGTCCCTGTATCCATGCCAGTTTGAATAAAAAAGATGAAGGCGAGGTTTGTATTTTCAGATTGTATGTGTGTCTAATGGGATACAGGCAAGAGTAGATTGTAGAATAATAAAGTTCTGAACCCCATCAGACATGGGCTCCCGGGAGCACAGCAGTCTAAGGCACTGCATCTCAGTTCTAGAGGCGTCACTACAGACCCTGGTTCGATCCCGGGCTGTATCACAACCGGCCGTGATCGGGAGTCCCATAGGGCGGCGCACAATTGGCCCAGCGTCGTCCAGGTCAGGGGAGGGCTTGGCCAGGGTAGGCCGTCATTGTAAAATAAGAATTTGTTCTCTTAAGGATAGTACCCTTTTTTTCAACTTTCGCCTAACATGACATACCCAAATCTAACTGCCTGTAGCTCAGGACATGAAGCAAGGATATGCATGTTCTTCATACCATTTGAAAGGAAACACTTTGAAGTTTGTGGAAATGTGAAATTCATGTAATTAATATAACACATTAGATCTGGTAAAAGATAATACAAACAAAATATTTTTGTTGTTGTTGTTCCTTCATCTTTGAAATGCAAAAGAAAGGCCACACTTTCAGAGGTCTAGGTGTAGTTTAGAGTTTGGCCACCAGATGGCAACAGTATGTGTGCAACGTTTCAAACTGATCCAGTGAAGAATTACATTACTGCACAATATTTGTATCAAGTCTGTCAGGAGTTTGCCAAAATGTGCCGAATTGGTCAATTGATTCATTTTCAAGTACATAACTATAGAGAACATACAAAAACGCTATGGTAATAAAAAAATCATGTTTACACACTCCCAGGAATGTCATACATGATGGATCATTAGCTTATACACTACACTTTCACACATCTAGATGGCTGGGTAGGGTGGGTGTGGAGCCAGACACAGCAGTGGGGGTCAAACTATAGACCCCAGTTCCTACATTTGAACATAAAAATGGATTCATCAAGCAAAACTATGCAACACTTTATCTCTGGGACCCTCAGGATGACACATCAGAGCAAGATTACTGAATGTACATTATTTACCTTCAGAGGTGAATGTATCAACCAGTTGCCATGATAAAAGTTTTTGTTGTTGTTGTGCACACTCCTCAAATTATAGTATGGTATTTGTTCACTGTAATAGCTACTGTTAATTGGACACTGCAGTTAGATTAACAATAGTTTAAGCTTTCTGCCCATATAAGATATATGATGTCCCGGAAAGTTGGCTGTTGTATACAACATCATTCTAGTCACATTCGCACACTTTGAAAACAACCGTCCCGGTTTAGGGACACCCATTCCGTAGAGGTTAACCACTTCAACCTCCCTGGTTCTTGGTTGCCAATAGGCCACTTTGTTGACAGCACAAGTCTCCCCCTTGCCCCTTGCCCTCTGACCCCCAACCAGCTCTGCTCCCAGACCCAGCAGCTGTCTCTCTGGGACTCTCACCAGCACTCTAATTAGCATACGGCACATCCACGTCACACACTCCAGACTGAGGTACTTCCACACCCCAAAATCGTTAACATATTACGGTAACAGTTTACATTATGACACGTTATGACACAATTACTTTAGTATTGACATTGTATTCACTTGTTATTTATGTTCATGATATCAAATCCAAACACATATTGTATCATATTAATATGGTGTTTTTAGTATTCAAGGCTCTAATTAGCCACTTAACCCCATCATTTTCATGTGTTGATGCACAAGTATTCATCTATTTTGGTAAGTTGGGGCGGCAGGTAGCCTAGTGGTTAGAGCATAGGACCAGGAACCGAACGGTTGCGAGTTTGAATCCCCGAGCTGACAAGGTAAAAATCTGTCATTCTGCCCCTGAACAAGGCAGTTAACCCACAGTTTGTAGGCCATCATTATAAATAAGAATTTGTTCTTAACTGACTTGCCTAGTTAAATACAAGTAAATAAAAATCACATTATCCTTACATTATCATCTCTTTGCCACTAGATGGCAATAAACCTCTACACAGTCTAGAATACTGTAATGAGGACAAACAAGTCAAGGCTGTAAAAAAGCTTTGTTTAAAACAATAACACATTGGGGAACCATAGTTACTTTTGAAAGTGTTATAATTACTTAAGTTTATGTATCCTTACTTTATGTTATGCACAGGTGATTAAAAAGGATTAAAAATGTATTTTACAAGAAAGTCCTGTCACAAGATGACCAGTCTTTAGTGAGAATAAGTAATTCATTCTATAGTCTACACATTCTATAGTCTACACATTCTATAGTCTACACTGTAGACTACACTGTATGGCACTGTTATAAGATAATGATAACCAATCTATCCTGATTAGCAAAAGACAATCTATCCTGTGTGATGTTTGTCTCTATGGAGCATGTGGATGTGAAGGATGGTGTTATGGCAGGTGTTATGGCAGGTTGCTGCAATCAAGTGGCGTCAGCAGGACAGGAAGTGGATGATGTACAGCTTCCTTCTTGTCAGTTAATCGATACAGGGATAGGATAGACTGGAGGAGAGGATAGAGGAGCAAAACTACTAAACAGCTCCCTCAGGAGAACTCTAACCATCCAGAGAAGACATGTTTATGCCAACAGTTAAGACTTCAGATTAAATGTAATCCTCTCTGGACATGCCCTCTTAATAGTAGGAAAACACAGTTACATACTGTAGGCTACAGTTGAAGTCGGAAGTTTACATACACCTTAGAAAAATACATTTAAACTCAGTTTTCACAATTCCTGACATTTAATCCTAGTAAAAATTCCCTGTCTTAGGTCAGTTAGGATCACCACTTTATTTTAAGAATGTGAAATGCCAGAATAATAGTAGAGAGAGTGATTTATTTCAGCTTTTATTTCTTTCATCACATTCCCAGTGGGTCAGAAGTTTACATACACTCAATTAGTATTTGGTAGCATTGCCTTTAAATTGTTTAACTTGGGTCAAACGTTTCAGGTAGCCTTCCACAAGCTTCCCACAATAAGTTGGGTGAATTTTGGCCCATTTCTCCTGACAGAGCTGGTGTAACTGAGTCAGGTTTGTAGGCCTCCTTGCTCGCACACGCTTTTCAGTTCTGCCCACAAATTTTCTATAGGATTGAGGTCAGGGCTTTGTGATGGCCACTCCAATACCTTGACTTTGTTGTCCTTAAGCCATTTTGCCACAACTTTTGAAGTATGCTTGTGGTCATTGTTAATTTTGAAGACCCATTTGTGACCAAGCTTTAACTTCCTGACTGATGTCTTGAGATGTTGCTTCAATATATCCACATAATTTTCCTACCTCATGATGCCATCTATTTTATGTGCACCAGTCATCTATTTTAAGTGCACCAGTCCCTCCTGCAGCAAAGCACCCCCACAACATGATGCTGCCACCCCCGTGCTTCACGGTTGGGATGATGGTGTTCTTCGGCTTGCAATCCTCCCCCTTTTTCCTCCAAACATAACTATGGGAATTATGGCCAAACAGTTCTATTTTTGTTTCATCAGACCAGATGACATTTCTCCAAAAAGTACGATCTTTGTCCCCATGTGCAGTTGCAAACCGTAGTCTGGATTTCTTATGGCGTTTTTGGAGCAGTGGTTTCTTCCTTGCTGAGCGGCCTTTCAGGTTATGTCGATATAGGACTCGTTTTACTGTGGATATGGATACTTTTGTACCTGTTTCCTCCAGCATCTTCACAAGGTCCTTTGCTGTTGTTCTTGGATTGATTTGCACTTTTCGCACCAAAGTACGTTCATCTCTAAGAGACAGAACGCGTCTCCTTCCTGAGCAATATGACGGCTGCGTGGTCCCATGGTGTTTATACTTGTGTACTGTTGTTTGTACAGATGAACGTGGTGCCTTCATTCGTTTGGACATTGCTCCCGAGGATGAACCAGACTTGTGGAGGTCTACAATTTTCTTTCTGAGGTCTTGGCTGATTTCTTTTGATTTTCCTATGATGTCAAGCAAAGAGGCACTGAGTTTGAAGGTAGTCCTTGAAATACATCCACAGGTACACCTACAATTGACTCAAATTATATAATTTAGCCTATCAGAAGCTTCTAAAGCCATTACATAATCTTCTGGAATTATCCAAGCTGTTTAAAGGCACAGTCAACTTAGTGTATGTAAACTTCTGACCCACTGGAATTGTGATACAGTGAATTATAAGTGAAATAATCTGTCTGTAAACTATTTTTTGAAAAATTACTTGTGTCATGCACAAAGTAGATGTCCTAACCAACTTGCCAAAGTTATAGTTTGTTAACAAGAAATTTGTGGAGTGGTTGAAAAACAAGTTTTAATGACTCCAACCTAAGTGTATGTAAACTTCCAACTTCAACTGTATATAAAAGACAAACGTGTGAAAAACAAAAATGTTTTGTTCCCCAGAAGACAGAATGCATTGCATTGCTGCAGTATACTTGTTGACTGAATTTATCTTCATCAAAAATAACTTGGATAATTGGTTTGGATGCCAGTTAAATTTCATGAAGCCAACAGCATTCTTAAATGCCAGGTCTTGTGTCTAACTTATCGCTCATGACAGAAAGGGCTGCGAGCTCTGTTATTTATACTGCACTAGTCAGTAGAGCTTGAAATGCCAACCCTTCCCTCTGGCCACCTCCTTATAATGAGCAGATTGCTTGTCATATAGGCATATAACAACCGTGCTTTGACTTGATTGGATTGTTTTTAAATACCATGAAGGAAATATTAAGCCTGAAATTGGATTTTAAAAATGTTAATTAAATACTGCATCAAAAATAATTCCCCTTTGCCACTGCAACAGAAAAAGCAATAGAGTGTGATGTGCTGTGCAAATAGTCATACCATCATGGTTCATAAATTAAAGTCAACATTCCTTTATTACCATAAGTAGTCTTTTTCCCATAATGTTTAGTTGGCACAGGAATGGATGCTGGTGTGAGGATAGTAGATTAGACATCATCAAAGGCCCAATACAGGCATTTTTTTAAATCAATATCAAATCATTTCTGGGCAACAATTAAGTACCTTACTGTAATAGATTTCCATTGCAAAAAAATATTAATCAAGCAAGAATTTTGCTAGGATTGTCTGGAAGTGTTCTGAGTGGGGAGGGGAAAACTGAAAACTAGCTGTTTTTGGCAGCGAGGGCTGAACTATTAACCAATTTACCGCATTGTGATGTCACTATGAGAAGCAAAAACTCCCACCCGTTCAAACCTGCTGATTAGAAGGTCCTGTGTAGATTGTATTTTCAACCAGCAACTATCCAGAAATAAAAATGAATCCCCAAAATGTGATTTTCCTGTGTTTTATATATATTTCCACACTGAGGTTGGAATAATACTGTGTAATTGTGAAAATGATTATAATGCCCTTTTGGTGTAAGACCTGTTTGAAAATACTGTCTGTAATTTTAACCAGTTTTAGTGAGATGGAGTTTTGGCCTTCAATGGTAACATCAACATGCTGTAAATTAGTTAAAATCTCTTAAGGATCCGCCCCCTTTTTTCAATTTTCATCTCAAATGACATTCCCAAATCTAACTGCCTGTAGCTCAGGACCTGAAGCAAGGATATGCATATTCTTGATACCATTTGAAAGGAAACACTTTGAAGTTTGCGGAAATGCTAAATTAATGTAGGAGAATATAACACATTAGATCTGGTAAAAGATAATACAAAGAAAAAAACATGCGTTTTTTTGTACCATCAAAGGCCATAATGTATTATTCCAGCCCATGTGCAATTTAGATTTTGGCCACTAGGTGGCAGCAGTGTATGTGCAAAGTTTTAGGCTGATCCAATGAACCATTGCATTTCAAAAAAAAATATCAAGATGGTCCAAATGTGCCTAATTGGTTTATTGATACATTTTCAAGTTCAGAACTGTGCACTCTTCTCAAACAATAGCATGGTATTATTTTACTGTAATAGCTACAGTAAATTAGACAGGGCAGTTAGATTAACAGGAATTTAAGCTTTCTGCCAGTATCAAATATGTCTATGACCTGGGAAATGTTCTTGTTACTTACAACCTCATGCTAATCACATTAGCCTACGTTAGCTCAACCGTCCCGCAGGGGACCCACAGAAGCTGTAGAGGTTTTAATAGACCAATGACTAAAAACGTTCCAAACATCTCTGCCAATAATGGCACATTTTCAGTTTTCCCCTCCCCACTCAGACCACTCCCAGACAGTGATAGAAATTGCCCTTTGAATGACAAGAGGGGACAGCTGATCAGGGACATTAGTGTAAATAGTCAACATTTTGTTCTAGAAAGGAAATACTATATCATGGGTTACTTTTAGTCTTACACCATTGCAAGCCCACCCAATTCAGTGGGCAATTTAACTTGATCCCGTATTGTTAAATTGACATCTGTTGGCTCACATTTGTGTCTTGTTGTCTGTGTGTCTGATTTCTAGATGATTTACTATCTTGTATGGTATTGTTTTAGTGCATCATTACATGCTCAGCACTGTTCTTCTTTATTAGCTTTGACAAACGCAAGAAAGGAGTTGATGCTTACTATGTCCCAAAGCTGGTAATTACACTTAGGTAACTCAGCGTGCTGTAATTTTGATCTAACCCATGCAAACATACAAGTAGAATTTTATAGAATTTCTTCTGCTCTACGGTGCATCGCAGGCTAATGATGGTGGTCTATTCATTCTGGATCAGTGAGTACAACATAGACTCAAGCTTGTGATCTGCCATGCATATAACTAGCACCCCGAGCAAGTAGTTGTACAAACAATCTTTGAGTAATTCTTTGTGAGTATAGCACAAACAACAATCAGATGTTGTTCTGAGATGTACTTGTACATCACACTGTTGCAAATCTTGTTGCCCCAATAATTAGATGATGCGATTTGGATCTATTACTGTCGTAACAAGAATGCGTACCCTGAACTCTCTGTCTCTCGATTGTATGTGGAATGTACGATAAATAAGTAAGTATACATTGAATGAAAATGCCTTTCTGCCTCACTTTCAGACATAAAACAAGAAGGGAAGAAAACAAGGCAAAGCGTCTGCCATGTGGGCCATATTGAGCATGCTACTGACATATTTGCGAGCACATTAATTCTAGCAATGCCAAGCCATCTGCTTGGCATTTGTAGAGATACATTGAGTAATAATTAACTAGCCAATCCATTGCATCTGAGCTCTGTCTCTCAATGTCCGCACTTAAACTCACAAACCTATTTGTTGTTGCTTTATAAATCAGGAGCCAATTAAGATACAATTGGATAGGTATATCATGATAAGTCATTCTTAAGAACGTATTCATGAGATGATATAGGATAATGAGCAGTGCCTAACCATCATGAATTAGACAGCGCAACATAGCTCTTTACTGCGTAGTCAACCAAATAGATCACAATCAAACATGTTCAGTCATGTGAGAGCTTGAACTAGGCTACTCGTGGAGATGCATTGTTCAGTTAGTCATAAATAAGGTATAAGACATTGCACACACAAGGATGTATCATCAATATCAAGTTATGCTTCACTTCTGTGTACTCCTGAAAGCATATTATAATATAATGTGTATTAAATGACCAGTGTGTTAAATGATGGTTAAAAATAAGTTAGAGCCCTTGAGTTTCTTGGCAAGAGCTTTAAAAGCCAGTTGCAGTTCACTCTACCCAGACTAAGTAATGGCTGTCGAAGTCACATCATATTGTTAAGATAGGCAAATTACTGAGTCCACTTACAGGTTGATGTTGGAAACTTGTGAATCGCTATGATTGTGCTCATTATTACAATGAACTTGCCCCAATAACTTATTCTCTCTTTTAATTAGCTCATTTTTCAGAAGAAAAAGCTGAATAAAAATAATCCTTTCATTTTCAGTTTCGAAACGAAACTCAATTAAGAGGTCCCAAAAGGAGCCGTTAATGACATACATGGAAGCCTCTGATGAAAGAGACAGAGGTTAGAACTATTTTAGGTCATTTTGTTATCTATTATTCCATCTTTTATATAACCATCTTATTATCTTACAGTCAATTCTTATTATTATATTCTTGTTTAGAATTGTTGATATTATGTGACTGACTGGCTCTATTTGGTCTTATGCAGCAACATTTGAAATTGTTTTTTTTTTTACATTGGATAAAAGTAGAGACTCAGAGCTAGAGAATGGTATATCATACACTACAGTTGAGGAACAATGGGAAAGTAATTGTGCTTTGAAAGTTGATAGACTTGTAAGCTCACTTTTGAGAAAATGTCCCTTGAATTGTTTGGTACCTACTGGAGAGCTTCTCTTTGTCTACACCCATTCAGCATCGTTCACACCCTCTTAAACTTTAGCCCCACCCATCTCTTTAATTGAGAGAACTGTTCACTCAGACCAATTTACTCACCCTAGCAGAGCTGGTTATGTGAGATGGTAAGGTTGGACCCAGGTGCAGAGAAGAGACCAGACAAGGAATCAGTGGTTAAAACCTCTTATGGCTCAAATATCAGCAGTGAGTATCAGCAGTGGAAAGAGGTGGCCATTTCAAACGGCCTCGTACTCAATTCTTGCTCTTACAATATGCATATTATTATTACTTTTGGATAGAAAACACTGTCTAGTTTCTAAAACAGGTTTAATTATTTCTCTAAGTGAAACATAACTCTTTTTACAGCCCATTTTCTGTAAAAAGTGACATTTCCAAGAAGCTATGTCTCTCTTCAAGATACTCTCTATAAAAGGCCTTGGCACTTAGGACTGTAGAAACACGTCACACGCCTTCCCCTGGATGTCATGCGGAAGTGAGAGAAGAAATGACTTGATTATCTCTGTCAGGGACTGAAAACAACATCTTGGAGTGATAAGTGCGCACTTAATTTTTTTTTCTGGGCGCGAAGTAGGAACTGGACTGCGCTCCTGGAAAACACTCGTTATAGGTGAATATGACCTCCAGCTTCGATTATATTTGATACATGTCACAATATCATCCTAAAGTATGTTTTTTCAATATACTTTAATTATATTATTGAAATTTATTCTGGACTTTAGACGTGATGCGACGCAAGAATTTTGTCAAGACGGAGAGGTTAGCACGGCATGGCCAGTGTGCCATGCTAATTCAAGAGGGACATCGTTCGTTCTAGGTCCAAATGAACACGGTTCTGAACAAAGGACCCTTTGGAGAACATTCTGATGGAAAATCAACAAAGATAAGGACCCAATTTGGGATGCTTTTTCATATATCTGTCGAACTGTGCTATCGCTAGCGTTTGACTAGAATCAATGCTGCTGTGTGTTAGCTATTGTAGTAAGCTAATATAACGATATATTGTGTTTTCGCTGTAAAACACTTCAGAAATCGGAAATATTGTCTGTATTCACAAGATCTTTCTCTTTCATTAGCTATCCACCATATATTTCTCTGAAATGTTTTCTGATGTGTAATTTAGTAGTTGACGTTGGTGTCTGTATTTTCTCTGGCTACTCCCGTGCGATTTCTGACTGTAGCTATGATGGTGGCTAAGATGGTAGCAGTAATGTAAAACTGTTTTATAGCTAAAATATGCAACTTCTTCGAACAAAACATAGATTTATTGTGTAACATGTTATAGGACTGTCATCTGAGGGAGTTTTTTCTAGGTTATTTAGGTTAGTTCTAGGTTAGTTAGGTTGGCTTTGCATGCTAGCTGCATGCTAGCTGCATGCTACCGGTGCTGTGAAAAATATCTGTCTCTCTTTTTGTATTTGGTGGTGAGCTAACATGAATATATGTGGTGTTTTCGCTGTAAAACATTTAAAGAATCTGAAATATTGTCTGTATTCACAAGATCTTTCTCTTTCATTAGCTATCCACCATATATTTCTCTGAAATGTTTTCTGATGTGTAATTTAGTAGTTGACGTTGGTGTCTGTATTTTCTCTGGCTACTCCCGTGCGATTTCTGACTGTAGCTATGATGGTGGCTAAGATGGTAGCAGTAATGTAAAACTGATTTATAGCTAAAATATGCAATTTTTTTGAACAAAACATAGATTTATTGTGTAACATGTTATAGGACTGTCATCTGAGGTAGTTTTTTCTAGGTTATTTAGGTTGGTTTTAGGTTAGTTAGGTTGGCTTGTGCATGCTACTTCATCCTACTTGTGCTGTGAAAAATGTCTGTCCTCTTTTTTATTTGGTGGTGAGCTAACATAAATATATGTGGTGTTTTCTCTGTAAAACATTTAAAAAATCGGACATGTTGGCTGGATTGACAAGATGTTTATCTTTCAAATGCTGTATTGGACTTGTTAATGTGTGAAAGTTAAATATTTAAAAAAAATAGATTTTGAATTTCGCGCCCTGCACTTGAGCTGGATGTTGTCATAAGTGTACCGGCGCCGGGCTTGCAGCCTGAAGAAGTTTTAAGAAGCTTTTTTCTTTTCTTTTTTTTCCATTTCAATCAAAAACAATCACAGTAAGTAACAGCTGCAATGAACCTTTTAAAGAGTCTTGTGTTTTCCACTCCAAAGTGTTAAGAGCAGTTTTCTAGTTGAAGGAAGTAATTGACCTTTAATGTGCAGAAACCCTCTCCACTCTGTGCTGATCAGGGAGGAAGAGGATAATTATATGGAGAGAGCTGCTTAGGCTTCATGTTTTGAGAGCACCACATTGGCTTGTCAACTGAGGTCGTGAGAGAGACACCGTAAACATGGACTATGGATAACGGTGTCTGTTATTTACAGACGACTGCATGCACGTCGAAATTGTTATGTAACTTTCCTCTCCTACTGTTCCATCTGTAGGGTCTGCAATTGGCCCCAATGTTAGTGCGTCCCATCCAAAGAGGAAGATATGGGGAATAAACATAATTTAGCCTACTATACTTTTTCACGCAAACTTTGAAAAAATCACATTTTGCTTTCTAAGCTTGAGTCTTGATGGTTTCTAAATTTGAGTCTTGATGTCCACATTTCACACCGCAGTATATAGCATGGACTACTGTAAAGGCAACATGTTTCTGTATTGTACTCTAATTGTTTTGTATATACATATATGGGTTATACAATATTCTGCAATATGCTATTATTGTGTGTATTATGTGCCCACATCTGAATCCTGACTTCCATCCAGTCTTCTGAGTGGTTTCCTCAGATGGCTTCATCCCTCCTACCCGCTCTCATCGTCTTCTAGCCGCTAAATGGGATAGACCGGTGTGAACATTATTCTTACCATTCATAAATGTTATTTTCTTGTATACCGGACATTTCGACCTACGTGTCTCGATAAACCTCTCTCGTCTGCTCAACTTTTCCTACCATTCGTAGTATTCGAGAATAGGTCGGAGCCTACTCGCAGTCAAGTATGAGCTGAAAGGAAGGGCACTACGCGAGGACGTCAAGTGCGAGTTACACTTGCACTGAATACGCGATGGTACCGTGAGGCTCTCCGCCTAATCTATAGTCTTTAGGCAGAGGGATGCATCAGTTTAACCCTTTGCTCTGCTCTCCAGAGTTGCATATATTTGTAAATACAGTAAGATTTAGTAGATAAGCTGAGGAAATGTGTTACGGGACTGCAGCTATTTTGGGGAGTTGTGTTGGACAATAATTTAAAGGATATTTTTTCATAATTTGCTTAAACTTCGATGGCTTGAGTATTTGCATACATGCATGCTGACAGGCAAGAATGTAAGGTACCCTATGTCCCGTTTACCGCTCTCACATCACACGGAGTAACGGAGCATCGGTTGGATTCACAGCGCTGGACATAGACCTATAGCGCATTTATTCGGATTGGGTTTGAGTGCCCAGATAAATAACTTTAGATATATGACTTCTTGGGATCGCCTGGTCACCTGCTTTCCTTGCCGGTCATATGCCACCAACAACGGAAATTCAAGAGCAAAATGAATATGGCATAAACTATTTCTGGAGACGCCAGTCACAGATATCGCCGCGGACTTGGATAGGGTGGATGAGAATTTCCCAAACGGTCCAATCTTATGCATACCGTGCTTGTTTACTCGCTACGCTGTCTAGTGTCTTCGAGAAGAGCTCAGGAGGAATGCTGGTCCAAGATCTAATACCATTTATTTTAAGTTTTTGGCCTCTTCTTTTCGGTCATTGCATTCTCTCGTTGGTTTTACTCTCATGCCAGGTAGGTATTGTGTTCGTGCGCGCCTATTGTAATTTTACGCATGGCGAGTTATTACACAAACGTAAGTGGAGCTCTATTTTAGGGTGTTTTTGGTAATAGCAGCTTTTGATCCTGCTCTTCTCACATGTTTATGTTATATCAACAACAAAAAACATTTTTAAACAGTCGCTATGTTTATTGATGTGCCTCGTGCCTTTCTGCACCCTCACACTATTGCACCAACTATGGAGAAGTTTTGAGTGGTAATCAGCTGTAGTTCCCAGTCAGTTGATGCAATATTGTCATGTGAAGTATACTATTAAGTGATTTGTTACACACGCACACACACAAGCACACACACAGGAAGGCAGGCAGAAAGTGTAGACTCTTGGAAAGTAGCACATAGGGAGCTATAGATTCCCATCTGGAATATGACGTTGAGGATGAGCATTCTAACCCCTGGCCCTTGTTGCTGCCTACAGAGAGCAGTGAGCCGGCTGTGCAGGCGCGGGATGTTGCCAGGGTTCATGTGTAATGTGATCTGCTCGAGTTTCCAAGTCCACCCACACACACTCCTCAGGGCAGCCTACTGCCCACTGGTGGTGGGTGGTTTCTCTGAGGGAGAGGGTTGCAGCCGTAGGCATGATACCATCCAGTATGTCTATGAATGTAGCTTCTGGGGAAGCAATATAGTAGAGGGATAGGATCTTGGGTACTACTGAGTGGAAATCCAGAGGTTTACAAACCACAAACCCTGATGGTTTAGTTTGCTGATGCACTAGCACTAATGATGCAGGACATTTCAGTAGGTAGGCTACAGTAGGCATATATTAACATTCTAAGCTCTCATCACGCACTAATTTTTAATCATTTAAAAGGCAAACTTTTTCAGAAATATGTCTTTTGGGGGTGGATAATGAAAGTAAATATTATTGAATGCATCATGAATAGTGAAACTCTTTCTCTCTCTCTCTCTCTCTCTCTCTCTCTCTCTCTCTCTCTCTCTCTCTCTCTCTCTCTCTCGCTCTCGCTCTCGCTCTCTCTCGCTCTCTCTCTCTCTCTCTCTCTCCCTCTCTTTCTCTCTGTCTGTCTCTCTCTCTCTCTCTTTCTCTCTCTCTCTCTCTCTCTCTCTCTCTCTCTCTCTCTCTCTCTCTCTCTCTCTCTCTCTCTCTCTCTCTCTCTCTCTCTCTCTCTCTCTCTCTCTCTCTCTCTCTTCCTCTCTCTCTCTTTCTCTCTCTCTCTCTGTGTCCATAAGGGTGAACTCCAGAGGTCATGCTCACAGACTGTAGCTGAGAAAGTGAGCGAACACTGCCAGCTGGCATGCCAGTGTAGAAGCTACCCCCTTCCTCCCCCGCCTCTGCCCCCACCTCCCCCACGGCTACTGTTGGCCACAGGTAAGGCTCAACTCACACCTGTCTCACACCACACCAACCAGCCTCTGCCGTTTCACTCTCCTGTCTCACTATCCTGTCTCACTGTCACCTGTTTCACTCACAACTGGCTCACTTCCAGTGCCTGTATCTATCTAAACCTTTTCACTTTAAATGTCTTGCTACTCTGATCTTCTACCAGACCATCTGTAGTGGAATGAAGTGTTTGCATCTTCTCACATGAGGTTTCTGAGTAGTGGAAGAGTGTGGTGTGTGTGGACGGAGAAAGGCTTTTTCTGAGAAGACTACGAGTGCCTGATACTAGAGCCGCAGGATGTTCACAGCAGAACAGGGGGATCATTATGCCTGGCTTTACCTTCGTGAGTACACAGTTGCCTGTGAAATCTCTGCCTCCTGTCCTGCCAGGCTCAGTGGTTTGGTTTCCCCTGGAGGACCCCCTTGTTAAAACACAGATGCTTTCATTAAATTGGGGTTTTGATACAGATAAGAAGGTTAATGAACTGTCCCGGCAGTCCCGTCTACGTTTTGTAAGTCAAGGCGGGACCACTGACTGTGTGTGTGTGCGTGTGTGCGTGTGCGTTGCCACACAGTTTTCTGTATTTTTCCTGAGTTTCTTGCCTTACTGGTTTCCATGTCTCCTTCAACATATTTCAGTGCTTAACTAATGATCAGATATGTTTCTGATCTGATACTGGGACATTCTTGTCATTGTCAAATTAGTTGTATCAACTATATGAATCAGTGTATGACATTGCGATGGTGGAAAGAGGATAGTTTGTCAATATAACTGGTGATATGATTTGTATGTTGTCATGAATACTGTAATGAGCAGTGCTATGAAATATGGGACAGGCATTGCTGATTGTGCACTCAGCCCAGGTTAAAACTGAGACTGTTGAAAATCAGTCAGCTGAAAGACTTCATACTGAGAGTGTGCAGGAGCACTTCATCATTAAATGCTCAACAGACAGCTGTGGAAAGGGTTCAATCAATCAGATTAAATTATTTCCTCTGTCTGGTCAATTCAGATAGGCCTTTTTTCCTCCTAAATTACCAAGTGAGGCATCTATGAATAGAAGATAGGGCTGTCAGTGACCAGTGTGACTCTAACTTACCTAACCTATCTGCCACCTGTTGATGTATAAGTCCACAATGTCGTCGATCATGAATGCAGGACTCTTCCACCGGGTCTTATCTGTAAACGTGGTCTACAGTTTATTGGCTGTGTATCGTCTCACCATATTCTAATTCCCTGTTTATGAATCTAAAGCGTTATACACATAGATGCACAATATGTATGTATGTTTATGCATGTCTGTTGTTCTATTTCTATAGTTCTAGATCCTTCTGTGACTACTGTCAAGGCCACTGCTGGAAGGTTCCCTGAATGATTCTATGAGATTCTCTGAATTCTATGACTGTACATTTCAGCATGTCGTTCTGTATTTATTATGTGGTTTGAAAAGAAGAGAACCATTACAATGGCAAAGCAAAACCTCTTGGCTTGGCAAAAAACTATTAATTTCTTGTAGTAAAATGATAGCATTTTTCTATCATAGTCTATGGAAGGTTGGGAAGAAGGCACGTATTTATGTTGTTCATGTATTGGGAAGGAGGCAAAACATTGGTCATCTGGCCTCAGTGAGAACTTTGTGAATAAATAACAGAGGCATACTACTTAAAGGATTGAACTGTAATCATTGCTGCTGTAAAATCTGTTTGTTTTGGTGTTTGCCAGATGTATAAGGGAGCTGATTGGTCTGGTCCCAAAATAATACATGAATATGCATGAAGAAGTGGGACAATGAGAGATTGTATTGACAAAAGTTTTAAATGAGGCAAATTGGCAGTGTTGAGTAAAAGTATGTGCTCTAAAAATGGCTCAGAAGTCCTTTCAAAAGAGAGCTTTATCACACTGAAGTAGATCCTTACCCCTGACTGAATTGAATCCAAAATGCAGGATTAAAACTGAAGTTGGGCTCAGAGGAGATTTTACATTCAAATTGACTTATGACATGGTGTGCTGGGGAGAAACGTGCCATGTCATTTGCTCTGGATAAATCTAAAGTGTTTAAATATTCCACAGCATTGCTAAGGGTTGTGTGTTACCATGGAGTCAATTCCTCCCTCTCATTCACAAAACTATTCTCTGAATGCATGGGATGTGGTTTTTGCATTTCTCTCTGTTACTGGATGATAAACCTACATTATTAAACCCAGCCATCATTACACTCTTGGCAGTGGGTTGGGGAGCTATATTCAGTTCATGTTTTAATACTTAGATATAGTAAAATGGATTCCACCTCAGACAGAGTGAGACATGCTTATTGCTGGGGACCCCTAAGACCTCCCTCCTGTCAAACTGAGCAGTATTGTCAGTGCCACAAAGCTTTTAACTATCTCTATGGTAGGCTATTCACCTTCATAAAAAGGGGAGACAGAGCGAGCGAAAACAGCACGTGGCTAGAGAAAAAACATGTTGAGAGAGAGAACAGAGGAAGGTCTAGAGAGATGGTGAGGGCATGGAGTACACCATTCAGATACTGTTCGTTGCTAAGCTGCACTGAGTGTAATATAAGTTCCCTGGTGTGTGTCCTTGTACTTGTACATAGTCCTAACCCTCAGTCAGACATCTGACCATAACATGGTGCTCCTGTAGGTGGAATCAGTTTGGACATGGAGTGCTTGTGTAATAAAGGTTGACTGCATTTTAAATGATTCATGGACCAGGGTTAGATATCTCTGAACATTTAACCTAAGAATTTGATGAACAGGTGAGCATTACCCTGCTATCCAGAGTTAGGAAGCAAATCAGGCCCAGAGCTTTATGGTGTAATAGTATAGTAATAGAAGGTTGAGAATCAATCCATTTTTAATCAGATCACTGGCAAGTTGATTTACAACATGGGGTGTGGTGTTGCTGCATTAATGATGAGCTTTCATCATGCCATCCCAAGACATAATGGTTGTCTATGAAGCATTTATGATGTAATACATACTGTAGGACAAACACAGTATCTAGGCTAAAGCAGTTTGCATGATAACCTAATCTCGATAAGCGGACAAGTGCTAGTGCTGTGTTAGAAGGCTAATGATGTTTGAAAATGAAACTGTATTTTTCTCTCTTTATCCATCCCCCTCTCCTCATCACTCCCAGTGGTTGAGTCCCCTCTGCCGCTGTTGAGGCCGTGGTGGATGGAGATCCTAGTGCTTGGGACAGTGGGCTGTGCCTCAGCTGTTTTCCTCCTTTCAGCCATGATCATCTGCTACAAGGCCATAAAGAGGTATGTCAGTTACCTATGTCAACAAGATTGACATGGAAAAGACTGCGTTGTGTCATTCGTATAGCCGACAATCTAAACAAAAAAACATATATTCCTTTCCTATTCAATTATTCTGCATTTTATTAAGCTTTCAACACAACCTGAAACATTGCTCAGGTTACAACAATAATTAGTGACTATGAAAAAGATTTGATTCTGGGGGTTGTTGCTATGTCATTGCCATGTTGTTATTGCTCTAAAGAAGGACACGTGGCCTGTGTTATGGGTCAGAGGGTGTTCAGAGGTCACAGGAATCATCTGGAAAGCTCTACCTACAGCAGAGTCATTACACTGTCACTCATTAATACTGGATATCATACATAATGTTGCACAATGCAGCTTTCTCCATAAAGCAAGTTAGATGGAAATTACATCTATAATCTTACTGGGAATAACCCAATGATCTGAAAGACCCGCGCTATAGTCAGCAGTTCCTGTCAGCAGTGTTCTAGACATTGAAATTCTTCCCTGTTCTATTTCTTGACGTGGGCTGATTTTGAATTGCATAATTGCACAGAGCTTTTTAGACTAGCAACTGAATCGATGTGAAAGTAAAGGCAAGATGGGTTACTGGAGAAAGCCCATGACCCTGTCGCCGTAGTGATGATGTGAGCTATTTCCCCCTGTTTGGATTGGCTCATTGGAGGAAAGGCCATGTGGACAGTGGTGTAAAGTACTTCAGTAAAAATACTTTAAAGTACTACTTAAACACTACTTAAACAGCCAAATACTGTGCACAGACACACAGGATAAACACACACACACACACACACACACACAAAAACACATACATACACACACACACACACACACACACACACACACACACACACACACACACACACACACACACACACACACACACACACACACACACACACACACACACACACACACACACACACACACACACACACACACACACACACACACACACTAACAGGCACAGTGTGACTAAAGAAGATATAAAGGTGCAGTAAGAATACATACAGTCACAGCTGGAGACACGTTTTTGCACATTATTTGAATACATCAAATTGTTATTCATAAAACTGTGTAAAGAGTGGATGTTACATATGTCTTTCCTCAGTAGGATTATATTTATCCTTTTCTCAAACAACAAACAGGCAAAGTCAGGCAGTGGAAGTAATGGGAGGTTGGCTCTGGAATTCATTATGGCAATTCACCAGCCCCCTCTGTAGCCAAGGGGCACCTTTTTAATGCAGCTATGGCAGGAAAGTGTTGTTGCAATACGGGCCGCTGTAGCCCCAAACCCAAGTAATTATTTATGAATTAATTTGCGCAGTCATTCAGTCGCAGGCTACATCTTTTATACATGCAAGCGGGTCGTGTCCTGAAGTTCTTATGGAGGTCTATCAGTCTGAGGAAACAGAGGTAATGAAAAAATAACAAATATTGATTTGAAAATTGTCATGGATCCTCTCTGACCGAGAGAGAGAGAAAGAATGTAGAGAGAAAAAGAGTCAGAGAAACAGAGACAGATGAATGTTGTCTACCAAAGCTGGGAAACAGCAGTAATTGGGTGTCTTAGTCAATAACAATGTGAGAGAGGTTTTGTCAGTGACAAAAACAGAAACAGTTATATATAGCCCGTCCAGCCCCTCAGTGCCCAAGGCTTTCCCAATGAAAATCAGCTGGAGTGTGGCCAAGGCCCCAGCAGCACAGACTCTAGAGGAGCTATCTCTGCAAGACCCGGCTGTCCCTTAGCTGGGCTGCACACATTTGGCCTTTTGTTTTTTTGTCTCATAATCTTATTCCGCCAGTCATTTGTCAGAGGCAAAGAGGTTGGACGAAACCCAATTTCATCCAATTCCATTCCATTCAGTTCATAGCATCAAGGGAGTTGATGTTTGTTGGCATGGAGAACAGGATTCAGACGTGCTGCGTGACAGTGCTGCGCTATCCAAACAGCAGACATGATGCTGCAGTCCATGCTGTCAGCAATGCGGGGAATCTAAACACCACAACAAAACAAGACAACACACTGTGCCTGTTTTTCTCAATTACTCGCTCCTCTGGGATTTCTGTCCAGCAAGGAGGACAAATCAGGACAGTTTATGTTCAGGGTAAATCCAGCATAACCATTCAGTTAAAGATTTCATGAGGAAGCAAAATATACTGTATCTTTAATGAAATTATTACAAAGCATATATAATATTCTGGTTTTATGATACTTCATTACTACACTTCCGAAACAGTGAAAAGTGAAAACACTTTATGAGGGGTCTTTAAACAGTAGCATGTTCCTCTATTGTCCAGATGGTATGAGAATAACTGTAAACAGCTCAACACATGTCCCAACCTCAACATTATCCCTTCCCCAAACTTCAAACGGACGTGTGCTGCGATTGCACAGCTTTGATATGAAATATTAATCTGACCTGTGAAGTGTTGTGTAGCCACCTGCCACGTGTCAACAGCATGACATCTATTATTGAAGGGCTGGGTAGAGGTCGCTGTGAGGCCCGAACACCCTGCCCTCTATGGTGGCCTGCTAGAAATACATTGATGATCATTGACTCGAGACTAGGTCAGTGCCAGTGGAGAAAGTTATGGAGCTTAAAACACCTTTTCAGTGGTCCATGGAGACTTCAGTGGGAAAGTCTGGTGTATCCCAACTCCCCTAGCTATCTCCAATCATGAAAGTATGCACACACAAACGCACGCACGCACACACACACACACCAGCCAATAATGTCCCAGTAGGATGTGTTGGTACCCTTGGGCCCTTGAAAAAGAAAAGGAGAGCTGCCCATTCTAGGAGCTCAGATGCAATAATTTAATAACCAACGTTTTTCGACTGGCTGTCTTCATCGGGGTATAATGACAAACACTGCAGGTCACTAGTTTAAATAGTTTGAAAGGACACACACAGGTGTCTGTAATCATGGCCAGCTGTGGCTTGATTTCATTGGTTGATTTAGAGGTATAAATAGAACATATAAAAAAGCATGAATGGATAACTTACGATCATAGATACAATTTGGCTACATAGTCCTACAAACATGATTTACAATGGCTAGCAAAAACACAATAATCACAAGAATGGCTTCAGATCAATCAATCAATCAAATGTATTTATAAAGCCCTTTTTACATCAGCCGATGTCACAACGTGCTGTACAGAAACCCAGCCTAAAACCCCAAACAGTAAGCAATGCAGATGTAGAAGCACAGTGTCTAGGAAAAACTCCCTAGAAAGGCCAGAACCTAGGAAGAAACCTAGAGAGGAACCAGGCTATGAGGGGTGGCCAGTCCTCTTCTGGCTGTGCCGGGTGGAGATTATAACAGAACATGGCCAAGATATTCAAACATTCATAGATGACCAGCAAAGTCAGATAATAATAATCACAGTGGTTGTAGAGGGTGCAACAGGTCAGCACCTCAGGAGATCAAACTCTACTTTGGAATGGAGTAATGGTCTCTAAATTAAAGATCCAGGTGGCCTTTCGTTTTAACAATACATTGTCAAGGTCACCCCCTCGCCTATGGAGGGTGACGTTTTCGATTCCGATATAGCAAAGGGATGAAATAGAGTGGTTTGCTTCCAAAAAGTGGGCCGCAACTGGGTACGTCCAGTTTTTGCACATAATGGTGCTACGATGCTCCGAGATTCTTACTTTTAATTAGCGCTTTGTTTTGCCCACGTAATTTTTTCCACAAGGACAAATTATAAGATAAACAACTGCCTTGGTGGAGCACGTGATAACACCTTTGATTGGGATCTCCTTTGAAGGATTTGAAGGATCTAGATTTGTACAGTGGCAAGAAAAAGTATGTGAACCCTTTGGAAATACCTGGATTTCTGCATAAATTGGTCATACAATTTGATCTGATCTTCATCTAGGTCACAACAATAGACAAACACAGTCTGCTTAAACTAATAACACACAAACAATTATACATTTTCATGTCTTTAATGAACACACCGTGTAAACATTCACCGTGCAGGATGGGATAAGTATGTGAACGCTTGGATTTAATAACTGGTTGACCCTCCTTTGGCAGCAATAACCTCAACCCAACATTTTCTGTAGATGCGGATCAGACCTGCACAATAGTCAGGAGGAATTTTGGACCGTTCCTCTTCACAAAACTTTTTCAGTTCAGCAATATTCTTTGGATGTCTGATGTGAACTGCTCTCTTGAGGTCATGCCACAGCATCTCAATCGGGTTGAGGTCAGGACTCTGACTCGGCCACTCCAGAAGGTGTATTTTCTTCTGTTGAAGTCATTCTGTTGTTGATTTACTTCTGTGTTTTGGGTCGTTGTCCTGCTGCATCACCCAACTTCTGTTGAGCCTCAATTGGCGGACAGATTACATAACATTCTCTTGCAAAATGACTTGATAAACTTGAGAATTCATTTTTCCGTCGATGATAGCAAGCTGTCCAGGCCCTGAGACAGCAAAGCAGCCCCAAACCATGATGCTCCCTCCACAATACTTTACAGTTGAGATGAGGTTTTGATGTTGGTGTGCTGTGCCTTTTCCCCCCCACACGTAGTGTTGTGTGTTCCTTCCTGACAACTCAACTGTAGTTTCATCTGTCCACAGAATATTTTGCCAGTAGCGCTATGGAACATCCAGTTGCAGTTTTGCAAACTTCAGATGTGCAGCAATGTTTCTTTTGGACAGCAGTGGCTTCATCCGTGGTGGCCTCCCATGAACACCATTCTTGTTTACTGTTTTACGTATTGTAGACTCGTCAACAGAGATGTCTCTACAACATTCGCAGAGTACGACCCTGCCTCACGCAGGAAGCGGCGCAGGTCCTAATCCAGGCACTTGTCATCTCCCGTCTGGATTACTGCAACTCGCTGTTGGCTGGGCTCCCTGCCTGTGCCATTAAACCCCTACAACTCATCCAGAACGCCGCAGCCCGTCTGGTGTTCAACTTTCCCAAGTTCTCTCACGTCACCCCGCTCCTCCGCTCTCTCCACTGGCTTCCAGTTGAAGCTCGCATCCGCTACAAGACCATGGTGCTTGCCTACGGAGCTGTGAGGGGAACGGCACCTCCGTACCTTCAGGCTCTGATCAGGCCCTACACCCAAACAAGGGCACTGCGTTCATCCACCTCTGGCCTGCTCGCCTCCCTACCTCTGAGGAAGTACAGTTCCCGCTCAGCCCAGTCAAAACTGTTCGCTGCTCTGGCACCCCAATGGTGGAACAAACTCCCTCATGACGCCAGGTCAGCAGAGTCAATCACCACCTTCCGGAGACACCTGAAACCCCACCTCTTTAAGGAATACCTAGGATAGGATAAAGTAATCCTTCTAACCCCCCCCCCCTTAAAAGAGTTAGATGCACTATTGTAAAGTGGTTGTTCCACTGGATATCATAAGGTGAATGCACCAATTTGTAAGTCGCTCTGGATAAGAGCGTCTGCTAAATGACTTAAATGTAATGTAAATGTAATGTTAGCATGTTCCAAAGATTTCAATAGGTCTTTAGCTGACACTCTAGGATTCTTCTTAACCACATTGAGCACTCTGCGCTATGCTCTTGCAGTCATCTTTGCAGGACGGCCACTCCTAGGGAGAGTAGCAACAGTGCTGAACTTTCTCCATTTATAGACAATTTGTTTAACCGTGGACTGATGAACATCAAAGCTTTTAGAGATACTTTTGTAACCCTTTCCAGCTTTATGCAAGTCAACAATTCTTAATCTTAGGTCTTGTGAGATCTCTTTTGTTCGAGGCATGGTTCACATCAGGCAATACTTCTTGTGAATAGCAAACTCAAATTTTGTGAGTGTTTTTTATAGGGCAAGGCAGCTCTAACCAACATTTCCAATCTCATCTCATTGATTGGACTCCAGGTTAGCTGACTCCTGACTCCAATTGCCTTTTGGAGAAGTCATTAGCCTAGGGGTTCACATACTTTTTCCAACCGACACTGTGAATGTTTAAATGATGTATTCAATATAGACAATAAAAATACAATAATTTGTGTGTTATTAGTTTAAGCACACTATGTTTGTCTATTGTTGTGACTTAGATGAAGATCAGATCAAATTTGATGACCAATTTATGCAGACATCCAGGTAATTCCAAAGGGTTCACATACTTTTTCTTGCCACTGTAAGTGCCATTGCATTGAGCTCAGCCAGACATTGTGTGGGGGTATTTTGAGATGGTAAATCAGAGTTTACCAATTGATCTCAGAGATTTCTGCCCTGCGAGAATACGAACAAGGTAGGGTCTGAAAACACATACCTATTTTATTTTTGCATTTTTTAAATTTGACCTTTATTTAACTAGGCAAGTCAGTTAAGAACAAATTCTTATTTACTGTACAATGACTGCCTACCCCGGCCAAACCCGGACAACGTTGGGCCAATTGTGCGCCGCCCTATGAGACTCCCAACCACAGCCGGCTGTGATACAGCCTGGATTTGAACCAGGGACTGTAGTGACGCCTCTTGCACTGAGATACAGTGCCTTAGACCGCTGCTCCACTCGGGAGCCCTGAACCTATCCTGTCATCAGATCTTAAAATGTGCCAATGTTTGTGAACGATTCCCTTAATTAATTCAGAGCACTTTGAATAGCGAGTAGTAAGAACGCAAGAATGTTTCTTTTTACGAGACTGTCCTTGAAAGAGATCATGTCTCGATTTGTTTTGTATTTCCTCATCGGCAGTATTAATCTGACCATTTTTGTATCCCCTTTCCTTGAATTTTCTTTGCATCTCAGCCATGTTTCTGTCAATATGATTGTTTTTTGCAAATTCTTTTGATTGGACAGAATTGGTTGTAGGGCAAACTGTTTTTCAAGGGAAACGGGTGACAGCTATCAGCCCTCAACAAACTGTTATCCTCACACAAAATCAGAAGATCAAGGAAACTGATTTGACGTGTGTCAGATTGCATAGGGAATTTCAGGTGCTCAGAACAAGAGTTCAGAAAAACATGGAACGCCTGGAGCTGTTTTGCATCACCCCTCCATCAAACAAAAATGATCATCAATGTACCATTTCCAAATAATAACATTTTTGAGAGTATTGAGAATGGACTGTTTCTCCATGTAACCCACATATAAATGAGCATAGTTAGGAGCCATGGGGGATCCCATAGCAGTACCCTTCCTCTGGATAAAGAAATTGTTTTGAAACATGAAATAGTTACGTGTGAATACTATTTCCACCAATGTCATAATGCATGCACTGGAGGGTAGTTCATTTGGTTCACGTTGCAAAATAAAATGTTCCATGGTACCCTTGGGCCCGGCAGTTTCCTCTCCAGGCAGGTTGTCCCAGGTCTCAGAAGGAGAACACAGCATCTGTTTATCATCCGGGCTGCCGCTGTCTGTGGGAAGCCATCACCACCAAGGTTTTTGGGAAAGCAAACACACACACACACGCACACACACACACACACACACACACACACACACACACACACACACACACACACACACACACACACACACACACACACACACACACACACACACATAATAGACACACCAGCACTAGCCAATCATGTCCCAACAGGATGTGTTGGTACCCTTGGGCCCGGCAGTTTCCTCTCCCAGGCTGTCCTAGGTCCCAGAAGGAGAACACAGCATCTGTTTATCAGCAGGGCTGCCGCTGTCTGTGGGTAGACATCATCACCACCACCACCGCCACTGTCTGGCCCACTACAGGACACACTCCTACAGATTACATTTATGGATAGCACAACACAGGAAGTGCATTGAATCACTGTCACTGTCTCCTGTGATGGGTAACCTTGCCTGAGACCTAGGAAGCCAACTGTCACCCCCAGACAGGAAGCTAGTCAGGAAGCTACTGACTACTCATTAGTGACCATTCTGTTATACTAATGAGTGGACTCTAAGTTCAGTGTCTCCAAGTTAGTACTACAGTAAGGCTTGTAACATCCATGGAGATGTAAATACTCTCTATATGCAAGAAGATATCGCATTAGTAATTGTAAAAATAGCATTTGTGGATGATGCCTAAGAGTGACCAATATATTTTATTGAATATTTAAATGTCATCCCAGTAAGATCCCATGGCAGGGCAAAGTCTTGGTCTGGATTAGACTGAACGACTGTCCGTCAGGTCAGACTGGCCAGCAGTGGCTTTAAGAGGAGAGGGAAGGAGACACTGAGCTAAGATGTAGCTTAAGGGCCCCCTGTGCCACTGAAGGCATTGTACAGTATTGAGTGGGACAATGACTGTACTAAATGTATTCCGATCTGTCTCTGGGTTACATAAGCCTGTGCAGAGGAGAGCAGCTGAAGGGGTCGGCATAGAAGACACAGTACACTGGACAAATATAATAACCACAAAAGCACTGAGGGATGTATGAAAATGGCTTGCATTGAAGGATACTGCTTTTCACAGACCAATAATAGCGGAGGATTATGTGCTTCGGCTTGTTTTGCATCAGAATGTGGCTCACAGAAAGAGTAGCATTACAGCATAACCAGCATAACCAAGAGAGGGAATCTCACTCACATAGAGTATTACAGTATTAGTATTTATTTTATGTTCTATGTATACATAAGCTCTTCTCTGAGGTAAAATAAAATGTTATCGAATATCAATGGAGTGTGTCTAATTGCCACATCCAGCATCTCTTCTGTTTGATTTATCTTCTCCTTTCGTGGCTCTGATAGCGACGTGACTTTTTAATGTTCAGCTTATTAGAGAGCATGACTGACCAGTGCATCCAGCCGCAACAGCCTATGAAATCCAATCTCTCTGTAGGTAAACAGCCACAGGCTTAAGGAGTAGAATGATTTATGATTTTTCTTAAGTTAAATAAAGCACCTCTACTGTCGTTACATTTTTTTTATTTAACCTTAATTTAACTAGGCAAGTCAGTTCGCACTGAGCTAAAGGGTAGAGCTGCCGCTTTCAAGGTGCGGGACTCTAACCCGGAAGCTTATAAGAAATCCTGCTATGCCCTGCGACGAACCATCAAACAGGCAAAGCGTCAATACAGGGCTAAGATTGAATCATACTACACCGGCTCCGATGCTCGTCTTATGTGGCAGGGCTTGCAAACTATAACAGACTACAAAGAGAAGCACAGCCGTGAGCTGCCCAGTAACACGAGCCTACCAGACGAGCTAAACTAAATAACTTCTATGCTCACTTCGAGGCAAGCAACAGTGAGGCATGCATGAGAGCATCAGCTGTTCTGGACGACTGTGTGATCGCGCTCTCCGTAGCCGATGTGAGCAAGACCTTTAAACAGGTCAACATTCACAAGGCTGCGGGGCCATTCGCAGCCTTCTAAAAAGATTTGGCATGGGTCCTGAGATCCTCAAAAGGTTCTACAGCTGCAACATCGAGAGCATCCTGACTGGTTGCATCACTGCTTGGTACGGCAATTGCTCGGTCTCCGACTGCAAGGCACTACAGAAGGTAGTGTGTACGGCTCAGTACATCACTGGGGCTTAGCTGCCTGCCATCCAGGACCTCTACACCAGGCGGTGTCAGAGGAAGGCCCTAAAAATTGTCAAAGACCCCAGCCACCCCAGTCATAAACTGTTCTCTCTACTACCGCATGGCAAGCTGTACCGGAGTGCCAAGTCTAGGGCAAAAAGGCTTCTCAACAGTTTTTACCCCCAAGCCATAAGACTCCTGAACAGGTAATCAAATGGCTACCCGGACTACCTACATTGTGTGCCCCCCCCAACCCCTCTTTTACGCTGCTGCTACTCTCTGTTCATCAGATATGCATAGTCACTTTAACCATATCTACATGTACATACTACCTCAATTAGCCTGACTAACCGGTGTCTGTATGTAGCCTCGCTACTGTTATAGCCTCGCTACTCTAAATAGCGCTACTCTAAATAGCCTCGCTGCTGTTATTTTTCACTGTCTTTTTACTGTTGTTACCCTTTTTGCACTATTGGTTAGAGCCTGTAAGTAAGCATTTCACTGTAAGGTCTACCTACACTTGTTGTATTCGGCACATGTGACAAATATACTTTGATTTGATTTGATTTAAGAACAAATTCTTATTTACAATGACGGCCTACCAAAAGGCAAAAGGCCTCCTGCTGGGAGGCTGGGATTAAAAAATTAAAAAATTATATTGGACAAAACACACATCACGACAAGAGAGACAACACTACATAAAGAGAGACCTAAGACAACAACATAGCATGGCAGAAACACATGACAACACAGCATGGTAGCAACACAACATGACAACAATATGGTAACAACACAACATGGGAGCAGCACAAAACATGGTACAAACATTATTGGGCACAGACAACAGCACAAAGGGGAAGAAGGTAGAGACAATACATCATACAAAGCAGCCACAACTGTCAGTAAGAGTATCTATGATTGAGTCTTTGAATGAAGAGATTGAGATGAAACTGTCCAGTTTCAGTCAACATAAGTTGTGTTTGTTTGCAGGAAACCACAACGGAAAGAGGAGAACGGGATGAGTCGTGGAGAGTATGCCATGAGTGCACGCAACAAGAAGGCCATGGGCCCCAACAACACTGTGGTGTAGACTGTTCACTGACAGGAAGAGGAATTGACATAACCATAACCCCACCACCACCATCCATCCTACCCAAAATGCAACAATTCCCTCTTACCTAGAACGCCACAGGGGTTGACCTGTTTAAAACACATTAACGCCTTTCCTTCTCTCTTAGCATGTTGCCTGGATGAAAGGAAACTTCCATATGAAGGAAAGTAGTGAAAAGAACATAAAACAAAACATAGAAGTGGATTCAGAGAACTAGTAATAAAGTGAATTGAGGACTTCACCAGACTGAACATCATGTTGTCAACACGAAGTGTCATTGACAGGAGGATGGTTGACTGCTAGGCTACCAATCTATTCAGCTCCACACTTCTTACAGGCAACTACAATGTAGGAACAGACGTTGAAGGACAGCAATGGGATAGGAGGTTGCGAGGACCAAATCATGAAGAAAATGTGCATGCAGGTTTTACTCTTTGGGCTGTCTCTCATCTATGCTCCTCTGACCCTTTTTCATATTTAAAGCAGAATTTGTACAACACTGTCACAGTTGCAGGTGTGGTTTGGGATGTATAGTGATCATCTGACTATGCAATTAAAAAATATGTACAGGTCATACCAAGAGTGAAGTAAAAGAAGGGGATCAAGTCAGTTCCTATGTTCCATACCAACAACACAGCTGAGAACTGAATTAGATTTATTTGTTCATTTATGTATTTATTGTCTGCGTATGAATTCCATTTTAATGATTTGAAATGTGTTATTTTTTATGAATTATTTAGTAATCATATCATTAATTTGTAATGTTTTGATGCTTTAAGCCCACCACAGGAGGTTGGTGGCACCTTAATTGGGGAGGAGGGGCTCATGGTAACGGCTGGAGCGGAATTAGTGGAATGGAATAAAATACATCAAACACATGATTTCCATTTTTTTTTATGCCATTCCATCTACTCCGTTCCAGACATTATTATGAGCCAGCCTCCACTGAAGCCCACTGTTCATTTGCTACTGACACAGTAAACATTTCAGCTTGCTCTGCAATGAGTTTAAGGTATCAATTGTTCATCTCTTGCTGTTTGACATGCCTTTTTCTCTTCCCCTCTGACTTCAGCGAATATGATGGGAATTTCTGTGTTTTGAGTTTGTGAATGTGTGCTTTCTGACCATGCTTTATTAAGCAGCTTGTTCTGTACTACCCTCAAGTCTTTATCACAGGCCCCCTACAATACTAACATCATATTACATTTTGTTTCGTCACATCTCAATGGTTAGACAGCCAGGGGAGGCAGTGGTGGACAGTGGGAAGCCCTTTGCCATGTTCTGATGTGATTTTGCAGTCTTAATTGTTCCACCTTTCAGCAAGGGGAGAACCCATCACTGTAGAAACAGTGCACATGAGCCCAGGGCTCAAGTGCTGTGTGGTGGAGGACACGATTCTAAACAGAGGCTAATCCGGATATTAAGTTGCAGAGAGGATGGCCTCAAAAGGGACATGTGACTCACACTCACAGGCATCCTCAACATCCGTCTGCTATAAACAGTACACAGTTAGCATCAATCAATTACTAAGATACTTTTTGGCATAGGTGCAGTTCATCTGTATATAATGTGTGTGTGACTGTGTGTGTGAGAGAGAGAGCACAATAGATGGATGTCTGGCAGTATCTCTGAAATGTTCCATTACTGTTGAATTTTGTAAACACAGACCTTGCATTGTGATTTGCATACAAGGGTGGACTGGGACCAAAAATTGTCCCTGCCATTTCTAACACACCAGCCCATTTCTTTCCTCGAGGCCCCCACATTAGCCCGTTGTCTTCCCTGAGGACCCCATTATTAGCCAGAAAATTATAATTTTGTGAAAGAATCACTGGGCAAAAAATGGAGCAGCCCGGCCAGTCCACCCCTGCATGCATAGGTATTACCATATACCCTATAATGTACCCAGATACTGAAGATGCATCACTAATACTGTATATTGAGGGAAATGATCATGGATGCATGAATGTAAATATTGATATTTAAAAATATCTGCCTTCTGAACTGTAATTACATGTACAGTGTAACAGAAAATATGTTTATACATAGTAGAAATTAAACAATGTACTACCAATTAGAATTAAATCAATGTTGTCATGTTTATGGAGCAAACCATTCATGTATATTTGGCAATGAAAAGTTATTGCACAATTAATTCATTATATACCAAAAGGATACATAAATTCGATAAGGTACATTCAGTTGATTAAGTTGCTGACTTTTTCAGTTGTAAATAGGTCTATAGAAAGACAGGCCTATAGTCTTATCACATAAGCAAAACAAGAAGAGACAAAATGAGAACATGCTTTAATTGAATGGCATACGGTACAACATTGATAAATCCACTGCGTGTTAATGATAAAGGTGTTATTTTTAGTATGTACCCATGGTGCCTCTCCTTTCTGTGTCTCAGAGAGCTCCGTACTGGTCTTCTCCTGGGGCTCCCCCTGGGTGCAGGACGTGTTCTCAGTCTGTCTCACAGCTATTATCAAACACAGCCATCCCCCTGGGGCTTGATCATGCTAACGGGACAACTTGTGGGCCACTGGGGTTCTTTTGATGTCAGGTCTTGGCACGGACATTCTCTGTGCATACAGACTACGGTATGGACAGAGGACTGGTCAACCACTTCTGCTCTGCTACCACTGTGACCACTGTGACCCACATGCGTGACTGAATAGAACAGCTGACAAACCCAAATCGATCAACAATCTGGGAATATGTGCAACATACCCACCTCAATAGATAATAATAGAATTGGAAAAAGCTATGGGCTCTGGTAGCTAGGTCATAAAGGAATCAATTGGTCAATATTCTTGAGCATTTTCTCCTTGCACATTCTGTAGGACATTTTAAAAGGGAGACCATTTGAAGCACAACCACTTCAGAGGGTGAGAAGTCCATCAGGGTCCAAGCTGAGCCATGTAGAGAGGGAGGGAGAGCACCACAGAGTAATGTGAATGAGAGACTATACAGTTCCCTGCCTTCCCTGCTTTAGATGTGCCACTTGATGATAATGGCATGGGACACTCCGGGCAATTTAAACATTCATGCATTGTCCAGTCAGGGCACTCTGAGTTGCTCTGTAATAAAGAAGATCTGACAGGCCTGAACAGGAAGGCCACGGAGCCTCTCTATCTCAAAAAGCTCTGTGTGGCTCGCCCAGATAAAATACAAGGTATTTCACAGGGCTGAATGGGAAAATAATCACCTTATTTGTTAAGCAAAAAATTACATCTATTTTTTTACAGTAATATAGCCACTGTGGTATAAATTTGATTATTTCTGTAATTACAAGATTTTAGGCTGCTTATGTGCAATTGAATGATTATGGCCAATCAGAAGACACACTATTGGTTATATGAGTATACTGTATACTTGTTATTAAACATCCAGTGAGTGCTTCTGTGTGTCTCTTGTTTGTGGCTGTTAGCTGCAAGTCTGAACTGTTTGCTCTCCAGCAGTAAAAATCTGGGAAAGCCCATGCATATCCTTGCTGCTCTCTCTGTGTGTGTGCCTTTGGGACCATAAGTCCTCACAAGGATAGTCAAACAAATAAAAAATTCTCAATTTCACCATTCCCCAAAAGGAAAAAGGCAATTTTAGGCTTCAGGGTTAGTTTTAGGGTTAGGTTAAGGTTTAAGGTTAGGGTTTTTATATATGGTTAGGGAAAATAGGATTTCGAATGGGAATCAATTGTTTGGTCCCCACAAGGATACTAAAATGTGTATGTGTGTGTGTGTGTGTGTGTGTGTGTGTGTGTGTGTGTGTGTGTGTGTGTGTGTGTGTGTGTGTGTGTGTGTGTGTGTGTGTGTGTGTGTGTGTGTGTGTGTGTGTGTGTGATGGTGATGAGTCTCGTGCAGTAGTGCAGTAGTTTGAGGGAAGGTGTGTGCCTACTTCCCACCAGCTTGTAACCCTCTCGCTTACAGCTTTCTGCCACTGGCTAGCCCTAGTGGTAAACCGGGAAGCAGGTCTGTGCGTAAGCCTTCCCTTGCCAGTACACAGCCTCTCCTTCATCAAGACTCTTGCCAGGCCTCCTTGTGGCAACACAAGTTAACTGGGCGTCCCCGAGGCCCCAGGCTAACTCGGGATGTCAGAGCTGCAGGGGTCCCCAGAGGTGCTGTGCGCAGGCCCACGTTATGTGGACACGCCCTGGTATCGGCCAACCACTGTCCCACTGCCTTTTGGGTAAGTCTGGGAAGAAAAAGGCTAGGTGAGATCACCCTGAGAGAAGAACAACATGCTGGTGGCACGCGACAGGCGGTTCTGCGACAGACTGAAGCTTTGGCAGCCTCCTGCAGCTGTGGGGAGATACTGGTCATCTTGGATTTTCTCCTTGCCACCTGAGCCCATTTTCCAACAGCGAAGAAGTGATGCTGGGACAAGCGCATCCCCCACGTCACTGGAAATAATTTCAGCGAGCAGGTATCCACTACTGCTCTTCAGTGAGTTCCACCTAGATTTCCTGCACCATTAAAGTCTACTGGCGACGGGGTGCTTGGTAACGGGGGCAGGACTGAATGATCTGGAAGATCCAAGACACGCCCCTGCAGAGTAGGGCTATTGGTCGTCATGAGCTGGGATTTGAGTGGCAGCTGTTCCCGGCAGCACATCTGAGCAGCCCTATTTAGGAACTACACTGCTCACCCCGGCTGGGGAAAGGCCTAGAAAATGTAGTCTAAACATTTCCCACTCTAACTCTCCTGGATACGTTACCGCACCTATCAGGGCATTCTGTTTCATCGGTCAAAAACAAAATAAGAAGATATACACTGCTCAAAAAAATAAAGGGAACACTTAAACAACACAATGTAACTCCAAGTCAATCACACTTCTGTGAAATCAAACTGTCCACTTAGGAAGCAACACTGATTGACAATACATTTCACATGCTGTTGTGCAAATGGAATAGACAAAAGGTGGAAATTATAGGCAATTAGCAAGACACCCCCAAAAAAGGAGTGATTCTGCAGGTGGTGACCACAGACAACTTCTCAGTTCCTATGCTTCCTGGCTGATGTTTTGGTCACTTTTGAATGCTGGCGGTGCTCTCACTCTAGTGGTAGCATGAGACGGAGTCTACAACCCACACAAGTGGCTCAGGTAGTGCAGTTCATCCAGGATGGCACATCAATGCGAGCTGTGGCAAAAAGGTTTGCTGTGTCTGTCAGCGTAGTGTCCAGAGCATGGAGGCGCTACCAGGAGACAGGCCAGTACATCAGGAGACGTGGAGGAGGCCGTAGGAGGGCAACAACCCAGCAGCAGGACCGCTACCTCCGCCTTTGTGCAAGGAGGTGCACTGCCAGAGCCCTGCAAAATGACCTCCAGCAGGCCACAAATGTGCATGTGTCTGCTCAAACGGTCAGAAACAGACTCCATGAGGGTGGTATGAGGGCCCGACGTCCACAGGTGGGGGTTGTGCTTACAGCCCAGCACCGTGCAGGACGTTTGGCATTTGCCAGAGAACACCAAGATTGGCAAATTCGCCACTGGCGCCCTGTGCTCTTCACAGATGAAAGCAGGTTCACACTGAGCACATGAGCACATGTGACAGACGTGACAGAGTCTGGAGACGCCGTGGAGAACGTTCTGCTGCCTGCAACATCCTCCAGCATGACCGGTTTGGCGGTGGGTCAGTCTGGTGTGGGGTGGCATTTCTTTGTGGGGCCGCACAGGCCTCCATGTGCTCGCCAGAGGTAGCCTGACTGCCATTAGGTACCGAGATGAGATCCTCAGACCCTTTGTGAGACCATATACTGACACATACACATTTGTGGCCTGCTGGAGGTAATTTTGCAGGGCTCTGGCAGTGCACCTCCTTGCACAAAGGCGGAGGTAGCGGTCCTGCTGCTGGGTTGTTGCCCTCCTACGGCCTCCTCCACGTCTCCTGATGTACTGGCCTGTCTCCTGGTAGCGCCTCCATGCTCTGGACACTACGCTGACAGACACAGCAAACCTTTTTGCCACAGCTCGCATTGATGTGCCATCCTGGATGAACTGCACTACCTGAGCCACTTGTGTGGGTTGTAGACTCCGTCTCATGCTACCACTAGAGTGAGAGCACCGCCAGCATTCAAAAGTGACCAAAACATCAGCCAGGAAGCATTAGATAAGGGATGCCCTCATTACGTGAGCCATGAGAGAAGCAGAGTGCTGGAAAGATCATTGGGTGATCTTAACCAAGCTCAGAATGAAGGTTTGCCCAGCCATCCACCTCAAGAAGTTCACCAAAAACAGGTTGCACTGTGCTCGACATCAGGAAACAGAGGCACGTAACAATCTACGTCACTCTCTAGCAGAAAAACTAGAGATCATTGAGACTCATGAATATGGAGGGTTGAATATGGAACAAATTGTCCTCTCTAAGCACATCACTCTATCTATGAGTCAGCAGCCCACTCCACTGGCTACTGCAGCAAGAAATATCAGGACTGGTTCGACAAAAACTCCACGTACATCTCCACCCGACTTGACAGCATACATAAGGTACTAAAAGCCACACTCAGCAACCTCACTTCTGAGGCCCTAAAAAAGCAATGGCAGAGCAGCGAAGGGAGGCACAGAGGGCTCTACGACATCTACAAAATGAGTGGTGGATCTCCAAGCAGTAGAAATTCAATCTTGTGCAGACTTACATGACATGCACGACTTTTATGATGCCCCAAAGACCACCCAAGAAGTTGCTCTCTCTGTCCTACCAGAAGTGCAGATAGGTCCACTCTCAGAAAGGACCAAAGTAAGATAGTCCAGAGGTGGGGTGAACCCTTTAAAGCCCTCTTAAACCAATCAAACCCAGTTGACTATTCAGTCCTGGAGGAGCTCCCAATCCTGCCCACCATCCAGAGTCTTGATCTCCCACCCACCTTTTCTAAGGTCTACACAGAATGGGTCTGTCTGTTCATGTCCCAAAAACAGAGGTTCTATGTAAGTGGTCATCTGATCCTCCATCTGAAACACCAGCATTCTCCATCTTCGACTCATCACTTGCCATTTTACCACAGTAAATATCTTGGAAGCTTCCTCTCGGAAGACTGCAACATCGACCAGGATATCCAGAATCGTGTCAAACAGGCCTCATTCCCCTTTGGACTGCTAAGGAAGAGGGTTTTTAACAACAGCAACCTGCACCTATACACCAAAGCTACAGTCTACCAGGCAGTGTGCTTATCTACACTCCTTTATTGATGTGAAACATGGACAGTCTACATCCAACACTTTCACATAAAATGCCTCCAAAGCATTTTGAAAGTGACCTGGCGGACCGTGTTCCGCACTCAGAGATCACACACCACCAGCTTAGAAGAGTGCCTGACAATCATGTAGTCTATGACGTGCCAGTGCTTTGATCGTTGGTGCATCCAGGTTTGTATTTGATTTTAATTTGGAACATGGTGTTGGTGATGGTGAGTTCATGTTCAGCACAAACCACCAGCTTAGATGGCTTGGCCATGTCATCCAGATGCCAGAAGATCACCTACTGCAAAAGATGCTGTACGAACAGCTACAACTGGGCCGTCACTCTGCAGTTGGGCAGAAAAAGCGGCTAAAGGACCAATTGAAGACATCACTAAGGAGGTGTAGTATAATTCCTGCCTTCTTCAAGACTGTTGCTTCAGACCATTCCACCTGGCACGGCCTCTGCTATCAAGCGGTGCAGTTGGCCGAGGAAAAAACGACTGAACGTAGCCTGGCGAAGTGATAGAGAAGACATATGACCATGCCTGCACCGGCCTCAATGGGACAGGCCTTTGTGTGCTCTGTCTGTGGCAGACAGTGTGCATCCCGAAATCAGATTATACAGTCATCAACGAACCCACAAGCAGTAGTGGAAGTCATCATCGAATACGATGGACTACCTGAAGCAAAGTAAGTATGTGAGTGTGTGTGTGGGTTTAATCAAGTGAAGTCCCCCTGCATCAGGGCTGCATCTGCCAGCTGACGCCACCTTTGTGATCGTTTGAACTTGCAGCCTTTTTTTAATGAACCTCTCATTAGCAGCTGCTTGTGTAATCAACATCCCACAGGTACCCAGCACTCTCCCCGTCCCGCCCCGACCTGCCTGCCTCCTTCCAAAAGACCATATGGGAGCACTGACCTGATGATCTGGACATCCAGTGGGTAATTAACTCTGACCAAGGGATCTCAGGCAGAGAGGGTGTGAGTGGGTCCTCAGAGCAAGTAGCCCTAGACTGTGAAGGTCAGCTTTGAGACAGACACATGTTGTTCTACTATCCTTGTGGGGACCAAACAATTGATTCCCATTCAAAATCCTATTTTCCCTAAGCCCTAACCCTAACTCTTAACCTAACCCTAACTCTAACCTTAACCCTGAAGGCCAAACTCCTAACCCTAAACCTAACCCCTAACCCGAATTCTACCCCTAAAATATCATTTTTCCTTGTGGGGATCAGCCAAACGTCCTAAATGTTCCTTGTTTTACTATCCTTGTGTGGACTTCTGGTGTGAGTGTGTGTGTGTTTCTGTCACATAGTGTGATTTTATTAGACAGCACTCAAAGCTGGTGACTCATTTGACACACACCTCTCATAGAAGATCCTTTTACAAAGTGCAGGTGTAAAGAAGTTATGAAATATTCCACGCTAGCTTCACCCTGATATGGACGCTAGCAAGCAAGCTAGGTAGTTCTAGATATCAACATCCAATCCAGTAGGGGCTGGAAGCTATAGTGAGCTTCAATTAGTCAAGCGCGTCATGATTTAGTGAAGTATTTGCATTAACTTCAGCTTTCCCCAACTTTGGTCCCACCCTGTTCACATCCCTCACCCATGCTCGCATCGCCCAACGGTCACCCTCCCACTTCGCTTCTCTTCCATCGGAAATATATGGCTTTCCGTAGTTACATTGCTCACATCGTCTTCAGTTAAGAGGCACTGTTAACTTCTCCGATACGGATTGAATAGAGCTCCAAGCTTGGATTTAAATGTATAGTCCAACTATCATGTGGTGTGATATTCCCAGACAACCCACTGGGCACTCACTGGTTAAATCAATGTTGTTTCCAATTAAATTTGAAACGTGGAACCAACGTGGATTAGTCGTTGAGTTGGCGTCTGTGCCCAGTGGGACGTTCCCTTTCCATAATGTGATTAGATCCCACAACAATGCTTTATCATGACAAACAACATTAAACCAGAGGTAACTGTGTCTAGGCTCTACAGGGGGTGGTAGACACGGACTCACTTGTCTTGTTTACCTCCGCCGTCTGGCTTCACCCTGATCGAGTTACTGTGCTCCTGCTGTATCCTATATTGTGTCAGATCGATCTGGGCTCTGTTGGCTAGCGGCAACCTGTCTGAACTGGGTAGAGGGTGAGACAGGAGCCCTAAAGTCCAATTGTCTTCACTGATAGTAAAATATGTGATTGATATTGGTTTGTCCTGAGCTAGGATATGTATGGGTGGTTCCCCATACAGCCTTTGGCTTTAACAGATCCTCTTGCAGTCATTTAGTTTTCCCACAGACCTTATTCAAGATATACTTTAGTTACTGTGCAGATGTACAATCATATCACACTTTGTGCACTTTTAACTGCTCTCTGTAGAGATGACAAAGAGACAATGAGACATACTGTATATTTAGAACATGTGGCTTGATTTAATTATTTTGTCAGGCTTGCAACCAAGCAACTGAAAATAACAATATAGAACATGAGTATCACCAAGTAAACAAGTTTGAGCTTCAGCATACCGCATTCTCCATCCATCCACTCCAGTCATCTGCAGTGCTGCTAGATATTCTCTCCATCTAGTTTGACCTCTGATGCTGCTCACAGCATGTGGGGCACCTAAACTGTTATTTACTGTACTGTTATCCCCCTGCATCTGCACACCTGCCCGACCTGTACTCACCTATCCCTCTCATTGCACAAAAGTGTAGTATAGATATACAAAGTTTAGACGGTGCTGAAGAGGATTACGTCAGAAGCAGAGTCTTAAGATGGTGAGAGTCAGTTTATGCAGGAGTCAACTTCCTGATGTTTATGGTCAGGCAGGCAGGCAGGCATTAGGCAGATGCACGCTGGTCCTGAGGTGGCCTGGGTCTTGGTGGATCTCGTGAGAGGTGGGCAGGTCACATAGGGTAGAACTGTGAGGCGGCCTCTGATGACTGGATCTCCACCTGGGCCATCTTGAACTGGGTGCACTGCAGCCACTTGCGCAGGGCAAAGGGCAGGGCCCCGGCTGCCTGGCCCTGCAGACACTGGTGGTTCACCCTGTTCTGGATAGCCTGCAGTCGCAGCTGGAGCCCTGCAGACAGATGCTGCATGGGAGAGAGGGAGTTTTTTCACTGGGTGTTCTGAAGAAAACCCAAGCATCTATATCCATATACAACATAATACAAATCATATTTGAATTGCAATTGAATTCTTACCTTTAGGTTGGATTGAATCATGGGCAACCACATAGGTATTAACTGATGGAGAGAAGAGGGGAATTTTTTGTTGAAATAGAAAGCAACATGAAGTGTAAAATCAAGCGTTTGGGAAAAATGTACCTTCACGAAGATAGTTGAGTTGCATTCTTGTAGAGCCTCCATCAGGCTAATGACATGTAGACACACCATCTCCACCATCTTGGAAAGTTGAAGAGAACACATTTTTATTACTGCAAGGGATCATAACTTGATTTATGATTACCACCCCATCCAAATATGAAACAAAATATATGGTAGAAAAGCAGAGTCTCAGGCCGGGATTCAATCCGACCGCAGATTTGAACAATGCGCCATTTAAAGATTATTTCCAACAGAGCCAGCGTTGACTGAGAATATGGTCTCTGTGAACGCAGGAACGTTTCCTTTAAAACCTGCATTGTGGATAAAGCACGATCAGATTGAATCCCAGTCTTACAAAACAGCAATGTCCTGTCAGACATAACAACGATATGTTGGTGATTTAACCAATTCCTCTGTCACATTCACGACAACAGTCAGAGTAGTAGTTCACATTTAACTGTTGCATGTCTCCAAGCACATCCTCTTTCCAGCCCACCCCCTCTTGAAGCTGATGGAGAGATAAGCAGATAAGCATGTGGATCTTCCTTACCACTTTGTTATGGGCCATGAGCTGCAAGATGCTGGGTGTGACGCGGCTCCAGAACTCCAGGCCCGTCAGTATGGCATTGGAAGAGAACTCTGTCTGGTTCTGGTTTTGCAGGGCCGAGGCGGCCGCCGCCTGCTCACAGTAGATGGTCCACAGCTGGGCAAACATGAAGGCATGGAACAGGGAGCACATGTGCAGCACTGATGTCTGCAGACAGAGGTGGCAAGGAAGAGAGAGGTCAGTGACACTTTGGTTTAATGTGAAATCTTCATAGGTTTTCGTAGCATTTTCTTCCACATTTATGCATATAGCATTTAGACATTTTCCTGACCTTGGATTGCTCAGGGAAGCCGATGAGGATGATGATGAGGTGGTCAGCGATGTGTGAGCCAGTGTCCAGGGGGATGGGCATACAGGAGGTGGAGCCCTGGTACAGGGCATAGTGGGTCAGGGAGCCAAGGAGCAGCCAGGACAGCTGGCGGATGTGGGACACACACTCGATGAACTCCTTAGGTCTGAGGAGGAGACAAAGGTTAAACGCTTGTTGAGCAAACATTAGTGTTATTAGCGTCACCATTCATTCTAATGCCTGATAAAAGTAATTCTAGTAATAGAATATCTTAATGATTATAGACAGTGAGATCACTGAAAGTGACGTCAGTGCTGTGACTGTCGGTGCCTCTCACCCCTGCTGCATGGTGGACGGGGGATGGTAGAGCCAGGGAAGATAACGGATCACTGCCTTATTGTCACGGTGATTGCCTTTGCTGATTTCCATGGCAGCCACCTGTGCCAGGCCCACTTTCAGGTTTCCTCCAAACGTGTCCTCGTGCAGCGGCTGACAACACGCTTTCATATGGTTCTGGACAGAGTCACATGATCACAGGACAGGTTACATGACTACGGCCCTGCGTTTTCCCTGATCACTTAACCAGGAGAAACTCAGGACCCTCCACATGACAAGATGGTTAGAGATGAGACTTATCCACCCATCTTACATGAGTTAAGGCAGAGTAAGGAGGAAACTCACTTTCAGTTTGGTCAGTGTGTGCATATCTGCTATGAAGTCTAGAAGCTCACTGATGTATTGCCTCATGCATTCCATTGCTGCTGTCGTGCACTGAAAAAGACAGAGAGAATAAATAGTGCAACAATCAAACAACCCATATGTTTATTTCATTAGGTCATCATAAAGGAACACAGATAACCAATGTACTGTATGATGTACTGTCTTACCCCTGGAAGTGATGAGATCATGTGCTTTGAGAGAATAGTAGACTCTGCTAGCCTCGTACCAATATCTGAACAAACAAACTGATAACATCCACACATAGTTAACATAAATACATTTGTAAAGTCATCTTTGGTACTTTTGGGTTGAAATCTTTTCCACAAGTAGTTTTGATTGTACTACTGTTTACCTGGACCAGCAGTAGCAGGTTAGTATCGGGTAGAGGAGACTTGAACTTCAGAGCCTGCAGAAGCTCCAGCACCACAATACGAGACATATAGAACTTATCTCTCTCCTGTGAATACACAAAATAGCTCAGGATGAGGACAAATGAGGATCGTGGAAAGAGAATATAGAAAATAACTGTGTACAAATGTTGGAATGATTTTAGAGGAACCAAGTGAGATAGGCATACTGGGGGGAAAAAGGTTTGCCTGGTGGATGTTTTCTCTAAGCTGTCTTATTTAATATTTCAGGGCTGTGTACTATATCTCTCTCCCTCTCCAGTGCTGCCTGTGTGTATGTGTACTGGAGTATAAGGTTGTCTGTGGTCTGAATAGAGACAGAGGATCTGATTAGCATGGCACCCAGTCCAGATCTCTGCTCTCCCAGGGTCCCAGTTCAGATGAGGCTGTCAGCCTGGAGAGCCACTGCCCTCAATACAAAGCCCTGCTACATCTCTCTCTTTCTCTCTCTCTTTTCAACCAAATAAATAATTCCCTTCTCATCAGCATGAAACCAAAAAATATATAGCGAGTATAGTTGATTTGAGGTCATATTTGTTCAAATGTTCTATGCGTAGTGCAGTAGTGATAAACATAACTCCCAAATATCCGTACATCTACAATACCCCAAGCACTGAAAAATCCTCCTTAAACTTGTGTTTGAGACAGCTCACCTCATAAGACTAACTGCACAGGAAACATTTAAATAGACGTAATCAGTCATATTGACTCGCGTTTTGAGAAACGGATGTTATATAGCGGGGATTAACCAGGCTGGAGGAAATCAATAGAGCTGGAGACATAAAGCATGGTGCTGTGACAGCAGTGGTGGGGTAAGGATCCATCTGTCCTGCAGCAGGAGACAGCCCAGGCCACAGCTCTAACGGAGGGAGGCTTGCCCTCATACATCCTCAGCCCAGAGCCCCAACTAACCATGTAAATCAAAATTGGCTGATTGTTTACTTAATTATCTGTGACACACAGCCACCTTCCTGTCTAGCAGCAGTGGCTGGGGATAAGTATTACAACCAAGAACTACAATATACAGAGGTCTGCAGACATGGTTTCATGTTTAACAATGCGGGACAAAGTCATATTTCCGTATCCCTTTTCAAATTGGGCCTTTCACATGAGATCATTGCAGTGCTACCATTTTTTTTTCTTTCTTTACAAACAAACATAAACAAATATACTAGCAAATGTAAGCTAAACTATACATATCTACCTTGTTGAAGGCTTTGTAACAGAGGCCACACAGCTCCACCAAGTAAGAGAGGCTGAACACTCCATACTGCATGACAAAGCTCAGCAGTTTGGAGAAGGGCTCCAGTAAGCTCTGAGGAAGAGGAGAAAAAGAGACAGTAAAGGCTGGGTCCTGCCTGCTGGTGGGAGGCTAAGGGGATTTTAACACAACAGGGATTTTGTAAGACATGCGTTCACTCATGTAAATTATAGTCTACGTGAATGAGCTGTTCACTGAACAAGATCTGACTAAACTGAATGCTATCAGGTGTAAATCCTTTGATTTAAAGAGTCAGAATGTAACCAGTCATATAACCTGCTCAGGCCCATATCAGAGAAGGGCTGGGATAATGTGCTGTATGACACTCAATTGAAGACTGTGCTCACCATTTGGTTAGTAGGCCTAATGCACAATCTCCAAAAAGTTCTGGGACACTGTAAAGTCCATGGAGAATAAGAACACCTCCTCCCAGCTGCCCACTGCACTGAGGCTAGGAAACTGTCACCACCGATAAATCCACGATAAATGAGAATTTCAATAAGCATTTTTCTACGGCTGGCCATGCTTCCACCTGGCTAACCCTACCCCAGTCAACAGCCCTGCACCCCCCACAGTAACTTGCCCAAGCCTCCCCCATTTCTCCAAATCCAGATAGCTGATGTTCTGAAAGAGCTGCAAAATCTGGACCCCTACAAATCAGCCGGGCTAGACAATCTGGACCCTCTCTTTCTAAAATGATCAGCCAAAATTGTTGCAACCCCTATTACTAGCCTGTTCAACCTCTCTTTCGTATCATCTGAGATCCCCAAAGATTGGAAAGCTGCCACGGTCATCCCCCTCTTCAAAAAGGGAGACACTCTAGACCCAAATGGCTACAGAACTATATCTATCCTACCCTGCCTTTCTAAGGTCTTCAAAAGCCAAGTTAACAAACAGATCACCGATCATTTTGAATCCCACCGCATCTTCTCCGCTATGCAATCTGGTTTCAGAGCTGGTCATGGATGCACCTCAGCCACGCTCAAGGTCCTAAACGATATCATAACCGCCATCAATAAGAGACAGTACTGTGCAGCAATCTTCATCGACCTGGCCAAGGCTTTCGACTCTGTCAATCACCACATTCTTATCGGCAGATTCAACAGCCTTGGTTTCTCAAATGAATGCCTCGCCTGGTTCACCAACTACTTCTCAGACAGACTTCAGTGTGTCAAATTGGAGGGTCTGTTGTCCAGACCTCTGGCAGTCTCTATGGGGGTGCCACAGGGTTCAATTCTCGGGCCAACTTTCTCTGTAAACATCAATGATGTCGCTCTTGCTGCTGGTGATTCTCTGATCCACCTCTATGCAGATGACACCATTCTGCATACATCTGGCCCTTCTTTGGATACTGTGTTAACTAACCTCCAGACGAGCTTCCATGCCATACAACTCTCCTTCCGTGGCCTCCAACTGCTCTTAAATGCAAGTAAAACTAAATGCATGCTATTCAACCGATCGCTGCCCACACCTGCACGCTCGTCCAGCATCACTACTCTGGACGGTTCTGACTTAGAATATGTGGACAACTACAAATACCTAGGTGTCTGGTTAGACTGTAAACTCTCCTTCCAGACTCACATTAAGCCTCTCCAATCCAAAATTAAATCTAGAATCAGCTTCCTATTTCGCAACAAAGCATCCTTCACTCATGCTGCCTAACATACCCTCGTAAAACTGACTATCCTACCAATCCTTGACTTCGGCGATGTCATTTACAAAATAGCCTTCAACACTCTACTCAGCAAATTGGATGCAGTCTATCAGTGCCATCCGTTTTGTCACCAAAGCCACCAGGTCATCTATAAGTCGTTGCTAGGTAAAGCCCTGCCTTATCTCAGCTCACTGGTCACCATAGCAGCACCCACCCGTAGCACGCACTCCAGCAGTTATATTTCACTGGTCACAAAGCCAACTCCTCCTTTGGCCGTCTCTCCTTCCAGTTCTCTGCTGCCAATGACTGGAACGAACTGCAAAAATCACTGAAGCTGGAGACTCATATCTCCCTCACTAACTTTAAGCACCAGCTGTCAGAGCAGCTCACAGATCACTGCACATAGCCTATCTGTAAATAGCCCATCCAACTACCTCATCCCCATACTGTTATTTATTTTGCTCCTTTGCACCCCAGTATCTCTACTTGCACATTCGTCTTCTGCACATCTATCACTCCAGTGTTTAATTGCTGTATTGTAATTATTTCGCCACTATGACCTATTTATTGCCTTACCTCCCTTATCCTACCTCATTTGCACACACTGTATGTAGACTTTTTCTATTGTATCATTGACTGTATGTTTGTTTATTCCATGTGTAACTCTGTGTTGTTGTTTGTGTCGCACTGCTTTGCTTTATCTTGGCCAGGTCGCAGTTGTAAAGCACACACAGACAGACTCACCCGGGTTGCACTTGTGGTGGGGATCTTCAACAGACAAATGATAATCCTCAAACTGGAGTCCAGGGGACACTGTGAGAGAGACATCATACAATTTTTCACAAGGCTTTAGCTCTATATTGGTCACAGTCAATGCAGCCTACATGCAGTGTGAGATCCAGTACCTTCAGAGGCAGCACAGAAGGTAGTTTAGTGAGGAAGGTCTGGAACTGATTGCAGATGGTGGTCCACAGGTTGCTGGGGGAGTCCATGGGCAGGGCCTCCATGAAGGTGGCGATGTTTTCCAGGCAGTGCAGCATGGTGCCCCCGGCTGGTAGACTCCTCTTGTTGTTCAGACCCTGAGGACAGTGGTATAAATGACAACAGGGTTACATAATACATATGTATTGCCATAGAGCCATTACCAACTGTTCCATTATCAATTGTTCAATAGTTTAAAAATGATATTCTAAAAGTGGTTTGGGACTAGTGATGTTATGAGTCAAATGAGTGAACTGAGGTGGACTATCACAAGTGCTATTCCTTGAACATTGTAACAGTGTAAGATTGCTAAAGAGAAGACACCAAGTTAATAGAGAATAAGTGAATATGGTGAACAACCATGCAGAGGCATACTCTTCAGCAGCATTCTTAATTTGCTTTGTTATCACGCTATGCAAACAGCAGTGCTCTAGTGTCGTCAACTTTTACAAGAGCTCCTCCTGCTGGATACATGATGAAAGTGGACATTTTGCTTGAGATTCAAGACATACACAAACACCCGCATAGTTCCTTCAGCCGTGTGCTGAGCTTTAATCATTACACTAAGCAAGTAAAAGTCCCACCTCCAGCAGCTGGTTCAGCGCAGCCACAGAACTCAGTTCATTAAAATCAATCAGGGAAGAAGCCAATGTTCTCAGAAAACCTCCATCTGGAAATACACAGAAATTGACAGTAAAGATCAAACCATATCCCTCAGAATGCTGCTCTTAACAGGAGCCATATTGTGTTTTATATGTTTGTCTGAGTAGACCTTTGATGTTACTCTGGAAGAGCTGAGGCAGGATGCCATTGGGGGCCAGCTGGTGGAACACACAGCGGAGGAACTGCTTAGCCACACCTGCTGCGTTGCCAGGGATCAGCATACTACACCAACAGAGACAAACATCAACTCACACACAGAGCGTCTGCACCTCATGTTGGCCCATTCTCTCATTTGTGTACAAGAATACAGCCAGCGTGAACAAGTCATCAGCATCCACAGTACACCTGAGTTTAACACATACCAAATAAGAATATATTTAGTATGTCTAGTTGTGATGTGTCATACCTCTCAGCTTGCCCAGAGAAATTAGCACTAGACGCCAGCCTGTAAGAAAAACATCTGAATTCAAGATCAGAGACATGACAGAGTGTGATAAAACTTTACTGAACAATTAGGTTTGTGTATGGGATGTATAAGGGGGTTGATTCAGGAGCTGCTGTAGTTGCCAGACCTGCCCACAGACTGCATGATGTCCAGCAGCAGTGGAGCAGCCTGGTCAGGGCTGAGGTGGATGAACATGGAGAGCACCACCACTGCCAGGCCCAGGGTCTCCTCATCATACTCCTCTAGCACCGCACCACAGTCACGACACCTGAGAGACCACACAGTATTAGTATTAATAACAATGATTTACCATTAATACATACAGTATCCGCTGTCCAGAATGACACACCAGTCAGTGTTGGTGGTTGGTGGTAGGTTCACTCACCTGTCAGTCATGGTGGTGGGCTGATCATCAATGAACTCCTCAGGGGCGGGCACAAACATGCTGACTGTACTGGGGGCAGATAGGAGGCTGGTCTTGGTGGGGCCTGTTTAGAGAGCAACACGAAAATCAGCACAGTCAAACAAAGTCATTACAGTATTTAAAAGGTGTTTTGATATTTACAAATCTGAAGGGGTGGACCAGAGGTAGACAGTGACTGACCTGTCTCCCAGGTGCTGATGTTGTGAGGGGCGCTGGACTGGTGCTCCAACTGTCTCTTCATCAGCTGGCTAATGGTTAGAGCTCCCATCGAGCCCCGCTTCGCCTGACGGTACTGAGCTGGGGTGCGACACACACACACAGAGGATTGAGTTGCCTGGTAATTTCCCTCTATCTCCACTTTCATTTCAATGACTGGTTTACTAAAACCAACTGTCATGAAAATGGGGAGTGGAAAACGCTCACAGAGGTAAATAAAACAAAATATTCAATGGCTTAGTTGCATATATTCAATATTTGATATATTGTCGGAATAGATATAATCCCTGATCTATTGATAAGAAAAACGAAAGAACCATGAAAAAAACTGCATTGGTGTCAAAAACATACCGCTGAGAAAGAACGACTGAAGAAAAACTATTTTACACATTGAAAAAAAGAAGGTCAAATGTTTGAACGGTGTAATGTTCTGGGTGTGATGACCACACCCTGTTTTATTGGTGAATTTAAACAGATGGCAATGAGAAAGTATTTGGATCCTACTTGATACTGAAGAGCGGTTGCTTGTTGCTGGGATAGCAGCTTCGAGGGTGGGGGCTGAGGCGGATTCCTGTGGATTTTCCAGGGTAGTGTGTGTGAGTGACGGGGCGCAATAGTGGCTGCTTCAGCTCTCAGCCACCTTATAACCTCACATGTGGACAACTGTTTAGAGCATGAGATGCTGCAGACACCCAACGCCAAAACAAATGTAGTGTAGAGCTACAAGTGGTTAATTAACTACAAGTATAGAGCAAGTCCCAGTGCAACAGCAATCTAAAATTAATATTTTGTGAAGAAATTACAATTGTTTATTGATGCCCTATTTAGTAAAAAACGAATTTGCCTTCTCATTCTATGTTATTGCTTGTTCTTATATGGACAGCTATTTGTGGACAGTGTGTTGCAGCAATTTGAAGATGCTGTACTGATATTTACTTATCGGCTTCTAGGAATTCATTTCACAGCATGTTTTGTTTTTCATGTGTTTACCATGGGTTGGAATGGGAAATGGGAGAAACACGTACAAAGCCACACCACAGGACAGGAGACAGCAGTGGTGACCAGTTGACTGAAGAATTGAAGTAGCATGGATATCCAACTAGACAATTTAAAGTCTGTTCATGTGGTTCTGCCCTTCTAAGCAGACACTTCCGTAACTATTCTAGAAAATTTGTTCTAGAAAAATCTTAAGAGATGTCGCCACTGAAACACACACATCAAAAATACATATTGTGCATGAAATCAGCATATGTAAAGGATACAGCAGCTGTAGGTCCATACCGAGGGAGACCTCTGGACTGAGGCTTCTCTTTCTCCCCTGACCCTGGTCTCTCTTACCTGTCTCAGTGGGCTGCTCACCCAGCTTGTCCAGGGTGTTGAAGGAGATGTCCAGATACTCTCTCTGGATAGCGCTCACAGCTATCTTCCTCTGCTTGCGTTGCCGGGGAACTATCTGGATCTTAAACTCTGCCTCGTCATTGTCATCATCATCATCAGGTTTCAGGTCGCTGTCATCAAGGTCATCATCTTCATAATCTTCCTCTTCATCATTGTTCCCCTCCAGAGAGGTGAGGGGCTCGGCTGTGTCTTCAGGAATGTCCAGGAAGACGGTCCTACCAGAGGGACTGGTCCCCAGACCCACCGCTGCCTTCAGGTCCTCAGGGTGCACAAAGTCATCCAGGGAGGTGTCAGGGACAGCAGGGGTCTTCCTCAGCAGGTCCCTCTTCTGTTGTAAACTGAGGGTCATGGGGCTCTCCAGGCCAGGGTGCTCCGGCTGGTCAGGCAGCTCCAGGGAGGTGGTGGAGGTTGCATAGCGTGGCCTCCTCTGTAAAGGCTGTTGAGGGATTTCTTTTGCTGGGGAGTCTGTGGTCTTCTTGTCCATAGAGCAGTCCTCCACGCTCACTTGCACCACCCGAGACAGGTGCAGGGTGCTACTGCTGGCAGGGGAGGCAGCGGGCCTCGCAGGGGAGGCTGCGGGCCTGGCAGGGGAGGCTGCGGGCCTGGCAGGGGAGGCTGCGGGCCTGGCACTCCCATTCAGCCTGTTGCCCATCACTGTGTTGAGGTCAAATTCCTCGTCACTCTCCACGATCCTCAGTGGCGGCAGGGGCTCAAACACCAGGGAGTCGCTGTCGGACATGGAGAGGATGGAGTGTTTCTCTGGGATGGAAGTACAGTCAGAGGAGAGGTCAATGAGGTCCGGGTCCTCCTTCTCTGCCGATGAGCCTCCTGTAAGAGGGGAGTCCAGGTCGGCCTTGTCCTCAAACATCTCGATGCAGCTGAGACGCACCTCTGGGATGACAGGCCTGGAGCAGTCTGAGTGGCCCCCCCGGGATCCTCGACGGTCCTGGTGGTCGCTGCCCTCCGCACGGCCTGAGGAACCGTCTGACGAGCCCTTACCATGGCCCCCCTTCTGCCTGGGGTGGGAGGTGGTGGAGGAGGGGGGTGCGGGGAGACCATGCTGCAGGTCACAGCGGTCTATGCAGGACTTGCGTCGGTGCTCGTCCAGGTTGTAGAGGATGGAGTCGGTGTTGGCAATGTCCAAGGACTTCTGCTTGTGCATGGCCTGCAGACGCTTCTTCCTGGTGCTTTCCTCCCTCACACAGTGCAGGATGCTGTCCTGTAGCGCACTGGCCTCACGGTACTCAGACAGCTCAATTTCACCTGACACAGACGGAGAGAGGATCAAAAGATAGCTTATATCTGATTATAGAAATCAGTAAAAGCTAAATTCATATCAGCAAAAGCATTTAAGTTCAATTTATTTATTTTCTGGATAAAATAGGTCATCCTTTGAGACTATTTTTATACTTTTCTGGGCATTCAGCTCCACTGGCTGGTACTTGACAGACTTGCTGCCACCGATCCTCTTCAGACGGGCGAAGAAGGTCTGGGACTCCTTGTTGCCTGCTCCAGTTGGGGTGTCATGGACATCAGACTCATCAAATACACTGTCCTCCTCTGAAAAAAAACACACACATTATATCCAAAACTCTCAAGTCTTACTCCAGATTCATTTCAAGCCCAGTCCAGTAATGTAATCATCTTTCTGGTGCTACCTTTCTCTTTCTCGCTGTAGCGGCTGATGTTGGAGTTGTCACTGTAGAGGGGTCCGGCGGTGGCATGGGGTCTACAGCTGTGGTACTGGGCATTCAGGGTGTTGATGGTGATGTGGATAAGGTGCAGAACCACTTTACTCACATCCATGTCCCTGTAGGGGTACTGGGACCACACACAGGATTGGTAGTAGTGGAGTGTAGGAGAGTAGAAAGCAACACCAATATTAATAAATTAGCTGTTGTTCCCAATAAAAATAATTCACAACCAGACTTTTAACCAGACTTTTAACACACACTGTATACAGTTTTCAATGTAAACACATTCACATAGTGGATAAGGTTTCATTATATTCCAAACATGGGTAGTGTGTACCTTGTAGAGGATGACCAGCAGGGCTTTGAGCCACATCTGTCTGATGTGTGGCTGCAGGGCCCAGAGAGAGCAGCGTGGGGGCTGCTGGAAGTAGTGTCTGAGCTGGGGGCATGTGCAGTACTTCAACACCTGGACCACCAGGGGGAGCAGCTGCTTCCCCAGCCCAATGTTGTAGTCCATCACCTGCAGGAGATATCACATCACGCTAGGTTCTTCTTGAAGCTTGACAGATTTTCATAATCAGCAGCAGCAACATGAAACTTAAACTTTACAGAGGGAAACAAGACAAAGAAAAATCCCATCTTAAACGTACTCTCAACTGAAGGAGGTGAGAGCCAGGGATGTTTCTGGGGATTCAACTCTAAATGTATTCAAGGATAATCATTCAAACTATTTTTACAGCGTTAACTCGTCGTCATTCATAAGGTTACTTGATATTCTCTGACCTGTGCGATGCCAGCGATGAAAGCATTGAAGGAGGTTGAGGTCCTCATCTTTTGTGGTGCGATCATGAAGCAACCCTCCTGCTGGTCGAAGCCCAGCAGTAGATACAGGTGGCGCTTCACCGTGTTGAAGGCCTTGGCACTGCCAATGTCTGCCTCGGCACTGCTCTTGTCTTTGGCCATGAACTTCATCAGCACCATGATGAGCTGGTGCACCGTCTGGTGATCTATCCCAGCATCCTCTGGGAGAAGGTCCCTGATGACCGAATCGTCCTCCGGTGAGGGGCTGTGGCCTAGGAGAGGGGCTGAAGCGTCAGGGTTAAAGGGCGTGAGGAAGCGTGCTGCAGACGGGGGAGCGGATGAAGTGGAGAGGGGCAGTGAAGCAGGTGAACAGAGAGGGAGATGGTACGACAATCATCTCATTTGGTCTACATTCAGCAGGGTGATTACATATATGGACACCACTTTAACATATTCATGGCATATGTCAAATGCAAACAGAAAATGTGAAAAGCTATCAAGATAGCAAGAGTAACAGTTTTCTCCCATTCCAACAGTATAATTAGTTTTTGCCTGAGACTAAAATAGAATGCACAATCTATGAACTCTGGATGAAAAGCAATGAATGTCAGTGAAGAGCAAACATTGTTTTTTCAAGTTTCCTGATGCCCATCAACTTTACCAATTGTCATAACTTATTTATTTCTCCCACTATGATGCGATTATGCTGAAGGGAATGTTGATCTGGTTCAGTTGTAACAAGGTGAGTCAGATTTGGGTTGTTATTTACCTGGCAGGACTTTCTCTATCATATCTCCCAGAGTCGGGGCAGAGTGCTCTTGCCTCGTAAGTCTTAGAGCTAAAAACCATACATGAGAACACAATTTAGGAGAATGTTCTGGGGAAGTAGCAAAGGACACGTCTGAGCTTCCAGACAACCCTATACATCACAATGTCTCACACCATTCACACAAAGTGATCCCAAGACGTATGTGGATCCTAAGACAAGTAATTCTATTAATAATTTAGCTTCCACTTGCTTACATGAAAAATCATGTGAAGCACTCAAGCTTAACAACCACACACAGTCTAAAGCCAACCCCTTCACCCAGAAACTCAGACAGCATCCTGTGCAGAGTCAATGAGGAAATCACAGATAAAACAGAACTCTTACATCCAGCAAGAGAACGAATCACAGAAAACAATTGAATAAAACAAACAGGAACACAGATACTGTTTGTAGGTGTCCTAACAGAACAGAGAGATGAATGGATGAGGAGAGAAACAGTAGGAGCATGGGACAGACAAAAGCTGAGACCCACAGACTAGTAGCCTAACCAACCAATGGACACTCTACCAACTGGACACTTACGTAGACGGTTACACAGAGTCTCTGGGAGGGAGAAGGCCCTCTTGGACTCGGACGGGCCCTTGACGCTGTCACGGAGGGAACGCACACTCTTCTGGCGATTCCTGGCAAAGCGCGCCCGTCTGATTTTCCACATCGCTGCATCACTAAGGTTGGCCACGTTGGTGCGCACAGCTGTGATGGCTGACAGGGAGATGCAAGGAAGGAAAGATAAATAACATACATCACTGTGACTGTGCCTCATAACACACCTCAACTGGAACAGTTATGTTCTTATTTCACAGGTTTATATTTCCCTACTGTACATGCTTTGTTTGTTGTATTGAACATGTCATAGCACAACTTCTATTATCCAGACTTTGTAACAGAGAGAATCCTCCAGCTGGGCGTACTGGTGGGAAAAGGGAACTCCTTGTTGCAGTCCAGGTGGAGCTGGGCCTCCAGGGAGAGCGTCTCGAAGCGGTTGACAAAGAACTCCCAGCTTAGGGCAGGGACCTCCTGCTTCAGGTGGTGCAGCATCAGCAGCTTGCTGAGGATGATGGGCCGGTCCCTCACCACTGTGTCGAACTGGAAGTCCAGGCACAGACACAAGCCCTAAAGGCACACACACAGATACAGACATAGACACACACAGATACAGATACAGACAGAGACAGAGACACAAGTGTTAGCACTGCAATTATATGTTTATGTGTTATTTGTCAATCCGGAATTATTTGCTGACATGATAAGAAGCAATTTATCCTCCGGGACAAAAAAAGACTCTATACACGTGTTCAATTGATATAAGAAAAGTGGTTGTATGGTAGTTGAATAGGAGTATTTATCTTGACCTAGATAGAGCTCTGTTAGTGACCTGTAGTGCTGGGCTCTTGATGGTGTCCAGCAGCAGCCTGGCGCGTGTGGCCACAGCCGGGTTGACATCCTCCACAGAGGCCAGGAAGCAGCAGAAGGCGTGGGCCAGGGAGTACTTCAGCAGGTGATTTTTCGTCACAGAACCAATGTCTAGGAACCGACAGAGCACTGCTACCTTCTCCACTGGGGGTTACCATGACAACACAGACAGGGCATAAGACAATATCTCAGCGCCATGACACATAGAGGTAGATAGAACACTAAGTAAAAGGTATAATGAGAACAACACGTTCTACGATCTAATCTGAATTTCTCTTGTAAACCTTACTTATGTATATATATATATATGACAAACAATGCATCAGTAAACATGTCGTCCCTACAAATGATGCAATTTTGTAAAAAAAAAATGTAAGGTGTAGATCAGCTTTAATATTGCAGATAGATTGTAGCTTATATCAATGTTATTGTCCGCATCATTTCCAATCCCCCATAAAAATAACACAATTTTGCAAATTCCGGATCTCTATGGCAAGACGCATCATTCGCCCAAGTTTCATCAAAATTGGGCCAGTGATGTCTGAGATATCACGTGTGATGAAAGTACGAACGTACGGATGGAGAACCACAATATCCTCCCCGATTTCATTATGGGGCCAATAATAAATCAAGCAAATGTCTGGTCTATTCATTCTTTCCATTGCAAAGGATAGTCTTAAAATAAGCATCACTCTAATGCTGATGGGCAATGTACAGTGCCTGTCACTAGATGGCACTGTGGAGAAGGAGGCGAGCCAGCATTATCCTAGCCAGATTGCCTGTGGGCAGAGAGGAAGAGGCAAAGTCAGAGGGATAACAGACTTGGGCTGTAGTCCAAACACTTAAAAGACACACCCTCGTTCACTTACCCTCGCTTTATGCCCTTGGGGGAATCCCCGTCGCCATCTTGGAGGACGGTCTAAATGATTAGCCAAGCAAGGGAAGTTTGCAATGTAAGTCCCTCAGCCCTCGTTTTTAGTCAGCTTTGCGAATGAACAATTATGTTCACTCCGGGGCCTGAAACTCCCCATAATTCAATTTGAGACGATTGTACATCCGCTAAGAAAAGTCTGCAAAAACTTAAAAACAACATCAATGGAGAAGTCAACATACAAGTGTAAGTAAAAACTAACGCAAATAAGTTAGAAATTGTGCTACTAATGCACATGACGGCACAAACACGTCTCGTAAAAAGTAAATATGTTGCTGTTTGGTTATCTTTTGGAAATTACAGAAATAAAAATGTTTCCTTCTTCAGAAGATCCAGCTAGTCAGGCTAACATTAATTAGCTAATTAATTTGCTAGCTATCATACAGTAGGCGTATATTAATAATTATGTATTTAATATAAGTAGACATGCACTCATAATTGACTGTAGCGCATATAAAGCACCCACAAGCTACCGGGGGCTGACAACACAATCGTTGCGGGATGAACAAGTGACGAATTTCCGGTCAAGGGTGGTCCATTTAAAAATCATTCCTTCTTCCCTTCGCCCTGCAAGTATAAACACCATGGGACCACGCAGCCGTCATACCGCTCAGGAAGGAGACGTGTTCTGTCTCCTAAAGATGAACCTACTTTGGTGTGAGAAGTGTAAATCAATCCCAGAACAGCATCTTCACAAGGTTCTTTGCTGCTGGAGGAAACAGGTACAAAAGTATCTATATCCACAGTAAAATGAGTCCTATATCGACATAACCTGAAAGGCCGCTCAGCAAAGAAGAAGCCACTGCTCCAAAAACGCCATAAAAAAAAAGACTGCTGTTTGCAACTGCACATGGGGACAAAGATTGTACTTTTTGGAGAAATGTCCTCTGGTCTGATGAAACAAAAATAGAACTGTTTGGCCATAATTACCATAGTTATGTTTGGAGGAAAAACGGGGAGGATTGCAAGCCGAAGAACACCATCATCCCAACCGTGAAGCACGGGGGTGGCAGCATCATGTTGTGGGGGTGCTTTGCTGCAGGAGGAACTGGCGCATTTCACAAAATAGATGGCATCATGAGGATGGAAAATGTGGATATATTGAAGCAACATCTCAAGACATCAGTCAGGAAGTTAAAGCTTGGTCGCAAATGGGTCTTCCAAATGGACATTGACCCCAAGCATACTTTCAAAGTTGTGGCAAAATGGTTTAAGGACAACAAAGTCAAGGTATTGGAGTGGCCATCACAAAGCCCTGACCTCAATCCTATAGAAAATGTGTGGGCAGAACTGAAAAAGCATGTGCTAGCAAGGAGGCCTACAAACCTGACTCAGTTACACCAGCTCTGTCAGGAGGAATGGGCCAAAATTCACCCAATTTATTGTGGGAAGCTTGTGGAAGGCTACCCTAAACGTTTGACCCAAGTTAAACAATTTAAAGGCAATGCTACCAAATACTAATTGAGTGTATGTAAACTTCTGACCCACTGGGAATGTGATGAAAGAAATAAAAGCTGAAATAAATCATTCTCTCTACTATTATTCTGACATTTCACATTCTTAAAATAAAGTGGTGATCCTAACTGACCTAAAACAGAGATTTTTTACTAGGATTCAATGTCAGGAATTGTGAAAAACTGAGTTTAAATGTATTTCGCTAAGGTGTATATCATAGTAAATATATATCTGGGACATTTCAGTTAAGGATGTAATTCAGTTATGGATGTCCATTATACATTTTGTATGATATGTTACAAATTACAATTTGTATGATATTTACAAATTTGCAAAACACATGATACAGTATGTTACAAATTCCAATTTGTTGTGGCTAACGTTAGCTAGGCTTGGGTTTAGAGTTAGGAGATAAGGTTAGGGTTAGGAGTTAGATTTACATTTTAAGGCATTTAGCAGACGCTCTTATCCAGAGCGACTTACAAATTGGAACGTTCATACATATTCATCCTGGTCCCCCCGTGGGGAATGAACCCACAACCCTGGCGTTGCAAGCGCCATGCTCTACCAACTGAGCCACACGGGACCACAGATTAAAGGGTTAAGGTTGGGGTTACGGTTAGGAGAAGGGTTAGCTAACATGCTAAGTGGTTGCAAAGTAACTAAAAAGTAGTAAATAGTTGCTAATTAGCTAAAGTTGTCCGTGATGAGATTCAAATGCGTGACCTTTGGGTTACTATATGTTTGTGTTATATGCCCACACACTGGAAATTAGTTAACCCAAAAATGTAATGGCTTATTTGCTACGTGTGGCTTATTTTATGGAATAGAAGCTTCATAATGATTAGGTTGTTACAAGTGTAGGACAGATAGGACACGGGATATCCCGGCAACTGGGAGAAAAAAATACTTTATATCGGCTTTGTGCCTGGTTGCCACTAGATACCCCAGTCACAAAGTCATAAACCCCACCTATTTCTACAAATTCTCTTCTTAAAATGGGATTTTAAACCTAACCTCAACCACACTGCCAACCTTATGTCTAACCCTAACCTTAAATTAGGACCAAAAAGCAAATGCTTGTTTTCATGAAATCTTACGATATAGCCAATTTTGCCATAGGGGCTGTGGTAACTAGTGGAAACCATGTGCCTGTTGTTCACACGCGTATCTGCCATCGCATTGACTAGAATGGTCCCACCTGATCTTGCCTCCTGACTGCCTTCCATTTTTTATGACATTTCTTTTCGTTGTTAGAGTGGCCACTAGAGTACCTGGTCAATATAATGGATAATCTATGATGTGGGTCATAGTACTGCTTTGGCACCCAACTGGTGTCTTTTCTTTGTTGATTTACACAGAAAAGTAAATTACCATACGTTTCAGTACAGATAATATGGGGCCATAATTAGATCATTAGAATTCATGATCATCATTATCCTCTGGCTCATGTGTACATGATCTGTAGTCATGACACATCATTTCCCTTAGCAATTGTTCTTGTTATTTTTCAATGTTGCTTTGCTTATGTAATCAATATCTACTTTAGATATGATGTTTATGGTCAGAGTATGTTATATTAAATAAATGTGAATATAGCATACTGATATTATTATATTATATACTAATTGGTGCTCTGCGGTGCTCTGTGACAATGCCACAATAAAACATTTGGATCTAACTTAAAATATATACAGTACCAGTCAAAAGTTTGGACACACCTACTCATTCAAGAGTTTCTTTATTTTTACTATTTTCTACATTGTAGAATAATAGTGAAGACATCAAAACTATGAAATAACACATATGGAATCATGTAGTAACCAAAAAAGTGTGAAACAAAATATTTCTTTGCCTTGCAAACTCTTGGCATTCTATCAACCAGCGAAACATAACAGTCTTGAAGCAGTTCCCACATATGCTGAGCACTTGTTGGCTGCTTTTCCTTCACTCTGTGGTCCAACTCATCCTAAACCCTCAATTGGGTTGAGGTTGGGTGATTGTGAAGGCCAGGTCATCTGATGCAGAACTCCATCACTCTCCTTCTTGGTCAAATAGCCCTTACACCGCCTGGATGTGTATTTTGGGTCATTGTCCTGTTGAAAACAAATGATAGTCCCACTAAGCACAACCAGATGGGTTGGCATATCGCTGTAGAATGCTGTGGTAACAATGCTGGTTAAGTGTGCATTGAATTCTAAATAAATCATGGACAGTGTCACCAGCAAAGCACCCCCCACACCATCACAGCTCCTCCTCCATGCTTCATGTTGGTAACCACACATGCGGAGATCATCCATTCACCTACTCTGCGTCTCACAAAGACACGGCGGTTGGAACCAAAATTCTCAAATTTTGACTCATCAGACCAAAGGACAGATTTCCACCAGTCTAATGTCCATTGCTTGTGTTTCTTGGCCCAAGCAAATCTCTTCTTCTTATTGGTGTCCTTTAGTAGTGGTTTCTTTGCAGCAATTCGAACATGAAGGCCTGATTCACGCAGTCTCTTCTGAACAGTTGATGTTGAGATGTGTCTGTTACTTGAACTCTGTGAAGCATTTATTTAGGCTGCAATCTGAGGTGCAGTTAACTCTAATGAACGTATGATCTGCAGCAGAGGTAACTCTTTGTCTTTCTTTCCTGTGGCAGTCCCCATGAGAGCCAGCTTCATCATAGCTCTTGATGGTTTTTGCGACTGTACTTGAAGAAAATTTCAAAGTTCTTGACATTTTCTGGATTGACTAAACTTCATGTCTTCAAGTAATGATGGACTGTTGTTTCTCTTTGCTTATTTGATCTGTTCTTGCCATAATATGGACTTGGTCTTTTACCAAATAGGGCTATCTTCTGTATACCACCCATACCTTGTCACAACAGAACTGATTGGCTCAAATGCATTAAGAAGGAAAGAAATTCCACAAATTAACTTAAGGCACACCTGTTAATTGAAATGTATTCCAGGTGACTACCTCATGAAGCTGGTTGAGAGAATGCCAAGAGTGTGCAAAGCTGTCATCAAGGCAAAGGGTGGCTACTTTGAAGAATCTCAAATCTCAAACATATTTTGATTTGTTTAACACTTTTTTGGTTACTACATGATTCCATATGTGTTATTTCATAGTTTTGATGTCTTCGCTATTATTCTACAATGTAGAAAATAGTAAAAATTAAGAAAAACCCTTGAATGAGTGTCACGCCCTGACCATAGAGAGCCTTGTTATTCTCTCCTTTGGTTAGGTCGGGGTGTGACTAGGGGGGTGTTCCTATCTAGGTTAAGTATTTCTATGTTGGCCTGGTATGGTTCCCAATCAGATGCAGCTGTTTGTCGTTGTCTCTGATTGGGGATCATATTTAGGCAGCCATTTCCCCACTGATTTTTGTGGGATCTTATTTTTGTTTAGTTGCCTGTGAGCACTGCATTTGCTGCACGTTTCGTTTGCTCTTTATTGTTTTTTGTGAGTTTCATCTGAATAAACATGTGGAACTCTACGTACGCTACGCCTTGGTCTGTTAATTCTACAAACGATCGTGACAGAAGATCCCACCACAACAGGACCAAGCAGCATGCCCAGGTGGAGAAAGTATCATGGACTTGGGAGGAGATTTTGGATGGGAAGGGATCCTGGACTTGGGAGGAGATCCTGGCAGGACAGGATCGCCTTCCCTGGTGGGAGACGCAAGGAGAGAAGGGAGGACAGCAACAACGCAGGGGTTCGCGGCCACAGAGTAAGCCCAAAACACAGCCTGAATTAGTTTTTTGGGGAGGGCACACGGGGTGGTCGGCGGAGCCGAGGAATGAGCCAGAGACCGTCAGGGAGTCGAAGGAGCAACTCGACAAAAGATTCCGGAGAGAGGTGGTGGCGATGAGAGTGCTGCAGAGCGGGCGTGCTGAGGAGCGTGACACCAGTCCGGTGTCATCTGCACCAGTTTCACGCATCTGGCCTCCAGTGCGCCTCCCCAGTCCGGTACGTCCTGTGCCTGCTCCCCGCACTCGCCCTGAAGTGCGTGTCACCAGTCCCGGTGCCACCTGTGCCGGCCCCACGCTTCAGGCCTCCAGTGCGCCTCCCCAGTCCAGAGCTTCAGTTGCCTGTGAGCACTGCATTTGCTGCACGTTTCGTTTGCTGTTTATTGTTTTTTGTGAGTTTCATCTGAATAAACATGTGGAACTCTACGTACGCTGCGCCTTAGTTCGTTAATTCTACAAACGATCGTGACAATGAGCAGGTGTGTCCAAACTTTTGACTGGTACTGTACGTAAACACACACACAGACACACACACGTACAGTGAAGCCTCCTATATCATTCACCTGCTTCAAAGCGTATCTTCCAGTCCTTGCTGTTGAAATTGCTGTCCACCAGGTTCCAGAAGATGTCTGCTCCATGGGAGAGGGAGAGGGCATGCAGGAGCTGGGGCACGGCCAGGGAGGCCAGCTGGCAGAACTCGGACTTCAGCATGGTCCACAGTCTAGAACATACAGGTATCACATTAGACACACACACACCTGGCTGCTCTTCACATGTTTGATGATCCAGTACAACTTTCATTAAGATGATGATTGACAATTTCAGTTGCTACATCTCATGGCTCAAGTCATGTTTAAAGAAAGTACTCGCAAAGATATCTGTAGAAAACCAACAAGCTATGTGTGAAACTGCAGGAGGGGCCCCATGCGGTGATGGTGACTGATGACCTGGGAATAAGCATCTTTTCCTGGATGTAGGCCAGGAACTGGGGGTGGTCCTTACGGGCCAGGTACAGACACTCTCCGTGGAGACACAGGATCTTCAGGCAGTTCAGCATGTTGAACAGGATATTAGGCTCCTCAAACTTGGACATTTCCTACATTGATGAACAGAAGGTAGAGTTCATTTCCTCACTCAATCTTTTCTAATGAGGGGATTATTTTCTTTGATTACGCATCTATTATTTAGACAGCTTATATCTGTACATTACAAGATGCTTTAACACTAGATACAGGTGGACTAGCAGGTACCTGCAGAATGGTGTATATTAGCTTGAGAGATACAGGGAGCTGCTGGTAGGAAAACTTCTTGTCAGGATTATTCTTCATTGCTGTAGGACAGAAAGCTTTGATATAAAACAGAAATACCTAGCAAAGGAGAAACTATGCAGTGTTTCCTTTTCATGTTGCACACTGCCTCTGAACTGTTACAGAGAAGTGTTCCTTTCATATTTTTCACATTCGTTGGCTTCAGGTCAAACGATACATTTGGGATTACATTTTTATAATGAGGTGTTTACACCGACACAACTGAGCATTGTTCTGCTTGTGTTTCATCAGATCTATATCAATGCATTGAGACATTCTGTACTCATTTTAAAACCCTTCCAACCCAAGCCTGAGGTCACCATGGATACATACATGGGTTGTCAGGAGAGTCACTTTGATTGGTAGGGTTGTCAGTGTGTGTGCTGGTAGGGTGGTCCCCTTCCTCTGTTCCTCCCTTTGTCCCTTTTTCAGGTCCAAACACTTGAGGCAACAGCAATGTGTCCTCCATGCCATCTGTTGGCTCCTATAGGGAAGACACAATCATGTCTATTGACAACCAAATGCAGTAAGAATTACCAACCACTGAAAAACAATTGGAACACTTCAGGACATCCTTCATGTTGTTTTTACAGGAGTGTGTGTGCATGTGTGTCTCACCACCAGATGTATCTCCTCCCTGGGGGTGAGTCTCTCCAGGAGCTCACAGCCCAGCTGGTAGCATAAGATGCTAGACTGGCACAGGCTACACTCCAGGGCCTTCTCATCCTTCTGACAGGTGTGGGAGCCACCCCACGGGGCCTGGAAGACATTGTTGATGATGCCCACGATGTCTTTCCCCAGGCTGCTTTCCAGAACCAGCATCACACCGTCATCCTGGAGCTCCATCTTGACAAGGAACCAACACAACAGGTTGAACAGGAGAACCCAATAGAAAGTGGGACGGAATTCAACTTGGGGACTGTGACGTATTCAACGAGGCATTGTAAAATGCAACAAACAGTACTGTATAACTGAACCCATGTCTGGAATGTGCCTGCCGAGCTTCAAAATAATACATTAATATACAGCGCACACTTCCTTGCTCACAAACAAACACACCCATTCACCACACAAACAAAATGCACATTCATGCTCAAAGACATGGCCACCTGTTTGAGGATGAGGTCAAACATGAGGATGAAGCAGCTCAGGTTCATATCATCATCGTCACAGTCCAGGTCCAGGGCACAGTGTCCTGTAGCATGGCCTAGGTTCTTAAAGGGACTGCAGTGCAGGGGGCTCCGGAATGGGCTCCGGAACGGACTGGGGAACGGGCTCAGGGTGTTGTGCTGCCCAAGACGGCCTGGATCTGAAACCACACTTTCCTAGGGACATCACGCACGCACCCACCCACACACACACACGTGTCATTGTTTCATATTTGTACTATCCTTAGAATTACCCTCCAACTTATCAAGGTGTATTCAGGTGTAGAAATATACTACAAATATCCTGTGGATAGATGAGCCGAAGGCTTTACCTTTCAATGATAAATCTGAACGATGGCAAAACTCAATTAAGCCCCTTAAACAGGACTATATTTAGACTTCAGCAGTTACCATGACAACGCACGGGCCGTGGATGGTTGACAATAGAGGGTAGCTAGATAACAAGAATTTTCCTATTGTGGATGTGAACTGTATCTGTCCTGAGCTCATTTGTTCTTCTGTTACTGTTCATTGATAGAAAGGAAATATATGAGCGATAAGAGCTTTTTCTTTGGCATTGAGGTTGTTTTGCATGGGAGTTGATGACATAGTATGACATCTCACCCTCCGAGCCTCAGTATTTTCCCCAGTTAGATTTGATATGTGAGCCTTCCTCTGATTGGCCAGTTCCTTCACAGAGTTCACCCCATCAGAGAACATCCCGACCAACAGCTGCAGTGGCACCACAATGTCCAGCTCTGACAACACCTGGGTCCATCCAGACACACACAAACAAACACACCAACAGATACACAAACACATAAAGATGCAGACCAAACTCATACGCACCCACAAGACACATTAATGACAAAAACAGGTTTACACACGCACATATGAAACACAAACAAACAGAGATGTTAAGAGAGGCAAAAGACAAGACACTAGAATGTAGTACACATACTCCTGTAGTGCTGCTTTGAGTGTGACCTATATAGTCAGATTGAATTACTTTGGTGTCTGTAATCACAGTCACGACAGAAAACGTGAAAATCCATCCATGTACAAATAGGACAGCAGGCTGTGAGTGCATATGGAATCAAAAGCAAAATCCCTCCTCTCCCTCTCAGAACTCTGGTCTCATGCTAGCCGTGTGACCCAGTTCGATATTCAGTAAAGCCCCTGCCCAGGCACTCACACATCATGACAACCTGTTCATTTCACACATGAAATCAACCACTCAATATGAAATGGACACTCGTAAAACGCCACAGGCCTTATACTCACATGCAGCCAGAGCAGAGCCTGCTCCTGCACAGATGCTGGGTAGCCTGAGAACCTGCAGCTAATGAACCCAAACATCTCCTCCATGGAGAAGGGCAGAGGGCACAGCTCAATGTCAAACATCTTGCTGCAGGGAGAACAGAGGGGAGAGGTGGGGAAATGCTTTTAGAGCTGAGGCTTAGTATAGCGTCTCTCTCAGGTGTAACAATGGAAACTAAACAAGTCTGTTTTCACTGTCTACCCATGACTGTGTGTTTCACATAGTCACATTACATTTCACATAACATTCACATTTTCTCATAAGAGAGAAAATGATTTCTGCGTCAACAGTAACCATAGGAACCCATTGACGTAGAGGAGGTAGTACAGTGACCTGGGCGACTTGGAGGAAGTTCAGTATACAGTACCTGAGCACCTCTCTGAACTCCTTGAGCTGCTGGTCAGGCACCTCAGTGCGGATGGCCTCCAGCCACTCTGGCATGAAGCACTCCCACAGCGGCTGGCTGATCACGTTGTATGGGATCAGGCTCAGGATCCTGTTCAGCCCCTCTTTCAGCTGGGTCACCGTGTTGCAAGACTTATCCCAGTAACCCCCCACCTGGGGATATGGGTGCATAGACACTTACACAAGGTCAGGTATAACCATGGAGGGTATTCACCAAGAAACACAACCATCACTTGTTGTCCCTACAGTGTGCATTGCCCCTAGAAAAACAGTCCTAACCTCATACTACCCTACACCCACCATTACACCCTACAACCCCTCACGAACACCCCCTGAAGCTCAACCACCTTAACCCTCCAACACCTCTACCCCTCTCCACCCCTCCCCCGCTCCTCCTCACTCTGGCAAACTCCACAGGCTTGGGCAGCAGGCACATCACCATGACGTCGAAGCGCACGTCACACACGGTCTTCAGCCACTTGGTGACAAACTGGGGCTTGAGCTTCTCCACCAGGGAGCCCACCTCGTCGTCCATCATGTAGGCTGTGGAGTGGAACCACTGGAACACCATGCTCACCAGCCGCGCCAGGCTCTCTGTGGGCGTGTTCTCACTGGGGGTGCACAGGCTCACCTACAGGGATGGGGCAAGGATGCAGGGTATCATGGTCAGTCAGGGGCTTCCAAGATTGGAGAGAGATACGGTTAAAGCATTATAATGTTGCACTATGAAGAGAGTACAGCCCGGGCTGGTAATAAGAGCCCAGACAGGTGTGTCAACATCCTAATCTCACTACTGCGATAGTGAGTGATAGACCAGCGAGCCACGCACCAGGAACCAGATGCCAAACTGACTGAGGAGCCTCTGGTCGTGCTGGTCGTCCTCTTTGTTGTCGAAGTCGATGTTGTCAAGGGAGTGGTGGGAGGCAGACAGGCCCATCTGACGACGCCTGTTCAGCTCAAACTCACGCAGCTCCGCATGGATCTCTGCCTCCTTCAGTAGGCTGATGTTGATAGATGGATGGAGAGAGGGGGAATCAAGAATGAGACAGACAGAAAGACAGAGGGAGATAGATAGATGGATAGTGATAGAGAGATAGATAACTGGTTGAATTCAGTGCAATTGTGAAGCATACGGTTGTTTGCCTGTGGTCTGTGATGCTGTGATGTTCACCTGATAACAGCCTCCACAGTGCACACCAACTCCTCTGCCCCACACTCGCGGGTGTTGATGGGAGGGGGAGAGGTTTGGTAGAGATGGGTCTCCGCCGCAGCCCCCGTCTCGCTGCTGTGGTGGTTGACATGGCAACGCTTGCAGTAGCGGACGGGCCGGTTGCCATGGCGCCCACAGCAGCCAGCTGAGAAGCAGGTGACAACCGCCCTCCTGACATGAGAGCTACAGTTCTACAAGACAGAGAGGGGACAATGAGAGGACAACTCCTCGTATCATTTTAATATAAAAATGTTATAAAAATATAAAAATGTTAATTATTTTGGTTACAGAAATCTAAACTGGTTGCATCATTTAAAGGGAAATTTCTAACATTTTCAACTTCTCCAGCTCAACTGCAACATATAAGAAAATTGCGTGTTTTTATGTTTTGTAGTAAAAAAGATAGAGGAAGATAAGTGTTTACAATGACATCATCAACCAATTAGTAGACAATTAGTAGGAAATACCTTCTCAAAATTGGTTAAAATCCCACAATGCACACTGATGATGTCATTGGAAACACTTACACTGAATATACCACCTTTGCCCTCAGAACAGCCTCAATGCGTTGTGGCATGGACTCTACAAGGTGTCGAAAGCGTTCCACAGGGATGCTGGCCCATGTTGATTCCAATGCTTCCCACAGTTGTGTCAAGTTGGCTGGATGTCCTTTGGGTAGTGGACCATTCTTGATACACACGGGAAACTGTTGAGTGTGATAAACCCAGTAGTGTTGCAGTTCCTGACACAAACCGGTGCACCTGGCACCTACTACCATGCCCCGATCAACAGCACTTCAATCTTTTGTCTTGCCTATTCACCCTCTGAATGGCACATGTACAAAATCCATGTAAATTGTCTCAAGGCTTAAAAATCCTTCTTTAACCTGTCTCCTCCCCTTCCCCTACACTGATTGAAGTGGATTTAACAAGAGACATCAATAAGGGATAATAGCTTTCACCTGAATTCAACTGGTCAGTCTGTCATGGAAAGAGCAGGGCGGTCTTAATGTTTTGTATACTCAGTGTATATGTTTTACTACAAAACATAGAAACGCCCCATTTTCACATATGTTGATGTTGTGGTGGTGCTGGAGATGATGAATATGAAGTTGAACAATTGTGAAATTTCCCTTTAAGTGAAATAAGATAAAATGCTCATATGCCTCAATAAATACACTGATGTTTAGACATCCCAAATTAAATGAACGAGTGGTGTTCTTTCACTTTTGAGTATATTTGTGTGTGTATACTAATGTGTACGCTGCCATGGGACAGATAGCAACATTCTTAGATAGGTACTGCACATGTCCCTATGGTGTCTCATTGTGGACTGGCTTAATCTGATCAGCCACTAAAAGCTTTGGCCATTACAGAGATGCATTACCACCTATCAAATCAACAGATCTTCCCCCTCTCTGTTTTCTTCCTCCCTCCCCTTCTCTGTTTTCTTCCTCCCTCCCCTTCTCTGTTTTCTTCCTCCCTCCCCTTCTCTGTTTTCTTCCTCCCTCCCCTTCTCTGTTTTCTTCCTCCCTCCCCTTCTCTGTTTTCTTCCTCCCTCCCCTTCTCTGTTTTCTTCCTCCCTCCCCTTCTCTGTTTTCTTCCTCCCTCCCCTTCTCTGTTTTCTTCCTCCCTCCCCTTCTCTGTTTTCTTCCTCCCTCCCCTTCTCTGTTTTCTTCCTCCCTCCCCTTCTCTGTTTTCTTCCTCCCTCCCCTTCTCTGTTTTCTTCCTCCCTCCCCTTCTCTGTTTTCTTCCTCCCTCCCCTTCTCTGTTTTCTTCCTCCCTCCCCTTCTCTGTTTTCTTCCTCCCTCCCCTTCTCTGTTTTCTTCCTCCCTCCCCTTCTCTGTTTTCTTCCTCCCTCCCCTTCTCTGTTTTCTTCCTCCCTCCCCTTCTCTGTTTTCTTCCTCCCTCCCCTTCTCTGTTTTCTTCCTCCCTCCCCTTCTCTGTTTTCTTCCTCCCTCCCCTTCTCTGTTTTCTTCCTCCCTCCCCTTCTCTGTTTTCTTCCTCCCTCCCCTTCTCTGTTTTCTTCCTCCCTCCCCTTCTCTGTTTTCTTCCTCCCTCCCCTTCTCTGTTTTCTTCCTCCCTCCCCTTCTCTGTTTTCTTCCTCCCTCCCCTTCTCTGTTTTCTTCCTCCCTCCCCTTCTCTGTTTTCTTCCTCCCTCCCCTTCTCTGTTTTCTTCCTCCCTCCCCTTCTCTGTTTTCTTCCTCCCTCCCCTTCTCTGTTTTCTTCCTCCCTCCCCTTCTCTGTTTTCTTCCTCCCTCCCCTTCTCTGTTTTCTTCCTCCCTCCCCTTCTCTGTTTTCTTCCTCCCTCCCCTTCTCTGTTTTCTTCCTCCCTCCCCTTCTCTGTTTTCTTCCTCCCTCCCCTTCTCTGTTTTCTTCCTCCCTCCCCTTCTCTGTTTTCTTCCTCCCTCCCCTTCTCTGTTTTCTTCCTCCCTCCCCTTCTCTGTTTTCTTCCTCCCTCCCCTTCTCTGTTTTCTTCCTCCCTCCCCTTCTCTGTTTTCTTCCTCCCTCCCCTTCTCTGTTTTCTTCCTCCCTCCCCTTCTCTGTTTTCTTCCTCCCTCCCCTTCTCTGTTTTCTTCCTCCCTCCCCTTCTCTGTTTTCTTCCTCCCTCCCCTTCTCTGTTTTCTTCCTCCCTCCCCTTCTCTGTTTTCTTCCTCCCTCCCCTTCTCTGTTTTCTTCCTCCCTCCCCTTCTCTGTTTTCTTCCTCCCTCCCCTTCTCTGTTTTCTTCCTCCCTCCCCTTCTCTGTTTTCTTCCTCCCTCCCCTTCTCTGTTTTCTTCCTCCCTCCCCTTCTCTGTTTTCTTCCTCCCTCCCCTTCTCTGTTTTCTTCCTCCCTCCCCTTCTCTGTTTTCTTCCTCCCTCCCCTTCTCTGTTTTCTTCCTCCCTCCCCTTCTCTGTTTTCTTCCTCCCTCCCCTTCTCTGTTTTCTTCCTCCCTCCCCTTCTCTGTTTTCTTCCTCCCTCCCCCTCTCTGTTCTTCACAAAAACATAAAACGGACAATTCTTTCAACGAAAAACCACAGCTACACATTATGCTGAAAACTTGGTTAATGGACTATACACAGTATATGAGTGTTTGATACTGTAACTACAGAACACTGTGAAGGCAACCCCTAGTCTAGCTGTAACTAGCAAACACCTCTCAGATAGAACAACAATATGCTGGTAATGAGAGAGCTGGCGTGGGTCCAGGTAAGAGTTTAAAGAGCTTTCTGCGGTGGGACAAAGCCTATTGAAAAGGCTGTGTGAGGATTAAAACTGCTGCTGGGTGAACTGGGATGGAGGACAGTTGTTGGCCGGCTGCTCAGCTTGATACACTACCTGAGAATTGTGAATTGTGTGTCAGTCTCCGTGGGAAACAAGGGGGAACTTTTATGCCCTTGGGACTGTGCTCCGGAACAAACATCATGCCCTGCCAGTTCCATTAAGACTGAGCCGTCCATCGGACAAGTAATGAAGGGAGTGTTCCACTTTAGGTCCCTGTAGCCTGTAGCAGGATAGTATAGTGTTTCTTTCTACAGCACTTGAATGGCACAAGTGGTTACCTCTCTACTCAAATCAAATCAAGCACTTTTACTAGTCATTGGTAAATAAACACTGGATGGACTGGATGGATGTTGGCATGATATATATACAGTGGGGAGAACAAGTATTTGATACACTGCCGATTTTGCAGGTTTTCCTACTTACAAAGCATGTAGAGGTCTGTAATTTTTATCATAGGTACACTTCAACTGTGAGAGACGGAATCTAATACAAAAATCCAGAAAATCACATTGTATGATTTTTAAGTAATTAATTTGCATTTTATTGCATGACATAAGTATTTGATCACCTACCAACCAGTAAGAATTCCGGCTCTCACAGACCTGTTAGTTTTTCTTTAAGAAGCCCTCCTGTTCTCCACTCATTACCTGTATTAACTGCACCTGTTTGAACTCGTTACCTGTAGAAAAGACACCTGTCCACACACTCAATCAAACAGACTCCAACCTCTCCACAATGGCCAAGACCAGAGAGCTGTTTTTAGGTTTATGGTGGCCTGAGTTGGTTCCCAATCAGAGACAGCTGTTTCTCGTTGTCTCTGATTGGGATGCCTATTTAGGTTGCCATTTTCCATGTTGGTTTTGTTTGTAGTTGTTTTCTGTCTCTGTGTCTGTACCAGACAGGACTGTTTCGTTTGTTCCGTTTTTTTATTTTTGTTATTAAAAATCATAAACACGTATCACGCTGCACCTTGGTCCTCTCCTTCTTCCTCAGACGAACATCATTACAGAACTACCCACCACCAAAGGACCAAGCAGCGTGGTGTAATGGACTCCTGGACATGGGAGGAAATCCTGGACGGCAAGGGACCCTGGGCACAGACGGGAGAGTATCCCCATCCTAAAGAGGAGTTGGAGGCAGCCAAGGCGGAGCGGCGGCACTACGAGGAGTTGGCTCGAGGAGGCGTGCACGAGAGGCAGCCCCAGAATAGTTTTTTTGGGGGGGGGCACACCAGGACGAGTTGTGCTAGCTCTGCGCTCGAGACCGCCAGTGCGCCTCCGCGGCCCAGTGTATCCGGTGCCTCGGCCAAGGAAGAGGCCTCCTGCATGTGAGCCTGGTGAGTCCTGTGCCTGTGCTAAGCCCTAACCCTCCTGCATGTCTCCCCAGCCTGGTGAGTCCTGTGCCTTCTCCCAGAGCCTCCTGTGTGTCTCTCCACTCCAGTGATGATCCATGGCAAGAAGCCTCCAGTGATGATCCATGGCAAGAAGCCTCTAGTGGTGATCCATGGCACGAAGCCTCTAGTGGTGATCCATGGCACGAAGCCTCCAGTGATGATCCATGGCACGAAGCCTCCAGTGGTGATCCATGGCACGAAGCTTCCAGTGATGATCCATGGCAAGAAGCCTCCAGTGGTGATCCATGGCACGAAGCCTCCAGTGATGATCCATGGCAAGAAGCCTCCAGTGATGATCCATGGCACGAAGCCTCCAGTGATGATCCATGGCAAGAAGCCTCCAGTGATGATCCATGGCAAGAAGCCTCCAGTGGTGATCCATGGCACGAAGCCTCCAGTGGTGATCCATGGCACGAAGCCTCCAGTGGTGATCCATGGCACGAAGCCTCCAGTGGTGATCCATGGCACGAAGCCTCCAGTGATGATCCATGGCACGAAGCCTCCAGTGGTGATCCATGGCACGAAGCCTCCAGTGGTGATCCATGGCACGAAGCCTCCAGTGGTGATCCATGGCACGAAGCCTCCAGTGGTGATCCATGGCACGAAGCCTCCAGTGATGATCCATGGCAAGAAGCCTCCAGTGGTGATCCATGGCAAGAAGCCTCCAGGGGTGAGACATGGCACGAAGCCTTCAGAGTCTGCCTCCTGTCCGGAGCTGCCAGAGTCTGCCTCCTGTCCGGAGCTGCCAGAGTCTGCCTCCTGTCCGGAGCCGCCAGGGTCTGCCTCCTGTCCGGAGCCGCCAGGGTCTGCCTCCTGTCCGGAGCCGCCAGGGTCTGCCTCCTGTCCGGAGCCGCCAGGGTCTGCCTCCTGTCCGGAGCCGCCAGGGTCTGCCTCCTGTCCGGAGCCGCCAGGGTCGCCCTCCTGTCCGGAGCCGCCAGGGTCGCCCTCCTGTCCGGAGCCGCCAGGGTCGCCCTCCTGTACGGGGCCCGCTGCAAGGGTCCCCAGTCCGGAGTTGGCGGCGAGGGTCCCCATATCTTTAGGTTTTGCGAGTCTGCACCTTTGGGGGGGGGGGGGGGGGTACTGTCACGCCCTGACTTTAGTTATATTTGTTTTCTTTGTTTTTTGGTTAGGTCAGGGTGTGACAAGGGTGGTTTGTTTAGTTTTTGTATTGTCTAGGGGTTTTGGCTTGTCTAGGGTTTTTGTTTATCTATGCGGATTTTGTATGGTCTAGGGGTTTTTAGGTTTATGGTGGCCTGAGTTGGTTCCCAATCAGAGACAGCTGTTTCTCGTTGTCTCTGATTGGGGAGCCTATTTAGGTTGCCATTTTCCATGTTGGTTTTGTGGGTAGTTGTTTTCTGTCTCTGTACCAGACAGGACTGTTTCGTTTGTTCACGTACCACGCTGCACCTTGGTCCTCTCCTTCTTCCTCAGACGAACATCGTTACAATGCATTAACCAACACATTAACAAGCAATGACATAGCAAGGGCGGCACAGCCACTGTCCATGATTAGGTAAGCAAAGCCATCCAAAAATGCAAACAAACTAGCAAACCATTCCAATCCACCACTCTTTCATTTAATTTTTTTATTTTATTATTTCACCTTTATTTAACTCTACTTCACTTGTTGGTCTAATATGTAGATAAAAGGGGTACTCATTTTTAGCCATGTATTTTTAGCCATCAAATATACTACTATGAATTCAGCATAAACTGATGAGAGCACAAACAAATACAAACACAAGCAAACACAAACACATATGAATGCACCAACATTCAGGCCTTACCTTCTTTTGACAAATAGCAGATATCTCAGCTGTAAAGACGAGGCCACAGAGATATTCAACATAACATACAGACAGACATTGGGTTCACCCACATAAAAATACTGTAGTATACCATGGTAGAAATACTGGACTAACTATAGTATAAATACTGTAGTAAAAGAAAACTGTAGTATATACTATAATTACTTTGTGTTTTTTGTGGACTGTAGTATACTGTAGTATTTACTGTAGTGTTTTTGTGGACTGTAGTATACTGTAGTATTTACTGTAGTGTTTTTGCAGACCTTACTGTAGTATTTACTATAGCGCTTTTGTTTTATTATTTGACATGGAATCGGAGGCTTTGTCCTTGAGAAAACCTACTGGAGAAATACTAAAAGAGCACATAACCTGAAGGTAAGTCATTCTGAACAGGTAGTTCAGTGCTTCTGCTCTTTTCTGTAACCTGTAGGGAACACAATATTTGGTCTATATTTGGCAGGTATTTGGTAGGTTTCTCACTTATGGGTGGCACAAACTGGGATATGGGAGAGGGGAGTGGGCAGGGTATATGCAAACTAAATACTGTAGTATTTACTATAGTTAAAAAACTATAGTGTTTTTGCTAACATTTTTTGGGATAATACTGTAGTTATTACTATAGTATTCTACAGTATACTACAACATTCTATAGTAAGTACTACACATGATTGAGGGATACTACAGCGTGTAGTATAGTATTCTACAGTTTACTATAGAATTCTATAATAATTACTGTAGTATTCTATTGTAATTTCTTTCATGTGGGCACTCAGCCTAACTTCCACCTCCCTCCCTACAGTCATAACTACAACCCCCTTTGATGAGAGAGAGAGAGAGAGAGAGAGAGAGAGAGAGAGAGAGAGAGAGAGAGAGAGAGAGAGAGAGAGAGAGAGAGAGAGAGAGAGAGAGAGAGAGAGAGAGAGAGAGAGAGAGAGAGAGAGAGAGAGAGAGAGAGAGAGAGAGAGAGAGAGAGAGAGAGAGAGAGAGAGAGAGAGAGAGAGAGAGAGAGAGAGAGAGAGAGAGAGAGAGAGAGAGAGAGAGAGAGAGAGAGAGAGAGAGAGAGAGAGAGAGAGAGAGAGAGAGAGAGAGAGAGAGAGAGAGAGAGAGAGAGAGAGAGAGAGAGAGAGAGAGATAAAAATATATATGATACCACTCACCTTGGGGCAAGAGCACATCAACAAGCCATTCTGCATGATCTCTGTAAAGGTCACACAAATATATAAATCAAATTATAGTTAGCTGAGACTACCTCAGAGATGTAAATACACTTCTAGCAGATACACAAACATATACAGTAGTCTGCATTACTGCTTCATGATATATTGTGAGTCTTTAGTGAGGATCCAAGAAGAGACATTGTATTCTAAAGAGCTAGACATAGAAATTGTATACAGTATGCCATAAGACAGAGGAAATGAGAACAAGTTGTTTACTGATGGCAATCTCATTATCTGCTCAATGGAATTATGCAACCATGGTGATGCCTCTCCCTCAGGATAAAGACCGAAATAATGAAGCAGACAGCAGGTGACGTATGTTTGGAATGGCATCTTGGTGGAGAGTAAGGTTTTACAACAACAGACCCTGATATCCTTTGGCTGCACTCTTCACAGATGTACAGAGGAGGGGGCTTCTCTCCCAGGGCAACGGAGAGGGTGGGATCGATGCACATCTATAGGGTGACAACAGACAGTTACAGGATCCAGAAGGAATATACAGTACAATAGTAGCAGTGATATATGATTGTAGGGGTACTAAAAAGTGCATACCACACCCTATTTCTTCAATGCTGGTGCCATGACACGTGATAACACCTCAAACTCAAATACGTCTGTGTACAGTGCATTCAGAAAGTATTCAAACCCCTTGACTTTTTCCACATGTCACGTTACAGCCTTAGTCTAAAATGTATTAAATGGATTTTTTTTCTCATCAATCTACAAACAATACCCCATAATGACAAAGCAAAAACAGAATACTTTTTTTGTGCAAATGTATTAAAAGTAAACAACATAAATATCACATTTACATTAATATTAAGAGCCTTTACTCAATACTTTGTTGAAGCACCTTTGGCAGCGATTACACCTTCGAGTCTTCTTGGGTATGACGCTACAAGCTTGGCACACCTGTATTTGGGGAGTTTCTCTCATTCTCCTCTGCAGATCCTCTCAAGCTCTGCCAGCTATTTTCAGGTCTCTCCAGAGATGTTCCATTGGGTTCAAGTCCGGGCTCTGGCTGGGCCACCCAACGACATTCAGAGACTTGTCCTGAAGCCACTCCTGCATTGTCTTGGCTGTGTGCTTAGGGTCGTTGTCCTGTTGGAAGGTGAACCTTCGCCCCAGTCTGAGGTCCTGAGTGCTCTGGAGCAGGTTTTCATCAAGGATCTCTCTGCACTTTGCTCCGTTCATCATTCCCTCGATCCTGACTAGTCTCCCAGTCCCTGCCACTGAAAAACATCTCCACAGCATGATGCTGCCACCACCATGCTTCACCATAGGGATTGTGCCAGTTTCCTACAAGACGTGGCTCTTGGCATTCAGGCCAAAGAGTTCAATCTTGATTTCATCAGACCAGAGAATCTTGTTTCTCATGGTCTGAGAGTTCTTTTAGTGTCTTTTGGCAAACTCCAAGAGGGCTGTCATGTGCCTTTTACTGAGGAGTGACTTCCGTCTGGCCACTCTACCATAAAGGGCCTGATTGTTGGAGTGCTGCAGAGATTGCTGTCCTTCTGGAAGATTCTCCCATTTCCACAGTGAAACTCTGGAGCTCTTTCAGAGTGACCATTGGGTTCTTGGTCATCTCCCTGACCAAGGCACCTCTACCCTGATTGCTAAGTTAGGCCGGGCGGCCAGCTCTAGGAAGAGTCTTGGTGGTTCCAAACGTCTTCCATTTAAGAATGGTGGAGGCCACTGTGTTCTTGGGGACCTTCAATGCTGCAGAAATGTTTTGGTACCCTTCCCCAGATCTGTGCCTCGACATAATCCTGTCTCGGAGCTCTACGGACATTTCGTTTGACTTCATGGCTTGGTTTTTGCTCTGACGTACTGTTAACTATGGGACCTTATATAGACAGGTGTTTGCCTTTCCAAATCATGCCCAATGAATTGAATTTACCACAGGTGGACTCCAATCAAGGATGATCAATGGAAACAGCATGCACCTGAGCCCAATTTCATGTCTCATAGCAAAGGGTCTGAATACTTATATAAATAAGGTATACATTTTCTTTTAAATGATATACATTTGCAAAAATATCTAAAAACCTGTTTTCACTTTGTCATTATGGGGTATTGTGTGCAGATTGAATAAGAAAAATATATAATTTAATCAATTTTAGAATAAGGCTGTAACGTAACAAAATGTGGAAAAAGTCAAGGGGTCCCTACCCTTTCCGAATGTACTGTATATACATATTTACATTACCAGTCAAAAATTTGGACACACCTACTCATTCAAGGGTTTTTCTTTATTTTTACTATTTTCTATTTTGTATAATAATAGTGAAGACCTCAAAACTATGAAATAAAACATATGGAGTCATGTAGTAACCAAAAAAGTGTTTGTAATAAGTGCGTGCTGGTGGCAGGGAAGTCAGGCGCAGGAGAGTGAACTTGGTATAAACGGAGCAGTTTAATAAAAATTAAAAAACTCCGGAAACCAACATATACAAAATAAAATAAGAGGGTGCAAAACCCGTCGCACACCAGAACATAACCTGCACCAATACATACAACAAACAATCACCGACAAGGACATGAGGGAAAACAGAGGATTATATACACAACATGTAATTGATGGGATTGGAACCAGGTGTGATGGAAGACAAGACCAAACCAATGGAAAATGAAAAATGGATCCGTGATGGCTAGAAGATCGGTGACGTCGATCGCCGAACACCGCCCGAACAAGGAGAGGGACCTACTTCATGACAGTACCCCCCCCCCCCCCCCCCGACGCGCGGCTCCAGCAGCGTGTCGAAACCGACCTCGGGGACGACCCGGAGGGCGACGCGCAGGGCGATCCGGATGGAGACGGTGGAACTCTCACAGCATTGAAGGAGCCAACAAGTCCTCCACCGGAACCCAGCATCTCTCCTCCGGACCATACCCCTCCCAGTCCACGAGGTACTGAAGGCCCCTCGCCCGACGTCTCAAATCCAGTATGGAACGAACGGAGTACGCCGGGGCCCCTTCGATGTCCAGAGGGGGCGGAGGAACCTCCCGCACCTCAGACTCCTGGAGCGGGCCAGCCACCACCGGCCTGAGGAGAGACACATGGAACGAGGGGTTAATGCGGTAATCGGGGGGAAGCTGTAACCTGTAACATACCTCGTTCACTCTCCTCAGGACTTTAAATGGCCCTACAAACCGCGGACCCAGCTTCCGTATGGAAGGGCAGGAGGAGGGGCAGGTTTCGGGTCGAGAGCCAGACCCGGTCCCCCGGTGCGAACACCGGGGCCTCACTGCGGTGACGGTTTGTGCCAACTTTCTGGCGCAGCACGGCGCGCTGAAGGTGGACATGGGCGGCGTCCCATGTTTCCTCCGCGCGCCGGAACCAGTCGTCCACCGCAGGAGCCTCGGTCTGACTCTGATGCCAAGGAGCCAGAACCGGCTGATACCCCAATACACACTGGAAGGGAGAGAGGTTAGTGGAGGAGTGGCGAAGTGAGTTCTGGGCCATCTCTGCCCAGGGCACGAACGCTGCCCACTCCCCCGACCGGTCCTGGCAATAAGACCTCAGAAACCTACCCACATCCTGGTTAACTCTCTCCACCTGCCCGTTACTCTCGGGGTGAAAACCTGAGGTATGGCTGACCGAGACCCCCAGACGGTCCATGAATGCCCTCCAGACCCTCGACGTGAACTGGGGACCCCGATCAGACACTATATCCTCAGGCACCCGTAGTGCCGGAAGACGTGTGTAAACAGAGCCTCCACAGTCTGTAGGGCCATAGGGAGACCGGGCAAAGGGAGGACATGACAGGACTTAGAAAAACGATCCACAACGACCAGGATCGTGGTGTTACCCTGTGAAGGAGGAAGATCAGTCAGGAAATCCACCGACACGTGCGACCACGGCCGTTGTGGAACGGGTAAGGGTTGTAACTTACCTCTGGGCAGGTGTCTAGGAGCCTTGCACTGGGCGCACACCAAGCAGGAGGAAACATAAACCCTCACGTCCTTAACTAATGTGGGCCAGCAGTATTTCCCACTAAGACAGCGCACCGTCCGACCGATACCAGGATGACCAGAGGAGGGTGACGTATGGGCCCAATAGATCAGCCGGTCGCGGACAGCAGAAGGAACGTACAGACGCCTAGCCGGACACTGAAGGGGAGCAGGCTCTGTACGCAACGCCTGCTCAATGTCCGCGTCCAGCTCCCACACTACCGGTGCCACCAGGCAAGAGGCCAGGAGTATGGGAGTGGGATCCATGGGCCGCTCCTCTGTGACGACAGCCAACAACTCCCGGTCCCCCATGTCATAGTTTCGCTCCGCCGGGCTGAGCTTCTTCGAAAAGAAGGCACAGGGGCGGAGCTTCGGTGGCGTACCCGAGCGCTGAGAGAGCACGGCTCCTATCCCAGCCTAGGACGCGTCCACCTCTACTATGAACGCCAAAGAGGGATCCGGATGAGCCAGCACGGGAGCTGAGGTAAACAGAGCCCTCAGCTGACCAAAAGCCCTGTCCACCTCAGCTGACCACTGCAAACGCACCGGTCCCCCCTTCAGCAGTGAGGTAATGGGAGCCGCTACCTGACCAAAGCCCCGGCTAAACCTCCGGTAGTAGTTGGCAAACCCTAGAAACCGCTGCACTTCCTTAACCGTGGTGGGAGTCGGCCAATTACGCACGGCTGAAATGCGGTCACTCTCCATCTCCACCCCTGAAGTGGAAATGCGGTACCCTAGAAAGGAGACGGACTGTTGGAAAAACAGACATTTCTCAGCCTTGACGTACAGGTCATGCTCCAACAGTAGACCAAGCACCAGGGACACATGCTCGACGCGTGTAACGGAGTACATCAGAATGTCGTCGATATACACCACTACACCCTGCCCGTGCAGGTCCCGGAAAATCTTGTCTACAAAGGCTTGGAAGACTGATGGAGCATTCATCAACCCGTACGGCATGACAAGGTACTCATAGTGACCTGAGGTGGTACTAAATGCCGTCTTCCACTCGTCCCCCTCCTGGATACACACCAGGTTGTAAGCGCTTCTGAGATCCAACTTTGTGAAGAAGCGCGCCCCGTGCATTGACTCGATCGCACTGGCTATGAGAGGTAGCGGGTAACTGTACCCCACAGTGATTTGGTTGATGCCTCGATAATCAACACACGGGCGCAGACCTCCATCCTTCTTCTTCACAAAAAAGAAACTTGAGGAGGCAGATGAGGTGGAGGGCCGAATGTACCCCTGCACGAGAGATTCGGAGACATATGTTTCCATAGCCTCCGTCTCCGCCTGTGAGAGGGGATACACGTGACTCCTGGGAAGTGCAGAGTCTACCAGGAGATCTATCGCACAATCGCCCCGTCGATGAAGTGGTAAAACAATCACCAACAAGGACATGAGGGGAAACAGAGGGTTAAATACACAACATGTAATTGATGTGATTGGAACCAGGTGTGATGGAAGACAAGACCAAACCAATGGAAAATGAAAAATGGATCAGTGATGGCTAGAAGGTTGGTGACGTCGACCGCCGAACACCGCCCGAACAAGGAGAGGGACCGACTTCGTCGGAAGTCGTGACAGTGTTAAACAAATCAAAATATGTTTTAGATTCCTCAAAGTAGACTTGATGACAACTTTGCACACTCTTGGCATTCTCTCAACCATCTTCATGAGGTAGTCACTTGGAATGCATTTCCAACAGTCTTGAAGGAGTTCCCACATATGCTGAGCACTTGTTGGCTGCTTTTCCTTCACTCTGCACTCCAACTCATACCACACCATCTCAATTGGGCTGAGGTTGGGTGATTGTGGAGGCCAGGTCATCTGATGCAGCACTCCATCACTCTCCTTCTTGTTCAAATAGTCCTTACACGGCCTGGAGGTGTGTTTGGGGTCATTGTCCTGTTGAAAACAAATGATAGTCCCACTAAGTGCAAACCAGGTGGGATGGTGTATTGCTGCAGAATGCTGTGGTAGCCATGCTAGTTAAGTGTGCCTTGAATTCTAAATAAATCACTGACAGTGTCACCAGCAAAGCACCCCCACACCATCACACCTCCTCCTCCATGCTTCATGGTGGAAACCACACGTGTGGAGATCATCCGTTCACCTACTCTGCGTCTCACAAAGACACGGCGGTTGGAACCAAAAATCTCAAATTTGGACTCCACCGGTCTAATGTCCATTGCTCGTGTTTCTTGGCCCAAGCAAGTCTCTTCTTATTATTGGTGTCCTTTAGTAGTGGTTTCTTTGCAGCAATTCGACCATGAAGGTATCATCTGAACAGTTGATGTTGAGATGTGTCTATTATTTGAACTCTGTGAAGCATTTATTTGGGCTGCAATCTGAGGTGCAGTTTATTGCCGATTTCTGAGGCTGATAACTCTAATGAACTAATGATCTGCAGCAGAGGTAACTCTTGGTCTTCCTTTCCTGTGGCGGTCCTCATGAGAGCCAGTTTCATCATAGCACTTGATGGTTTTTGCAAATGCTGTTGAAGAAACTTTCAAAGTTATAGAAATGTTCCAGATTGACTGACCTTCACGTCTTAAAGTAATGATGGACTGTTGTTTCTCTTTGCTTATTTGAGCTGTTCTTGCCATAATATGGACTTGGTCTTTTACCAAATAGGGCTATCTTCTGTATACCACCCCTGCCTTGTCACAACACAACTGATTGGCTCAAACGCATTAAGAAGGAAATTAACTTTTAACAAGGCACACCTGTTAATTGAAATGCATTCCAGGTGACTACCTCATGAAGCTGGTTGAGAGAATGCCAACAGTTTGCAAAGCTGTCATCAAGGGAAAGGGTGGCTACTTTGAAGAATCTCAAATCTCAAATATATTTTGATTTGTTTAACACTTTTTTGGTTACTACATGATTCCATGTGTTATTTCATAGTTTTGATGTCTTCACTATTATTCTACAATATAGAAAATAGTATAAATAAAGAAACACCTTGGAATGAGTAGGTGTGACCAAAATTGTGACTGGTAATATATATAATATATATATATATACAGTATATATATATAATGTCCCCTCTACCTGTCTCTGCTTGCCTTTAGTCTGTGGCTGGCTGCATGCATATGTCTCTGTTCTGTTATCTATGATCTGTACATGGCCCTGTATTAGGCCACAGTGCTAATGGCCGAGATGCTCAGATGGTGTCCTGTAATTTACTGCTCTCGTTTACAGGCATACTATCCTCAGGGGCGGTATGGGGTCATGGCTTCCAATTAGGAACCCCCCCCACACCCCCTCTGTGCTCCTGGGTAATTTAAATCTTGCCCCTGTCCCTGCCCCTGTTCCTTTCTCCGCTCTACTTGTCAGTTTTGAGCACAGTTGAGCAGAGACACGCAGAGCAGCGCAAACAGGCCTCGAGTTGCGTGGCCAGTGATATCATTACACGACAGAACGACAAAAGTCACTCAAGCATTCGCTGGTTCCTTTAATGTTGTGCTTCCAGCTGAAAACACGAAGATGCTTTTACACACCATGGCAATCTGGCACATACTCTGTGTATTCACTTTATGTTTGTGTACACAGTGTACAGTAGTTAGTCAGATATTACCTTGACGGCAGGTTTATTGATGGCATTGTGACACTCAATGTGTTGGCAGTGGATGGGGTTCCAGGCTGTGGAAAATAGAATGGAGGGAAAAAAGGAGAGGGGAGAGATGGAGAGGTGGAAGGAGGATTAGACCTGCAATCTAAAGGTTTGTTGCACACAACACCAACCTGACAGGCAGACCATAAGCCCCTCACCAGTGTACTGCAGGCCTCTGTATTCACTGATGGCTCCTGGGGGCTTTAGGTTTGGCCAGTAATGAAAGAGCATCTGCACGGCTGGAGGCTTTACTTGGGATGGTCCGTAGGATATGACATACAGCAGGTCCTGCCACAACACAACACACGCCATAGTGAACTAAAATGTAAGAACCTCTCAAAGCTATTCACTGACACTTTCCAGATCTATGAGAGAGTTGTTTGGACATCTAACCTATGTGAATATGACACATGCATTTTGCGAACATATACCTTCCACACTTCCTGCTTGTGCTTCATAAGACACTCCAACAACTGACAGTGGTATACTGGAAACAAAAAGGCAGAGGCTAAAGTCAGGCAGGTGGCAGGTATAACATAGTGTACAGTACATTAATCAAAAGACAGGCTGTGCTACACTGGACATAGACACTGTGATGTACTGTATTGTACTGGTTGGGGATAACCTGAGTTAAAGGTTTACCTGGGTTGGAGGTGTACTGCATAGCAATCATTAGCATAGAGGAGGCAGAGAGATTGACATATGCTGGAACGCCCCCTTCTCTTCTAGTGGAACCCACTAAAGAAGGACAGAAAAGACAAATGAAGAACCTTAACCTCATGAAGAACTGCATACTGTGGGACACCAACCTGGCAGTTCCTTTGATATGGTGATGCCTACTTAAATTTCTGGTAAACGTGTATGACTACTGATATTGAATGAGACTTATCCCATTTAATGACTTGTTAACTTCATGTTGAATTGAAAAGGGGTTATTTTTCACATGCAAGTAGATGGATGTTAGATACAGAGTGGCTGTACTCACATACAGCCATGGGGAGGAAAGAGGTGCTCAGGTACTCAATGATGTCTTTGTGCAGGAATGGGGGGAATGTAGCTAAAGTGGAGATCATAGTGTAGGGTAAAGTGCTGAGAATATCATCACTGAGAAAGGGCAGGAGGCAAGTTGTTGTGTAAAATATGGACTGTCCCAGATCTGATGGGAGAAGGGAGAGCCAAGACGCACAGACACAGAGAGAGAGACAGTAATTCAATTAAATGTACATATGTTGCAAACATATATAAGTAAATAGAAAATATAGCATTACAATTTAAAGAAAATGGATAAATATACAATGTGTATAAATAAAACAAAATCCTGAGAGAGTATTGTGAGACTCAGTTTAGGTCAGTGCGGTTTCAGTAAAACCTATTAATACTGCACTGGTGTTTGCCCTCAGCAAAGGGTAGTGCTTTCTAGTCAAGGAGATGCGCTTTCATGCTTATTCCATATAAACAGATATATTCACAGACTTGCTATTTACAGATTACGATTACCTGGTGCAGTTAATATATACACAACATATGCCAGCCATAGCAATTTAACCTTTAAAATAGCTTTTTATAGATACATTTCCATTTTCAATACATTTTTTAAAAAGAGATTGCAAACAGTTAATACATGTGTACAGTACTACAGTATGTCTGTACATTTCAGTAAGTTATCAACAAAGTTAGCTGACAGGATCCAGCATGTTCCCCATCACCCCATGCATCCCTTTAGATCTTCTGTGGGACTCGTCTCTTGGAGGGAATGAGGCCAGAAAAGGCAGCTCATGTGGTCAAAACAGGTCGTAGGGCGATGGACACGTACAGAGGTATGTCCTGGTTTCACTCACCATGCTGACCGTGCTGCAGCAGGGGCACCAGGTCAAGCAGGGTCACGAGGGTCGCATAGAGCCCCTGATAGTCCAGAGAGGGGTACTCTGAGAGCTGAGCGTCCCGACTCTGCTGCCCCTGCCCCCCGCGGTCTGGCGGGGCATCACGCAGAACGCTGTAAAGGAGGGAGCGAGTAACTGTAGGGTTGATGGAACTGACTTGTGGTCTTAGAGATGGGGTGAGTGGGAATGGCACAGGAAAAAGACACATGGTCATGGGCACGGCCAAATTGGAAGCTTCCTGGTTCTCCTTCCTGCCTGTGCGGGACAGAATGCTGCTCCGGGGGTGGGGGGAGGAGGGAAGGGATAGGGGGGAACAAGGGAAAAAAAGAGACAACAAAGACACAAAGAAACAGCACATTACATTGAAATGGCACTACAGAGACAGCGTAAATAGAAAAAAACAAACCCAGATAGACCCCACATAGGATGCAGTGTCTCTAATATTTCACTGAAGGCATTTGGAATTGTTCCCTGCTTTATCTGTTCAGTGTGACATAGAATGACTTTAATTTTCTATTTCACATTTTGTACATCTTTGTCTTCTGAAAACAAAAAACATGAACAGAAACGTTTGCAAAAACTGCAATGATCACTGCATCTCATGCGTATCTGGTGACAAGGAGAAAAAAAATGCATGTTTTCAGTGGCAACCCCATACTTCTCCGAAGGGGAAACTGCAAATGGTTTTCCCTCTGTGGGTGCCATATTCCAATCAGATCAATTCAGCAGCAATCATACCGAGAGGCCAATGGGCCATGATGTTTCTCAGGGGAAATTATCCTGTTTTGTAGGGCTGTCGTCAAGGATGGGAGTGACACCAAATCGGTTAGGGAAAATACGGAGGTGACACTTTTGAAACATGCTTCAGCTAGTAATAAACATGTGTGTGAGGTTAGATAAGAATTCCTGGGTCACAGCACATGTTTATTGCACCAGAGAAAAAATGTCCGTATGCATTCATTATGATACTGTATCAGTATCATCAGGAGAAATAATGAGATCCAACAGGCATATGGATTTAAGTCTCTAAAATAAATGTAAGAACTAATCTACAGTAGGGGAGAAACTATAATGACAAAGGAATAGGTTGTTTCAAATGGGATGACAGGTAGCATTATGTTTGTGAGCTAATGGGGGATGGACGTTTGTGTTTGCTGTCCCCTGGGAAGGTGGATATCTCACCATTTAGAGAGAGGGAAGAACTAGTTGGTTGGTTTGTGTGTGGGGATTCTAGGGGTGGGGAGGCAGGGGGACAGAGAGCCTTGCTCTTTTACTAAACATGATGTTAAAGAACTAAGCTGTTCTATCAGTAAAATGACTTGGAGGTACTTAGCATGAGAGCCCAGATGACAAATTCTGATGTTTTGTTTTTCATAGAGGTAGAGGTATAGCATTTCTACAGGGGCAGTGAGTAAGGGGATTTTAGTGTAGCAATACAGAATAGCCTACTATTATGACATTTTACAAGATTAACATCATCCTACTCTGACTATTCCCCTGAAAGTTATACTCCGTAAGAATTTGGCCGCATGTAAGAAGATTTTAACTACCGGAAACCAAAGTGTAAAAAACATTCTCTCAGTGAGTTGGAACGGATAGTCAGTTTCCAACAATGGGGGAGATTAGCTTTATATCTTGCGGAGTATGACTTAATATCACTGCCCTCTTTGCAAATATTCAACTGCAGAATTGAATTGAACACACACACAGACGCACAGACACACAGACAAACAAACACACATACAATAATACACAGACACACGTTATGCACACACAGTAAGACACATCTTAGATCCGATAAAACAACCTACACTGTCACTATCTTCTAAATGTTGTCGCTAACTGCGGCAATATCTAGATTCTCTAAAGCTTGAGTGAGCCACTGATTATAAATTAAATTGCTGTAAATAAGCATTAACTAGGTGATATAAAACCGTAACAACCACTGTTTCTTAGCTAGATGTGAGATATTTCATTTCCTTTGAGTGTGACTTGTTCATGCCAGGCAAGGTTCAAGAGGGAACTAGGAATGAAGTACATCACATTATAATATGATACATGAAATTATCTTGATTCAGTATCAGACTGCATCTTGGTTCCTCACAGTCACTCAAATGATAATGGAATTTGGCATGGGGTCAGGGCGACTGTGAATCCATGGTTCACTGATGCAGAGAGCTAGACAGCTTGGCTGGTGGGTGTTACTTTCTAGATGACTGGCTGGGAGGAAAATCTGGTAACTACATTACTTGACTAATATATGACATGTTACATAGCACCCCTTGGAGTAAGACCCTTAAAATGAGCCCAGGTAGCCGCATCCCTTTACACTAATATCATAATAGTCTTACACTGATATCGCTCTATGCTGCAGAGTTAATGAAATATTAATTTGGCGCTCCATCCTCTGTCTGTGCGGGCCTCTTTTTTTCCAGGAACCTGACATATACTGTATGCAAGCCTCAGTGCTCCCTCTATTTAGCTCACACTCTCTCTCCCTCTCTTCACCCCAGGCCAATGAAACACAGGTGTCTGTCAGAATGTCTGAGAGTTTACTGAGCAGTGCAGAGTGGTTTCAATGTGGGAGGCATGGTTTGTTGTGTGAATTGGGAGGGAGAAGATTTGGCTCAAGGAAAACATGAGGCGAATGTTACAGTATCATACCAGTGTGATTCCCTTCAGCGATACTGAGCCTCACAGACACAATTGTCATTAGAGTTAACATGCTGCCACAACATAGGCTCATACAATCACAGCCCTTGTCACGCTCCATCTGTGCCAAGGACCAATAGGATGCCAGGCTTGTAACAATACACTAGCAAGCACATCTAGCTAGATCATTCTCTCAGCAAAGTCAGAAAGATCCAAGATACTTTACCAATATTGACTTGAAAATTATCATAATTTGTCAAGGGAAAAATGCACTACTATGTCCACTGTGTGATGAAATGAAAATGATTGTCATAATCCCATAATTTTCATAAAAGTGAAACATGAAAGTTCTGTCTCCCTAATCCCCATCCCTTTAGATAACTGTGCCTAATGATGATGATTTCTGTAGCCAATGATCAAAGCGCTACTGATTCTCACAGAGAGCTCTGCTCAAACTCAACAAATAAATGTCACATACTGGTTGTGGCCATAATGACTGCCCTGACTTCTTGACCTGTTCTGAGGGGACGTGTTGTTCCCTCCACAGGCCCTCTGTCACTGCACACTGGGGACTGTCAGACCCAAGGAGCCAGAGGACCAGACCTCCCTTAGCCCCTCTGGGAGTGAGACTACAGGCCATCCTAGGAACATGTGCATCTACAAAGCTACCACTGAACCTACAGAGGGGTTGAAATTGCTATTTCTTGTTGGTACTTTTTCTCCTATATAATACCAACCATACCAGGTACACTCTGCAAAATAACATAATTATTCACATTATTATTCATAACCGCCTACTTACAACATCAACACAATTCATATCCCCTTGAGGCACACCCACATTGGAAAGACTCAGTAATGGCAATCTTGGCAGATTTGATTTATTGGTTGGAACCCAACAAACCTTCTCTATTTTATTTAAAAAGAGCGTACTATAATATCAAACAGCCATGGGGCGATATGAGGGGATCGTGTTGTTGACTCTTGTTGTTGATATACTGTAGGATCATGGTCCTCATACAGCAACATGAAACATACGGTATCACAAAGGCAGAGGATGGAGCAACTCAATTCCCTCTCTAAAAAGGACCTGGGTGGTTATCAACTAGAACTCTTAAATGATGATACACTTGCACTGTTGGAAACCGTTTCCCATATTTCCACTTACATGTATATCTTCTCATTTCAACTGACTTCCTACCAGCAATAATCCTGTCTTTTTGCTGTGCATGTATTAGAATTAGGCTAAACCCCAGTCACCTCTCCTCTGAAACTAAACATCAAATACTGTTACGCTCCGTTACTTCACCTGTGGTTCCAGCGCAGGGTACTTACCTGAGCAAGGTTTGGGAAAAGTATTTCAGTGTATTTGCAATGTCTGTTCCGGAGGGCACGGGGTAAATATTGTGTTGCACACGGTTGTGATACTCTTGCAAGTATCGTATCTTAGAGGCAACTAAACAAGATAAAGAGCAGAGTAACAAACAAAAGAAGTCTGATGAAGCCTTTATCAAATCAGGGGGGGTGGGGGCAATAGGTTATGGTTGGTACAGTATAAGCCTGGTTATTGATAGTCTGCCCCAAGCATGGCAAAGGGTCGGGGTCCTTGTGGCATCCTATCTGTCTCTCTTTAAGTGACCTTTGTGTTTGTCCAGCTAGGTCACAACCAGCCCTGGAGTGGGTTGTTTTGGTGCCATTTTGTGACTCGCGCTGGTAGCGTTTAGTGCTCGCTGACCTGCAAATGACAAGTCCCAAAAATAACAATAACACCCACAGGCTTTGTGTTTGTGTGGGGCAGGGTGTGGGTGTATGTGTAATTAAATGACTGTGTGTAGGCTATATACATGGGTGTAGGAGTGTGTTCATTTTCTGCACATTTCATACCAAGGAAAACATGGTGGCTACAACACAGTGGTTCTGTAAATAGAATCAGCAGGGCTCCCTTCAGACACACTTTGTAAAACCAGAAATGTACCTCGTCCACAGGCTCAATTGCTAGAGCCAACAGGGTGGAAAAAATTAGCAAGGGCGCAAAAAACTCTCGTTTTTGCCTGCCAAAACCAAGTATCAACTCTTGTTTTTAAGGGCTAAAACGTGTGATACTTGTGCAAACTAATGTCTGACCAATTCAGTAATGTCAATGTAGCCTACAGAATGCAGGAGAAACAACACACATCTCTATAAGCTACCTAGTGGGTGTTTATACATGGTACCATAGAATAGCATATAGTACCTTCTAAGATGCCCCAAACATGGCCAAATAGATATAAAATCGTTTAAGCAGGCTTTATTACAGATAAATGTATATATAGGAACTTTGTTTATTCCATGCATTATATGCCTATTTGAGAAATGTTGAGTTCTTTCAAGGTGTGTTGATTGACAACAACAACAAACCACCAATTGTTTATTACACTATACAGTTATTCACTCTCCTTTTCTAGAGTAAATAATCTGATAGTTTATCAAATAGTGTAACCGCAGTCTGTTTATCTACCTGTTCAGAGGTAAATGATGAAGAAAAAACTCGTATTTATGCTATGAACGTAAAAGATATGATATGAACAAGCAAATCAACCACATTATTGATCAACAATGCCACCATATTGTTCAGTGGAATATGTATCAAATCGACCTTGATACCAATACAGCGTGTCAATCAAAAACGAATGGTTAATATCTGTTAGAATGTTTTGTCCATATATTTTTGGTGACAACCGTCAGAACATAGAGCATCCCCTAGACACCAGCCCCTCGAACCATCCTCTGCAACGCGAGAACGTGTTGCAACCTGCCTTAGCAACCGCGGTTTCATCACCAAGGACAGCTCCTCTCATTCGCTTTCTTACTAGAAAATTACACGAAAAAATGGGAGGATATAATAGGAATATTTTAAATAATAGTACTTACATTGCTCTGCTTTCGTAGACATTGTGGAAATAATTCACGAATCATAAAAGAAACACTGTCAAATGTCAAATGTTTTTTCTCCCCTACGGTGTTGTTCTCCCTTACTCTTAAGAAAAGTGAATCAACACCCTCGCGCACTGGCTCGCTTTGGTTGTACCACTGCTGCCATGAAAGCAGGTTAACAGCAATTGAAATGTATTGCATTGGACATGTAAGTAATTGAAATGCATGTGGTGTGTTTCGTGGATATGTTATATATGTCATTTTATATGTATATGTCAATGTGCTGATAGAAAAAGCCGGACCCAAATCAGAACATACTTTTCCAAATGGACTGCTCCGGCTATGACAAAGTGTCATTCAAGAAAGTGATTTTTAACACCCGCCTCAACATGAGACCGCTAATGCTCTTTTCGCAATTCAGCATCAACTGAGAATCAAAGTGAGAAGTTCGAACGTGGTGGCATACTTACTCCTCTTAGGCTATATATCGCTATTTTATATAGGCTAATTTATAATCAAGCAACAGATGGTTATCAGAGATGTTGTAACTGTAACTTATAAAGCATCAGGGGTCACATTTTTAAACAATGTATTGTGACAGTATGCACAATAACTATGTTTTGAAAATATACTATCAAACTACTGTACTTCTTTGTGGTAAACATAGGCCATTTGATCCACATTAGCTAGTGGTGAGAGAGAATTGCTCCTATAGTTTCTTGCTTTTCCAAGAATCTTTCCATCATCAATGGGGGGTTATGGCAACTGACTATTTATATCATGAATGGTTTTCTTTTCTTTACAGAAAGTAATTGGAATTCTTCCAAGTTCACGCCAGTTAAAATAAGATAAACAATATTTTCCAAAGATAAACAATATTTTCAGTTCTGAGCCTAAGAGAATGGACACTATGAGCTTAACTAGCCTTCTCAACGGATCTCAGTGTGTGCCAAGAACCAAGACTAAAGTATTCCCATCTCCAGCTGATAAAGTAACAACATCCTGTCTCTGGAGCCTGGGCTGACGCACTGGTTCCTGGTACTCCTTGTCCACTAGAAGAAAATCACGCATTCAACGGAAGTCACATATAGATTGGAATTCTGAAGGTGAAAACATAGTTGGCCGTGGGCCAGCCTGCTGAAACAATATTTCATGTCTGCAATAAAGACAAACAACAATGCAACAGTGTGTCAACTTTGTCTTTATTGATCTGAGTCAGATAGGATGGCACTTACTGCAGATGTATGATTACAAATAGAAGCAGTGCTAATTTAAGGGACGAATCCATAATGCATTTACAGTGCCATCAACTAAAATACTACATGTCATGATTCCACCTCTTTAGAAGCAAAATAAATGGAAAATATGAAACATTATACCATCCACCTGGTAAATTATTGTGGTTTCATTCATCTGTTTATATATTTATTAATCTTATACATTATTAAGACAAGATACATTTAGGCAATGTTTTTGTCTTTCGCTGATGTTTCACTGATGTCATACTATGCATGGTGGTGCAGCCCAGTCAGGGTTCTGGAGGGGGTCTTTGGCGGTAAACTGGTATACGGTGCATGATCCATCCAGCTGGAGCCAGGAGAGCGAACGCAAACACTGACATTGTGAAGAGAGATTGCTGTGAGGGAAATAAAGAGACCACATACATATTTAGAATATAAAACAATCAAAAGGCCAACAGGCAATAGCTGAATGTAACTCCTTGGTCATGTAATGACACTGTAATTACCTGGGTCAGGTTTTTATGCATTTGTGTAAAACCCATCACCCCCCCCCCCCCCCCCCCCACTCTCTCTCTCATAAACACCAACTTTCTGTCTCTCCCTGTTTATCAAGCCCTCTCTCTCCTTCGTGTTGTAGGCTTACAGCTGGGCCGACCAATTGACCTGCCCCCCAGAGGGTCATGATCCTTTGCTGTAATTATATTACATCATGGTCTCCCTAGCCTAGTCTCCATCCCCCTGCCTCCACAACATCCTCCACTGGCACTGTTGGGCTTCATTGCTACACCCATAAATGATCAGTTAAAAACCCTGAGGAAAGTTGAGCGGACGGCTGCACCAACACTAGGTTCTGTCTCACAACTCTGTCATCAGATCTCTTTTCCGAGGGGAAAGCTTGGCACTACTAACTTAAATAAATATAAATACAAATACATTTATTAATAAAACGTCTTTCTCTTTTAGCTGGAAAACCCCTATTCGCTTGAATTCACCGCATTAGAGAATGTAAAGTAATGTGTTAAAGATATGGCTGCCTCAGTCTGTAACTTTGTTGTAGTGTTGTAGTTTCTTGTCTGATGCTTGTGTAATTTTAGGAGTTCAGTGGGCCGCAATTCGTCAGAAATAGCTTTGTTTTAGTTCAATTCCTATGAGCTTTGCATGGACCAGCTTGACCATTCAATTCTGACATTGAATGGTAATATAAGATAACACATACTTTCAAACATTTGCAGGCAACAAAATAAAGAATGCAAAAATGATAATGAAATTGGTAACATGGACATAACGAAACAATTACCAAATGGGACACTTCCAAAACAATATTTTTCTGGTTGCAAGAAATAAGTTAATAAGGACAGAGAGATGAGGAGCGTTGGTTCCTACCCCAGGCCCAATCTTGTCCTTGGGTGGCTTGCTGTAGATATTTGATATGTGGTCCTGCAACTTTGTCCGTACAAGGAACCCAGTGGGTCCCCTAAAAAGAGCAAACATCACTCTACTTAATCCTGTGTGGCTAACGTCAGGTTCACAGCTTCTGGACAGCAGACCCTATCTCAGTAACAGTGGAAAACTTCCCAGCAGCACATCCTCTGAGATAGAGACACTGGGCTTTCATCAAGCCTTCCCATCATTATCATCCAAAGGGAGGAGTCACTACAACAGGGCCCAGACTCCAAAACACACCATTGTCAAAAAACTTAGTTTACATGCAATCATAGAGGCTGTCCAAATGTATTGAGGACTGGTATGATTGGGCTTTATATGATTGGGTTTAATTGCAATCAAATGGTATAGAAAAATTCAATGGAAATGTTTCACCACAAAATGAATCTTACTTGCTTGACACCTTGAGAAAATAAAACCAGTGACACTGACTGTAGCCCACTATGACAAAGGTTTATTCACAGATGATGAATTCTACGTTAATATTTAGCTGGTGCAGAATCAGCCATATCACATTTGTAATGTATAATCAGATTACATGGGAGGCAATAAGGTCAGCACCAAACATTCAAATAACCAACCACAAAAATAACAGCAAGCGGTGTCGTGTCATAAGTCACTAGGAAGCAGGGGGTTATGGGTATTGCTGAAACAGATATCCCTTATCTGAGACTCAGAAAGAGTAAGTATGGTTACTGTCTAGTTACTGTGAACATACTTATCTAAAGGTCTAGTGTGATGCACTACAGTTAGAGAGCTCTATTCTCAGGGCGTATGCTACAGTTAGAGAGCTCTATTCTCATGGTGAATGCTACAGTTTGAGAGGTCTATTCTCAGGGCGTATGCTACAGTTTGAGAGGTCTATTCTCAGGGCGTATGCTACAGTTAGAGAGCTCTATTCTCAGGGCGTATGCTACAGTTAGAGAGCTCTATTCTCATGGTGAATGCTACAGTTAGAGAGCTCTATTCTCAGGGCGTATGCTACAGTTAGAGAGCTCTATTCTCAGGGCGTATGCTACAGTTTGAGAGGTCTATTCTCAGGGCGTATGCTACAGTTAGAGAGCTCTATTCTCAGGGCGTATGCTACAGCTTGCTTCAGTTGAAGCAAGCACCAGTTAGCCTTGAGCTAGCCTCGAGCTAGGCCCATCTGCCGGCTAGCCGAAGAGGTCTACCAGCGAATTCTTGGGCTACAATACCTCTTTTGCCAATTGGACTGGACCTTTTTTTGCCGACACAGAGCCCTGCCAATCCATCACAACTGGTCTAAATCAGCTACAAGCTAATTTAGCCATTTTTTGCCGCTGCTAGCAGCTTTTTACCTTCTGCACAGACACCAGCCCTGTTATTAGCCTGGATATTACTCACCAATTTACCAGCATCGGACTGTCTCTCGACAACAACGCCGGATTCCTGCCGTAATCCCTGAGCCACTACTTCTGATCCTCACAGCTAGCTTGCAGCTAGTGCAGCTAGCGCCACTGCCACGAAGCTAGCACCAGTTAGCAAACACAATTCTACAATTCACAACCTCTCTTTCGCCATCGCCATCCGGCTTGGATTCTCTGTCGACACGACCACGTCTGAGCAGACCCCCTCCGTCTGAGCAGACCACCCCCCGGGCTACTAACTTTAAACGCCGCGTGCTAGTTTAGTGGAGGCCTCCCTGCTCCATCTACGGCTGCCCCCTGGACACTATGATCACTTGGCTACATAGCTGATGCCTGCTTGACTGTCCATTAATTCACGGTACTCCATTCTGTTTATTTGTGTTTTATCTGTCGGCTCTGTGCTTTAACTCAGGATCTGTGTGTAGTTAATCCGACCCTCTCTGCCTAGTCGTCGCCATTTTTACCTGTTGTTGCTGTGTTAGACTAGCACCCTGTTATTGCTGCTGTTATCTTACCTGTTGTTTTAGCTAGCTCTCCCAATCAAGACCTGCAATCACTTTATGCCTTATTGTATGTCTCTCTCAAATATCAATATGCCTTGCATACTGTTGTTCAGGCTAGTTATCATTATCATTGTTTTGGTTTGCAATGGACCCCGTAGTTCCACTCTCCGTACCTGTGATACCTCCTTTGTCCCACCCCCCACACATGCGGTGACCTCACCCATTGAGACCAGCATGTCCAGAGATACAACCTCTCTTATCATCACCCAGTGCCTGGGCTTGCCTCCGCTGTACCCGTGCCCCACCATACCCCTGTCTGCACATTATGCCCAGAATCTATTCTACCACGCCCATAAATCTGCTCCTTTTATTCTTTGTCCCCAACGCTCTAGGCGACCAGTTTTGATAGCCTTTAGCCGCACCCTCATCCTACTACTCCTCTGTTCCTCGGGTGATGTGGAGGTAAACCCAGGCCCTGCATGTCCCCAGTCACCCTCATTTGTTGACTTCTGTGATCGAAAAAGCCTTGGCCTCATGCATGTCAACATCAGAAGCCTCCTGCCTAAGTTTGCCTTACTCACCGCTTTAGCACACTCTGCCAACCCTGATGTCCTTGCCGTGTCCGAATCCTGGCTTAGGAAGGCCACCAAAAATTCTGGGATTTCCATACCCAACTATAACACTTTCCGTCAAGATAGAACTGCCAAAGGGGGAGGAGTTGCAATCTACTGCAGAGATAGCCTGCAAAGTTCTGTCATACTTTCCAGGTCTATGCCCAAACAGTTCGAACTTCTAATTTTAAAAATTAATCTCTCCAGAAATAAGTCTCTCACTGTTGCCGCCTGCTACCGACCCCCCTCAGCTCCCAGCTGTGCCCTGGACACCATCTGTGAATTGATCGCTCCCCATCTAGCTTCAGAGTTTGTTCTGTTAGGTGACCTAAACTGGGATATGCTTAACACCCCGGCAGTCCTACAATCCAAGCTTGATGCCCTCAATCTCACACAAATCATCAAGGAACCCACCAGGTACAACCCTAAATCCGTAAACATGGGCACCCTAATAGACATTATCCTGACCAACCTGCCCTCCAAATACACCTCTGCTGTCTTCAATCAAGATCTCAGCGATCACTGCCTCATTGCCTGTATCCGCCACAGGTCCGCGGTCAAACGACCACCCCTCATCACTGTCAAACGCTCCCTAAAACACTTCTGCGAGCAGGCCTTTCTAATCGACCTGGCCCGGGTACCCTGGAAGGATATTGACCTCATCCCGTCAGTTGAGGATGCCTGGTCATTCTTTAAAAGTTACTTCCTCACCATATTAGACAAGCATGCTCCGTTCAAAAAATGCAGAACCAAGAACAGATATAGCCCTTGGTTCACTCCAGACCTGACTGTCACGTTCCTGACCTATTTCTGTTAGTTTTTGTGTGTTAGTTGGTCAGGACGTGAGATTGGGTGGGCATTCTATGTTTTCTGTTTCTGTGTTGGTTTTGGGTTACCTGGTATGGCTCTTAATTAGAGGCAGGTGTTTGGCGTTCCTCTAATTAAGAGTCATATTTAGGTAGGCGTTGTCACAGTGTTCGTGGTGGGTGATTGTCTCCTGTGTCTGTGTTATGTCTTACACCATACGGGATTGTTTCGGTTGTTCGTTTCGTTTCGATGTCGTCTGTTACCTGTACGTAAGTTTATGTTTAGTTATGTAAGTTTATGTTCAGGTCTCGTCAACGTCGTTTTGTTATTTTGTAGTTTGGAAAGTGTTTTGTTTCGTTTCGTGTGCCATCGTAATTTATAATAAAGATGGCTTATTTCCCTGAGCCTGCGTTTTGGTCTGAAGATCCTTCTCTCCTCACCTCTTCCGAGGATGAGGAGAGCGTCACCCGTAACAGAATCACCCACCACGCTAAGACCAAGCGGCAAGGGAAAAATAAACGGAGTAAGGGACAGGAGAAAAACAAGGATTTCTGGACATGGGAGCAGATAATGAATGGAGAAGGTCCCTGGGCTAAGGCAGGAGAAAATCGCCGTTCCCAGGAAGAGAGGGAGGCAGCTAAAGCCCAGGAGCGGTGGTTTGAGGAGGCAGCAAGGAGACGTGGCTGGAAGCCCGAAAAGCCATGGGAACAGGTGGAGGCACTGAGGAGAGCAGAGGCTACCGGAGAGAGGAACCGGAGCTATGAGGGAACGCGTCTGGCACGGAAGCCAAAAAAGCCCGTAAGTAATTCCCAAAAATTTCTTGGGGGGGGGCTAGGAGATAGTGGGCCAAGGGCAGGTAGGAGACCTGCGCCCACTTCCCAGGCTTACCGTGGAGAGCGGGAGTACGGGCAGGCGCCGTGTTACGCAGTAGAGCGCACGGTGTCTCCTGTACGAGTGCATAGCCCAGTGCGGGTTATTCCACCTCCCCGCACTGGTAGGGCTAGATTGGGTATTGAGCCAGGTGTCATGAGGCCGGCTCAACGCGTCTGGTCTCCAGTGCGTCTCCTCGGGCCGGCATACATGGCACCTGCCTTACGCATGGTTTCCCCGGTTCGCCTACATAGCCCGGTGCGGGTTATTCCACCTCCCCGCACTGGTCGGGCAACCGGGAGTATTCAACCAGGTAAGGTTGGGCAAGCTCAATGCTCAAGAGTGCCAGTACGCCTCCACGGTCCGGTATTTCCGGCACCACCTCCCCGCCCCAGCCTAGTACCTACAGTGTATACACTACGCACTAGGCTACCAGTGCGTATCCTGAGCCCTGTTCCTCCTCCACGCACTCTCCCTGTAGTGCGTGTATCTAGCCCGGTGCCTCCAGTTCCGGCCCCACGCACTAAGCTACCAGTGCGTCTCCAGAGCCCTGTACCCACTGTATCTTCTCCCCCTACTAATCCTGATGTGCTTGTCCTCAGCCCGGTGTCACCAGTGCCGGTACCACGCATCAGGGATAGAGTAGGCTTTGAGAATACAGTGTGCCCTGTCCCTGCTCCCCGCACTAGTAGGAAGGTGCTTATCATTAGCACGGTGCCTCCAGTTCCGGCACCACGCACCAGGTCTACAGTGCGCCGTATCCGGCCAGAGCCATCCGTCTCCCCAGCGCCATCTGAGCCATCCGTCTCCCCAGCGCCATCTGAGCCATCCGTCTCCCCAGCGCCATCTGAGCCATCCGTCTCCCCAGCGCCATCTGAGCCATCCGTCTCCCCAGCGCCATCTGAGCCATCCGTCTCCCCAGCGCCGTCTGAGCCATCCGTCTGCCAGGAGCCTGCAAAGCCGCCCGTCTGCCATGAGCCTGCAAAGCCGCCCGTCTGCCATGAGCCTACAGAGCCGTCAGCCAGACAGGAGCCGCTAGAGCCGTCAGCCAGACAGGAGCCGCTAGAGCCGTCAGCCAGACAGGATCTGCCAGAGCCGCCAACCAGACAGGATCTGCCAGAGCCGCCAACCAGACAGGATCTGCCAGAGCCGCCAACCAGACAGGATCTGCCAGAGCCGCCAACCAGACAGGATCTGCCAGAGCCGCCAACCAGACAGGATCTGCCAGAGCCGCCAACCAGACAGGATCTGCCAGAGCCGCCAACCAGACAGGATCTGCCAGAGCCGCCAACCAGACAGGATCTGCCAGAGCCGTCAGAGAGCCATGAGCAGCCAGAGCCGTCAGAGAGCCATGAGCAGCCAGAGCCGTCAGAGAGCCATGAGCAGCCAGAGCCGTCAGAGAGCCATGAGCAGCTAGAGCCGTTAGAGAGCCATGAGCAGCCAGAGCCGTCAGAGAGCCATGAGCGTCGAGAGCCGTCAGCCTGCCATGAGCGTCGAGAGCCGTCAGCCTGCCATGAGCGTCGAGAGCCGTCAGCCTGCCATGAGCGTCGAGAGCCGTCAGCCTGCCATGAGCGTCGAGAGCCGTCAGCCTGCCATGAGCGTCGAGAGCCGTCAGCCTGCCATGAGCGTCGAGAGCCGTCAGCCTGCCATGAGCGTCGAGAGCCGTCAGCCTGCCATGAGCGTCGAGAGCCGTCAGCCAGCCATGAGCATCGAGAGTCGTCAGTCAGCCATGAGCTGCCCTTCAGCCTGAAAAGGCTAGATACCCAGAACTGCCCATCAGTCCAGAGCTGTCTCTCTGTCCGGAGCTGCCTTTCAGTCCGGAGTTGCCCCTCTATCCTGATCTCCCTCTCTATCTTTATCTACCTCTATAGTCTTATCTATCCCTCTGTCTTGGTTTATCTCTCTGTCCCGGTATTGTCATTATTAGATTTGTTATTAGGAGGATTTTGTGGGGGAAGTAAGAGGGTGGACATTCTTGAAGGGAGGGGGCTAGGATGGATTATGGTGGGGTGGGAACCGCGCCCGGAGCCTGAGCCACCACCGTGGTTAGATGCCCACCCAGACCCTCCCCTAGACTTTGTGCTGGTGCGTCCGGAGTTCGCACCTTGTGGGGGGGGTACTGTCACGTTCCTGACCTATTTCTGTTAGTTTTTGTGTGTTAGTTGGTCAGGACGTGAGATTGGGTGGGCATTCTATGTTTTCTGTTTCTGTGTTGGTTTTGGGTTACCTGGTATGGCTCTTAATTAGAGGCAGGTGTTTGGCGTTCCTCTAATTAAGAGTCATATTTAGGTAGGCGTTGTCACAGTGTTCGTGGTGGGTGATTGTCTCCTGTGTCTGTGTTATGTCTTACACCATACGGGATTGTTTCGGTTGTTCGTTTCGTTTCGATGTCGTCTGTTACCTGTACGTAAGTTTATGTTTAGTTATGTAAGTTTATGTTCAGGTCTCGTCAACGTCGTTTTGTTATTTTGTAGTTTGGAAAGTGTTTTGTTTCGTTTCGTGTGCCATCGTAATTTATAATAAAGATGGCTTATTTCCCTGAGCCTGCGTTTTGGTCTGAAGATCCTTCTCTCCTCACCTCTTCCGAGGATGAGGAGAGCGTCACCCGTAACACTGACTGCCCTCGACCAGCACAAAAACATCCTGTGGCGAACTGCAATAGCATCGAAGAGCCTCCGCGATATGCAACTGTTCAGGGAAGTCAGGAACCAATACACGCAGTCAGTCAGGAAAGCAAAGGCCAGCTTTTTCAAGCAGAAATTTGCATCCTGTAGCTCTAACTCCAAAAAGTTCTGGGATACTGTAAAGTCCATGGAAAACAAGAGCACCTCCTCCCAGCTGCCCACTGCACTGAGGCTAGGTAACACGGTCACCACTGATAAGTCCGTGATAATCGAAAACTTCAACAAACATTTCTCAATGGCTGGCCATGCCTTCCTCCTGGCGACTCCAACCTTGGCCAACAGCCCCGCCCCCCCCGCTGCTACTCGCCCAAGCCTCCCCAGCTTCTCCTTTACCCATATCCAGATAGCAGATGTTCTGAAAGAGCTGGAAAACCTGGACCCATACAAATCAGCTGGGCTTGACAATCTGGACCCCCTATTTCTGAAACTGTCCGCCGCCATTGTCGCACCCCCTATTACCAGCCTGTTCAACCTCTCCTTCGTATCATCTGAGATCCCCAAGGATTGGAAAGCTGCCGCGGTCATCCCCCTCTTCAAAGGGGGAGACACCCTGGACCCAAACTGTTACAGACCTATATCCATCCTGCCCTGCCTATCTAAGGTCTTCGAAAGCCAAGTCAACAAACAGATCACTGACCATCTCGAATCCCACCGTACCTTCTCCGCTGTGCAATCCGGTTTCCGAGCTGGTCACGGGTGCACCTCAGCCACGCTCAAGGTACTAAACGATATCATAACCGCCATCGATAAAAGACATTACTGTGCAGCCGTCTTCATCGACCTGGCCAAGGCTTTCGACTCTGTCAATCACCATATTCTTATCGGCAGACTCAGTAGCCTCGGTTTTTCTAATGACTGCCTTGCCTGGTTCACCAACTACTTTGCAGACAGAGTTCAGTGTGTCAAATCGGAGGGCATGTTGTCCGGTCCTCTGGCAGTCTCTATGGGGGTACCACAGGGTTCAATACTCGGGCCGACTCTTTTCTCTGTATACATCAATGATGTTGCTCTTGCTGCGGGCGATTCCCTGATCCACCTCTACGCAGACGACACCATTCTATATACTTCCGGCCTTTCCTTGGACACTGTGCTATCTAACCTCCAAACGAGCTTCAATGCCATACAACACTCCTTCCGTGGCCTCCAACTGCTCTTAAACGCTAGTAAAACCAAATGCATGCTTTTCAACCGTTCGCTGCCTGCACCCGCACGCCCGACTAGCATCACCACCCTGGACGGTTCCGACCTAGAATATGTGGACATCTATAAGTACCTAGGTGTCTGGCTAGACTGCAAACTCTCCTTCCAGACTCATATCAAACATCTCCAATCCAAAATCAAATCAAGAATCGGCTTTCTATTCCGCAACAAAGCCTCCTTCACTCACGCCGCCAAACTTACCCTAGTAAAACTGACTATCCTACCGATCCTCGACTTCGGCGATGTCATCTACAAAATAGCTTCCAATACTCTACTCAGCAAACTGGATGCAGTTTATCACAGTGCCATTCGTTTTGTTACTAAAGCACCTTATACGACCCACCACTGCGACCTGTATGCCCTAGTCGGCTGGCCCTCGCTACATGTTCGTCGTCAGACCCACTGGCTCCAGGTCATCTACAAGGCTATGCTAGGTAAAGTGCCGCCTTATCTCAGTTCACTGGTCACGATGGCTACACCCACCCGCAGCACGCGCTCCAGCAGGTGTATCTCACTGATCATCCCTAAAGCCAAAACCTCATTTGGACGCCTTTCCTTCCAGTTCTCTGCTGCCTGCGACTGGAACGAATTGCAAAAATCTCTGAAGTTGGAGACTTTTATCTCCCTCAACAACTTTAAAAATCTGCTATCCGAGCAGCTAACCGATCGCTGCAGCTGTACATAGTCCATCTGTAAACTACCCACCCAATTTACCTACCTCACCCCCCATACTGCTTTTATTTATTTACTTTTCTGCTCTTTTGCACACCAGTATCTCTTCTTGCACATGATCATCTGATGATTTATCACTCCAGTGTTAATCTGCTAAATTGTAATTATTCGATTTATTGCCTACCTCATGCCTTTTGCACACATTGTATATAGATTCTCTTTTTTTTCTACCATGTTATTGACTTGTTTATTGTTTACTCCATGTGTAACTCTGTGTTGTCTGTTCACACTGCTATGCTTTATCTTGGCCAGGTCGCAGTTGCAAATGAGAACTTGTTCTCAACTAGCCTACCTGGTTAAATAAAGGTGAAATAAAAAAATAAAAAAAATAAAAAATAAACAGTTAGAGAGCTCTATTCTCAGGGCGTATGCTACAGTTAGAGAGCTCTATTCTCAGGGCGTATGCTACAGTTTGAGAGCTCTATTCTCAGGGCGTATGCTACAGTTAGAGAGCTCTATTCTCAGGGCGTATGCTACAGTTAGAGAGCTATATTCTCAGGGTGTATGCTACAGTTAGAGAGCTCTATTCTCAGGGCGTATGCTACAGTTTGAGAGGTCTATTCTCAGGGCGTATGCTACAGTTAGAGAGCTCTATTCTCAGGGCGTATGCTACAGTTAGAGAGCTCTATTCTCATGGTGAATGCTACAGTTAGAGAGCTCTATTCTCAGGGCGTATGCTACAGTTTGAGAGGTCTATTCTCAGGGCGTATGCTACAGTTTGAGAGGTCCAACTGAAAGACGTGACATCCATGACAACAGATTTGACCAGAGTGGATAACTCTCAATGCACATTAATATTGTCATTCAGGAAATGTTTATAGGATGCTAGTGCAAATAGAAAAGTGCAAAAGAGAAATAGGCCTACAAGATTTAGGAACTTATGACCTATACCAACCACATGAGAATCATTGTAAATATGTCATATTTGAATAATCACCTAGGCTACTATGATAACAAGTGAATTAAAGTAATCAGGGGAAAACATCATATTTATAAAATAAATTCCACCACAATCCATGCCTATGGTCTGAATGCATTTCAAATAACATATCGCCCTCCGTTGGAGGACATTGGTACTTCAATGATGACTGTGAATGCCACACCAAAGACCACAGCCTAGTCCAGGGTTTCCCAAAGTCAAGCCTGGGGGACACTGGATGCACGGTTTGGTTTTTGCCCTAGCACTACACTACTGATTCAAATAACCAACTAACCAAACCCAGCTTTGGTTATTTGAATCAGCTGTATAGTGCTAGGGCAATAACCAAAACATGCACCCAGAGTGGCCCCAAGATTGACTTTGGGAAACTCTGGCCTAGCCGATAGTGCAATCAACTATCAATCTAGCCTACTTCTTTTGTAGCCTAAAAATACACATAAGACCAAACACACCAGCAAATAGCCTAATTGATTAGGTATATAGCCTATTATTTAATTGATTATAGGCTTGATTGATTATAGATCACTTTTTAAACTATCTTCATTCCACAGCTGCATGTCGTTAAATAATCTAGGTGGGTTGGTTGTTTAGCAACAAAACTGACGATGGGTGCATCAATGGAGCAAAACAGATTGGGTTGGCTTAGAAATCAGATAAAAATTTGCATGTATAGATGTCATCATAAGATGCATTTGCTCCATTGTTTACATTTTTGTGACCCACTATTTGATGGTAGCCTTTGTACATCTTACAGACTTTAAAATATTAATAAACTGCACTTTTGCTGCTTTTTTACTGTCACACCAGTGTAACAGTAGTGTATACACACCCTTATGTTAGGGAAAATGTGTTTCCATAGCTAGGCCTGACAGTGAGGACTTGTGAAGAGCAGAATCAACAACCTATGTTTTTTTGAGAAGGTGTTAAAGTTCACAGTTAGTAAGTGTTATGTAAATGAAGGTTGAAAAGTAAAGTTGTTGTTTTTTTAAACTTTTATTTAACTAGGCAAGTCAGTGAAGAACAAATCCATATTTACAATACCCCACACAAACCCGGGCCAATTGTGCACCGCGTTATGGGACTCCCAATCACAGCCAGATGGGATTCCACCTGGATTCGAACCAGGGACTATAGTGATGCCTCCTGCACTGAGATGCAGTTTGTTTTTTTCACCTTTATTTAACCAGGTAGGCCAGTTGAGAACAAGTTCTCATTTACAACTGCGACCTGGCCAAGATAAAACAAAGCAGTGCGACACAAACAACAACACGGAGTTACACATGGAATAAACAAACGTACAGTTAATAACACAATAGAAAAAGTCTATATACAGTGTGTGCAAATGGTGTGAGGAGGTAAGGCAATAAATAGGCCATAGTAGCGAAGTAATTACAGTTTAGCAAATTAACACTGGAGTGATAGATGTGCAGATTGTAACATCCGTCGTTCGAATGAGACCAAGGTGCAGCGTGGTAGGCATACATTTTCTTTATTAAAATGTTCCATAAAAAAAAACAATTAACAACTCAACGAATGAAAAGCTTAGGAGTGCAACCCATGCAACAAACAAAGGCAAGATCCCACAACTGAAGGTGGGAAAAAGGGCTGCCTAAGTATGATCCCAATCAGAGACAACGATAGACAGCTGCCTCTGATTGGGAACCATACTCGGCCAACAAAGAAATATAAACATAGATTTCCCACCCTAGTCACACATATGATGATGTGCAAGTACACATACTGGTGTGCAAAAGAGGAAAAAAGTAAATAAAAACAATATGGGGATGAGGTAGGTAGATTGGATGGGCTATTTACATATGGGCTGAGTACAGCTGCAGTGATCGGTAAGCTGTTCAGATAGCTGATGCTTAAAGTTAATGAGGGAGATATAAGTCTCCAACTTCAGCGATTTTTGCAATTCGTTCCAGTCATTGACAGCAGAGAACTGGAAGGAAAGGCGGCAAAAGGAGGTGTTGGCTTTGGGGATGACCAGTGAGATATACCTGCTGGAGCGCGTGCTACGGGTGGGTGTTGTTATGGTGACCAGTGAGCAGTAAGGTGGAGCTTTACCTAGCAAAGACTTATAGATGACCTGGAGTCAGTGGGTCTGGCGACGAATATGTAGCGAGGGCCAGCCGACGAGAGCATACAGGTCGCAGTGGTGGGTGGTATATGGGGCTTTGGTGACAAAACGGATGGCACTGTGATAGGCTGCATCCAGTTTGCTGAGTAGAGTGTTGGAGGCTATTTTGTAAATGACATCGCCGAAGTCGAGGATCGGTAGGATAGTCAGTTTTACAAGGTTATGCTTGGCAGCGTGAGTGAAGGAGGCTTTGTTGCGAAATAGGAAGCCGATTCTATATTTAATTTTGGATTGGAGATGTTTAATATGAGTCTGGAAGGAGAGTTTACAGTCTAGCCAGACACCTAAGTATTTGTAGTTGTCCACATATTCTAAGTCAGAACCGTCCAGAGTAGTGATGCTAGTCGGGCGGGCGGGTGCGGGCAGCGATCGGTTGAAGAGCATGCATTTAGTTTTACTAGCGTTTAAGAGCAGTTGGAGGCCACGAAAGGAGAGTTGTATGGCATTGAAGCTCGTTTGGAGGTTAGTTAACACAGTGTCCAAAGAAGGGCCAGATGTATACAGAATGGTGTCGTCTCCGTAGAGGTGGATCAGGGAATCACCCTCAGCAAGAGCGACATCGGTGATATATACAGAGAAAAGAGTCGGCCCGAGAATTGAACCATGTGGCACCCCCATAGAGACTGCCAGAGGTCCGGACAACAGGTCCGCCAATTTGACACACTGAACTCTATCTGAGAAGTATTTGGTGAACCAGGAGAGGCAGTCATTTGAGAAACCAAGGCTGTCGAGTCTGCCAATAAGAATACGGTGATTGACAGAGTCGAAAGCCTTGGCCAGGTCGATGAAGACGGCTGTCTTTTATCGATGGCGGTTATGAAATCGTTTAGTACCTTGAGCGTGGCTGAGGTGCACCAGTGACCAGCTCGGAAACCGGATTGCACAGCGGGGAAGGTGCAGTGGGATTCAAAATGGTCAGTGATCTGTTTGTTAACTTGGCTTTCGAAGCAGTGCCTAGACTGCTGCACCACTCTGGTGGCCTGGCTTTGGCCCCAAGTGCAAGTCTGCCGGAGCCATGGCCCAGTGAGACTAGGGTGCCGGCCAGAGTATGGAACCAGAAAAGTCTGAGCCTTCTGGGCAAAACACTGGGGTACATTCTGTATGGAAATGCACTTTTTAAAATGCATATCATGAAAACTGGAGCCGAGGCCTATCATCATATTGGCCTGTATTGCTTGCACATACAGCTAGACGGCGCTCCCAAGCTGACAATTCCAGACTCGAACCAGTCAGCAAACAGCGTCTGGATAGGCCACACCACCACTACCCACCCACCCAGGCGCCGCGCAAGGGTGAGTGTTTTTAAGGAAAATCATTCCAAGCTAAGGAACACGTCTTGAGTTTCTATTCTCGGAAAAAGGACTTGCAATTTGCTGAAAAGTCGAGGCAAAGTGGATCTAAAGGCACATGCAGGATTCTCTCTGTGTATATGGCGTCGATTTATGCTTAATGATCGGTGTTACAAAGGGGAGTTGTGCCGTAGGTTAAGACAAAAAGCATTCTACAAGGAAATCATCATAACTTCATTCGGGAATACACTTAAAAGGGAGAATAATTTCTGAAAGAAGCTAAGTCTGTTCAAGGTACAGTGGCACGTTAAAATAATCAATCAACGATCTATCGCAGGTCCATATGCCTTTTTGACCAGATATTTTTTGTACAGAACTTGTCAAGTCTCCAAAGAGCAACTCAAAGCGGACGTAGAAACCGACATTTAGGCTAATTACAGGGTTATGAACATGGCTAACATGCTACCGAAATGTTTATTTTTATCACTCAACTTGTTTGCTATAATGCCCATTTTTACTGTGAGTCATTGTTTCCGATTCAGTCGAACCTAGGCTATTCCATGATACGACGCTGGCATGCGACGGGTTTGGCAGGAATACTCGAAATGCTGTCAGCAAGGCAACAATGGCTCCGTGGTATGGCTTACAATACTAACAAAGCCTTTCCACGACATTCATGTTATGGCTTAAGTTAGGTATCTTATTTGTAGGCTACGTTGCAGCTACCCTGAAAGGTCCGATCCATATGCTATTCCTCTAACAAGAACATTTGTTAAATTGTAAAAAAATTAAATAACTAATTTAACAAATAGTTATACATTTGTTGCTATTTATTGCTACTGTATCGATACTGTAGGCCTATCCAATTAGTTGTTGGCGGATCGCGCTATAGCAACAATGTAGCCTAGGCTACATTTCCTCTAGCCTACTGTTGAAGTGACGATGCGGCGTTGAAATGAGAGGTTTCCCATTTCTGTCAATGTAAAAAATTCGAATGTTGTTTTTTTTGTCATCGTTGGCAGATCAATGTATTAAACTTGAATTTGACTGCAACAGTAACAACATTTTAAGAACCTCTACTATGGCAACTCGGATTTAGTCTGTTTGGGCATACCTCAGGTAGCAGAATGTTTAGTTGTCTGTATCCTATAACTATAGGATGTTTAGGTTATATGGAGTGTGAAATCCACCACTATGTAATTGAGATTAATCAGAATGGCTCACACAGGCATCTGATTAGAATGATGCCATGACTGGTTTGCCCTATATTGTCCTAGAGAAGCTGGGACAATTAAAAAAAATAATAATAATTTAAGAGTAAGGCACATACATCCTTCTTGCAATGTGAGGATGAATGTGTAGAGCCTAGATATCAATGAAAACTATGTTTACTCGATTACTCTGTGGCCTAAAGCCAATACAAATTATAACTTGGCAAAGGCCATTAGTTACACGCTTCCACAGCTTTGTGTCCTTGAGGTGCCTGCTTTCCTTCCTTCGAGATAAATTATTTTATCTGGGCAACAGAGTCAAATGTAGACAGTTACTCAGAAATGACAACTATTGCATAAAGTGAGAAATATCCCACAATATTGAAGTGCATGGTCTACATATCTTCTGTCACAGGGAAATTAGCCAAAGTAATAGAAGTGAGTCACCTGAATTGGAGAGATTGAGCTGAAGGTGGTAAGTTATTAACAGTGGATTTATTCTCAAATAAAGTTCCTGTTGAACGCTGACCCAAATTTGGGAAAAGCAGGTCAGTGCTTTGTTTCCCAAGATGTTGAATGTCACCCTGAGAGTCTGGCTGAAGACTCAGGCTCAGGCCTGTTTACCATAGACATCCAGTTCCTTCATTGTTTGTAATGCCAAGGTAGACTGTTGAATGATGAGGTCATTCATTTGCACACACAGCATAACACAGAGGCTCACTAGCTTCCATGAGTTGCGTTGACATGCAGACCACCTTTTGTGTCCTTAGTTTATTTGTTTTGTCAGGGTGCTAGTTTATGATCACACATCCTCAATTCAAATATTATGGTGACACTATACCAAAGATGGTTTGGTATGGTTTAGAAACTTGGGAACCAACCTTAAGTTATCAGTGTAGCCTGTTACCGCCTGGACTTGAAATATCTTCACACCCAGAAAAAAACTCCAGGCTTCTGTCATAACTGTCAATTACAGGGGGCAGTTTGGAAAACTTATCCCTTCCGGATCGTCCTCTGGAATAACGGACATTTTGGGGTAATAAATACATAACCAACGTTTTCTAGTAATACTACTTCCGGGCAAATAGGGCTATAGTCTTAATAATAACAATTATACACCAAATATAGGCATCATTTGGAAGTGGGAACAGTGGAGAAATATGATTTATTTCTTCCTGCATCTTAAGAGAATTCAATGCTCAGTTAGATACGATCTGTAGAGGTGCTGTCTTCACCATAAATGCTGATATTATTTCGACCACGTAAAATATTAATTGAAGCCGAACTGACATTTTATCAGAAACACATTAGGTCGTTTTCACAGCTTTCATTTTCCTAACAACCGGTCAAGCTGATGTCATTTGGACATGTTGTACAGAAAATCTTTCCTGTTGTTTTTACTTTATTGTATTTTCTTCCCAGTACCTAAACATCTTTGCTTCCTCGAAAGATGACAGAGAACTTTACCGACGTCAACCAGATTGTAGCATTCGTTCTATCGATCTATTACATTATTCTGTTAAGCAAGGTTTTATTTAGTCTTCTAGGGCAACATATAATGACTAAAGAGAAGCTACATGTATCTAATTATAGACAAGTTGACTAACAAATAGCCTACCAAAATGTCAGAAATTATAAGCAGAAATATATGTAAATCAGGCAAAACAAAATCCTGCACCCCCTGTCAAAAAATCATTATGCAGTCTTTGACTTTAGCCCATAGCACAATTCCTATATTAGTGGGTTGGGTGTGGGCCTCAGATTTTCACTTGTTCGCATATAGTTGCGGATGAGTTATTAGCAATTGCGGGCGGGTGTGAACAAACAGCTGACCCCGCGCACCACTCCAGTGTGCTTCTGTTTTCTGGTCTGTTCCGGGCGTTTATGGTAGCTGTCCTAACAGAGGCTGTAATCAGTAGAATGAACTGCTGCACTGCTCAACTGATTGGCCTGATGGACCAGAGCACTGCAGAGCTAAGCAGTTTGTTACATGCCCCTGTAAGTCTGTCCCAGTGACTCACAGACTACATAAAAACAAATCGCTGGATGTTTCTTACTGCCCTTTTTAGAGTAAAATGTATAGAGTTCTGTTCCTGATTAGTGAGTTTATGCTGCAAAAACATTTAGGCCTGTCGACTCAGCAGAGCCTCTAACGAAAGACCATAAACCTGAGGGAAAAGTAGGGAAAATAATCAAATCCAGGTCAGCTCTCACATCTTTCTTTAGAATAGACTGTGCTGAGCTCTGGCCCAAATCTGTCCAACATAGTGAAACAGACATTTTATGGCAATGTTTCAGAACGACAAGGAAACTAGCCACATGTCAAGATGTACTGGAAATGGTCACAAAATGAGTGAAAGAGTGTATCCTGTCACTGACTGAATGGTGATTGATCCATGATGTCAGTTCGGTCAAAGATGTCTTGGTCAGGTCTGAGCTCAGCAGAAGGTGCCGAGACACATCAATTTCACGGCCAGCCCTGTGGTCATCATACTAACAAGCTCTGTGTCCCGCTCTATAGTAACCCCCCCCCCCCCCCCCAAGCTATCCCAGCCCTTCATTAGAAGGCTTATTATACCTCTCTGATACAGTAGCAAAGGCCCCAGATATAGGGACATGTAGGGGAGGGGACATGCTGTCTCAGACAGTGTGAGTCCGGCTCATTAGTTAGCACAGTAGTAAAGCACACAATGAAAATGACGCAGAGAGAGCCTACTTGTTATTCCCCCTTCACTCTCCTGGTCAACAATTGGCTGACGTGTCTTGGTAAAAGACCACTATTATTAGAATGGCATTGTGATGTCCCAAACCTCAATTTCCAGGTCAGGGAGTCACACATCCCGACCTTTTTGATGGGATCTTGGGACGGCTTTGTTTTATGATAATGGTGATTGGATGGATGTTTGAGCTATAAACTGGTAGGGCAACCCAAATGAATAGAGAATACTTTAGAAATCAATAGCCTTCTACATCTTCATTGTAAGTAAATGAAGAGAAACTCCCTGTGGGGCATGGAGCGCTAAAGGCTAATATATTGCCTTGTGAATGATTGAACTGGTATAGTTTACTATCATGGCCTTGGTGCTTTATTGATGCCAGGGAAATGAATATAACCTAGCATAAATTTTGCTAAGATGTTGACGCTTTTCAAAGAGGATAAAATATGCTACAAGGAAGTGAATGCGTGTCTCTTTCTGCTGCTGGTGTTTCAGTCATCCACTGTCTATCTTGGTGTCAATGACATGGTGATTGGTCAATGTGCAGTGCCTTTTGGATCGTAGAACTAATTTTCACAGTAACCATTTGAAAAACTAGACCAATCTGCAACTCTGGACTATAGGGGCATTGTATAAACAGAAGTCAAATGGACATTTTGCATCTGCTTTCACTATAGAGTACTTAGTAGGTCAAATCCTCCCAATTGTTACTGTCTCCCTTGTGCGCACAGCCATGAATTTGTATATGTGAGCTGGACTCTGTGGCATGACAGCCACTGTTGATGATCTAATGAGGGCTGAACAGGAGGGGTTTGGGAGAGCTGGAATTTTAGGAAGATATGAGTAGAACCCAGAGATATGCCTGTCTCCTTTTTTCTATTCCTACGCGCTCTGATAAGGAAATCCATATAAATTATTGATAAAGTGACTTGACTGTCATTTGAATAATAGATTGGTCCTATTCCCGCCTGGTGTTTTGTATGGTAATGTGCTGTGGGAGGCTGAGGTACTCTATCTGCTCTGTACACTCTTAGAAAGAAAGGTTCTGGATAGATCCAAAAAGGGTTCTATGCTTTCTTCACATATGGCACCCCTTAAGGTTCTATTTAGAATCCTATATGGAATCCAAGGGTTCTATATGGAACTAATTTTGGTTCAGTGAAGAAGAACCCCTGGGGTTCCGATTTTAAAGAATCCTACAAAGGGGTGTCATATAGGAAGCAAGGAAAATAACCCTTTTTGGTTCTATGCAGAACCTATTTTTCTTAGAGTGTAAGTGGCAGATTAAATACAGCGACCCAGTCCGCTGTGGTGTGTGTGTGTGTGTGTGTGTGTTTGCAAGCTACAGAGTGGAAGAGAGGGCATGGGGAGTGCCATGGCGTGAGGCCTTTCCCCTGTCACCTCTCATTAGTGACACATAGCCCAGCTAACCTTGCCTTTCATCTTGCCACTCCCCTCCCTAAACCCAACTCAGGCCCGTCCCAGCACCGTGCTCCAGCCCATCTGTGTCCCTCCCCCACACCCCCAGACATCCTTCCTCTGCCTATTCAACATCAGAGTGAGAGAGTGGAGTTAGACTTGGGATGCTGAGGAGACACGAGTGTCCACGTCTCAAGGAAATTGTTGTTTTACAAACATTAAGATATGCTTCCAGGATCCTAGTGGAAAATGTGGTTCTTGAAGATGATTGTTTTGGACTGTGGCTGTAAAGCTGGGAGTGTGTTGTTTGGCTGATGTGATGGATGCATTGTTGCTCTGCTTTCTACTGCACCTCAGAGGACCTTTTGTAAACAAGACGGCACATCTGGGTTTTTTCCTCTATCCTAGATATAAAAATTCTCTACACAAATCCAGTCCATATTCTCCCTGAAGCCTGGCTTATTTTTTAGTTACGTCACCATTTGGGCTCTCGAGTGGCGCAGGGGTCTAAGGCACTGCATCTCAGTGCTTGAGGCGTCACTACAGACCCTGGTTCGATTCCAGGCTGTATCACAACCGGCCGTGATTGGGAGTCCCATAGGGTGGCGCACAATTGGCCCAGCGTCGTCCGGGTTTGGCCCGGGGTAGGCCGTCATTGTAAATAAGAATTTGTTCTTAACCGACTTGCCTAGTTAAATAAAGGTTAACTAAAAGAATCCCTCCGATGAAACAAAGATCAACCATAACTTAGTTTTATTTGTTTTGAGTGTATGTGTGTGAATGTTTGGTTTCCCATTGTGTGAGTGTTGAGTAAGAGCTTGTGGTTTTACAGTGGGCCTCTGGGAGGCTGGTTATAGTGCTGCTCTATGGGGGAAAACACAGCGATTTATTAGCATGCCGGGGGGGGGGGGGGGGACATCCATCTGAGATAAAGCAGATCTCCTATCGCATTGGAGCTCCCCGCCAGCCTCCCAGAGGGTCAGGACGTGTCTTTGTTGGGGTTAGGGGGATGGGTTTGTTGATGGTCATATAATCTTTAGATTTGTAACAAACATTGTTTTGCTTCAAGTAATGTAAATGATCTGGATAAGAGTGTCTGCTAAAATATAAATGTATGTGTTATCTTTTGACAGTAGACCGTAGCAGACCACCATGACTAACAGCTGTCACTTGTATTTGCCAACATGCATAAAGACTTGCAGACAGTTAACTTACTATTTCAGATCTCAAACCAAAGAAACTGCTGACCAACGCAGATCAGAGTAGGGTTACGTCCAGGTTGGGTTAATGGAGGAGCTAACCAAGAGAGGGAGGTTGGGTGCAGGGGCGAACTGGGGCTAGGGCTGGGCCTGCAGAGAGTGGTTGAGCTGGAGTTTGTATGGGGCTTTTTGTCTAAAAGAGGTAGGCTGGACAGGGCTGGGGTCTGGTTTCCTACAAAGATCGCCATACATCTGTATTGCATTTATTATTGCCTGCCAATCAACATTTCCTGAGGGGCAGGCAGAGAGAGTGCACCAGTCTCAAGTGGTGCTAACCTTAAGCCACTGTTGAGCAGCTTTGGATGGTTTAGAATCTAGATGTAGATATTAAATTATATAAACATTTTGATGTTTTTATTCCTCATATAGCCTCTGCACGTATAACAAATATATGCAGTGTTATACAAGAGGAAGTTAATGATTTTAAATTTTCAAAAGGAATTTCAGGGGCAAAAACTGTGTCTATTCTCTGTCTGAAAAATGATTATTTAAATTTTTTTGTAATGTGAGGTTGAGATCAGTTGGAGTAACAGATTCCTTCACCCCTGGCCAGGATGTATGGTTATGCATTAAGACTGGTCTGTTTGAGTTGTATAACCAGTCTCATCAGGGCTTAATCCACTGGCACTTTACTCAGTAACAGAGTTACTCAAAAACAATCAAATCACTCCATAGCTAACCCCCCTGCTCGATCTCCCCTTCTCAGGCATGGCAGGTTGGGTATCAAAAGAGGCTCCAGAGGACCCGGCCCTGAGAGAGGGAGCCGATGGCTGAGGAATGAAGTGCTTCGCCTGGGCAGAATGACCATGCAGGAGGGGAGATCCCAGAACAACAAGTGAAGAAGAGCAACAATGGGTGCCAATGCATCCAGCTACTCGCACTCATGCTCCCCTCGTATAGGAGGAAACGCACAGATACAGCAGACCTTCATAGGTAGGATCTCAATGTTCTTACATACACTACGGGTATTATAGTAAAGAATCTTCAAAGTGTCGATTATCAGTGACCTCAACAGACCTTCACGGCCAGGATATGAACATAGATAAATTATATACTTAAAATGTGATGCATGATACAGGAATGACAAGCCTCACTACCCTCTGGAGAGCCTTACGATTTTTTGCAAGAGTTCTGTCAGTCAGAAGTATTTTTTTTTTCTTGACTTATGAAATGAATGTCATCTGTCTGCGTTGCTGGGCTGGAAGTTGCTGGGCTGGAAGTTGCTGGGCTGGAAGTTGCTGGGCTGGAAGTTGCTGGGCTGGAAGTTGTCACAATCGTCATAATGAGCGGACCAAGGCGCAGCGTGATTGAAGTTCCACATATTTATTTTGGTGAAACTTTAAACAAAAACAATAAACCAATAACGAAACATGAAGAAGTAACAAAACAATAACCCACAAAGCAGGTGGGAGATAGGGCTTCCTAAATATGATCTCCATTAGAGGCAACGATTACCAGCTGCCTCTAATTGGGAACCATACTAAGAGCACCAACATAGAAATACACATTCTAGAACACCCCCCTAGCCAATCCAAGGGCTCTCTATGGTCAGGGCGTGACAGAAGTGTTCAAGCTGCATTCTAATAAACTTTTATTTGATCTGACTGCTCTTGTAGAGAACTGTTCAATCATCCACCGCTGCCTCTGTTAATTCCCATTTCAGACTCCAAGCATCAATTCCTCATTCATTATATATCACCTCAGGGCCTTATTGATGGCCTTTTAGGAGTGGCTGCTTATTAATTTTTTGTGTGTATTTTTTTTGTCTGCTTAACGAAAAACCCCAGGCTTTTATACTAATTTTCCTGTTACACGTTTCTTGTCTGTAGTTCTAGAGACAGGTCCATGCTCAGGGAGATTTGATTGGGTTGAAAGCCCTGTAAATTGCAAAAAATAACTGGATGTTCTTCGCGGTTCTAATGTTTGTTGGTTGTAAGCTTAGCTGTGCAGGCGTAGACAGAGGATGATTCACAGTATTAGAATGACTACTATGTGGGTCACAGTGATGGATGCTCAGGGAAGGAAGGGCAGAGAGACTTTTCTATTTGGCAGTGCTGCCTCTGACGCAAGTCCCCTCTCTCCAGCCAAACATCACTGCTATTAGGGGTAGTTCATTAGTGTATAGGTGGACAAGTCCATTGCAAAAGACTACAGGGGAAGGTGGGACTTTCCTACCCCCCCCCCCCCAAACTGACACACAACATTGTAGTCCATGTTTTACTTTCTGTTGCCATCTAATTCCAACCATGCCTTAATCAAAGTCAGCTTTATTAGCAGATAGACCCATTGATGCTTGTGATGACTTTTGATGGCATTTTGATAATGATGGCCTGTTCCTTTCTTAACACAGACAGTTGAATTATCTGTGAAATGAGAGACTTGAGGCCCTAGATCAAGGGAGTGCCAAGCACGCTGTGAGGGAGCTAGAGCAGAGTGGTGTGTCTGGACAGCCTGAACAGGTCACATGACAGGGCTAGGAGAAAAGACAGATTGTGTTACCTAGGGTCATGCTTTCAGACTAGAAATGGCAAACTCTAAATGCTACCAAGCCAGAGGAATTGACCGCATTTAAAAAACAGCTGTGGAAAACAAGATACATGTATCATATGCTAGGATTTTATTCATAACTTATTTCCCTGTTCAAAAATAACGACGACATTTGAACCAGCTGACCTCTGTGTTATGTTATGTGTTGCAGGTACGTCGTCGTACTCCCAGCAGGGCTATGGCTGGGAGTCCAAGCTGTACAGCCTGGAGCAGGGTCACGACAAGCCCCATGACAGGAAGAAGAAGAGCCTGGGCCTGGCCACTCTCAAGAGGAAGTTCATCAAGCGCCGTAAGTCCAGCCGTTCTGCGGACCATGCCCGCCAGATGAAGGAGCTCCTGTCGGGGTGGGATGTGCGTGATGCCAACGCCCTAGTGGAGGAGTATGAGGGGACAGCCTCCCTCAAGGAGCTGAGCTTCCATGCCAGCTTGGCGCGTGCCAAGGCACCCAGCCTGCAGCGTGACCTGGCTGCCCTTTACCAGCACAAGTACTGCACCGACGTGGACCTCATCTTCCAGGACACCTGTTTCCCCGCCCACCGCGCCGTGCTGGCTTCCCGCTGCCCCTTCTTCAAGACCCTACTGTCCTCCTCTCCGGGGTATGGCGCTGAGGTCCTTATGGACATTGAGACGGCGGGCATCGATGTGCCCATGTTCTCTGCACTACTGCACTACCTGTACACAGGGGAGTTTGGGGTGGGTGGGGTGGAGGACTCCAGGCTGCAGAATGTGGACGTGCTGGTGCAGCTGAGCGAAGAGTTCGGCACGCCCAACTCCCTGGAGGCAGACATGAGAGGACTGTTTGACTACATGTGTTACTACGACGCCCTGCTCAGCTTCTCCTCCGACGCGGAGCTGGTGGAGGCCTACAGCAGTGGGGGAGCTGGAGGGGGCGTGGCCACAGGAGGCTGCCGGGGGCTGGGTTCCCCAGACGAGGACCTGAGGGCCCACAAGGCCGTGCTCTCGGCCCGCTCACCCTTTTTCCGGAACCTTCTACAGCGGCGCATCCGCACGGGGGAGGAGATGACGGAGCGCACGCTGCAGACACCCACACGCATCGTGCTGGACGAGTCCATCATCCCGCGGAAGTACGTGCGAGTCATCCTTCACTGCATGTACACAGATGCGGTTGAGCTGGGGCTGGTGCTGAGGGGGAGCCCCTCGGCCGGGAGCCTGGGGGAGGTGCAGGTCCTGGTGGCCGGGGGCAGGGGAGGAGCTAGCACCCGCACTGAGGAGGCCATGGAGCTCTACCACATCGCGCTCTTCCTTGAGTTCAGCATGCTGGCACAAGGTAAGTTACAGTACCAACCATCCCTGTCTGTCCTGTCCAGTCACACTCCAGCTCAGAGCGGATATGAATGAATGGTTCACATTCAACCTGGGGCTACATGTCCAGTTCATCCCAGATCCCTTTATAATCTGTTCAGTGTGTGTGGATGAATGGTAATCTGGGAGGCTGCCTGTATCAGCTAGTGAGAATATGCTTCAATGGTTTAAATCCTTTAAATCAGGTCAGCCAATGTGGATAAATGGGCCGCATCATGAATTTGAAAGTCAATCTTTCATGCTAAGAGTGTTATTTTAATGTGATATTGCCCTTAGCTCTGTGACGGTATGGGTCTGACTGAGGATAGATATCCTCATATAACTGCATCTCTGCATACTGAAATCTATCAAAGGTTAGCAGGGCAGGAGTGTGAGCCAACATCAAGACTTTAATGTAGACTGAGTATTGGCACAACTGCAAAAGCTATCTCCATGTCTCTTTCATCCCTATAATCTCTGTAGCCCCCTCTTCTGAGGGACCTGTGTTCCTATCAGTTTGGACCTAGTATCTAGGTGTGTGGCAATAATAAGTAGGCTGCATGTGAAGGTGTATGTGTAGGCCTAACCATAAAGTAATGACTAACCTTAACTAAATCAAAGAATAAATACAAACAAGTAATAGAGTTATGAATTATGAAGACATGTCGGTGTAATCTCAGTAAAATCAGTCTCAATAGAAAGCTCAAACTGGAATCGTATGTAACCCAAAAGTTATTATTTCACACTTCAATACTCAAATAAATCACAGATATACACTTATTTAGGAAGGACCTGGTACCAGGGTTTAATACCTAAAAGCGTTCATTTTATACAGAGGGGATCCCCTTCAAACCAATAAAAGAAATAGCAAAGTAATTAGTCCCCAATCCAATGACACTCACGGTTCGGAATCCAGGTCACCTGTGCGTGACTGAGAAGCGCAAGAGTGCAAACAGTCCATTGGGCCTGTCACTCAGAGCTTAGTCTCTCACAACATCTCCAACGGTCGATCCTCCGAGCGGGAGGACAGCAAAAGCAGAGGTCTTCCGACGCCAGTAGAACCCTCAAAAAAAGAATATCTTACGCCGTCCTCACTTGGTCAGGGATGCGGGGCTAACAGTTCATTACTGGGGTCTAACTAAATAAAACCATTACAGTGCCTTCAGAAAGTATTCACACCCTTTGACTTTTTCCACATTTTGTTGTGTTACAGCCTGAATTTAAAATGAATTAAATTGATATTTAGTGTCACTGGCCTACACACAATACCCCATAATGTCAAAGTGAAATTGTATTTTTATACATTTTTACAAATTAATAGAGAATGAAAAGATGAGTCAATAATAGAAAATGTCTTGAGTTAATAACTATTCAACCCCTTTGTTATGGCAAGCCTAAATAAGTTCAGGAGTAAAAATGTACTTCACAGGTCAATCATTTGCATGAACTCACTCTGTGTGCAGTAATAGTGTTTTAACATGATTTTTTTATGTCTACCTCATCTCTGTACCCCACACATACAATTATCTGTAAAGTCCCTAAGTCGAGCAGTGAATTTAAAACACAGATTCAACCACAAAGACCAGGGTTTTTTTTCAATGCCTCGCAAAGAAGGGTGCCTATTGGTAGATGGGTAAAACGGAAAAAAGCAGAAATTGAATATCCCGGGAAGTTATTAATTACACTTTGTATGGTGTATCAATACACCCAGTCACTACGAAGATACAGGCGTCCTTCCTAACTCAGTTGCCAGAGAGGAAGGAAACTGGTTAGGGATTTCACCATGAGGCCAATGGTGACTTTAAAACAGTTAGTTTAATGCTGTGATGGGAGGGAAACTGAGGATGGATCAACAACATTGTAGTTACGCCACAATACCAACCTAAATGACAGAGTAAAAAGAAGGAAGCCTGTACAGAATAAAAATATTCCAAAACATGCATCCTGTTTGCAACAACACACTAAAGTAAAACTTAAAAAATTGTGGCAAAGAAATTAACTAGGGAGGACTAGGGTTTTTTGGGGGGATAAAAAGAAACGGAATCGCTAAGCACAGGAAAAATCCCTAGAGGAAAACCTGGTTGTCTGCTTTCCCCTTTCCGCAGGACAATAACCTAAAACCTAAGGCCAAATATACACTGGAGTTGCTTACCAAGACGACATTGAATGTTCCTGAGTTGCCTAGTTACACGTTTGACTAAAATTGGCTTGAAAATCTATGGCGCAACTTGAAAATGGCTATCTACCAATGATCAACAACCAACTTGATAATGATGTGCAAATATTGTACAATCCAGCTGTGCAAAGCTCTTAGAGACTTACCCAGAAAGACTCACAGCTGCAATCGCTGCTAAAAGTTATTGTAACATGTTGAATGCTTATGTAATCAAGATACTTTTGGCCATGTAGTGTATGTGGACACCCCTTCAAATCAGTGGATTCGGATATTTCAGCCACACCAGTTACTGACAGGTGTATAAAATCGAGCATGCAGCCATGCAATCTCCATAGACAAACATTGGCAGTAGAATTGCCCGTACTGAAGAGCTCTGACTTTCAACGCGGCGCTGTCATAGGATGCCACCTTTCCAAAAAATCAGTTCGGCAAATTTCTGCTCTGCTAGAGCTGCCCCGGTCAACTGTAAGTGTTGTTATTGTGAAGTGGAAATGTCTTGGAACAAGGGCTTCGCTGCAAAGTGGTAGGCCACATAAACTCACAGAATGGGACCGCTGAGTGCTGAAGCGCCTAAAGCGTAAACAATCGTCTTTCCTTGGTTGCAACACTCACTACCGAGTTCCAAACTGCCTATGGAAGCAACGTCAGCACAATAACTGTTCATCGGGAGCTTCATGAAATGGGTTTCCATGTCCCAAGCAGCCGCACACAAGCCTAATGTCACCATGTAAAATGCCAAGCGTCGTCTGGAGTGGTGTAAAGCTCGCCGCCATTGGACTCTAGAGCAGTGGAAACGCGATCTCTGGAGTGATGAGTCACGCTTCACCATCTGGCAGTCTGACGGACAAATCTGGGTTTGGCGGATGCCAGGAAAATGCTACCTTTCCAAATGCGTAGTGGCAACTGTAAAGTTTGGTGGAGGAATAATCATCTAGGGCTGTTTTTCATGGGTCGGGCTAGGCCCCTTAGTTCCATTAAAGGGAAATCTTAACGCTACAGCCTACAATGACATTCTAGACGATTATGTGCTTCCAATTTTGTGGCAACAGTTTGGGGAAGGCCCTTTCCTGTTTCAGCATGACAATGCCCCGTGCACAAAGCGAGGTCCATACAGAAATGATTTTTCAAGATCGTGTGGAAGAACTTGACTGGCCTGCACAGAGCCCTGACCTCAACCCCATCGAACATCTTTGGGATGAATTGGAACGCCGACTGCGAGCGAGGCATAATCGCCCGACATCCATGCCCGACCTAATGCAGAAAATGTCAAAGGGTGTGAATACTTTCTGAAGGCACTGTAACTAGCCGTCTTGACAGCTCACAGAGTTCATGGGGTTAACCTTCTCACGCCTCAGACTGTTGCCTAGCAATAGGTCCATCTCCAAAATATGTCCCCCATGCAACAATGCAACTAAATTAGTCCATGCAAGAAAGAGCAAAAAGTAACCAGGGGGTTACATCTCTCTGAACAGAATCCCTATATTGATAGCTTGTTTTAGTGCAAATTGTGTTTTTGTCAGCTGCAGACGTTAGACCAATGTAAATGGAAAAAGCATGTCAGGTTCAGGACTGTTCGTCTGTCCTCCCTCCCTGCTCCAGGAAGGTCTCCAGTGACAGACAGTTTTATTGATACACACAGCTCTGCAGAGCCAGCGAGAGCTCCTGTCAGGGCCCCATCACTCCTTTTATTTATCACAAGACCGCAGCCCTCTCTCCATTGCTCTCCCTCTCTCTGGCTGCTGTCACTCTGAGTACTGGAGTTCACCCAGAAAGCCCCCCCATGAAGGTCAGATGGAGCCGAGAGCGTAGCTGTTGTCCGTTTATTACCGTCACCTCCCATTCCAATGAGCGATGGGATTTTAAACCTGGGGGAGATTGCTCTCTTCATGCCTGCAAGGTTCAGTTTTATATGAAGGTGTTTCTCACATCCGCTAGGCAGCGATCAGGATGTGAGGTGTGCTACTAACAGAAACCACTCACACCATTTTCTGACAGCTGATTGATGGGTTAAGATATTTGAGAAACTCCATTAAAAAAAAATCCTTGAATTATCGATATATATATATATACTGTGGTTGATGTGTCAAAGAATAGCGTCCATTTGCCCATCTGTCTTTAACAGCTACATTCCATCTCTGCTGGAGATCAGTGGGGTTTTGACTGTATTACATATTCGGTAGTAAAGAAGACACTGATCATGGCTGTTGCCCACCCACTCCATCATATACATACAGAAACAGGGATTAGTGCCTCTTGTCACTAGCTGCATCACAGACAAGAAACAATGTACTACTGGGCCGTGGAGACAGTGGGAAGATTACAACCTTTGTCTGTCATACAACAAAAACACAATGTTATTAACAACAACATTTTTTTTAAAGCTTTTCTTGTAAATCTCAAAGTGCTGTTGCAGTTAAAAGAGCACGGGGAACACAACTCCATGTTTGCCTGTTTATAAAGGCACAGTAGAAAAGATGGCTCTCTCACACACACACACACACACACACACACACACACACACACACACACACACACACACACACATCTGGCCAGACCTTCCTCACACCCGTACGAGGGCTCACTGTACTTAGGTGCTGATACAATATGTATTGCAAGTGTCACGGTGCTACACTGGGTGTACAAAACATTAGGAACACCTGCTCTTTCCATGACTGACTGAACAGGTGAATCCAGCTGAACGCTGTGATCCTTTACCTGTTAAATTCACTTCAATCAGTGTAGATGAAGGGGAGGAGACGGGTTAAAGAAGGATTTTTAGGCCTTGAGACAATTGAGACATGGATTGTGTATGTGTGCCAAGACAAAAGATTTAACTGCCTTTGAACGGAGTATGGTAGTAGATGGCAGGCGCACCGGTTTGAGTGTGTCAAGAACTGCAACGCTGCTTGGTTTTTCACGCTCAACAGTTTCCCATGTGTATCAAGGATGGTCCACCACCCAAAGCACATCCAGCCAAACTTACACAACTGTGGGAAGCATTGGCGTCAACATGGGCCAGCATCCCACACCTTGTAGAGTCCATTTCCTGACAAATGTAGGCTTTTCTGGGGGCTAAAGGCGGTGCAACTCAACATTAGGAAGGTGTTCCTAATGTTTTGTACACTCAGTTTATATGTATTGCGATTTTATTTTGCGATTCGATGTTCCAAACATATTGCTGCAGAGGGACGAGAGAGCCATGAAGAAGAAAAAAAAAGTTTTGATCAGTCATGGAAATTTAAAGTGCTGAAGCTATTTACAAGCTATGAAGGAAAAATACTGAAGTTTTGGTGCAGGTACAGCTGACTAGCGCAAAAATAATATTGCGATATTGTCAAATAATATCCCGTTAACATTATTGATTTCCTAACTACTCCCTACAACATCATGTCTCTCAGGGTTGCCAAGGCAGCTTAGCACGAGGGAAACTGTCATCCCCTCAAATCCCCCCTCCCCCTCCAAGCCTTTACTATAGGGTATTTATATCCCCTCTCTTGACCACAGAGAAGCAACAATCTCATCAGTTCCCATGAAACCCCATGTTGTGGTGTGTATCAAGGACCTCTCATTTCATCTGTACGATAGCCGTCTTATTTAGTTAATTACATTTCCATCTCTCCATTTTTTCCCCTTCTCTTTCCTATGTTAGTTATCCTCCTCTCAAAGACACCCCTAACCTTTTCAACGTGCACGCTCAGTCACACGCACGCACCTGGTGGTCAGTGCCGTTTAACATTAGGGAGGACACTTATTTATTTTTAAGATCATGGCCATTACAGCATATTGGATGACTCACTCATATTCCATTCACCCAGCCCAATGTAACATTGATAGCTTTGGGCTACTACATGATACTCAAATTTTCCCTACACCCATCGTGAGGTTGCTACAACCTAGCCTACAAATTAAAGTTTATAATGTAGGTGCACAGGTCGAGGGACAAATTGGAGTAATCAAGGTGACAGACAGTGTAATCATTATTCCAAACAGTTACAAACTAAATGAGAGTTCCTATTGGACAAATTCAGGTAGGTCCATTCACGTTTTTTGTTCCGTTTTTAAGAAACATTTTGCAACACAATTGGATGATCACCCGCACGCACACACAGTTAAATTTCAGCAGCCACATAAAAACAGCATCACTTTCCTTGTTGTATAGTTCCTTCTCGCATCTACATGCTCTCCTCTCACGTTTCCTTTAGCTTGTGGACTTCAGTGCACAACAAACAGCTGTCTGTGACCAGGCGAACAAACCTCTTCAAGCCAAACCTTCATGACATAAATGCTAACCGCTTCACACACAGTCTACGTTGTCACAGTATTAGCTAAAGTCATAGTTAACATAGCTACTAAACTAACGCATTAGTAAACCCACAATTAAATCCATGTGTATCATCATGCAGTACAGAGTACAGCAAGCAGTTTAGTAGTTACATCGGTGGGCCCTGGTGGCAATAAATTAATAAAACCGAAAGATTACCTTGACTTGGAAGAGTTGGAGTGTTAGAAAGCCTTAGCCAGCTAGCTAACATAAATAGCATTCCTCTCTGTTTGAGTCAGGTTGTTGAGTAGGCGGCATTAGCTAGCTAAGTTATGGAAAAAAATACAACAAAATATAGCTCTCTCTCTGCTGCTTCTCAATTTGTTCAAAACTGTTCAACTGTCAGTTCATGCTGCAAGACCTCTGGAGGATGTCTTCCGGAAGTCGTTAGAATTACTGTGTAAGTCTATGGAAAGGGGTGAGAACCATGAGCCTCCTAGGTTTTGTATTGAATTCAATGTACCACAAAGAGGGGGACAGAAAATAGCTGTACTCCGGCTACACCATGGTGCTGCCCTAACAGAGTGCTGTTTAGGCAACTATAGACCTTCATTCCAAAACAGTGTGTTTTAATCAATTATTTGGTGACGTGAATATAATTAGTATAGTTTTATCTAAAAATGTTAGTTTTTTTTTGTGTTTCACAATTTCTATCTTTCTGAAATTTACTGAGTAAGATGGTCCTCCCTTTCCTCCCTTTCCTCCTGTGAGGAGCCTCCACTGACACGCCGTTGGCCACCAAAACTCTTGCTCACCCAAGTGTCAAATGAGCTGAGAAGGCCCATGATTTAATTTCTATGTGACAACCTTGAGTGACCTCCGCCTCCTGTCAGAGACCTGGGGTAGCTGTCATGCGCATCGGGTTATCTCCGGGCTAGCAGTCCCTTCCTTCTCCTCGTCTCTGTGCCTCAACTGCTCCCCCTCCATCTGATTGAGCTGTGTCCAGGCCAGGGTACACTCACTGGTGGTAGGATTCAATCTGAGAGCCTCTCGTCTCCATCAGCAGTTATCAACCCTATTAGCTCCCTAGCCAGAGATCACTCACTCTTTTACTCACTCTCACTTATCCTGACCGATATTAAAAGCCTTATTCATTTTTCAAACACAGTGAGAGCGTTGATAATGAGTAGATCAGCATACCAATGCAATGACCACACCTTGGGTGGGAAATAAATAATGTTAGTCAGTCAGTCTTCAGAGTAGCTTGCTGATGTGAAAGTGTTTGAGTGGTAGTGAATGGGATCAGAATTGATATCTAAACTTGCCATTGCATTTAAGAGGCTATTGATAGGCCCTGTGTGACTAACAGCCTTAGTTCTGTCATAGCACCTTCCATTAGGAGAATCTATCAGCCGTTCAACTTTCTCCTGTTACGTTTTAAGGAGAAGTCTTGGTCTGTGATATTGCTGTCTGATCAATCATATCTTTGGTTACAGGCAGCACTTGACCTATGACATGAGTGAACCCTAATTGTTCCAAGCAGAGGGGGATTTCCAGTTGCTTCTCGGCAGAACTTATCGGTTTGCTTGGAAGTTGGCCTTCGACCTCAGGCAGTCGGAGTGAAGCCCATCATTCTTCTTTAGTCTCTCCTCCTTCCTTTTTGTTTTGTTTGAGACCTCCGCTAAAAATGAAGCTCTAGTTACTTGAGTAATCAGACATGATTCAAGTCCACCACAGTGTTTACTGGTCCTGAGTGCTGCTGATGTCTTAAGTGGGTTTGGAAACGTTGTTTCATAAACATGGAGCTAAAAAAAACAGCAAGCACACATCCTCAGTTATTGCTGTCTCACAGATGCAGTTGCCATAATGCTCATTGTGTTGATACTCTAGTCGGTCTGCTAGGCTGCAGTGAATGCATAGTGCCAGAGAGGGAGAGGAGGGGAAGGAGGAAGGGGAAATGGCTTTAGTATTAGATATAATGCCCAGTCTAATCTCCGGCTCATAATAAGGGTGCAAAGCTTTAAAAGGCTGAATGGTGCTATGCATTCTAATGGGCTAATAGAGAACAGAGCTGTCTGCTTTCATGTGCTGCTGGTCCCCACTGGGGAAGCTTTACCTTTCAAAGGAAGTTGTGTCTGTCTGTGTGTGTGTCTCTCTCTACGTGTCTACCCCTGCTCAGAGAGTTTGAGAAATTAGGATAGAATGAGCGGAATACAGAGAGAAGAGATACAGGGAGGGAAGGAAGGAAGGAAAGGAAGGAAGGAAGTGTGGAATCTATTCCCACTTCAGGCTGTTTATGGAAGATAAAAAGGCAAAATGTCTGCGTCCACATTTCAACCTCATCTGTCCCCTTAACGACACAGGATTTCCATCCTGCGTTTAACACTGTTGGGGTCTGCTTTGCATCGCTCTGACTAGCTAATAAAAGTAAAGGAAGGGACCAAAAATCTAGGAAAATGTAGCTTTAACTGTGTGTGTCGGTTGAAGGAGGAAAAAACATTTTTTAAAGAGGAGGGCAGGCGTCATCTCCCTGAGCGTCAGTGTCCAATTTCCCAGAGTGCAGTTTCAAAGGGAAAGGCAGTGCAGCAGATCTCACGCAGCCCACAGATAAGAGTCTCAGAGGAGCGCTGGTACTGGAGCTCATAACCCAGCTAAGCCTAGGGCAGGGCAGCCTGCTCCGCTCTTCTCCACAAGCTAAATACAGAGCCAGCAGTAGGGGGCCTGGGCAGGGGCCACTTCAAAGCAGACCAGTATCTCTGTCTGCCTCAGTGGCACACTGTGTGCCTCTATCACTGGCATCGCACTGCCTGCTCTCATTTACCACTGAGTTGACTGTCAAAAAGTGAAGCCAAATTATTTATGTACCCTTGTGGACATGCACTAGTTTCCTATTCAAGTTGATGTAATTTGATTGTTTGATGTTTATTTTAGCTCTAGTTCTATCTCAATTGCTACTGCCACTATGACTGCCACTATGACTGCCACTATAGCCATTTCTGAAATTCCATTTCACCCAAGATGTGTTCAAATGGCTACAATATATCAAGTAATAATTAATAACCCTCTGCAACTTTTAATTTGTTGTTGATTAATGTGTGTGTGTGCATATGAATACGAGTGCATGAGAGCGTGTGTTTTCTGTGTACGCGTAAACTGTGTGTGTGTGCAGCATACTTCTGGCTGCTGTGTTAACTTAGTGTGCTGAACGGGAGGTAGAGTGACTGGACACGTGAAGGTATCAAAGGCATTTCTGTGGGGTTGTGTGTAACAGTGTTAAACCACTGCCTGCTGTTCTGGTATGTGCTCTGATTTAGGAAACGCATGGAGGGGGGTGCTGGGGGAAAGGGGGAGTGCTCCCTGTAGTGATGAATAGGAGGGAAACTACTGTAGGCTTCTGAATGGCTCCAGAAGTGTCCGCTGTGTGACTGTGGCGGGATATTTATGGTTCAATTAAGTCACCCATTAATACTCTTACTAATGTTCTGACAGAGTATGACTTCCCATACAATAGATTTAAAAATGTAGCCTGGGCCCATACTGTGCTGTAGCCAACTCAAGCAATACATATTTGGCATGACACAGAGAGGATTTGGCTGAAGCACAAACTGACTGGACCACCAGGCTATTAAAGGTGCTGTTCACTCAGTGATATGAGTGTTAGATGTATGTGACCCCTGTGTTATGTCTTCCTGTCTCCTCACCCAGGCTGTGAGGACATTGTGGTGGAGAGCCTGTCCCTGGACTGCCTGGTTCCCATCCTGAAATGGAGCTCTCAGCCCTACGGCTCTAAGTGGGTCCACCGCCAGGCCCTACACTTCCTGTGTGAGGAGTTCAGCCAGCTTGTGACCTCTGACGTACTCTACGAGCTCAGCAAGGAGCACCTGCTCACCACTATCCAGTCAGACTACCTACAGGTGAGATACCCACGCCGCTGTGTGATTCGACTGGATGCATCTCCACAGACTCCTAAGATCGTATCCTGTCATGGATGGGCATGTGTAATCGAGTACTCGAACAGACTTACAAAACTATCTATCAGAGATTTTTCTTTCTTTAATAGTGTAAAACTATTTGGTGGAATGGTCTTCGTGGCTGCCCGTCTGGACAAGTTACATTTTGTCCCAAAAATAGTTTAATTGTTGTCTTGAAGTTGACGTTATTTTGGTTTGACTCAAGTGTTCCATTTGTACATGTGTATTTGCGGGGCACAACAAAAAAGAAACCAAGCCAAGTATCACACAGTTATTCTCCCTAAATTCCCTTTCCCCTCTGTTTCTCAATCACTCAAATGCGTTCTGACTGCTCCCTCAACACACGTGTGCTGAGTTTGCACGCAAGCTCCCGTTTGGCCTACAGAAATAAATGTCTATAAAGACATATCTAAATGATGGGATACACAAGCTACATTCCTTGCCAAATGATGTCACCTTTCACAAATTCAAAATGGACTGGTTGGTTGAAGTTGGGAAAATGTGTTCCAACAACGAGTTGCAGTTTTGGAATAGTTGCATCCCGTCTATTCTCCACTTACGCTACTTTGCGAACTGCTAGTGTCATTTAGAATTGGTTAGCCTCGGCTATAACCTCCTGAACACAGACAGACAGTTTGCACACTGAAAATATGCAAACGCGTGAGTTTGATAAAGACTGAGCGTAGGCCTCTCACCAAACTGATGTCGTAGCCATAATTCATCACCATGCAGTGCTCAGTGTGGAATTATTCATCCATTTGGAAGATTCCAAAGAACAGTCAGAATAAACTTAATCAAACGTCTGTATATCAAAAAGAAGACCAATTTTTGGTTCGGAACCATGACAACTTACCAAATGGAGCCCTGTTTCAAATGATCACTCATTGAGAATACCTGTTCCAGAAGCAAAATGCGCATCACTACGCACTGGCAACTTTTGGAAAAATATTCTGTTCTATTTTAGTCTGTTATGTTACATGTTTTTTTACTCTAACATAGGTGTGTCTTGACTGTGAATAGGGCTCTGGAAATAAGAGCCTCTTGTCTGCTAAATTAACTGAACAAGGCTATGCCATTGAATCATAGGTTTCTACAAGCGCCAATGCTGAGGTTACTGCCTTCCAGAAGATTGTGTTCCATTATAATATAACTAGTTGATATTACAGTTTCAATAAATGAATCCTAAATAGTTTTTTTTTATTGACTATGTATGTACTGTATGGGGCAAGTTATAATTTATAATTGTTGCGCACTGTTGGCATATAGATAAATGTTAACATATATTTTTCCACTAGTACTATGCAAGTACTTGAACAGTCAAAACATTTCAAATGCCCATCCTTAATCCTGTCCCATTGACTCTGTAGTCAGTGCTTTGGCTACAAAAATGTAACTGTCTTTTTAGAATTTCCCTTTTTCACCTCCCCAGAGTTCTCAAGTCTGCGAGGCAGCTAGGGCATGATTGGTTTGACAATTATTTGATGAAGAGTGGCAACACGCACACGGCTGCATAAACACAAACCCAAACACACAGGGTCTGGAGCACAGACGGAGTGAGAACGTTCCCTGGAGGCATTGCCGTCTGACATGGCCACTAATTGAAACTGAGCTTTGGTCTGCTCTGCTGTGCCAAGCTCCCTGGGTGTCGCACAGGACGGCTGAGGTGAAACGTTGTAATCCAATCAGACAAATACTGTACAACTCTCAGCCACCACTACACCGTGTCACACCATCAACCACATATTCAAGTCTCCTCATTGAACCGCCTCTTCAGATGTTGCTTTACACTACAATGTTTAACCTTGTCGTTCCACCTTTCCTTCCCTATCACCATCCCCCTCTCATCACGCTATCTTTTTTCTCTCGCACCCCTCCCCTGCCCTCTTCTCTCTCTCTCTCTCTCTCTCTCTCTCTCTCTCTCTCTCTCTCTCTCTCTCTCTCTTTCACAGGCGAGTGAGCAGGACATTCTCAAGTACGTTGTGAAGTGGGGCGAGCAGCAGCTTATTAAGAGGATGGCAGACAGGGGTAAGATGATACACTCTATAATTACCCTCCGAGCAGGCCTTCTAATGGCTGTTGGAAAAGCACCCACCTACAGTACCAGCGCCTCCAAAATACACTAAGACTATAAAATAATTTAGTTTTCCAAGTTTTATCCTTAAAAATGGGAGACTGAAGCACCACGATCGTAGATCGCAGTATTCTTTTTGTTTTTGTGTGGCTCTGAACCCGACTGGAAAAATACTGTATCGTTAAAAAATAACGAGTGTGTGTTGGCCTTACTAACCACATAATTATATATAGAATCCCTACTAACTGTGTGTGTTTTGTGGGCGGGTTCTTTTCCCAGAGCCCAACGTGCTGAGCGGAACAGCCCACAGCGTGAACAAGCGGGGGGTGAAGAGGAAGGACCTGGATGTGGAGGAGCTGAAGGAGATCCTGTCCCCCCTGCTTCCCTTCATCCGCACTGAGCACATCCTCCCTGCCAACAGCGACGTCCTCTCTGACGCGGTTAGTAGTCATGGATGACGTGTCATATGGCTGTTTCAATACAGTTTCTGATTGCTGCCAATACATATCGTGCAATCTATCATTTATGCCCTATTAATGGCTTAGTTGTTGATTGACCTGACCTTCTGGGTGTGTTCTCTTTAAATGACCCTCTTTCCATTCACAGACAAAGAGGGGTCTGATCAGCACCCCTCCCTCGGACATGCTGCCCATGACTGAGGGGGGCAAGGCCAACTCGTGGTTACGGCAGAAGAACGTTGGCATCTACGTGCGACCACGTCTCTTCTCTCCATACGTGGAGGAGGCCAAGGTAGGACACTCCGCATCGAGGGGTTGATGGTTAACGGAGAGTATTTTATCTCTCTTCTGTCTCATCTCTGTGAGAGGGTTTGGGTCAGGCCAGGGTATGACCGACTCCTAACCCGTCTCCTCCTCCACTCAGTCTGTGCTGGATGAGATGATGGTGGAGCAGACAGATCTGGTGCGTCTGCGTTTGGTGCGCATGTCCAACGTGCCAGACACCCTCTACATGGTCAACAACGCTGTGCCACAGTGCTGTCACATGATCAACCATCAGCAGATGGCCAGCAGCCAGACCACCGCTCCGTCCGTGGTAGCCAATGAGATCCCAGGTAAGAGTACAAAACTGGTGCCAATAAGGAAGCCATTTAGTATAACATATTAGAAACATTGACATGGCCCACCAACCCTCTGTGTGTCCTGTCAGTACCCAGACTGGCGGTGGTTAAGGAGATGGTCCAGAGGCTGCAGGAGCTGAGTCACACAGACCAGGTCCAGAGGGCCTACGCCCTCAACTGTGGCGAGGGGCCCACCGTCAGCTATGAGCTGCAGCTGCGTGTGCTGAGGGAGTTTGGCCTGGCGGACGGGGCTACTGAGCTACTGCAGGTGAGAGGGAAGCCCCGTAGGGTACAGGGAGGACCAGGCTGTAGACTTGTTAGAGGGAGACCTCCGTCCTAAAGACCTCCCTGAAAGACAAAAGTATCACTCACTTATTAGTGTACTACGTAATGACGTGTGTGTGTGTGTGTGTGTGTGTGTGTGTGTGTGTGTGTGTGTGTTATAGTAGAAGGTTTTTGGGATGCTAAATGTTTTGTTTGTTTATTCTCAGAACCCTTACAAGTTCTTCCCAGAGGAGCGTTTTGGAGACGAGAGTCCTGTTCTGGCCCTGCGCCGGGCAGGTCGTTGTCGGGTCAACAGCAGCCCAGCGATGGACAGCATGTTCTCAGACTTGGAGGGCCTGGCTGGGTTTCACCCCCCACTGCCTCCCCCTCCACCCCCATACCACCCCCCTGCCACCCCCAGCCGTGCCCAGCTGAAGGGGGCCTGGAGGCCTCGTGTGCCCATCCCACCCCCCACCCGCTCTTTCTCCTACCCCTGTAACCACACTCTGCTCCAGCTCCACACCACAACCAAACATGGCAGCCCAGACTACCCCTCCGCCCCCAGGCCTCCACCTCCAGACTGCAGCAACCCCCAGGCCAAGGGCCGAGCCCTGCTCCCAGAACCACAGGTGAAGGTCCACATGTCATGCTGTGTTTGTTGCTTTTGGTCATTATAGCTGTAGAAGTGTATTGTGCTGTGATCATGTATAGCTCTAACTAGCTGTGTTGGTGTGCTTCTCTCTGTCTCTCCAGCTGATCATGGAGCCTGTGATGAGGGAGTACATGCCTGACATCGCTCTGGGCGTCTCTGTCATGACCCTGAGGGAGCACCATATGGGGGACAGGGACGGTCACGACCCTCACGGCCCCATGGCCCACCCGGCCCCACACCTCCCCCCCGGCCCCTGTCCCTCCACTCGCCTCAGCCTCAGTCATGGTCAGTCCTGTAAGAGGCACGCTCCAGAGCCAAAGCTGGAGGCCCAGGCAGAGTTCCCTGATCTGTATGACTTCTCCTGCCGACCAATCACCGCAACCTCCAGCCACCCCCTGCCCCCCTACGCAGGGCCAGACCTCTACAGCCACAGCTCCTCCAGCCACCCTCCCTCCTACATGTCTGACAGCCAGGGACGGGCAGCTGAGGCACGCTCTGACCCCCTGCGCCTGGACGTCCTAGGCCTGCCCCCCCAGCGGCAGGATGGAGCTCTGGCTAATCCCTCTGGTCCCCAGGCTGGGGAAGGACACATCCCCAGAGGACGATCAAACAATGAGACCGACCTTACTCACGGTCTTGGCCACTTGTGTGGCTCTCCCAGTGGAAACCTAGACGGGTATGAGGAGCGGTCGTCGGCCCACAGGGAAGGCCCGAAGGAGATGGCGGTTACTGGCGAGTCCCCAGGTTCAGGGGCCCAGCAGCCACATAGGAACAGTATTAGCGAGGAGGCTAGCAGAGAACGCAGGTCACCCAACAACCCTGACTACCCTTACAAGAAGTCTGCACTATAACCCTCGGGGAGGACCAGGGGTTGAGTCGTCAAAAGGGAAAGTGAGGGAAACAACCCTCTGTCATGGACAGCAAAGCACTAATGAGTGTGTGTGAAGGGGTGGCTAATGGTTTCTATTTATTGTGTGTGTGTGTGTGTGTGTAAGTACCCTACCTCCTCCAGCCCTTTCTCCATGACATAGTGCTGTCTTCACCTCACGTCTCCTCTGAGTGCTACAGATAAGCAGCATCAGGACTGTAGGTTAGTTAGAGAAACAGCAGTGACTGTCAGACTGTTGTATTGAAGCTTGGTGAAGCCAACCTCAGTGCTGCAGTTTTAAAATATAACTCCAGCAGTACTGTTTGAGAGGGGTTTTGCCTATTTCCCTTGAGCCTTGTTGCACCACAGGTTTGTTGTGACCTCTAAGTTGTGGGAATCAGGAACAAAGATCTTATCATAACAAAGATGTTACTATGATCGTAACCATGAAATGTAGTTCAGATGTGCTGAGGATGTATAATATACATATGGACTGTAGTCCTCAGGATATACTTTAACTGGGTGATATATAAATAGGATCTCAGTATAAACTAGTTAACACCAGCACATAGCTTCAATCAGCGTTATCTTCATGATAAACTTGTGTAGAAACATTTTCTTGCTCCTCTCATTTGTATTTCCTCTCTTCCTGTAGCATTCCTCCAGTACGTACCTCACCTGACTGGTTACATTTGATTTCCCTTTCTGGTGCTGCATGTTACACAGAAATGCTGATGAGTAATAGGCTCAGGCTAGTTCCGTTCAGGCAGGAAGTAGGTCTGTTGAGGCTGTCATTGTGCTGCCTCTTCAGTCTCTGATATACAGTGCATTCGGAAAGTATTCAGACCCCTTGACTTTTTCCACATTTTGTTACGTTACAGGCTTATTCTAAAATTGATTAAATTGATTTTTTCCCTTTGTCAATCTACACACAATAACCCATAATGACAAAGCAAAAACAGAAATATTTGCAGACCCTTTACTCAGTACTTTGTTGAAGCACCTTTGGCAGCGATTACAGCCTTGAGTCTTCTTGGGTATAACGCTACAAGCTTGGCACACCTGTATTTGGGGAGTTTCTCCCATTCTTCTCTGCAGATCCTCTCAAGCTCTGTCAGGTTGGATGGGGAGCGTTGCTGCACAGCTATTTTCAGGTCTCCAGAGATGTTCAATCTGTGTTCAAGTCCGGGCTCTGGCTGGGCAACTCAAGGACATTCAGAGACTTGTCCCGAAGCCACCATGCTTCACCGTAGGGATGGTGCCAGGTTTCCTATAGACATGACGCTTGGCATTCAGGCCAAAGAGTTCAATCTTGGTTTCATCAGACCAGAGAATCTTGTTTCTCATGGTCTGAGCATCTTTAGGTGCCTTTTACCAAACTACAAGTGGGCTGTCATGTGCCTTTTACTGAGTAGTGGCTTCTGTCTGGCCACTCTACCATAAAGGCCTGATTGGTAGAGTGCTGCAGAGATGGTTGTCCTTCTGGAAGATTCTCCCATCTCCACAGAGGACCTCTGGAGCTCTGTCAGAGTGACCATCAGGTTCTTGGTCACCTACCTGACCAAGGCCCTTCTCCTCCGATTGCTCAGTTTGGCTGGGCGGCCAGCTCTAGGAAGAGTCTTGGTGGTTCCGAACGACTTCCATTTAAGAATGATGGAGGCCACTGTGTTCTTGAGGATCTTCAATGCTGTAGACATTTTTTGGTGCCCTGCCCCAGATCTGTACAACGACGCAATCCTGCCTCGGAGCTCTACGGACAATTCCTTCGACCTCATGGCTTGGTTTTTACTCTGACATGCACTGTCAACTGTGGGATCTTATATAGACAGGTGTGTGCCTTTCCAAATCATGTCTAATCAATAGAATTTACCACAGTTGGTAATCATGTTGTAGAAACATCTGAAGGATGATCAATGGAAACAGGATGCACCTGAACCCAATTTCGAGTCTCACAGCAAAGGGTTCCGAATACTTTTTTAATTTTAATTTTTAATACATTTGCAAAAATTCTAAACCTGTTTTTTCCTATGTCATTGTGGGGTAATAAGTGTAGATTGCTGAGATTTTTTATTGAATCCTTTTTAGAATAAGGCTGTAAGGTAACAAAATATTGAAAAAGTCAAGGGTTCTGAATACTTTCCCGAAGGCAAGAAAAAGTATGTGAACCCTTTGGAAACACCTGGATTTCTGCATGAATTGTTCATAAAATTTGATCTGATCTTCATCTAGGTCACAACAATAGACAAACGCAGTCTGCTTAAACTAATAACACACAAACAATTATACGTTTTCATGTCTTTATTGAGGACACCGTGTGAACATTCAGTGCAGGGTGGAAAGTGTGAACACTTGGATTTCATAACTGGTTGACCCTCCTTTGGCAGCAATAACCTCAACCAAACGTTTTTCTGTAGTTGCGGATCATAACTGCACAACGGTCAGGAGGAATTTTAGACTGTTCCTCATTACAAAACTGTCTCAGTTCAGCAATATTCTTGGGATGTCTGGTGTGAAGTGCTATCTTGAGGTCATGCCACAGCATCTAAAATCGGGTTGAGGTCAGGACTCTATTTTCTGCTGTTGAAGCCATTCTGTTGTTGATTTATTTCAGTGTTGTGGGTCGTTGTCCTGTTGCGTCAACCAACTTCTGTTGAGCTTCAATTGGCGGACAGATAGCCTAACATTCTCCTGCACAATGTATTGATTAACTTGGGAATTCATTTTTCCGTCGATGATAGCAAAGACAACTGCAAGAGCAGAATGCTCAATGTTAAGAAGAATTGCCCAGGCCCTGAGGCAGCCCCAAGCCATGATGCTCCCTCCACCATAGGTTTTGATGTTGGTGTGCCTTTTTTCTCTCCACACGTAGTGTTGTGTGTTCCTTCCTGACAACTCAACTGTAGTGTCATCTGTCAACAGAATATTTTGCCAGTAGCGTTGTGGAACATCCAGGTGCACTTTTGCAAACTTCAGACGTACAGCAATGCTTTTTTTTTGGAAAGCAGTGGCTTCTTCCATGGTGTCCTCCCATGAACACCATTCTTGTTTAGTGTTTTACGTATTGTAGACTCATCAACAGAGATGTTAGCATGTTCCAGAGATTTCTGTAATCTATTAGCTGACACTAGGATTCTTCTTAACATTGAGCATTCTGCTCTGTGCTCTTGCAGTCATCTTTGCAGGACGGCCACTCCTAGGAAGAGTAGCAACAGTGCTGAACTTTCTCCATTTATAGACAATTTGTCTTACCGTGGACTGGTGAACATCAAGGCTTTTAGAGCTACTTTTGTAACCCTTTTCAGCTTTATTCAAGTCAACAATTCTTAATCTTAGGTCTTCTGAGATCTCTTTTGTTCTAGGCATGGTTCACATCAGGCAATGCTTCTTGTGAATAGCAAACTCAAATTTTGTGAGTGTTTTTTATAGGGCAAGGCAACTCTAATCAACATCCAGGTTAGCTGACTCCTTACTCCAATTAGCTTTTGGAGAAGTCATTAGCCTAGGTATTCATACTTTTTCCAACCTACACTGTGAATGTTTAAATTATGTATTCAATATAGACAAGAAAAATACAATAATGTGTGTTATTAGTTTAAGCACATTATGTCTATTGTTGTGACTTAGATGAAGATAAGATCAAATTTGATAACCAATTTATGCAGAAATCCAGGTAATTCCAAAGGGTTCACATACTTTTTCTTGCCGCTATGTATTTTCAAAAACATGAGCCTGGGGTTTTTTGGAACAAGACAGGAGGGGGCAGAGGTTAAGGACTGAGGTACACTTGGAAAAATAATGGTGCAATGAACACGCTAGTCAGGAGATGTTTTATTTCAGCGGAATATGTGTGTGTGTAGTCTAATAATTCCAGGTAACTGTAAATAATCTCAGTACTGTACACACTCCATTTTTAATCAGGTCTGTATTTACCTATATAAACACAAGGCTCTGATCTGAAATGGTTAACCAGAGACCGACCATAGAATGCTGTGGTCAATATGCTTGAAACCACCTTGTTCTTTTAATGGCATAAACAATTAGAAGTCTTAATCCACTTTTTGAAGTGACCATAAGGGATCCATCACAAGCATGACGCCACCTGCTCTACTAGTTGTTTGTGTGACTCTTCTGTTCACCCTCAAACACTATCCATTCACATGTCCTCAGTCTGTTCATTTGTGTTGTTCCCATGTACAATGTAACCACTGTCACGACACCTTTTGGCTAATCCTGGACCTGCGAATACCTGCTCTCTGTCGTCAGGTTACGGCATACTGTATGAGAGCTACTGGGGCTGTTGCTACAGAAACCAAAGTGCACCCATCAGATCCTGTAAGATCAGTCACACATGTCTCCTCTAACACAAACTGACAAACCCATGATGCATAACATAGGCAACATTGCACTGTAGAAATGATCCATTTCACATGGGAGCAGGGGGACAAATTAATTTAGAACAAAAGAGCTCCAGAACAACTGCATAATTCTTAAATTAAACCTGATGGCCTCTGTCACATGCATTTCTACCATTCAGAAATCCTGAGCATAAATCGTAATTATTCATGTAATATTTGAATATACTGTACAACAGATCCTTATTACATCTTAGTGGTGGTACTGTAAATGAATTATTCAGCTGTTTTGTAGCTGTGGTGGACTACACTGTGAGGTTGTGTTCAGCACCACATTTCACCAAGAAAGGATAGTCTGAAAGATGGTCAGACTCACTTTTTATTTTTGTTCATTACAATGTTTTCTTTTAGGGAAATGTTTTTCATATTGTTATTGGTGTGGAATACCATTTGTTTTTTTAAACTGCCCAGTGTTTCCAGATTACTATGAAATATGACCTATAGTTACTTACAATATGAGTTTAAATAGTTTTCTTCCAGAAAATAATTGTTACAGAAGCAGCTTTGTGGTGGAATGGTGTGGGCATATACCGGTCATTAAAATATTTACGCGAGTAGACTGCTGATTGGACAGCTCATCCTTCTCAGAGATGACATGTCCTAAGGAAATAGCAAGGATTTTTTTTAAACAGCATGTGAAAGGTTTCATTTAAAAAATAAAAATTCATGCTTTTGCCACATTAGTATAGGATAAGTCAGCAACATTATTTGGTAATTAACTTTTTAAAAGTTACATTTTCACTGGGCAGTTACTTAAGTAGCACATGGACATGTAGATATTCGCTCTGCATTGTGGTGATGAAGTTGCCGGGCAGAGAACCCTTTTTTCCATCCAGTTTGCTTCATGGGGAAAAAATGCAAAACTTTAGATTCCTCCCCATGTTCATGTTGGTTAGTCGCTTTATTTTCCTGGACAGTTTTCCCATGAATAAAAACCCTCCACATCCTCTGTTTGCTCTTTACTGTAGAAGTCAGTGCCTTCCCCTGCCAAGAGGCTGGGCTGTTATTTGAGAAGTGACTGTCCTATGCAAGCCTTTTCTACCAGCTTACCAGCCTGCATCAAATAGCCCTTTGTAAAACTCATGTAGCTAGCTATTAGTGTACATGTTTTTTTGTTTAAGTACCTTTTTAAAATGTAACCCTCTGGAACTGTGTTTGATTATATGTTGAACTTTATAATTGAACAGGTACGCTGTATGTAAAAACACTTTTGTAGACACCTGTACTAAAAATTGTATTTGGTTTTACGTGTTCTATTTTTCTACTGTTAACTCAAAAGGTGCATAACAGTGTGAAACTTGGGCATCTTCGAAATAAACTGCCTTAATATAATTCTGGACTGTTAAGTCATTTAGGCCAACCTTGAGTAAAGCAGTACCTTCTGGTATTTCGATGACAAGTAGCCGTGGAATCACTTGACACAGTATGCTGAATGAACTGTTTCATTTAATACCAGTGACACCATCAAATGGTCACGTTTCAATATGAATGGCAGTGCATAGTCAGGTGTCACATAATGAAAGTCTAATGACAACTTAGACTTAATGTACCTAATAACAGTAAGTCCATGATTAAAATGACTAGATTCCATTAGCATCTCTCCCAGCATGCTAACGGTCATTCAGTTTCTCATAAGACAAAGAATGCCATTTGAAATTCATGGAGACCCATTCAAGAACCTTTTAGCAAAATCTTCAACTTCAAACCTCAGCAACAGCATCTTTTATTTAAAGCAGAAGGCGTTTGAGGGACATCGAACTGTTTTGCTATGAACCCAAAGTAACATTAAAAAACAAGTAGACAACGACGCTGAGGGGCAGAATGACATCAGCTGTTCATTTGCCGCCTCTTCCTGGACATCAGCTCCCCAAAGAACTGGTGGATGGCCTCTGCTGTGACAACCTGAGGGAGAGGGGAGGAGTGGTTCAATGGGGATTAGAGGTGAATGACCACAGTGCTTTTCAGCTATTGTTTAGACACAAGCAGATCAATGACAATCAAGTGCTGACATGACAAGTAACCTATGGACTGCTGCTCATATATTGGTTTCCTATGCTGTGTTCATGTGCTCTCATAATTATTGGAAACATTCTGGAATTACCACCAGACATTTTGTCTTCAGTAAACAAACATACAGCTCCTCACCTTTCCTTCATCAGCTATCTGCCGTAGGAACGTCATCAGTTCAGTCTGCATCTCATTGAACTCTGAAAGAAGGAACATTACTTCATCAACCCAGTTCATCAAATGGTAAGAAACCCACGTGTTAGGTTTCATCTACGGTTAATAACTGCCAAACAACCCGTGTTAGGTTTCATCTACAGTTAATTACTGCCAAACAACCCGTGTTAGGTTTCATCTACAGTTAATTACTGCCAAACAAGGGAATGAAAAAGACAGTCCCCATCCTTACGGTAAACAATCTCCAGTTGCTGCACGCGGTCCAGAGTACTCAGGCTTGACATGAGCAGACTGTCAAGACTAGCAGGTCCTTGCTCTACAGTGCCTCTGTTCTCATAGGCCAGGACAGTGTCTGACTCATCCAGCAGGAACTGCACTCCCGCATCGACGTATGCCCTCTGAGCAGAAACACCAAACATACAATGGAAACAGCTCTCTACCTTTATCCAATCTAAAAGGGCTGACACTACAATGTGCTGAATGACCAGTAAAGTCTATACAGCAATCTATTTGTTCCACATCAAATAGCTAAAAACAACACATTTGCTGCACTGATTTCAAGCACAGTCATGGCAAAATACACAATCTCAAGAGAGAAGAATCTTTAGTGACCCACCTTGCAGCTGACGCAGGTGCACAGCTTGGCTCTCCAGTGGTAAGGCCAGAACACAGCCCCTTCCCTAGCTCTCTCCAGACCTTGTGTCTTCAGCTCCCTCAGCCTGCAGTACACAGTCTTATCCTGGCTCTTCACAGGAAGGCCTGTCATCTCCTGGTGAGTCCGTTTGTAGACAGACCTCCCATTCGTAGCCTGCTTCTGGACACAAGACAGCAAGGGAGGAAACATGCATTATATTTTAGGCTTTTCAGTATTGTGTTAGTGGAGAACGAAGAGGAAGAGGGACCGATCCCATAATCCAGGGGGCTTGTATTTAAAAAAATATATAATAATTTGAAACAACATCCCACGGAAGCGACACACACAAGCTCTCTAATAGGACACAATGAGAGGGTGGGCTGATGAAATCAGTCTTGTATACAGTAAACTGAACTGTGAAGCCTGGCCAAGCCAGTCCCCAGAGCAGGGGAATCTGTGTCCCATGGATAATTTCTTCCTTAATTACCCAAAGGAGAGGGCAGCACAACAGGAACAGGAGTCCACTGTTTGCATCCGCACAATACATTACCCTCCACTGCCATCTGCTGGGAGTCAGGTGACACGCACCGCAAATCACACCAAATAGCTGAGTGGATTTTTATTTAACTAGTCAAGTCAGTTAAGAACAAATTCTTATTTTACAATGACAGCCTACCCTGGCCAAACCTCCCCTAAAGCGGACGACACTGGGCCAATTGTGCGCCGCCGTATGGGACTCCCGATCACGGCCGGTTGTGATACAGCCCGGGATCAATCCAGGGTCTGTGGTGACACCTCTAGCACTGAGATGCAGTGCCTTAGACCGCTGCGCCACTCGGGAGCCGAATGACTCTTGAAGAATGTATGAATTGGTTTAGCAGGCAGTATTAACCAAATGTCTGCTTAAGTATAGATGTGTGTTTATGTCTGCCTTCAATGAAAACACAGCCAAGAGTTCCTCTCCTCACCCTGATGTCATTCCCATTTGCTTGATGCAAGTGGTGAGTCATGCACTTAGGAGTCTAGGTTTCAAACGCAATTGTAAAAGTCAAAGCTTGGCTCTCCTTACCTTCTCCTGACAGCTGGGGTTGGTAGAGGACCCCTCGCCCCCGTTCTTACAGGGCTCATCCCTCCTCTTGTCCTCTGGCTCCTTATCTTCCTCCTTGTTGACTTCAAACTCCCCTTTACAGGGGCTCACTTTGACCATGGGAGGTTCTTGAAAAACAACAATATACATTGCTATTGTTTTAACTGCAGAATGTACATAAAGGGTATGACATTGTATAGTGATCAGGTTTAATTCATCGTCACTGTCTGTGCACTAAAAACCTAGCCCAAATTACCTCTAGATGAAGAAGACTGACATCTTCCATCTTTAACTAGTTCAACCAAAAAAAGTGGAAAAAGATGAATTTTCATAAGTAGTATGGGGTGGGTTATAACCCAAGCCCAGAGCTCTGGATCCCTAGCCCTCGCTCTTTGTTAGTGGGAGGAATAACACACCTGCAATGTGGGTGGCGTATGTCCAGAGGAAGGGGGCTTTGTTCATGCAGGTCTCACAAACCATCTCCTGCAGCTCCTCCGAGTCTTCCACCGTACAACCCAGGTGCTGTCACAGAGAAGGACCACATGGTCAAGGAGAAGTAATCATTCCGGTCTTTGTATCAAAACCATTATCCCAGCTAACATAGTTTAAATCTCGAAACGCACCTGAAAACAATCATGATGTTGCCCCTTGATACATACCCTGGGATGATACCAGTCCTCACAGATGATGCACTGAATCATATCCTCATTAACCTTATGGGGTGGGAGGAAGCATGAGAGGGTGTTTTTTCTATGAGGAATGACATATCCATCATTCTTTCAACAACACAAACTGAATCCTAGAGACCTAGCATATCAACAAAGCCTATGATTCAGACAGAACTAAAACATGTATTCATTCATCAATAGCAAAATGTGAAGGGATGGAGAAAGGGAAGGATGCGTAATGCTGGAATTAAATCCATACCTGATCTTCAGCAGTGTCTGGGTAAGGTCTGTCACAGGTACAGTAACAGCCATGGAAGTTGTGATTGTAATGATTTTTTGCGTTATGTCGGTCTTTGCCCTGCAAAGAGAAAAGGAACAATGGAAATCAGGCATCAATGTTTTCAGCTGTCAGGATGACATGACTGAGAGGTAGATAGGACATTAGGACACTTACAGGACTCAGCTGGCACCTAAACACGCCAAACTTGCTGTTTCCACAATCACAGCGGAAATTCCTACATGCAAACAAATAGATGCAAATAAGCAATGTCAAGACCTCAACAAGTACTACAATGGGTATGGAAATGTAAACAGCTACCTAAACCTTAGTGTTGTTTGTACTCCTGGAATTTGTGAATGTCCCTTTACATCAGGTTCATACCTTTTTGTGTAGAGCTCAAATATGTCATGCCCATCATGGCAATGGTTGGTGCAGGCAAGGCAGAGCCCAGCAGGTTCTACCCCCCTGGGTGTGCAAGTGTTGCAGGCAAAAACAGCCTGTCTCTTCACGTATCCCTGTAACACAATAGAATAGATATTATATTTAGTCACATGCACAGGGTCACAGATATAATTGCAGTGTACGGTGAAATACTTAAGCTCCGAACTCCAATTGTGCAGGTGTGAATTAAATAATACAAAATAAAATAAATGTATACATATTTACAACTGTGACAATGATAAATATAAATGTCCATTGTGGTGTGGTGTGGGCAGGGTAATTGTCTGTTTAGGGTGGGGGAAGAAAATAAAATGGAGGGGGCAGGAGGAGTAGGTAGCTGACTGGGGGGGTAGAAGTTATTTGCCAGTCTGTTAGTTTTAGCCACAATGCTCCTGTACTGCTTGCTTCTAAGGCGGGGAGAACAGGTCGTGGCTCGGTTGGTTGATGTCCCTAATGACATATTGTATGTAGTAACATAAAGAAGACACAAAAGGCCACACTGAATCTGGGGTCAGTGGCAATTCTCTGGATGTGGCGATACAGATGTGGGCAGGCAGCATCTTTACCTGGGGATAGGAACAATTCTCTGGATCACTTCCAGCCAACACAGCATAAGCCTCTTGCAGCTCCTCGTCTTCCAGTATGTCCTGTATGGTCACAGTGCGCTCCTCGTTCACCGACATCCTTGGAACAAAATAAACACCCACTCAAATGTATGGATGTACATATGCACACAAATACATTCTTCGGTCAGGGACCACGTGGGGGGAGTAATGATAACAACACTACGGCCAAAGTCAAACAATGTAGTGTAAGTACATTTTAATTCTGCCACATTTGTAGCCATCTCACCTCGACCGATTGCAACAAAATTATTTCCAACTGTCTGCTGGCATATTCAAAACATTCCGTCAGACAAGCTAGCTAACAACAGATTATGCTAGCTAACGTTCAATATTTCGACTAGAAGCATGCTTCGTTGTCATCTTTATAGTAGTACTTGCGGATAACTATTTTAATTATATAGCTAATTACTTGCAAGTAGCCTTACCTGGTAAGCGAAATGGCTAGTCAGACACTTGCGAGTCTGCGACAGAACAAAGATTTTTCAGGCTGTATTGTGACTGCGACTTTGGCCAAGTGAAGTCACGCAATTGTGACGTCGATGAGAAACGTAATTATTTTCTATCAAATCAAATCAAACTTTATTTGTCACATGCGCCGAATACAACAACTGTAGACCTTACTCACAAGCCCTTAACCACCAGTGCAGTTCAAGAAGAGTTAATAAAATATTTACAAGATAATAAAAAGTAACACAATAACATAACAATAACGAGGCTATATACAGGGGGTACCTGTACCGAGTCAGTGTGCGGGGTACAGGTTAGAGGTAATTTGTACATGTAGGTAGGGGTGAAGTGACTGTTCATAGATAATAAACAGCGAGTAGAAGCAGTGTACAAAACAAATGGGGGGGGGGGGGGGGGGGGTCAATGTAATAGTCTGATGGACATTTGATTAGTTGTTCAGCAGTCTTATGGTAGAAGCTGTTAAGGAGCCTTTAGGACATATGACTATGGTGGCTGGAGTCTTTGACAATTTTTAGGGCCTTCCTCTGACACCGCCCAGTGATGTACTGGGCCGTACGCACTACCCTCTGTAGGGCCTAACGGTCAGAGGCCGAGCAGTTGCCATACCAGGCATTGATGCAACCCGTCAGGATGCTCTCGATTGTGCAGCTGTAGAACCTTTTGAGGATCTGAGGACCCATGCCAAATTTTTTCAGTCTCCTGAGGGGGAATAGGCTTTGTCGTGCCCTCTTCACAACTGTCTTAGTGTGTTTGGACCATGATAGTCTGTTGGTGATGTTGACACCAAGGAACTTGAAGCTCTCAACCTATTCCACTACAGCCCCATCGATGAGAATGGGGGCGTGCTCGATCCTCCTTTTCCTGTAGTCCACAAGCATCTCCTTTGTCCAGACCACATTGAGGGAGAGGTTGTTGTCCCTGCACCACACGACCAGGTCTCTGACCTCCTCCCTATAGGCTGTCTCATCGTTGTCGGTGATCAGGCCTACCACTGTTGTGTCATCGGCAAACGTGATGATGGTGTTAGAGTCGTGCCCGGCCATGCAGTCATGAGTGAACCTGGAGTACAGGAGGAGACTGAGCACGCACCCCTGAGGGCCCCCGTATTGAGCATCAGCGTGGTGGATGTGTTGTTCCCTAGCCTTACCACCTGGGAGCGGCCCATCAGGAAGTCCAGGATCCAGTTACAGAGGGTGGTGTTTAGTCCCTTAGCTTAGTGATGAGCTTTGAGGGCACTATGGTGTTGAACGCTGAGCTGTAGTCAATAAATAGCATTATCACATGGGTGTTCCTTTTGTCCAGGTGGGAAAGGGCAGTGTTGAGTGCAATAGAGATTACATCATCTGTGGATCTGTTGGGGCGGTATGCAAATTGGAGTGGCTCTAGGATTTCTGGGATAATAGTGTTGATGTGAGCCATGACCAGCCTTTCAAAGCACTTCATGGCTACATACGTGAGTGCTACGGGTCAGTAGTTATTTAGGCAGCTTACCTGAGTGTTCTTGGGCACAGGGACTATGGTGTTCTGCTTGAAACATGTTGGTTTTACAGATTCAGTCAGGGACATGTTGAAAATGTCAGTGAAGACACTTGCCAGTTGGTCAGCGCATGCTCGGAGTACACGTCCTGGTAATCTGTCTGGCCCTGCGCCCTTGTGAATTTTGACCTGCTTAAAGGTCTTACTCACATCGGCTACAGAGAGCGTGATCACACAGTCGTCCGGAGTGGCTAGTGCTCTCATGCATGTTTCAGTGTTACTTGCCTCGAAGCGAGCATAGAAGTAATTTAGCTTGTCTGGTAGGTTCGTGTCACTTGGCAGCTCTTCTCTTTGTAGTCTGTAATAGTTTGCAAGCCCTGCCACATCTGACGAGCGTCAGAGCCAGTGTAGTACGATTCAATCTTAGTCCTGTATTGATGCTTTGCCTGTTTGAGGGTTCGTCGGAGGGTATAGCGGGACTTCTTATAGGCTTCCGGGTTAGAGTCCCACTCCTTGAAAGCAACCCTTGAACTCAGTGTGGATATTGCCTGTAATCCATAGCTTCTGGTTGGGGCATGTACGTACGGTCACTGTGGGGACGACGTCATCGATGCACTTATTGATGAAGCCAGTGACTGATGTGGTGTACTCCTCAATGCCATCAGAAGAATCCCAGACCATATTCCAGTCTGTGCTAGCAAAACAGTCCTGTAGCTTAGCATCTGCTTCATCTGACCACTTTCTTACAGCTGCACCATTGAGAGCATCTTGACGGTGCATCACCGCTTGGTATGGCAACTGCTTGGCATCCGACCGCAAGGCGCTACAGAGGGTATTGCGGACAGCTCAGTACATCACTGGGGCAGATTTCCCTGCCATCTAGGACCTCTATTCTGTATAGCACTTTGTGACATCGGCTGATGTAAAAAGGGCTTTATAAATTGATATACCAGGCGGTGTCAAAGACTCCAGCCACCCAAGTCATAAACTGTTCTCTCTGCTACCGCACGGCAAGCGGTACCGATGCACCAAGTCCGGATACAACAGGACCCTGAACAGCTTCTACCCCCAAGCCGTAAGACTGCTAAATAGTTATGTAAATAGTTAACCAAATAGCTACCCAGACTATTTGCATTGACCCTTTTTGCAATTAAATGTTTTGACTCATCACATGCGCTGCTGCTACTGACTTTATTCCCAGTTACATGTAGATATCGACCTCAATTACCTCATACCTCAGCACATCGACTCGGTACTGGTACCTCTTGTATATAGCCAAGTGATCATTACTCATTGTGTATCTATTATTACTTTTATTATTATGTGTTTTACTTTTCTATTATTTCTCTATTTTCTTTCTCTCTGCATTGTTGGAAGGGCCCGTAAGTAAGCATTTCACTGTTAGTCCACACCTGTTGTTTACGAAGCATGTGATAAATACATTTTATTTAATTATACCTTGGATCAACAATGGATCATGCCAAAGTCTCTGATTGAAAGCCATAGCCGGGAACCTTTTCACCCTTCGATTAAACGGAAATGTGTCTCACCTGTAGATGCACTATTCTTCTATGGTATAATGGCTTCTTCTTCTTCGGTGGGGTTTATCGGCAGTTGGCATCCAACGTTATGGTGCATTACCACCACATACTGTCCTGGAGTGTGGGCCAGAGACAGGGAGAAACTAAATCCTACCTGCCAGCCCTGTTGCTCTTAAAAAAAAGACAACAAAATATTTGAGACTATATCTAATGACGTTCTACTCAATATACTCTTTAAACTAATGTCCTATATCCCCTTCTCCCTCATACTAGATCTCAGCCTCTCTCTTTCCCTCTAATACTGTCCACACTGTAGCAATACATGCTCCACGGTCTCTGTTTCCTGACAATAATCACACTTTCCTGTTGGATGCTTTCCTATCACATGTAAGGTCTTATTCAACCGGCTGTGTCCCACCCTTAATTTGTAAAAAATAGCCACCTCTCTTCTGTCCCTTCCTGCCGTCCTCGCCTACCCGACTTTCCTTTGTACTTGAAATAAATGCCTGCCCTTAGTATCTCTATTCCACTGCTCCTGCCCTCTCTGCACCATCACTGTCCATATCAGGCTTTTTGCCTCTGCCTTGCTCATTAAAACTACAACATCAACATCCCCACTTCTAAGTGCTTGTATATCCAGTACATCAACTGCCTTGTTCCCCTCCACCCCCACATCGGCTGGGACCCAAGTAAATGTTATCTGTATACCCATCTGTCTAATCCTGCCATGGGTTTGTAGCACCTCATAAAGCAGGTCTTGTCTGCTACATTAGCTAAAGGACTGGAGACTCATTAACACTGCACATGAATCAGAGCAAATAACTACTCTGTCTGGCTTGACTTCGTACACCCACTGCAAGGCCAACAGTATGGCCATCAGCTCCGCCGTATATACAGCCAGATTATCTGTAATACGTTTTCTGACTTTCACCCCACATTCCTGCACTACAAATGCTGACCCGGTATGTCTGTCCTTAGAGCTTTTGAGCCATCTGTGTAAATGGCCACAAAATCCTGATACACAGTTTCCAGACCTCAACCTCCACATACACCCGTTCTGCCAGTCACATTCTGTTAAAGGTACCCAAAGCACACACGTCCCTGGGTCGCTCGTCTTTTCTGTTCGATGCAGCTAGTGACTGGAACGAGCTGCAAAACCCCCTCAAACTGGACAGTTTTATCTCAATCTCTTCATTCAAAGGCTCAATCATGGACACTCTTACTGACAGTTGTGGCTGCTTTGCGTGATGTATTGTTGTCTCTACCTTCTTGCCCTTTGTGCTGTTGCCTGTGCCCAATAATGTTTGTGCCCTGTTTTGTGCTGCTACCATGTTGTGCTGCTGCCATGTTGTGTTGCTACCATGTTGTTGTCATGTTGTGTGTGTGTGTGTGTGTGTGTGTGTGTGTGTGTGTGTGTGTGTGTGTGTGTGTGTGTGTGGGGGGGGGGGGGGGTCTCTGAATGGCCCTCAGGGGGGTCAGGAGACAAAACAGACCCTTTTACAGATCAACAGACCATCTTATGATCTGAATGTGTATTCCAATAGAAGGAGAGTCAGAAACTCTACTCTTTGTGGCAAATGCCAATAGCACAAGGACATTTAAACACGTTTTTGGGACAATGTATCAAAATGAAAGACTCATGACACGTTGATATAAACTTGAAGCATACTATGACATTTTTCTTCTCCTTTGCTGTAACATCAAATGTACATATACATTTCACCCAAGGAGTGTTTAGAACCTACAGGCTATGTACTTTATCCTAGGGACTGTTAAACTGTCTTCTCTGTAGTAGAGACATGGTTCGTCTCAAAGGACATAAATGTATTGAATTCTCTGAATCAATGGGCCGGTCCCGTGATTCCCTGTCCGGCCTATCGGGACCCGCCCCCTGTTAGTATCCTTATAAATTACAGAGGACTTGCAAACAGACATGAGATCAAGTTTATTCGAGCTGCAGCCACAGCAAATTGAACAGAATTATCCCACTTCCTTGGAAACCAAACACTGATTTACTTTTCCTATCCTACTCAGATGGAAAATATTGTTGATCTAGAATTAATGGTAAAACGGTTAATTAATTATTCCAGGAATTAATCAATAAATGATCTTGAATTTGAATTAGCCAAAAGACACAACAGCGGTACAATTAATGACCCTGGCCTACTACTCACAGGGATCCTCTCAGGCTCCCTCACCCTTTGCCCTCCATTCTCAACTGTCCTCACTGCCTCAGCATATGACACTTTCTGCACTGCTCTTACCCTGGAAACTTCAACCTGTCTCACTTGCACAGGACATTTCTGATCCCCAGCAACATAGCCACCCCCACAATTGAAACACTCGACTTTTTCCACCAGAACTACACACTCCTTTGTCCCATGCCCTCCTGCACACTTCTCACACCTCGGAATCTCCCTCCTACATACTGCTGCAACATTACCATAATATTGGCACCTAAAACACCGTAGTGGGCTCGGAAACAACAGCTCTCACAGGAAAATGGATATACCCTAGCATAACGTCATCCGGAAAAACACTCTGCATCAAAATTCAGAAGGACAGACAGGGTCTCCTCAGTCTCGTACTCGCCAGCGAGACAGTGTGCATCCCAGACACTGGCGATCCTCAACTTCAGTTGATCCACCTCAACACTCAACGTCACCCCAGTTATCACTACTTTCAGCAGGGCTCTGCTCCGGAGAGCAAAGCAGGACACATCTATCGTCCGAGTTGCAAAATATGTAGCGCCCTCAGGATCAGGACCTTGAGGACTTCTGAGACAAAACCAACTTCAACATTCAAAATGTTTTACCAGCAGATGGCGCAATCATAGTTCCTAGAAACATTCACCAGTTTGAATGATAATGTGTCTGTTCTGTATCATTAGGTTTAAAGGCAGGTGTTAGGGGGAGTTGAGGCATGCAGTCCAAATATGTTGGGTTTCATTTCAAAGGTGTAGTTGTTTTTTTCAGATGAAGTAAAACATTTTTTTAATGGAATTCACACATCTTACCAAAAAAATAAGACCACTTTCCCTTTAAGGGTTAAGTATTTATTGCTGCCACATAGGGGAGCTGTTGTTTAAACTGACGTCAAAGACATTACAGTATGGCTTAGAAGCTGTGCTGACGTGCTTTTATTGTCTAATGAGTGTGAAAAACGCTGCCCTGTTTGACAGCAAGGTAGCTAGCGGTATGCATAGTTGTTTAGGGGGTACGCGCTAGGGCTACCTAAATGAGCACGACTCGAGAGTGTGTGCACTCTGTCAGTTAGGTTCCAATTTCGACCAGTCTAGATTGAAGAGAAGACCTCCGCGCAGCCATCACAACTTCAGCTTCAACGTCCAGCGGAACGGAGAATGGACAGCTATCAGGCTAGCTAGGTGGATATCCGTACTAGGACAACGACATTTAGGGAGGAAATGTGCTAGCTAGCTGGTAGCTATACATTTTATTCAACTTCTGATATTTATTAGCTGTGCATTTCTGCTTCTCCTCGAGCTTTGTCATTATGCTCGCGAATGTATCCAGAAACCACATTGTATAGCTAGCTATGTATATTATTAGTAATAATTTGGTTTATGTTGTGGCGCATCTGTAGAAATTAGTCTCTTTTCGGGAAATGCAGCTAGCCAATCAGGGGGGGCAGACGATTTATCTACGGGACACATATTTGTTTTAATCTGGTTAACATTAATGTAGGTAGCTAACAGTTATTTGACATTAAGTAAAGTTGGCTGTATAGCTAACGTACGCTAGCACTGTCATAAACTGAACATTGTTGTTATGGCTGACTAACGTTAGTTTGCTAGCTAACTAAAGTAGTTGGAAGATTTGAGGAGAATCAACCTATCTGGTTTCCTCACATAATACGAAATGCTAGCTAGCTAAGTAATTCATCCCTTCCCTCTAGGTTCGTGTGAGACGACGGTTTCCTGTTTTCCAGGTTGAATCGACAGTAACTGTTAACATCTGGATTAAGAACATACGTTAGGTGAGGTGGAGAGATGCAGACTTTTTTGAAAGGCAGGAGAGTGGGCTACTGGCTCAGCGAGAAGAAGATGAAGAAGCTGAATTTTCAGGCCTTCGCTGATTTGTGCAGGTATGTGGTGAGAACAATGCAGCTACTGGTGGTTACATTTTCAGTCCACTGTACAGTAGTTAGTCGTGAAGGGATATAGACAGCACTATTGAAGAGATGCATTGTAGCAGTGTAGCTATTTTGTTACACATATCCAGTCTCGAAAATATCGCTAGGTCATCATCTCTAACTTTGCCCAATGTCCACTCCATTTAATGACCTCAAGAACCAATAATTTATCCATCTTTTCTTAACTGATATATTTTGGAATACACATTTTGAACATTATTGAAGAGGATATGACAAATTCTGTGGTCTGTAGAGAACGCTTTGCTTGCTTACATTGTGTAGGCAAAGCCCCAGAATCTGTGGTAGATTTCACACACATTCAAATAATGGAACCAACGTGAGCTCAATGTGCATTTATCATGTAACTGTTTCTGGGCCAAGTTAATTCCTCAATGTCTCTGAATAGACAGCCTTTTTATATATGAAACAGAATTACAGCGATTGACATAAAAGGGTTTCCCTATTGCGTTGTGCAAGCAGTTTCTCATTGGGAAGGTGATTTGTTGTTACTGGCAATAACCAAAATGCAAATAACTCGATCTGTTTTTTCTTGTTCCTTCCCAGTGTAAAGTTGAAAATGATACATTTAGATTTTTGGGGAAAGTGCTTATAAAGGATTCAGACCCTTTGACTTTCTCCACATTTTGTTATGTTATAGCCTTACTTTAAAATGGATTTACTTTTTTATCCTCAGCAATCTACACACAATACCCCATAATGACAAAGCGAAAACAGGTTTTTAGAAAAACAGATACCTTATTTACACAAGTATTCAGACCCTTTGCTATGAGATGCAAAATTGAGATCAGGTGCATCCTGTTTCCATTGATCATCCTTGATGTTTCTACAACTTGATTGGAGTCCACCTGTGGTAAATTCAATTGATTGGACATGAAAGGGTAACGCCTGTCTATATAAGGTCCCACAGTTGACAGTGCATGTCAGAGAAAAAACCAAGCCATGAGGTTGAAGGAATTGTCCATAGAGCTCAGACATTTTACATTTTTAATTTCACCTTTATTTAACCAGTTAGGCCAGTTGAGAACACGTTCTCATTTACAACTGCGACCTGGCCAAGATGAAGCAAAGCAGTGCAACAAAAAACAACACGGTTACACATGGGATAAACAAAAGTACAGTCAATAACAATAGAAAAATCTATATACAGTGTGTGCAAATTGAGTAAGGAGGTAAGGCAATAAATAGGCCATAGTAGCGAAGTAATTACAATTCAGCAAATTAACACAAGTGATAGATGTGCAGATGATGTGCAAGTAGAAATACTGGTGTGTAAATAAAAACAATATGGGGATGAGGTAGGTAGTTGGATGGGCTATTTACAGATGTGCTGTGTGCAGCGATCGGTGAGCTGCTCAGATAGCTGATGTTTAAAGTTAGTGAGGGAGAGAAGTCTCCAACTTCATCGATTTTTGCAAATCGTTCCAGTCATTGGCAGCAGAGAACTGGAAGCAAAGGCGGCCAAAGAGGTGTTGGCTTTGGGGATGACCAGTGAGATATACCTGCTGGAGTGTGTGCTACTGGTGGGTGTTATGGTGACCAGTGAGCTGAGAAGACGGCGCTTTACCTAGCAAAGACTTATAGGTGACCTGGAGCCAGTGGTTCTGGCGACGAATATGTAGCGAGGGCCAGCCGACGAGAGCATACAGGTTGCGGTGCTGGGTGTATGGGGCTTTGGTGACAAAACTGATGGCACTGTGATAGGCTGCATCCAGTTTGCTGAGTAGAGTTTGAGGCTATTTTGTAAATGACATCGCTGAAGTCGAGGATCGGTAGGGTAGTCAGTTTTACGAGGGTGTGTTTGGCAGCGTGAGTGAAGGAGGTTTTTAGCCAATTCTAGATTTAATTTTGGTTTGGAGATGCTTAATGTAAGTCTGGAAGGAGAGTTTACAGTCTAGCCAGACACCTAGAATATGTGGACAACTGCAAATACCTAAGTCAGAACCGTCCAGAGTTTTGATGTTAGATGGACAGCGATCGGTTGAAGAGCTTGCATTTAAGAGCAGTTGGAGGCCACGAAAAGAGTGTTGTATGGCGTTGATGCTCGTCTGGAGGTTTGTTAACACAGCGTCTAAAGAAGGGCCAGATGTATCCCGACTGGTGTCGTCTGCGTAGAGGTGAATCAAGGAATCACCCGCAGCAAGAGCAACATTGATATATACAGAGAAAAGGGTCGGCTTGAGAATTGAACCCTGTGGTACCCCCATAGACTGCCAGAGGTCCGGACAACAGGCCCTCCGATTTGACACACTGAACTGTCTGAGAAGTAGTTGGTGAACCGGGCGAGGCAGTCATGTGAGAAACCAAGGCTGTTGAGTCTGCCGATAAGAATACGGTGATTGACAGAGTCAAAAACCTTGGCCAGATCGATGAAGATGGCTACACAGTACTGTCTTTTATCGATGGTTATGATATTGTTTAGTACCTTGAGCGTGGCTGAGGTGCACCCGTGACCAGCTCGGAGAGATCCTGATTGAAAACAGCAGAGGTGTATTTGGAGGGCAAGTTGGTCAGGATGATATCTGAGTGCCCATGTTTACGGATTTAGGGTTGTACCTGGTGGGTTCCTTGATAATTTGTGAGATTGCGGGCATCTAGCTTAGATTGTAGGATGGCCGGGGTGTTAAGCATATCCCAGTTTAGGTCACCTAGCAGAACGAACTCTGAAGATAGATGGGGGGCAATCAATTCACATATAGTGTCCAGGGCGCAGCTGGGAGCTGAGGGAAGTCTAAAACAGGCGGCAACAGTGAGACTTATTTCTGGAGGGATTCATTTTTAAAAGTAGAAGCTCGAACTGTTTGTGCATAGACTTGGAAAGTATGACAGCCTGCAAAGTTCTATCTCTGCAGTAGATTGCAACTCCTCCCCCACTGGCAGTTCTATCTTAACGGATAATATTGTAGTTTGGGATGGAAATCTCAGAATTTTTGGTGGCCTTCCTAAGCCAGGATTCAGACACGTCAAGGACATCAGGGTTGGCGGAGTGTGCGAAAGCAGTGAGTAAAACAAACATAGGGAGGAGGCTTCTGATGTTAACATGCATGAAACCAAGGCTTTTACGGTTACAGAAGTCAACAAATGAGAGCGCATGGGGACACAGGGTCTGGGTTAACCACATCACCCGAGGAGGATGAGGGTACGGCTAAAGGCTATAAGAACTGGTCGTCTAGTGCGTTGGGGACAGAGAATATAAGGAGCAGATTTCTGGGTGTGGTAGAATAGAATCAGGGCATAATGTACAGACGGGTAGGGTGCGGGTACAGTGGAGGTAAACCCAGGCAATGAGTGACGATGCGAGAGGTTGCATCTCTGGAGGCACTAATTATGCTAGGTGAGGTCACCACATGTGTGGGAGGTGGGACAAAAGAGGTATCTGAGGCATGTTGAGTGGGGCTAGGGGCTCTGCAGTAAAATAAAACGATAACTACCCTAAACAGTATACAAGGCATATTGACATATAGAGCTATAAAGCAATCAAAGGTGTCGATTGGGAGAGCTAGCTAAGACAACAACGGGTAAGACAACAGCTAATCAGGTAAGATGACAACAACAGGTAAAATGGTGATGAATGGGCAGAGAGGGTCAGTGAACTACACACAGGGCCTGAGTTCGAGGCTGGGCCGACAGATAAACAAAATGGAGTACCGTGATTAATGAACAGTCCAGCAGGCATCAGCTATGTAGCCAGGTGATCATAGGGTCCAGTGAACAGCAATAGATGAAACAGGGAAGCCGTTAGGTAGCAGTTACTATGCTAGCAAGCGGTACATACAGATAGCAGGCTGGGGCTAGCAGAAGCTTCTTCACCGACTTCCGGCAAAGGCCGGTTGAGGGCACAACGGACGGAATTATGTCGGCGGACCAGTCGTGATGGATCGGCGGGGTGCTGTGTTGACAAAGGGTCCAGGCCAATTGACAAGAGGTATTGTAGCTGGAGTAATTTAGTTTGCTAGCTGGGAGATGCGCCTGGCTCGAGGCTAACTGGTGCTAGCTTCGGGACAAGGGCGTTAGCCACTATAGCCACTCGGTAGGAGCTAGCTAGCTGCGATGATCTGATGCAAAGGTCCAGAGCTTACGGCAGGAATCCGGAGATGTAGTGGCTTCTAGTCGTGTTAGTGAAGAGTCTGGGAGGTATCAGCTGTGTAGCCGAGTGTCATTGGGTCCACTGAGCAGGCCAGGAGATTGGCCTGGCTCAAGGCTAGCTTCGGGGCTGGGCCACTCGGTAGCAGCTAGCTAGCTGCAATGATATGGAGTAATGGTCCAGAGCTTACGGCAGGAATCTGGTGATGTAGTGGAGACGAGCAGTCCTGTATGCTCAGGGTTGATATCAGGCTGTGCAGACTGGCGGTTATTATCCAGGCTAAAAGCGGCTGGTGTCTGAGCTAAAGGTAAAGGCTGCTAGCAATGACTAAGTAGCTGGTTAGCATCTGATGGCTACATTCTGATGGAGGTTCTAGCTATAAGGTCTAAAAAATAGCAGATCCGTATCACATTGGGTGAGGCAGGTTGCCGGATGGTATATTTATTTTGAAAATGGAAAAAGAGATTGTATGTGTTTGTTTTTTTGTGTGTGTGTATATATATCAAACATTTTTTACACCGGACAATGACAAACACGTCTGCACTGCTACGCCACCTTGGTTCTTGTTTGTTTCGAGGTGCCGATCTGGGGAAGGGTACCAAAACTTTTCTGCAGCATTGAAGGTCCCCAAGATCACACTGGCCTCCATCAGTCTTAAATGGAAGACGTTTGGAACCACAAAGACTCTTCCTAGAGCTGGTTGCCTGGCCAAACTGAACAATCTGGAGAGTAGGGTCTTGGTCAGGGAGATGACCAAGAACCCAATGCTCACTCTGACAGAGCTCCTCTGAGGAGATGGGTGAACCGTCCAGAAGGACAACCGTCTCTGCAGCACTCCACCAGTCAAGCCTTTTATGGTAGTGACCAGACAGAAGCCACTTCTCAGTAGAAGGCACATGACCGCCTGCTTGGAGTTTGTCAAAAGCCACCTAAAGACTTTCAGACCATGAGAAACGAGATTGTCTAGTCTGATGAAACCAGGATTGAGCGTCACGTCTGGAGGAAACCTGGCACCATCCCTACATAGAGATCCTTAATTAAAACCTGCTCCAGAGCACTCAGGACCTCCGACTGGGGAGAAGGTTCACCTTCCAACAGGACAAAGACCCTAAACACACAGCCAAGATGACTCAGGAGTGGCTTTGGGGCAAGTCTCTGAATGTCCTTGAGTGGCCCAGCCAGAGCCCGGACTTGAATCAGATCCAACATCTCTGGAGAGACCTGAAAATAGCTGTGCAGCAACGCTCCCCATCCAACCCGACAGCTTGAGAGGATTTGCAGAGAAGAATGGGAGAAACTCCCCAAATACAGGTGTGCCAAGCTTGTAGCGGCAAACCCAAGAAGACTTGAGGGTGATATCCTAGCAACAATTTCTAAACCTGTTTTTGCTTTGTCATTATGGGGTATTGTATGTAGATGGAGGGGGGGGCAATTTTAATCAATTTTAGAATAAGGCTGTAACCTAACAATGTGGAGAAAGTCAAGGGGTCTGAATACTTTTCCAAAGGCACTGTAAGCGACCGTCTGCTATGTTTTAGACAATTGTTATGACTACTTTCATTAATCTTATGCTCTGTGACTTGTCCTTTAAGAGGCATATTTTAAATTGGTCCTTTTCATGGTTTGTTCAGAGGCTCTGTCGTTAGAGATGTGATCTCCATCGGCCTGCCCTTTACTCTCCTGTCTCTTGAGTCCCCCTTGAAGCATAGTTAATTAGACCTTTGATTGGTCTCCTGTGATGTGAGAATTGCTCTCTGCGTGATGCTGAGTTCTGTATGTGTGGGCACAGGAGTTTCGTGGCACAGTAGTGTGGAGGAGGCTCTCACCATTACTGTTTGAGTCCTCATTGAGAGAAATGTATGAATTTGACTAGTCTAAAGATTTCACTAAAAAGACGACCAGAGAGGTTGTGGTGAATGTAGGCCTTAAGTATTACACCAGCAGATTGGGGGAGGAGCAATTGTTGTTGCGTATTTGTATTTATTATGGATCGCCAATAGCTACTGCCAAGGCAGCAGCTACTCTTTCTGGGGTCCAGCAAAATTAAGGCAGTTAAACCATTTTGCAATACATTCACAACCGATTTCACAACACATTAAGTGTGTGCCTTCAGGCCACTACTCTACTACCACACATACGTGTGTGTAAGATGAGGGTATGTGGGTGTGGTTTGTGGCTCCAGGTGCCTCTCTTATAACATGGGTGTGTTAGGTTTGTGAAACCTGAGCAACTGGAATTTGGAAAAGTAAGAGGCTTTACTAAAGCACCTAGTAGGTGAATGTGCATGCAACGCGCTTGAGTAGAGGGAGATAGTATCTCTTACCTTACTTTACATTGTGCCTTGCTGTATCAGTCTCCAGCAGAGTGAATGGTTATATAAGGCGTTGTAAAGTGGGGCAGGGATTGCATTGGATTTCCTCAGCAGAACTGACTGTAAACCCTGCCTGCTGATGGCTAAATAGTGCTGTATTTGGTATCAACAAGCAGGGATGGGACCCACAACACTCAGGCAAACTGGCTTTAATCATCCTTTCTCTGTTGCTGCCCGTGTTTTAGGAGTGTCACACTCGGCCCACGTGAAAAACGCCTAAAGGGCAGATGATGTGAAATGACCAAAACCATTCAACTAGGGCAGGTCTCTGGGTTAGGTAGGATATTTTGTCAGAGTGGATTCTCTCTGCTGATAGCAGTGGTGAGTGATTTTCACCTTGCCAAGGGAGCTGTTGATTCAAAGCAACCTGATTGAGCCAGCACAGATTACGACAATGTAATCCTCCAAATATTTTAAGTCTCTTCATAACCCTCCAACCAAATGACTCCCTCTGGAGGATGGCTCAGCGTGTAGTATGTAGGTTATAGGGTGGGTAGGGATGGGCTGTGCGTGTGGGCCAGGGATGGGTTTGAACAATCAAATCTTCTGTGTCTTGCCTACTCTTGGAAAATATAGTTAAGGAATAGGGATGGGTGTTTTTAAATGATTTTTCCGTATTCAAATAGTATCTTTTTAAACAAATGTTAGATGGTTTAAATCTTGTTTTTTTTTTTTTAAGCCGGTGCGCTGCTCTGTCTCTCAGTCTATGGCAAAGAGATGGGGATAGAAAGTAGCCAAACTGACTCGCGCAAGTTAGACAAACTTGTTGCTGCCATAGGTTACCTATCATACCATCTGGTAGTGCCGGTCTTGACTGCATCAAATCGTTGTAAAGAAGCTAGCTACAGTAGCTAGCTAAAGTAGCAGGGCTAATTGGGCTATTTTGCTGCGCTCCCTGTCCAATGTCTACATCTCCATTCATATGAAACAACCGCCTACCTGTTGATCATTTAGCCAATGTAGTTCTGTCATTTTAATTCAATTTTTGCATTGATTTAGAAATCTCCCACTTCACTTGCTACACATGGAGCGTCTGACTGTAGAGCCACTTTTCTTTGACCGACATTAAGAAGCTACACATGTGAAACGGATTCGTTTAAAAAAAAAAAAAATGGGGAGCACTGTCATTAAACTGTTAAACGTTTCAAATGTAATGGTCTATCCTTGTAGGCTATGTTGCATAGATCATTTGATTACATTTTTGACTAAACCTTAAATGTTCTTTTACTATGAATGCTCTCCGAGGTAATCAAATGCTAACGTCCGTTTAGCTATTGGAATAACTGCCCATCCCTTTTGAGGGGGGCATCATTTAGCCTAGTACTAAGTAGCAGGTTATTCCTTGCTGTAACGTGTACTCCACTTGACACCTATTTTACTGCACTAAGGTCAAAGGTTTGTTTGGAGTGTGCCTGTGTGCATGGTGCCATTGGCCTAACACACACACACACACACCATGATTTCTAGCTGTAGGTTATATTGCTGTCAATAGCCTGAAGTATCATTTCAGTTTTACAAAGAGAAAATGTGTCCACTATAGTAGGACTTCCTTTCTGATTTCATTATATGGTCACTAGGGATGTAACAATTCACCAATAGGCATTGGTCCCTGGTTCAAATGTTTAAGATGAGTGCATCAGTCTACGGGAGCCCAAACTGATCCAAATGAAACATGCGTTGGTAAGAAAGCAGAATTCAAACGTTATGAATTGCTGGCTCAGTAAAATGTTTTACTCAAATAATACATTTTTATGCCTTACGCCAAAAATACCTAATCTTGTGACAATTGTCATCTCCTTCTGTGTCTAACTAAGCATGTAATTATGTTTAGTCATCAGAAAGCCTGGTCTCATTGAGGCCGCTAATCACCATTAAAATCTACAGCTCTGTGGAAGATGCCATCTCTCTTCCGTGTTTGCGTTTGGACCTCATGCTTTCATAATGAGGAAATATCTGATCTAGACAACCGCTCCCATAGAACCAGCAGGTTTCTACATGTCCCATCCCTCTCATTGCCTTGACAGATTTCTAAGAAGCTTGAACAGCATCTATTGAAACAAAAATACCCTCAAGCATTCTGACATGGTGCCCATTGAAAGTTCACTGTTTTTCCACATACCCTAGCTTAGTGTTCATTCCCTCCTCCACATATTTGTCTGTGTTCAGATGAGTAGGACCTGCATGTCCTCACTACTTGATGACCTCTAACATTTGTTTTGATCACTGTTTTTATAGTACGGACAACACTCAAACTTGAAATCAGCCACTTAAGGCCATTTCATACTGCTTTGGTCTTAGCCCCAGGCTGTCTTAACCCCAGGCTAGGCTGGCCCTAGACTAAGCTTTAGCCCTGGGCTAAAGATTCACACTTGTATTCCAAAGCCCTGGGATAATGGACAAACAACATGCGACCAACATTCTATTTCTGACATGCAACCAATGTTATAAACAAGACATTTATTAACACACTATTAAATGTTGCTTCTAGCCTAGCATTTGACTTCCAACAGTCATGGTTTGTATAAACCTTGCTGTTTTCCTGTCGACATCATCGTAAATAATGTTTCACTTTTGAAATTCTATCACGAATGCTGTGAACAAATGAGACGTTAACTTTTCTGATTCAGGCGAAATAATGCAACACAATTACTGTCATGGATATATGCAATTAAATGTCAATAGATATCTATGAAAACAGAAATTGAGTGTTCTACCATTCCAGCTGTAGAGTTTGTAGCTTTACTTGGCTAAGTGAAGACTTTAGCCAGCCTGCATACCAACCCTTTTTGTTTGGCATAGCAACCAATGTTTTTGAATTAAGTAGTATGAAATTACTTATGCTTGTTATGCACATTATTTTCATATGTCAGTTAAGTGAATGTGCCACTTGTGATTGGGCAGTCTAGGCATTGCTCTTGACCCCGTTTCACACGTAATATTTTGGCACTGTTTCTGGGGCTAACCCCAAAGTCTGTGCTAACACTGCTCTGGTGCAGGGCCAGCTAACCCTGGGCTAAGGTTGGTGCTAGCCGACTTTAGAATGTGCAAGTATGAACACTCGCTTAGCCTCGGGCTAAGATCTCCCTTAGCTCAGGGCTAAGGACGCTCTTAACCCTGAGCTAAGGTGCAGTGTAAACAGCCTTTATACTATTTCTGTTTGGGCAGACTGGGGTGGATATGAAAGACCGTCAAGTCCTTCAGTGGTTGTCGGACAGCATTGTGGTTTATTACGTTAGAGCAGCTGGATGTCTTTTACACAAACGCTACTAAGGACTTCGCTCTTGTAGGTCTGTGCGTTGCCAAGCAACCCTTTTCTTTTATATATATATATATATATATATATATATATATATATATATTTATTTATTTATTTATTTATTTTCCCAAAAGCTCCATCCTGTGTCTTTGAAAAGTAAAGGCATGCCCTGGACTCCCAGACTAAGCATTCAGAGATGATTTAATTTAGACTTAATGGCCATTTATTTATGAATTCCTAGAACAAATTCACATTCTATTCTTGAGTGTTATGCCACTGGTTTTCATTCCCAGAATTTCATAAGATTTGTGTGTTCTGAATTTAAACACTGATGCCGAAGTCTGTTGGTACTTGAGTATATCACTGTCAATGTTTTATGTGAGACAGACTCCGGACCCTTGAAGTGGCGAGGTGCATGCTCTATCTTGGTTTCTTTGCCCTCTCTGCCCTTCAAAACAGCCATAACATTTGTAATGGTGTGAGATTCCCCTTGTGGTGAACCAAAATGGCTACCAATCACAACAGAGAGCTTGAAAATACACTGGAGAATGGTAGTCAATTTTGTTTTAATGTCTGTAGATTTGTCAGGGTAATCTGTTGGCGTTAAGGCATTGCTGTGTCTCTTCCCCAACCTCTACATTTTGAGGATATTAGAATAATGAATGAATGTACACATTCTGATTTTGTTTTTTTTTCTTATCTGCCTTTCAGGAAAAGAGGAATAGAAGTGGTCCAGGTAAGTTCAATAAGACTAACTCAATTACCCAAACACATTCATTTGTGCCTTTTTTAAAATTGAGATTAAAAGATTCATTGGGGAATATCCTGCTCGCACAAGCACTGTTCATACCCCTGTTGTTGGTGGAGAGAATTTTGCAGGTCTGAAGCTTATTTCCTGCGTTCTACAGATGTTGTCATGGGTTGCAAAGAACATGCATCATTGGTTTCAACACACTTGAAAAGTTTAGCAGTTATCCAGAAAAGAATGCAGATGAATAGCCTATCCCTAGTTCTAATCCCCATGAACTTTGATCTATGTTTGAACACACTGTTTGATTCTAGTTTGTTCCTGTTGCCTGACAGAGATCTGGTGTTTGTGTGCCCACTATGTCCATGCTTTAAAATTGAATATTGTATTGAGTAACACATGTCTAAAGCTGCTGAAATCCAGAGAATTTGTACATTATGTTACCTGGGTTTGTACATTGAGGCAGAGTGCATGGTTCATATCACAGTGGTGGACGGGAAGAATGATTGATGAGCACCGTTAGCCCCATCCCCTTCGTCCACTCATCCATCCAGTAGCCTGGCCTGTCAGTGTGGACGTTTCGGATTCTTTAGGATATGACACAGCCCTTCATGTCTCCCTACTCCCAGATATTTCCCAGATATTCTACTGTAAACGGCCGGTGGTGGAAACGGTGTGCATGTTTCCACCGTCTCATCATAGATGCCTCATGTAGATGCTCCACAGGCCCCTGTTCTGTATGTCTGTGAGGAGGCAAGAGTAACATGAGCACCACCAATAATGGGCTTCCTGCTTGGGGCATCACTTCTCAGGTCATTTCAACAACCAAATGTGTGTTCACATCCGGGAAGATGTTATCTTTTGTCTTTCATTGAAACACTAGTGACCGTTAATCAACCTTTTGTCATGTGTAGTATGAGTGACTGTGTCCCAGTGCTCTGAATAGCTCTCTGCAATCTGTTAGTTAACCGAAAAATCTTGAGGAAATCGAGAGCCATTCATTTCCCTGCCTCTCGTTTTTGTGGTGTATTTCACTCTTTCTATGTAGTCTTATGTTCTTTCTCTTTTTTGGGGGGGGGTTTATCTCCAGCACACCCAGACAGAAAGATGTCCAGGGAATGGTCCCAAAGTAAACAGTGCTTTGTTTCTCAGAGCGCTCTCATCTCTCCCAGAAGGCCAGCAGTTCCTTACAGCCCAGAGCCTGTGGCACCCCCACACCCCTCTCCTCCATACACACAGGTCTACAACCACAAGGGCTATCTCTGGCCTCTCCCATGCTCAGACTTTTAGCTGTGCTGTCAATGCCAATTGGGAGAGCACAATGTAAACACCTGCAAGTTTAAAAAAAATGTTTTAGTCTGTGCTGGTGAGGGCTGCCTGGAAGGTGAGCCCTGTGCCAGTCAGTTTTTCTTGTTTCACAACCTCCTCGCATGGGAGACAATGGTATCCATTTTTTTTTTTTTTTTTTTTTTTTTCACCTTTATTTAACCAGGTAGGCTAGTTGAGAACAAGTTCTCATTTGCAACTGCGACCTGGCCAAGATAAAGCATAGCAGTGTGAACAGACAACACAGAGTTACACATGGAGTAAACAATAAACAAGTCAATAACATGGTAGAAAAAAAAAAGAGAATCTATATACAATGTGTGCAAAAGGCATGAGGTAGGCAATAAATCGAATAATTACAATTTAGCAGATTAACACTGGAGTGATAAATCATCAGATGATCATGTGCAAGAAGAGATACTGGTGTGCAAAAGAGCAGAAAAGTAAATAAATAAAAGCAGTATGGGGGGTGAGGTAGGTAAATTGGGTGGGTAGTTTACAGATGGACTATGTACAGCTGCAGCGATCGGTTAGCTGCTCGGATAGCAGATTTTTAAAGTTGTTGAGGGAGATAAAAGTCTCCAACTTCAGAGATTTTTGCAATTCGTTCCAGTCGCAGGCAGCAGAGAACTGGAAGGAAAGGCGTCCAAATGAGGTTTTGGCTTTAGGGATGATCAGTGAGATACACCTGCTGGAGCGCGTGTTGCGGGTGGGTGTAGCCATCGTGACCAGTGAACTGAGATAAGGCGGCACTTTACCTAGCATAGCCTTGTAGATGACCTGGAGCCAGTGGGTCTGACGACGAACATGTAGCGAGGGCCAGCCGACTAGGGCATACAGGTCGCAGTGGTGGGTCGTATAAGGTGCTTTAGTAACAAAACGAATGGCACTGTGATAAACTGCATCCAGTTTGCTGAGTAGAGTATTGGAAGCTATTTTGTAGATGACATCGCCGAAGTCGAGGATCGGTAGGATAGTCAGTTTTACTAGGGTAAGTTTGGCGGCGTGAGTGAAGGAGGCTTTGTTGCGGAATAGAAAGCCGATTCTTGATTTGATTTTGGATTGGAGATGTTTGATATGAGTCTGGAAGGAGAGTTTGCAGTCTAGCCAGACACCTAGGTACTTATAGATGTCCACATATTCTAGGTCGGAACCGTCCAGGGTGGTGATGCTAGTCGGGCGTGCGGGTGCAGGCAGCGAACGGTTGAAAAGCATGCATTTGGTTTTACTAGCGTTTAAGAGCAGTTGGAGGCCACGGAAGGAGTGTTGTATGGCATTGAAGCTCGTTTGGAGGTTAGATAGCACAGTGTCCAAGGAAGGGCCGGAAGTATATAGAATGGTGTCGTCTGCGTAGAGGTGGATCAGGGAATCGCCCGCAGCAAGAGCAACATCATTGATGTATACAGAGAAAAGAGTCGGCCCGAGAATTGAACCCTGTGGTACCCCCATAGAGACTGCCAGAGGACCGGACAACATGCCCTCCGATTTGACACACTGAACTCTGTCTGCAAAGTAGTTGGTGAACCAGGCAAGGCAGTCATTAGAAAAACATGCTCTGGCGTTGTTACGTTGTACATGTATAAAGCTGTCACCCCCTATTATAAGGAGGGAGTGAGATGCTCTGTTGGGAGGCAGGGAGAGTGGGGCACAGAGTCATAGAGGTTCCCAAACAGTTTTTTCACATTATGTTTACAGGATAAAGAACACATTTCACATAAAACAGGGGATTTAGCTACATTTATGTGCTGTTTTAATACTGACTTCTGATCCTGATATTTGCAAACATTTTAGGGACAGTTCGTTGCAATTAACCCTTTCAAATGAAATGTGACACACTAGCCTGAGCCAGAGAAACATGACAATGTTCTCTTACAGGTCTGTGTGCTTCCCAGAGGAATCAGTCACAATAGCGAGCCAGTCTGGTCATGATATGCCTATATGTTTTGATTGGGATGTTGTCTTCTACACTATTTGGAGGGGTGTGTGTGACTTCACAAGGAGAACTCTGTTACTATGTCGGTCTGGATGTGTGGTGAATCTAAGAGTGTGTCCTGATCAAGGTTAAAACCCACTCCACCACACACCTCCTGTTCCAGATAGGCTTCAGGCTCGCAGCCTTCACTTATGTCCTTGTAGTCTTCAAGCTGATCCTGTTGATAACGTCCAAGTCTCTATCTGGTGGTAAACAAGGTCAATAATGGCAACCAAAAGAATCATGTTCTAAACTCGATCATTCCTTGCATAAACATTTGGTAAGTTTACTTTCCTTTGAACAGGGCTTTTTGGTTCACTTTGATGCAATCTGGGTAATTTTTTATTTTCTGTTAATACCTAATTCATGGGACTTACCTCACAATTTTAAATGCGGACAAAAAATGGCCGTAGAACACTGTTGTATTTTAAGCAAAGGGAATGAGTCTTGTTTCTAAGAACCTTTCTGGGGCCGTGATGGACCGTTTCCTCCGTAGGCCCATTAATCTCTATCACTCATTTATTGGAGCAGAGCTTGCAATAAAGTAACATTTATGTCCCTCTTGAAAATCGAAGTTTACTAATGTCAATGACAGATGTAGAACTATAGAGCATGGCAGCAGTTGTGACCATGCTCTGTGAACAGACCTAAATCGGTCGGCCCTAAGGGAGCTCATTTCATATTTCTAGTGTGGGAAAAACTTCTGGGGGGGAGAGAAGGAAGAGTCAGAGGAACCTTTTGTTACACCTCAATCTTCATCCTTTTCATGTATCCACTATCTGTCCGTCCTTACACACTCCCTCTTGTGGTCCTCCTCCCGCCATTCATGCGGATCCTCCTCTAAGCGATTTCCACAAACTCATCAATATTGACCCGTTTGCCCTGAGCTTATGAGCGAGCGGCTGTCTCCTAGAGATCCATACATTAGTCTGTCCTTATTATTCACAGCTGATCAAATGAACCCACTAGACTTGGGACACCGATGTTCTCTGCCAGAACTGATCAAGGAAAATGGCCATTGCTGTCCAGGAAAAATATAATTCAATTTATCATGCGCTGAGTGCTAGGGAATTTCAAGTTAATTTCCTGGTTGCTACTGTATCTCTCCCACAGATCTTTTTTTATTGAAGCCCATTGAGATTGATAATACTCACTCCAAAAAGCATTACCTAGCCGACTGCTCTTCTAGTCCATTGGGAGAAAGAACCCCGTTCCGCTAGCGGAACCCCTCGCCAACAGCCAATGAAATTGCAGGGCGCCAAATTCAATCAACAGAAATCTCATAATTCAAATTTCTCAAAAATACAAGTATTAGACACCATTTTAAAGATACAATTCTCGTTAATCTAACCAGTGTCCGATTTCAAAAAGGCTTTTCGGCAAAGGCAGAACATATCATTGTTAGGTCAGCAACTAGTCACAGAAAGCATACAGCGATTTTCCAACCAAAGAGGAGTCACAAAAAGCAGAAATAGAGAGAAAATGAATCATTAACCTTTGATATTCTTCATCAGATGACACTCCCGGGACAACATGTTACACACTACATGTATGTTATGTTCGATAAAGTTCATATTTATATCCAAAAACCTCAGTTTACATTTGGCTTTGCCTCCAAAACATCCTGTGAATTTGCATGGAGCCACATCAATTTACAGAAATACTCATAATAAACATTGATAAAAGATACAAGTGTTATTCACAGAATTAAAGATATACTTCTCCTTAATGCAACCGCTGTGTCAGATTTCAAAAAAACTTTACGGAAAAAGCAAACCATGCAATAATCTTGAGTACGGCACTCAGACAACAAATCAAGCCAAACATATCCGCCATGTTTGAGTCAACAAGTCAGAAATAGCATTATAAATATTCACTTACCTCTGATCTTCATCAGAATGCACTCCCAGGAATCCCAGTTCCACAATAAATGTTTGATTTGTTCGATACAGTTCATCTTTATGTCCAAATACCTCCATTTTGTTCGCGCGTTTAGCCTAGTATTCCAAATTCATGACGCACGATCACTAGGAGCAGACAAAGTCAAAGTTCCATTACAGTCCGTAGAAACATGTCAAACGAAGCATAGAATCAATCTTTAGGATGTTTTTAACAAATCTTCAATAATGTTCCAACCGGAAAATTCCTTTGTCTTCAGAAATGCAATGGAACTCGAGCTAACTCTCACGTGAATGCGCATGGTCAGCTCATGGCCCACTGGGAGAGACCTTACTCAATCCCCTCTCATTCGCTCCCACTTCACAGTAGAAGCATCAAACAAGGTTCTAAAGACTGTTGACATCTAGTGGAAGCCTCAGGAAGTGCAATATGACCCCATAGACACATTTGATAGGCCAAGAGTTGGAAAAACTACAAACCTCAGATTTCCCACTTCCTGGTTGGATTTTTTTCTCAGGTTTTTGCCTGCTGTATGTTCTGTTATACTCAGACATCATTCAAACAGTTTTAGGAACTTCAGAGTGTTTTCTATCCAAATCTACTAATACTATCCATATATTAGCAACTGGGACTGAGTAGCAGGCAGTTTACTCTGGGCACGCTTTTCATCCAAATGTGAAAATGCTGCCCCCTAACCCAAACAGATTAATTCAGGGACTCCTGACTGAGGCGATTAAGTGACTGCCTACTTGACGCAACCAGTTTGATACCTATTGCAGTGATTGAACAATTCCTGTGGGGTTATTTGGAATACTGAGTCGGAGCGATTTTATTGATTTATATTGTATCTTCAACCCACCGATTGGGTGTTTACTAGTGCTGAACGACTTAACCTACACCCCCCCCCCCCCACACCATTTTTAATAATAAATTGGTTATTAAACAACTGATTGACCAACGTCTGTTCAATTACTTGCATTCCATTTACTTCAGCTTTTTTTGTGAGCCCAATATGCCATTTCTCTAGCGAGAAATCAAATAATTCACGAGCAAGTAAGTCAAGAACTATATGGGAAAGGGGGATACCTAGTCAGTTGTCCAACAATGTATTCAACTGAAATCTGTCATCCGCATTTAACCCAACCCCTCTGAATCAGCGCTGCGGGGGGCTGACTTAATCGGATGCTGAGCTGAAGGGAGTTGTAGTTTTCATTAAGTAGATATTCTACCTACACTGAACAAAAATTTAAAGTGTTGGTGTCATGAGCTGAAATAAATGATCAGATGTTCCATATGCATAAAAAGGTTATTTATCTCAAATTTGGTTACATCCCTGTTAGTGAGCATTTCTCCTTTGCTATTATAATCCATCCACCTGACAGGTGTGGCATATCATGAAGCTGATTAAACAGCATGATCATTACACAGGTGAACCTTGTGCTATGGACAAAAGGCAACTTTAAAATGTACAGTTTTGACACAACACAATGTTACAAATGTCTCAAGTTGAGGGAGTGTGCAATTGGAATGGTGACTGCAGGAATGTCCACCAGAGCTGTTGCCAGAGAATTTAATGGTAATTTCTCTGGACGGTACGTCCAACTGGACCCAACCACAGACCACGTGTTGCCATGCCAGCCCAGGACCTCCACATCCGGCTTCTTCACCTGCAGGATGGTTTGTGGGGATAAATCATTCTGGCTGGGCCTGGCTCCCCAGTGGGTGGGCCTATGCCCACCATGGCTGCACCACTGCCCAGTCATGTGAAATCCATAGAGTAGGGCCTCATGATTTTCTTTAAATTTACTGATTTCCTTATGAACTGTAACTGTTACATTTTTGAAATAGTTGTAAGTTGCGTTTTTATATTTTTGTTCTGTATAGTTTATCTTAGAAACATGATAATTAAGTTTTACACCTATGTTAGGTTAAATACACACAGACGACATAGGCCACTGCATGATAGAGGAATGCAGACAACCCAATGACAAGTGCGAGTGACCGTTTGTGAAAGTATGCATTATCATCTTTAAAGAACTAGTAAATTGATTGTCAGACAGCGCTGCAGCAGAGTGTATTTTGTATTTTGGCCCCTTTTTCCAAATTGTTACGTTACAGCCTTATTCTAAAATTGATTGTTTTCCCTTGTTTGTTTCCAATGATTCCACATGCTTTATTTCATAGTTTTGATGTATTCACTATTATTCTACAATGTAGAAAATAGTAAAAAATAAAGCAAACCTTGGAATGAGTATTTGTCAACTTTTGACTGGTACTGTATAAATTAGCAAAAATGTCAACCTGTTTGTCATTATGGGGAGGATTTTTGTTGTTATTAATCCATTTTAGAATAAGGGTGTAATGTGGAAAGAGTCAAAGGGTCTAAATACTTTCCGAATGCACTGTACGTGGGTAGGCTATTCTAGCTAAATAGGATGACTAAAGACCGTTCAGTATGGGGAGAACAGAGAACATTAGATGATTTGCTGTTACTGCCTGAGATGAGATGACTTTACAGTTCTTTATTTGATAAAGTAATTCAATAAAACCAAGTAATACACACAACTGAAATATTTATTTAATGGTATTTTTTTTATGTGGACCTGACAGACAAAGGAATATTTTGAACGTTCACTATTTTAGGCTGGCATTTTCATTAAAACACAAATTTTAATGTCATTTCATAATGCGTTTTCATGTTTAAAATTTTTATTTTTTATGACTACCTCAAAGCCAAGATAGAATGCATAATGAGTAAGGCTGCAGCTCTCGTCAATATTGTATGAGCACAGAACATAAAGTATTACATCACTTCAGGGAAGATCATTCTACGGTGGTCTTCCCCCCAGTCCTAGCCCTCTGTAGCATGATCTTGGGAGTGCTAAGTTTTCTTCTGGATGTTATCTATATCTCTGACAGAGATGCTCATCTCTCGGATCTCTAGAGCATGGTATCACCCCAGCCATCTGGAGTTGGCGTGAGAGGAGGCTGGGAGCAGCAGGCCTTCAGTAATGAAGCCTCAGATGAGAGAGTAGCTCAGCAGTAGCGTCCTCCATTCTTTCTCTCCCAGGCTTTCAGAGAGTCACTAGAGCATAGGCTCAGCAGCTGTCATCTTCGCCATGGAGATCATATCCTCTACTTCTCAGTGATCTCAAACCTACAGTGAAGAGGAATGAGTAGTGGACTCGAAGCAGTGCGGATAGCCTGGTGGGGTGCCTCCACACTCCTAGTTAGGAGGGAGAAGGATACTGCCCTATGTACTCCAGGGAGGTTCAGGAGCCTGGCGCTACGTAGCTTCATTGGCTCCCTTAATCTCATGAAAGCTCAACATTCTGCCCTTGGAACGGTTCTCTATGCAGGATTGTGGGTATTTTCTGTGATGTCTGTCACAGGCATGGCCTGTACTCCTGTCCCTGGGGGGGGGCTCCAAAAGACATCAGACGCCATTTTCTGATTTTAGTGTTTAGCGTAACGTCAGCGGCTTCGCACTGAGTTCTGTGGTCACTGGAGCAAGATCATGCTCCAGCCATGACGTGAGTACCTGCACGGGACAGACCTGTCCTTTCCGGCAGTGGTGGGAAAAGTACTCAATTGTCATACTTGAGTAAAGGTAAAGATACCTTTTAACAGAAAATGACTCGAGTGAAAGTCACCCAGTAAAGTACTACATGACAAAAAATCTAAAAGTATTTGGTTTGAAATGGACCATCAAAAGTAAATGGAATTGCTAAAATGTACTTAAGTATCAAAAGTAAAAGTATAAACCATTTCAAATGTTGTATATTAAGCAAACCAGATGGCACCATTTTTTTTATTGACGGATAGCCAGGGGAACACTCCAACACTCAGACATAATTTACAACGAAGCATGTGTGTTTAGTGAGTCTGCCAGATCAAAGGCAGTAGGGATGACCAGGGATGTTCTCTTTAAGTGTTTGAATTGGACCATTTTCCTGTCAAAATGTAGCGAGTACTTTTGGGTGTCAGGGAAAATGTATGGAGTAAAAAGTACATTATTTTCTTTGGGAATCTAGTGAAGTAAAAGTTGGCAGAAAATGGTAAAGTACAGACCCCCAAAAATGACTTAAGTAGTACTTTTACTTAAGTACTTTACGCTACTGCTTTCCGGTGTATGGTGTGAAGTCCTGTGTGTGTGAGGTGGGGGCAGGCTGTTGACAGGACCTCTCTGTTGTGGATTTAGGAGATTAGAAACTGCGCCTCAGTGGTGCACAGCCAAATCCCCTCTGCCTGCTCTCCACCCCATACCAAGAGAAGGAGACGGGTTGGAGGGCGAGCCCTGGAAGCAGTGTGTCCTCTCTAGCTACCTCCGTCTCAGTCCTGACTAAATTCTCCCTGCGTGCTTCAACTACTCCTTTAGTGTTGTGTGCCCTGTCTCTTTGATGGTTTGTTGCAGTATAGTGTATATACAGTGCCTATATATCCTTATGTCACAGGGGAATTTTACAATGTTATTCAACCCTTTTTAAGTCACTGGTAAGGACTGGAATTGGGCACGGCAATTGTTCGAGGAGGACGCTCAGGGACTCACCACTGAGAGTGGGGGGGTAATGTAAGATAATGAGGTCTTGAGGGGAAGGCGGTTATAAAACGTGGTTGTTCCACCTCGCTATCTTAAAATAAACACACTAACTTTAAGTCACTCTGGATAAGAGCGTCTGCTAAATTACTCAAATGTAATTGTAAATAAGAGGAACACCCAGGCTTGTGTGTGCGTGCCCTCCCTTAATCTCCCATGGGCAGATTCTGCGTGTAGACCGAAGGACTGAATGGGATGCATGACATAACGAGCTGCATTTGTTATGTTTTTGGGGGTTTTCATCACTGGTTATTTGGACGTATCAGGTTTGGGCGAAGGCAGTGCTTAAACTGCTCCAGTGCGTCGATTGGAGGAGGGGGGCTGAGTTTCCTATTGCGAGGGTGAATACTTCGTTTTTGCCAGAGCTTTCAATTTCTAACCCGTATGAACACAGAAGTTAATCACGCATCTGACCCAAATGATGCGAGATTTCACTTCTGGATTAACAGAGATTATTGTTCCCTGCTCTGCATAAAGGTTCTCAGACAATACAATATAGACCTACTGTATGTATGAGATTCTAGTTAATCCCTAATATAATGGAAAGGAGTGTCACCTTTACATACATGATGATATAATATACAGTAAACCATTGCCTGGCTAGTGTTACTGACACAAAGTTAGTTCATAATCTTGAACCAAACTTGGATAAAGGCATGGAATTTCGTATCGATTGGTACAGCACAGGTTTGTCTTTCTTAGATGTATTTATTTTTTTGTAGGCATTTACAAGAGCAGGACCAAGGTTAGGCTAATGAGTCATCTATCCATTACCTAAAAGTATTTAACAGCCTGCCCTGTACTGCGACTGACGGGCTCTGCCGAGCACTAACTCTTCGATCACACCGACTGCGTCATTGCATTTTGGTACACCAGAATGACATTAATTTCCAATTAAACTCTTCATTTGACATTATTGTAGACTACAGGAATGGAGGACCGAGCACTCCCCCATTCTCATCGACTGGGCTGTAGTGGAGCAGGTTGAGAGTTTCAAGTTCCTTGGCGTCCGCATCACCATCAAACTAACATGCTCCAAAAACACCAAGACAGCCGTGAAGAGGGCACGACAAAACCTCTTGCCCCTCAGGAGACTGAAAAGATTTGGCATGGGTCCTCAGATCCTCAAAAGGTTCTACAGCTGCACCATCGAGAGCATCCTGACAGGTTGGCAACTGCTCGGCCTCCGACCGCAAGGTAATACAGAGGGTAGTGCATACGGCCCAGTACATCACCGGGGCCAAGCTTCCTGCCATACAGGACCTCTATACCAGGCAGTATCAGAGGAAGGCCCTAGAAATTGTCAGACTCCAGCCACCCTAGTCATAGACTGTTCTTTTTGCATTGCCCCCCCCCCCCCCCCCCCTCCTCCTCTGGAACGCTGCTGCTACTCTCTGTTATTATCTATGCATAGTCACTTTAATAACTCTACCTACATGTACATATTACCTCAATTAACTTGACAATGGTGCCCCCGCACACTGACTCTGTACCAGCACCCCCTGTATATAGCCCCGCTTTTTTTTGTTGTGCTGTTTTCTTAAAATTGAATTGTTGGTTAAGGGCTTGTAAGTAAGCATTTCACTGTAAGGTTTACACCTGTTGTATTCGGTGCATGTGACAAATAAAATGTGATTTGCCTTGCAGCATTGTTTTGCAGTGCGTTCAGTGTGGTGCATATGTTGGATTTGTCGAACGTATGCGTCAAACTGTATGCGTAGACGGCTTGACAGAAATGGTAGCAGAAGGTGAATTTTGAACTTTTGTTGCGTACATATCCAGATGATGCTGCGTACTATTTTGCGCAATGACGCTGCCGGTGTGATCCAAGCATAAGACCTGTCCTCTTCCCTACACTGCCAGACCATGCTAGTGTTCAGCAGCTTTTAAATTTTCACATCTCTTTGTGTTGAACGTTATTGTTCACCTGTCTGACTGACCCACTGTGTGCTGTTAAGGTGTCTTTATTTTGATCCCATACTGAACACAAATGACTCAGATGAACCAGCTGCTTGAACTAGCTCTGCTAGCTAAATGTATTTTATTGACACATCTCCAGTTACTGAAAAAGTGGGTGATAATGAGTGATAACGGTCTAACGCTCCCTTTTAAAGACATCTAGCCCCCATAATGCTTTCAACCCACTCAATGCCTTCCAATGTGCTCCTTATCACAAATGTGCTACCTGTGTACACGCAGATATAGAAGACGGGCAGTGTTCTTGTCTAGTGCAGAATGCTTGACCAGTCCGGTACCTGGGGGAAAATCCTCCTTCTGTGTAAGGCCAATGCCGTACACCCATTTTACTGTACTAATAGATTTAGTAAAGTGTAACGAAACGGTCATTCCATACCATGTAGGCCTATTTATTTGCATGTTATTTTTGCATTTAGCAAGTATTGCTGTTAGTCTGCTAAATGCCTATCGTTAATTATAGGAAAGAAAGAGCATGCTCGGCCTTGCTGTATTAGACAGTTCTGGACTCAGTCTGACTTTAGTTTTTTGATGATTTGTGTGTATCAAAATAGCCCTTCACTATCTATCAGTGAGCTGTTTCTTCAGTTCAGAAATGCATGGCCCTTCTGCTGGAGACGAGCCTACTGAAGTACACACACACACACACACACACACACACACACACACACACACACACACACACACACACACACACAAGCAGGCATACAGTTGCATACAAACATAATGGGGACTCAGACATGCTGACAAAAGGGTCTTAGAAAAGGGTACGGTCTAAAGCACACACACCCGGAGATTTAGATAATCAGAATACACACCCGTACATACGTTCTCTCTCCCCCACATTGACCCCTCCCTCCCTCACACCACAGTGGATCCATTCAGCTTAGATCACAATAGAGGCTCCTTGTGATTTGGACACATCCTGTAGCCCAGTAGAAGAGTGACCGTTGTGCCCCAAAGCCTGTCACTTCTTCTGGAGAGGGTGAGTGTGGGTGTCCGTCCTCAGGGTATATGTGCTGACCCACACAACACCAGTATCGACCTACAGTACACTACTGACCACAGCAGCCAGACCTATCTTATAACTCTATGCCTGTTGAGGCAGAGCTAGTTCTGTATCTCTGCAGGAAGGAAACACCCCCTGCTGCATCATTTTACATTGTTTAGCAAGAGTGTTACCAAAAACATACAAAACAAAAAGACAGTGGTTATGGCTATAGTGGTAGTACAGTAGCTTTCCTTGTTTATGTTTCCTTGTTGACCTCTAACCCTGACCTCTCCCGTGTCTTCCCAGCTGGACCTGAGCCAGCCCCTGGAGGAGCAAGGTCCCCTAGACGTCATCATCCACAAGCTGACCGACCTGATCCTGGAGGCTGACCAGAACGACACCCAGTCAGTCCTGCTGGTGCAGAGAGTGCAGGTGAGGGAGGGAGGGAGGGCCTGAGTTACAACAGCCAACAGTCTATGATTCCACAACACCACAGACAGATTTCACCACTACAACACGTCTGGTAATTAAAGTGGTTTTGCTAATTAGAGGGGGAAGTGGTCATGTATTTCTGTATCTCACAGGAACAGCCTGTGTTGTGAATGTTGTGCACTCATTTTGTGTCTCATCTTAGTGGGAACAGTTTGAAATGAATGCGTTTTGAAGTGTGAGGTGTGTGTGGTGATGGTTGCTGTGTGTTTGTTCTTGTGTGGATCGATCTGGCAGTGCTTTAAAAGGTGTTAGATGCGGTCTCCATCCATGCCACCCTTTTCTCGCCCTCCTCCTCTGTCTCTGGATGACTCAGAGGGCTCTGTTGTCGTGTGCAGAGTCACGCAGTCACGCCATCCTCACTGCCAGGGACTGAGACTACGCTGCTGTTGACTGCTTATTTGGAAAGGAAAGATGGGGATGTTCAAAAGGGACAGATAATCAACAGAACAAAATGCTTCTCAGATTTGTTTATATATTAATCTTAATGTCACATCAGCACGCAATGTTCAGTTCCTTTCTTTTATGCCATTTTAAAAGTGGGGATCAATCAATCAAATTTATTAAATTTTATTTTTATTTTTTATTTTACATCAGCTGATGTCACAAAGTGATATATACAGAAACCCAGCCTAAAATCCCAAACAGCAAGCAATGCAGATATAGAAGCAGGGTGGCTAGGAAAAACTCCCTAGAAAGGCAGGAACCTAGGAAGAAACCTAGAGAGGAACCAGGCTCTGAGGGGTGGCCAGTCCTCTTCTTCAAGCCTGTTGTACCTGTCAGTAGAGCCAGTCAAGGACCCCACCTCTTGAAATGATATCGATCTTGGTTGCAGATGACTAGGATGGTTGAAAGGGAGGGTTGCTTAACAACTGTTGATTTGATCTCCACTCCCTCCTGTAGGTATTTTATGACTCAGAATATCCCCATCTTGCTGTGTGAAGGCATAGTAATTATTGCTATCAGAGACGCTACGCAGCAATATAACAAGCAGTTGGCGGGCAGGTTTTCTTTCAGGGAGATTAGAATTTAACTTTGACCCTGCCAGTGAACGTCACATATAGCCTTGCATTTAGTCAGTCCGTCATTCAGTGGCATGGAAATAAACAGCATTAAATCAGAACTGTCACTGCATCCTGTAGTGTAGGGAATGAGGACTTCATTGTGGAAACGTAGCCTGATAGTTTGCATACCTTCTTTTGACTATAACTGAATTAGATTTTCTCTAACTGTGCAAGGCTTTGTTTACATCTTAAAGGGCATCAACCATATCCTGTGGATTTCGTGCTTCTACACCTGCATTGCTTGCTGTTTGGGGTTTTAGGCTGGGTGTCTGTACAGCACTTCGAGATATTAGCTGATGTACGAAGGGCTATATAAAATAAACTTGATTTGATTTAGGTGAATGTGGTATTCTTTTCCTTAGAGGACTTGTAGGGGGAAATACCACAACTGCCTTCTATTGCAAAACAGGCAAACACAGCTAGTGCTTGTTGATTGTGAAGAATACCATCAATAAACACTTGGACTTGCGTGGCCTTCAAGTATAGGCCTATGAATTGGGTTATACATAATTAATATGTTGGCCTGTTTCATTTGCAAATGTACAGTTAACTGCCAAAATAAAGGAAACACCAACATAGTGTTTTAAAAGGGTGTTGGGCCACCACGAGTCAGAACAGCTTCACTGCACCTTGGCATAGAGTCTGGAACTCTATTGGATGGATGCGACACCATTTTTCCACCAGAAAATGTTCTGTTGGTGGTGGAAAACACTGTCTTAGGCGCCACTCCAGAATCTCCCTTAAGAATTAAATTGGGTTGAGATCTGGTGGCTGGATGTCCATGGCATATGTTTTACATGGTTTTCATGCTCATCAAATCATTCAGTGACCGCTTGTACCCTGTGGATGGGGGCATTTTCATCCTGGAAGAGACCACTCCTATCAGGATAGAAATGCTTTACCATAGGTTGAAAGTGATCGCTCAGAATGGCTGTGTATTTATTGGCGTTTACCTTGCCCTCTGGCGCCTACACCAACGAGTGTGCTCTCGTACTCCCTTAAGACCTTCGCTTGAAAAACTTTTAAAAAGCGGCAATAGTACCGTTTGTCCATTTTGAGACACCATAGTGTACAGTATACACTTCCTCATAATCAAAATTGATCTAAAATGACTCAAGAAATCTGTCATTTAATTTTGACTCTTTTTGCTGATGAGATCTTAGTCGTGCAATTTTACATCTAGCTGAGATGTTTGGTGAGGTATTTCAGTGAAAAAATGTGCATGTAAACGAGCAGTCTCTCGTTGAATGACAACAGACTTTTATGAAGAATCCTTACTGTTGACCAAGCACAAATGAAGTGGCATAGACTTCGGCTACCGATTTTGGCTTGCCTTGAAGAAGAAAAATGTGTACCCGAATGTCGTCATATATGGACAAAGTCTTCGGAGCTGTTTCAGCTGTTTCAGCATGTGGTCGCCTTAATGGGTTGAGAGGACCTAAACCATGCCAGGAAATGCACCCCACACCATAAGAGCCGCCAGAACCCTCATTTACGAAAGTGTTTCCTTTTATGGCAGCTACCTGTAGGTTTATGTCTTTCTCCATTATTACCTAGCACACTCTGCCACACTCAAATCCCCATGGAGGAATCCACTGTCTGTCCCACCCTTTTTTCTCTCACACACATTTGTAGGACATTTTTTATATATTTTGTTTTAGCAAATTGATGGCCAAAATTCAGAGGAGTTGTCAGTTCTTTTAAACCACTGGAAGATTGGTTTGGCTTTAGTTTTTGATGGCAACATGTTTGTCTTATGTAACCACACTACTGTTTTGATCAGCGCTGGCAGGAGTCATACTCTCCACAGATGGATGTTCAGTCTCAAGGAAAATAGATTGTGTAGGCAGTCATTTTTGTTCCTGTGTGTGTGTGCATGTATGTTTGTTAGGCTACATTAGACCTCTTTGCCTTTGTCTAAAAATGTATTTACGGAAAAATGAGATTTCACTGGGGGGGGGGGGGGGGGGGTGTTGACTCTTTTGCATAATGTTTAGGCCAAAGCATCTGCCAGTGTTGAAGAGTAGCTAAAAGACTGACATGATGACAGGCTGGCAGGAAGAAGGACTGTGCAGAGAGGTGAGAGTGGGAGATGGAGGAGGGAGATGGCTTGGAGAGGAGGATGGAGTGTAGAGACGAGGAGGATAGAGAGATGGGGGTGTGGTTATATAAATCAGGAAACCTCACGCTGACCTAACAGCCTGCCATGCAGGGCACAGTGATGACACACCACAACACAGTGGACATGAAGGAATGAGCAGGGTACCAAAATGGAAATACACATGAGCCCTGTCCTACTGTGAGGTATAAGTGTTGCACAGGGTCCAGACTGCCTACATTAGCTGTGATGTGTGCTCCCTCATAATCTCCCGTGTGTGTGTGTGGCGCCTCCTTTCAGGACTACATTGAGGCCCACCCTGAGACCATCGTGCTGGATCCCCTCCCAGCCATCAGGACCCTGCTGGACCGCTGCAAGTCCTACCAGCTCATCCACAGGATAGAGGACTGCATGCAAGGTAGCCACACACGCAACACTGGCACTGCCTCGCACTGGTATGATTTAACTCCCAATATCCCCAGTGCCACTGCCAGTCCTAGACCGCAAAAGATCCCATAGGAGTGTCTGTGGGAATTTTTGAGTGAGTTATCTGTTGTGTCAAGGATTGGTTGTGATAACAAATCGTTTTGATTTAGTTTCTGAGACAGTGACCAGGAGATGGTGGTGTGACGTATTTCAGCGGTGGATCGTGTCACCCTGTAGTTCAATAATATCATGTTGTGCTTCCTACCAGGTGCTTTATGCAGGCACTAGAGGAGCATAACTCTCACTACGACAGCACCATCCCTCCTCTCTCCCCTCTGTGAACCCCTAGTGAACCTGGCTCCTGCCTCTACCAGAGTGTGTATTGGTTCCAGTGATGGACTAAAGCTGTATTAGCTAGAGGAGGCTGTCATCCAGCAGGCCAGCAGCACCTAGATCTTCTGTCACAGGAACCATATGGTCCCCAGTGGGCTGGCTGTGTAGCCTGTCTGGGTCCAGAGACTGGAGCAGAGCAGTGGAATGATGGCACATTAACAACAGAGCTTTTCTCTACTGTAAACACACATGTGACTCATCTGCTGTTCATTTACTGAGAACATGGCATGGGACATAAACCTGGAGCCATTACACTTCTGTACTCGCACGCACCAGGTGGAGTGCGTGCAGGTGGAGAGAGAGACGGAGACTGAAAGAGTGTGTGTGCGCATGTGTGCCCTCTTGAGTACACATTTTTTGTGTGTGACGTGTACTGTACACGTGTGTAGTTGTGCAGTGCTTGTGGGTGGCATGTTCAGCTACATGGAATGATTCAGTGTAACCCTGGGTCAGAGGAATAGATCAGAGATGTCTCCGAATGTAAAGTGGCGTCAGTTGCTTAAAATAGAACACCGAAAATTGCATTGTTTTTTTCTCCCAAATAGACATGTTGGTGGTTATGTAACAAGGTCTGTAAGCTGTCTGAATTTAGGAAAGCCTCTGTGTGTCCTATGGGTTCACACGACTATGTGGGCGGGGGGGGGCTTACTCATTGGACATGGTTGGATAAGGGGCCTGCTATAATGATGTGATGCATCTGCTATTGAGTGACTGAAGTGGTGAACCTTTTGAATACTCCTGATGCTGTACTTTTCACCCAGAAGATTCTGGAAGGTTGGACTGGGATGTTGAAATATAAACCGTCAGATCGCATTACAACATGACAAGAAGAAAACTGTTTGATCGTGAATTAAAGTGTTTCTGTAGTCAATAGTGCTGAGCGATTAACCGAAATGTAGGTTATTCTTTAGTTTTTTTTACTAATTGACCGTCGGTTAAGTTATTAGAATTCCATTTAGCTCGATGTGCAGTTTATTTAGAGAGAAATCAGATCAAGTCTGAACTGTGCGATGTAGGGAATTGTAGTTTCCAACAGGCCAATATTCTACATAGTTTAGTGCATAAAAGTGGTAATTAACTACAATGACCATAATCCTTTGCGCGCAGCTGCTTTAACTTGTCCGCTCTGTGAGGAGCAGTCACTGAGAGAAGAGTGAACACTTGATCGAGAGGGATGGAAAGCAGTTGCTTCGCGAGCCCGAAAATATATGAGCTAAGTGATTGATAGTTGGTATTCAGCAGTCATAAAAGTATGCCTTATTTATTTTTGAAGAACTACTAAAATTGTGATTCAGACAGCATAGGCAGCAGCGCTATAGAGATGAAATGACAGTCATCAAATAAAACACATTTTTGATTAAAGTAATGTGAATAAATTATGCCGTAATGGTCAGTCATTACCACCATGGGACTTTTATTAATTGTTTTATTCAGTGTTACAACATTTAACCCACATAATGCACAATGCAATTAATGTAAAAAATTTTTTACAGAAAACCGTGATTTATTTATTTTATTATCGAGCCGAAACCAAAGTGACCTGAAATGACTCAGCGCTAGTCGTCAACAACCATGGCTGGTGCTGGTGGGAGCATGGAGGGGAGGGTTGTTGTTGTAGCAAAGATTTTCTATTATATTGACAAGATAGTTGTGACCGCTCTAACAATGGAAATTAAATACATGTCGAAGGTGGAGGCAAGATCAGGTGGGACCATTCTAGCCAATGAGAGGGCAGATGCGCGTGTGAACAACAGGCACAACGCCGATGTACAGTTGGTGCGTCTACTTATCAATGCATTCGTAACAACCGAACCATTACGGAACTTCTGTTTGACCAAATAAGCCTCATGTAGCAAATTAGGAATTACATTTTTTGTTCACCAAATTTGACACTCATGGACCTCTACAAAAAAATTCCTCACTTCGTGATCTTATTTTGGTGGACAGATTTTGTCTGGCGTGAAACCTCTTCTCCTCTTCCTGTTTGGTTGTAATGAGAGTGGAAAGTCCAAAGTGCACACTCTGGCACGGCCACTTCCTCCTCCTTATCAGTGGAGACCATGTAGCCCCAGTGCAGTGCTGGCTGCCCAGTACCAGAGGCTGCGGAGAGCCTGCCATGGTCAGAGGGCTGCCTGAGTGGCTGAGAATAGTACTCAATGGGAGGAAACACTAGAGCTTTGTGCTTGTTTGTGTGTAAGCTGATACATGTTAAACTTCTATAACTGTACCTGGAGATCAGTAGACAGCCCTGTGAAATGTTTGCCTAACTACACAGGGGTTAGTCCTCCTGGTTCCATTAGTCTCCTCTACACCACATGACTCATTGTTCCGCTCATCAGCTTTCCAGAGTGTTGTCGAAGTCTGTTTTGGCAGGGCGGTTGTTTACTTTAGGTGGTGGAATCCACTCTTTTCCGTTTAGAAGTCAGCATTGCTGCCTCGATATTTCACTTGGTGTTTGTAAAGATGGCAACAGTCGTCAGGCTGTACAGCGTGAAGGATCTCATTCAGGGTGCTCTTCGTCTTGGTATTTCTTTTCCACTTCAAAAGAAAGGGACTGTGACTAGGACACCCTTAAATGAACAGATGTTTTTGTGGAATCAAACTGAACCAGACTCTTGAGGTATTTGTTTAACCAGACTATGGTAGTGCTTTGTTATGTGGGGAGTATTTGGTGTCCACATAAATCCTATGTTTCTGTGGTTCAAACGCGACCAACAATAACAAGTGTCCTGCTGATGCAAGAAGTCAATATTTATACAAAGGCTCATCAGATGAAAGAAAAAGAGCTGTGGAGGGACTGCTGAGGACCGCACAGACACATCCAGGCCCAGCCCATCCCCAGCACAGATTAGTCAGCATGGGCTGAATAAAAACCACTAAGATTGATTGCCTTGCTTACATAAAGACTGCCTTCAAAGCAGTTCACTGTTCCTTTATGGACCTGTTCTGTTTGATTGATCTGATGAAGTTAATCAAGACGTCAGCGGAGGTGCTCTACGACGCCGTGTTGAAGATGTTGTTCTCTCACAAAGATTAATGGATCATTTTATTTTTACTGTAAACTCCTTACAGCGGGATATGGAGAATTATGGGTTTACTTGCAGGGCACACAGAGTTTGGAGTTCAATTTGAAATATTGAAAACATCCCTGGTTTGGCTCTGAGCAAGGGAATAGAAGAGGAGCTGGTAATACTAGGAATGTAGCCTTAAATAGCAACATTTAGATTTCAATCTACTGTTAACACTGGACTTGTACCAGTATAGGCCTACTTGGTAATCCTTTGATAATGCTGATAATAACTTTTGCAAAGAAAATGTGAAGGTCAGTTTCACCTGTGGCTGCTTGCCTTTATAGAAAGAGTTCACCAGTGTCCGGTATGAACATTCCAATCAGCCAGGCCTCCTTAAGACTGTCGTGTTTTTTCCCTTAAGGATCAAACCCTATTGATAACATCCTTTTAAGATGAGAATCTCTCATTTTAATTGGGTGTTTTGTCATGGTAGTATTGGGTCTGGTATAGTACTGTCCTACTCCAGATCCCCAAACTCTGAGCGGTTCCACAGCGTCAGGCCAGCCAGTGGTGTATGCTGTCTGCTTCGAGTCGGACTGACGTCCCGTAAACGTCTGCTGAGTGCACACAGTGTTTAGACAGAGGAGGAGATTGATCCCCTGCACTCAGAGCCAAACGGCCAGGGCCAAGCACGACACCAACGCATAACATACAGACCGTGTGCTTCACTCACCATCACCACCATCCTCATATCCTCTCTAGTCTCTCTTTATCTGGGCCTGATGCTTCCAAATGGCCCTTTTTTTTTACTTTTTTTGCTCAAGTCACGATCCACAGGTATGGGAACATGTGATGGCGGTCTTTTTGGATTTAAAGTCAGTTTTTGTTCTCACAGTTAAAATACATGTTGGGTCTTTGGATTGTTTTTGAGTGACGTTAGTCCGACATTACTATCCCCTCCCACAACAACAGCAGTGTGTGTGAATTCCGAGCTCAGCTCAGTTGGGTGATGGGTAAACCCTCCAGGCCTCTGTCTCACTCATCACGCCACACTCCTAGGCTGCTGCCACGTCTCCATTGATAGCCACTGACAGAACAGGAGCACCACAGACAAATACAAGTTAAGGAGCACAATCACATTTTGTCTTGTATTAACAATCAAGTGATGTTTGTGCCTAGGTTATTTTAATGTTGTATGTTTAGCTACCTTAAAATCAATCTGAAAGCATTCTATACTTACGCATTTCTTTTAACTTGTATTCGTTAAGTTGATCCTTCTATTGTTATTAAATGTTCTGTTGGTGATTTATTGCTTCCTTTTTGTTGATTATTCTAACAAAAGACAGCCTGTTTTTAAGGTTTGTTTTGATAAGAACCTACCCTATCCGTATTAGGGGATTGTGATTGGACCTATATGTAATGTAGCCAATCTCATGCTGAACAACTGGGCTGGCAATATGGGAAGCGGACCCATGGCTTTGACACCTTGGTGATCCCCCTACTTCCTCCAATCACCCCTCCCCTCCTGAGTCAGCTGCTCATGACTGCCTGGGCGATCACTCCCTGACTGGTCTGAAGCGCAAGTCATCTTGTGTAGTGTATGTAAAGATGGTGGATAAATGAAGCTGTTTACCTATGAAAAGAATATAGTTAATTGACTGTGTATGAACCAGAAAGTGAGATTTGTCTCTACCTTTTCTGTCTTTGATGTATGCTCTCCACATCCACAATGTGATCATTGAGCTGTGTGTCTGTGCAGCCTATCTGCGACCACAGCTCAGCAGCATTCAGTGGTGTAGCCACTAGCCAGTGAAATACAGTCCTGTGGGTTTCACCTGACCTCAGCACAACTCACCGGAAGCACCGACATCACATTGCCCACACAACACAAACACTGTAGTGTTTCTATTGTGTTTTTGTCATCAGCAGCAATATGCCAGCGCTTGTTTTGGCCCCGACACTGATTTTCTGTGTCAAACGAGCTGCCTTATCTCCGATACCCAGGAAATTACTGCAGAGCCCCAGAACTTTAATATAGCAGAGTTCCAGACTGCGACCATTTAGTTGCATTTTGCGACCCTTTGACTTGGCTGTGCAAGTTAAAACTATGATTTGGTTGAACAGTACACCTAAAATAAAGTGCTTTAATTTCTGCCATGAAAGAGCCTACCCTGCCCCTGCAGTGCCCGTTTTGCTGTGGCCGTCTGGCTTCTGTGGCCCACTCCCTCTCCCTCCAGCTGTGGACTCTATTAAGAGGGTGAGAGAAATGCGTTATTTCAAAATAAGTTGTGGGTAAAACACTAACACAGTTTTGAAAACAGGTATGCTGTTTTCTAGCTGAAGAGAGGAGGGTTTCAGCTTTATTAGGGGTATTATTATCATATTATGAACATCTTTTTTTGAAGTAACGGATGTTTCTGGTATGTCTTTGAAATGTGGCTCACGCGAGCTGCACATTGGCCATTTGCAAAATCAGAAAATTCTGGATCCCTGTTTTGACAGAAAAATATAGCCACAAAAGCCTAATTGTCAACCCAAAATTCATGGGAATCACTGGTTTATCTTGCACATAAAAATACTTCAATCATACATTCCTGCTTGGACATGTTTGACAATTTTTTATTTTTTATTTAATCATACTATGATCACTCCGTAGTATTTTTTTCAATAAAGCTCCGTGGATGACTTTAAAAAAATGACGACTTTGTTCTATTGCGTTACGCCAGGAGAACATTTTTGGTGCGTTCAAAAAAATGGACTGGTGCCACCAGGGGAAAACGTTAGTCTGGAGCCCTGTAACGGCTTACACGAGGTCAGATTTACTGTGTTCTACCTGCAGGATGTTTGTCCGTCATATCCTGGGATGGTAGAACCTCTTACTTCAAGTCTTATGAGAGGAGATGGAGAAACAGCCACCGCTGCAGGCCACTATGTAAACAATGAGAATGAAGCTCTGATTCGATTCTCCAAAGTGCTACACAGTCTGTGACAAGCACTCCCATCCTGAGTATGTGTACTGTGCATGTACTGTATGTACACCTGTCTGGTTTTGGAAGAGCTGTGGACTTGTCCGGTGTATGTTGTCTGTCGGTCTAGTAGTCTTTGTTATTTTCTGTCTGGTCCTTACCTATGTGTTGTCTGGTGCTGTGGCGTCTCTGGGCGGAGCAGGCCAGACAAGGTTGGCAGCTTCCTTGTTTATTTATTTGAACAGGAGCCTGTTCTCCTCTCTACCTCCTCTGCTCCTCCCTCAGGTGGCAGCTGTGTGTTTTTGGGTTCTCTAATCCAACTGTATAAAGGAAGGGAGTGACGACAGGGTACTGACACGCACACAGGTGGTGTGTTTGTGTATGTGTGTCTAAAATTGGATGGCCTTCTGCCTCTGTTATCAGATGACAAGTAGCTCTCGTCTGTGTTTTGGCTGTGTGAGTAGGGTATGTTTGGCGTCACAGGTATTTAAAAAAAAACTAGCCATCTGAGAGAATACGTCAGTCGGTGTGTTTTGAGTTTCTGTGTGCGTGAGAGTCTGTTCTTGGATAGTCAGGCTGAAACAAAGAAGGACTTCTGAATGACATGCTTAGGGATTTTTTTCCTTCAACAGATTCACTGATATTAAGATGGGGTTTTCCTTCCTAGTTCCTACTCTCTTACTCATATCCTTTCCTTCTTCTGTCTCCCCTCCCTCTCTTCATCTCCCTTCCTCACTAGATGAAAGAATCTGCTCTCCCCCGTTCATGGTTCTGAACACAGAGTGTGGTCCAGATACACTGGAGAAGATTGAGAAGCATGGACTCACTTTCCCATTTAGTAAGTCCCTCCCTTTCCTGTTTGATAGAGGAAGAGGAATTGTCACTTGACCCAGATGATTACACAGGGTCCTTCCTCCTCCTAGCTTTGTAGGGGTTGACATTAGGAAACAATTTGTAGTGAGGGGAAAACTGCCAAACACTGGTTTTAGTATCCACACATTAGCTACACAGCAATTAGTTTATTATTTAGGAGAGTGGCGTGGTTTAATCCTGATATTACTTTTCAGTGTTGAACTATAAATATCTTGGTTTAACTTCTGGAAGTTAATTTTTAGCTTAATTATTTTCAAACCCTCTGCTATTTTTAAGCCACCTTGTATGTCCAATTTACCAAGCTTTCTTTTCTGCTGACATCCATTTATGGAGAGGGGGTTTTGAAAGTTGTGGTCAGTGTAAAAATAACCCACTGTCATCTTGTGACGGTCATGTTTTTTCTCAACACGGATGCCATTGGGGAAGTGTGGTTTCCTCACAAGCATTTTCAACCTGTTCTTCTTCCTCTCCCTCCATCTCTCAGTTTGCAAAACACGAGTAGCCCATGGAACCAACTCCCACGAGGTAAGAGCCACCAGGGTCATGGTGGGGAAGGGGGATACCTAGTCAGTTGCACAACGGAATGTATTCAACTGAAATGTGTCTTCCGCATTTAACCCAACCCCTCTGAATCAGAGAGGTGCGGGGGGCTGCCTTAATCGACGTCCACGTCATCATCCCCTGGGTAACAGTTGTTGGTTAACTGTGTTGCTCAAGGGCAGAACTGCAGATATTTTTTTTACACCTTGCCGGCTCAGGGATTCGAACCAGACCTTTCGGTTACTAGCCCAACGCTCTTAACAGCTAGGCAACCTGCGCTTAGGGTCACAGATTAATCAAACCCTCGATCGTTAGCTAAATCCCTGTAATCCATTAGTGTCTCTAACTAAATAATCATTTAACACATCAAACACTCTACAGTTCTCTGTCAGCCCAATCAATAGCCGCTTCTCCGTCCGCCCATATGGTCAACATTCATATATGTGTATGTCATTGAACCAGTCAAGTCTGTGGAAACGGGCTGGATGAATGTTATGGTATATGGACAAGTTTATGAATGAAATGAGATTAACTGTATTGATGACCTCTTCTCCCTCTCCACAGATGGCCATCATCTTCAGTGAGGAGGACCTGAAGGATGTGAAGCCTCCGTGTGTGATCCAGAGCTTCATCAACCACAACGCGGTGCTCTACAAGGTGTTTGTGGTGGGGGAATCCTACACACTGGTGGAGAGACCCTCCCTCAAGAACTTCCCCGCTGGACCAGCAGGTGAGGAGGACCCAGGAGACTGTCTATTTATGGGCACACAGCGTGCCATGCTGAGGAAAGCCTACAGCCCTGCTGTCCTCCTAACAGGCCCAATAAAATACCTCAAGGCTTTTAAACATCTTTAAGACTGGACTCCCACTCTCTTTAAAAAAAAAAGGGAGTGCAGTGGATTTGGTTGTTTATAAATGTTGGTCAACTTGTTTTTTCTTTGATTTCATCCTCTAGAGGAAGAGCGTGGTGTACAGTCAGATTGATATCTTATTCCTGTATGGCAACCAGTTGTTTTCGATACCAAACGTCATGAGGCAATCGGAGCATTGATTAGGCTGAAGTAATCTGAATGTGGACCTTTGCCCTGACAGAATAAGCTGCACCATTTGCATCCACTACAGTAAAAGCCCTCATGCAAACCAGTCTGGGCTTCAGCGGAATCGTTGTCTTTTACCTTCTGAAAGAGACTAGGGTCATCCCTGTGTGCTGCAGTAAAGTGCCCCGACCGGCCACAAACGCACCACACCTATGCTACTGTATACACAGCGTGCCGTCCAGGGCATTGGCCAGGGCGTTGTCCAGATTTAAAACAAACCCGCACTATGTATAGAGCAGACAAAATGGATTATAAACAATGGGAGGTAGAGAAGGGAGGACTGGGTTAGGTAAGGAGAGAGGGGTTGGGTGTTTAAGCACCTCAGTGTTGTGAAAGAGGGCCTGGTGTCAGGAGAAGATAAGGTCCCATCCCACCGCCCACGCTCCCAGCAGAGGTGATATGTGCCTAGGGGTCTTTCCTTCAGCTTTCCTGGGAATGATTTGTGTAGCTAACGCTTCCAGTATTACCACACCCTGGTAGTTCGAGGCCCTGGGCTCGTTTCGGACAAAGTCCTGCTTTACTTCAATCCTTCCTCACCCTCTCCTTTATAAAGCCATCGCTTGGTGTTAATGATTACAAATGTGTGCCTTGTAGCGAGGTTCTAACAAGACAAATGGATTACTCCCTTTACATTGGGTAGGGCAGGGAAATCCCTGCGCTGAGTCAGACCAAATTACCAGCCATATCCCTATTACCAGCTACATGACTGGTAATGGGGATATACATTGTGTACAAAACATTCTTGAAACTGTTGAGCGTGAAAAACCCAGAAGCATTGCAGTTTGAAGTGGATTTAAAAAGTGACCTCTAAGGGTTCATAGCTGTCACCTGGGGTGTCTGTCATGGAACGAGTCCGTAACGTTTAGTACACTCAGTTTATTAAGGCCATTGAAATGGAGTGATGTATGACCATTACAAGTAGGAGTTGTGTGCGTAAGATATGTCTTTTTTTGCCAGACATTGAGTTTATTTTCATGTGTTAAATCATCCAAATTCTTCATCGTTAGGCTTTACTTTGGCTTTAGTGTTTGTTTTTATAATGATTAGAGATGGTTAAGATAATTGAGCATAATTGATACATATCCACTGTCTGTATCAACCAATGTGAAGAATGAATGGATCTTGCATGCTTGTTGGAGGGAATAGAGCACTCCTCTAACACTCAAACAAAAATATTATTCATGGGATTTCTGGTCAAGTAATCTTAAGTACACATGCACGCAAGGCCAACGGCAGCTAATATACGCAAGCCTAGAATTTATTTGATGTTAACATCACTGTCTATTTTTTATTGCGCGGAATCTTCCCATTAGTGCACTTGAAGTTGAATGTGATACTGGTACCACTTCATTCATTGTTTATGGCTGCTCCTGTGCCTTTGTTTCCATCAACCAGTGGACTTTGCTGGACATTTGTTGCTCAAATGAGTTTTTGCTACCTCCTAGTGCCTGAGATGAGAACTGTACACCCATAACAAATAGTTCAGTAGATGTAATGTGTTATCTGACTAAAGTACATGTTTTCTCCATTACAGACAGAAAAGCAATTTTCTTCAACAGTCATAATGTATCAAAGCCAGAGTCCTCTTCAGACCTGACCTCTGTAAGTGCAATACATTAACATACTTAAAATCATATCACCTATATCTGTTTAAAACCAGTGTTATTAAATGCTCCTAGTTCAGTAGACTCAGACTTAGTCATCTTCCTGCCACAGAGGGACAACGTGGAGGGGGTGTCCCAGCCACCCAGTGATGATGTCATCAGAGCGCTATCCAGGTCCTTGCGACAGGCGCTGGGCGTGTCCTTGTTTGGCATCGACGTCATCATCAACAACCTCACGGGCCAACACGCCGTCATCGACATCAATGCATTCCCTGGTGAGTGGTTTGTTCCTCTGCCGTAGGGAATAGGAGTAGATGTGTGTTTCTGTCATTCATACTCAGTTTTACCATCTCTACCAGTATGTCATTTCAAATCTTTGAGAGATTGCTTTAAGGCATTGATAGCCTGCGTGACATGGTCTTGCTTGGAGACGGAGACTAGGTGTCTCGAAGAGAGTAAGCTCAACAATGATGTCACCAGCAGTCTTAAATGAGCATTGAGCATGCTCAGAGGCGAGTCTAGCATGCCTCTCTTGACTAGGGCCGTCGCTATGGTAACACGGTTCTCGGGTTGCACTCTGTTGCCACCTTTAACGGTTGGAGTGTGAGGAGAATGGTACTGAGCTAATCCCTACTCTCTCAAACATTCACCCTTTGTGCCTCAAGGACAGAAGCTAGGCAGTCAAAATACAAGCAAGAAGTCCTAAAATAAGACAATTATATTCTTTAGTCTTTCATTCATTTACCTCTACTGTACTTTTACCATCAGCTGCCCTCTGTATTGGAGGTGGGATATAAGCATCGGTAAGCCATGTCTCAAGGCTCACCCTCTTCTCTCCAGGTTACGAGGGTGTCCCAGAGTTCTTCAACGACCTCCTGACCCACATCACCAGTGTGCTTCAGGCTCACTGCCCCGACAGCCCCCCAGCCAGCGGGCAGCCCAAAAGCCTGGCATCCAGCCATAACCCCAGCGCTACGGTGCCTACAGCCCAGACCCCGGAGTCCCCAGGCTGCTGCAGCATGCTGGGGAAGGAGGCCAGCAGCAGCCCCTGGATCGTGGAGGGGGATGGGAACCTGAAAGGCCCCCGCCAGAGACTGGGCTGTAACTCAGCCATGTCCCCCAACTTCCAGCAACACTGTGTGTCCACGATAGCCACCAAGGCTTCCTCCCAATGACTGCCATCCTCTTCCCCCTTAGCCCCCACCCTGTTCTAACCGCGAACAAAAACAGATGATGATAATGGTGACGATAATGAATAATAATCATAATAATTATGATATTAAGTATAATATATCTGTAATCTAAAACCAACTTTTTCTATGTAGATCTTGATGGTGATTGGGTCTTTGATCTTTTCTTTTCTGCCTTTTGGATTTTTTTTATTTTGTTTAATAAGACTTACAGTAATGTGAGCTTTTGGGAACTCTGCTTGCTTAATTGCTGATTTAGTTTCTCTCTGTGAAATCTCTAATCAAGTGGTCCACATGAGGTGGTTGGGGGACTAGCCATGGCCTGACCTTTGACTGCAGCAGTAAAGAAAAGGGCAATTAAACATATGCTCCAGGCACACAGGCACATTCACACATTTCCTGCATTTAAACTCACTAGTGATGTGTGTCTGAATGCCACTCTGTCATGTGTGGTTAGGGTAGAAGGGATGTATGGCTAGAGGATTGTCTGTATTCTAATACTCCTCCACTGGTTTGGACCAGCTGCCTGAGCTAACTGACTTAAAGCAGAAGAGCCCACTGTCATTTCCAAAGTTGCAAGAAAGTCATTGGGATCTTGGTGGACATTAGATTAGGGCTGGGCGATATCTATCGTCTTTTAAGGTATACCGGTATGGATCCTCATACCAGTATGGATTTTTACAAAACCGTCTAACACGTCAAACTCATTCAACGGAGGGTCGAGTGTCTGTGGGTTTTTGCTCCTCCCTTGTACTTGATTGATGAATTAAGGTCACTAATTAGTAGTGGGGTGGCAGGTAGCCTAGTGTTTAGAGCATTGGGTCAGTAACCGAAAGGTTGCTGGATTGAATCCCCGAGCTGACAAGGTAAAAATCTGTCATTCTGCCCCTGAGCAGGGCTGTTAATTCACTGTTCCCCGGACGCCAAAGACGTGAATGTCGATTAAGGCAGCCACCCCCCCCCGCACCTCTCTGATTCAGAGGAGTTGGGTTAAATGCGGAAGACACATTTCAGTTGAAGGCATTCAGTTGTACAACTGACTAGGTATCCCCCTTTCCCCTAGTAAGGAACTCCCCTCACCTGGTTTTCTAGGTCTTAATTGAAAGGAAAAACTAAAAAGCGGCAGACATTTGGCCCTCTGTGGAATGAGTTTGACACCGAGGTTCTATAACGAGCTGTTGATACAGTGCTATATAAATGAAAAGTTGGACTACTTCACTGTCAGTGTTGTCCTAGTTTGGTTGTGTATATAACAATCAGCATGGAGAAATGTTTTTGTTGGTTGCCATACTAGGGTCATGCACTACTCATAAAACATATTCAGAACTTTCATTATTCAGAAACAAAAAATCTGCCAAATACCACCATACCATCAAAATCGGGAAAGATATTGTGATAATATATATTGCCCAAATTGCCCAGCCCTACATTAGATACAATTTAAATTGAACGCTGTTTACTTTCTTGTGTGCCATCTTATTGGCACGGCTCTTGTCATGTCAATTTCATAGTCTTCACAACTACAGAAAATATTTTATTTATATCAAAATATATGTAGCACGAAAGTCTGAAAATGCCTGAATAATCCTTTTGATCACACCTGATTTATAAACATTTGTCAGCAGTAAAAGGAAAAAAATAAAAATCTCTGTTCATGTGACCAAGTTAAATATGGATGTTTATAAAGGCCTTTGAGTGTTTATGTCAGATGTGGTTGAGGTTTATACAGGTGTTTTATGCAAGTACTAAGAAGTCCATGTCCCTGCTTCTCAACTTGATTTGCGCTCCTCCAGCTGAAAGATGAGGATCACATTCCGTTTGTATATGTGGGTGTTTTCAAGAAGAATTCCAGAATTCCAATGCTTTAGTGAAAATAATCTGACTGTCACACAGTACTGTTTTATGGACTTGAAATGGCTGGACACAGGAAACTCTAACTCCATTATGACTCAATGGAACGTCTGGGCCTCTTTTAAAAACGGTATGTTCAATTGGTATTGAACACACTAAATTGGCAAGTTTATTATTTTTGTGACCATTAAATTAATTGTTTCTTGATTACAATGCTAAGGATTTTTGTTTGTTTTTACTTTCAGCCTTAGGTGCCAGAAGTCTGTCAATATTAAACAGTGAAACACCCTGTAGTCCACCTGCTGCGCTCTCTTGTATAGACAGACGCCAAACTCCCTGTATGAATCCTATTGTCCAGCTGCTGTGTCCTTTTGAGGTGGCACAAAATTAGGTTAAAATAGAGAGAACATCTAATTTGCTCCTAATGTTCAGAGAACCATTTAGTTTTTACTTCTATTTGACTGAAATGTAAATGTTAACATCTATGTCATTTGCTAAGAACAATTTATTTAGCGATTTTATGGGGGGAAATTATTTTTTTATTAAATGGAGTGAGCGAGTTGAACAAACAATGGATGTTTGTCAGACGAGTAGTGAAATAGTTGGTTGGCAAATGAAACTATCTTCAGAATTTCGAGACCGAGCAGCTTAGTTGCCACTGTCTTCACCCTTAGTAAGCATCCAGTTGAAGTGCAAGGAAAAGAGTACAGGGCTGCCAACTCAATGTAAAAACAATAGGGCATTTACTTGAGCACAGGCTTAGTCCTTCAGCATGTACGTAGAATAAGTAGGCTAGCAAATTGAATCGACAGAGGTTACTTAGCCCCAAAGGCCTAGTGACAATGACTGACAATCTAAACAGTTTAGCCATTCCACCTGCAGCCCTCCGGGACTAGCGTTGAGTAGCAATGCTCCTAAAGCCTTTCCTAGTGAAGGACACAGATCCTCAACCCTGTAAACAGTGACCAAGGAGAGGATGTCTTAACCAAGCCATGCCCAGTATGTTGTGAAAACACTGACATTTCTGTACACAACTATACTGTGTCTCGCATTGTTTTTCATTGTGCTTCTAAATGGGAAATAAATGTTACCCCTACTTACAACCTTTATCATTTTTTCACCCTGACAATGTCATTGTGCTTTCAGCTTCCACCTGAATGTTCACTTGGAAATGTATCAGTTCTTTAAAGAAACTAATTCTAAACAATGACGTCATTAAATGGCTAAACCAACAGGGGAAGAATAATCCCTTTTTAAATAACCAGTATCGTTGAGAAATTGCCACTACTATTCTAGTGCTTCAGCCCAGATAATGAGAAACAAATGTCTGTTATTAAATTAATTCCCACAATGTTGTATTGGGTTTCTCACACTTGATAGGCCTCATGTCAATACCATACACCAGTAAGGTATGCTAACATAACAGCTCATCCTTTAATATTTTAGTTTGTTGTAAACATTTACTTTCATGCTGATGCAAAAGTGAGAAAGAACAAAAGACCCCTGAACACAAGTGCGACTGAACTCTACCCAGCCTGCAGATGTTTATTGCTTCAGCTTTTATGCATCTGACATTTCATGGAGATTATGGTTTGACAACGTAGAAAATTACAAGATTATACTGTACAACATGGGCACTTTATAAAATATATATTTTCATAATTTTGTCTGTACATAAAAACAATATTTACAAGCACACTTGAGAGGTATGTATGTCACGGTATAAAGCCTATAATAGCGTCTCCTCCCTGCAACAGCATTGTACTGGGACGTTGCAATGCTGCTGAGGTTGTTTGATTCAGCGGCGTGCTGCTGGACTGGCTAACAGGCCCAGGATGGTGGAGAGACAGTGCAGCTTCTCCTTCACAAGCTCTGGCAACTTCTCATTCTCTTTGTACCTGGAGCAACAAGCAGGAACATGTCAGCAAAAAGGGGTTGACAACTACCATTCCTCAAATACAATCATTTTATATAAAAATGACGAAAGATGGACATTGACATAGTACTGTATGAAAGGGTGGTGAAGCCATGGGTCAGTGCTGTGTAAGTGTTCAGTACCTGGTGGTCCGTCCCTCTGGAGACGTGTAGGTAATACAAGAGACCCCTGCCTGCACCACCAGCTGGGAGCCATCGTTGAACTGCACCCACACCTCTCCACTGGTCAGCTGTGAGGCCCAACCAATGTTTGGCACAAAGACGGACTTGAGCACTTTCCCTGTGTTGGTTGTGTGGTCTTGTTTGACCGACAGCGGAGAGCAGTTTTTGTTCACGCTAGCCGAGGTGAAGTCAGACCCATCATAGGAGATCATCTGAAGTTTAGAGAAGAGAAAAAGATTCAACCAGAAATATCTTACACTTCCTAAATAAAAATGGATAGCTTAGTTGATAGAATGTGAAATGTTGCTTCGGGAGAAACTCACAGAGGGAGTAATGTGTGGGTGCTTGGGCGGTGATGCCACATCTACAGGGGCATCACCGCCCAAGGGGCAGAGGGAGTCTGGGATGGCAGGTCTCCTGGGAGGGATAAACAGATGCGCAAGATTAGTGACAAGGACTGGGACTGACAGGTGACTGGATATCTCAACAAACTGTTTGGAGGCAAAGTATGACTGACTGATTAGAACTGAAATAGTGTCTGCATTCTGCAACATGGTGCTTTCTTTAAAGGGAAATGTCAAAAGAATGTAGCTTCATATTCGTCACCTCCAGCACCACCACAACATCAAGATATGTGAAAATGGCACGTTTCTATGTTTTGTAGTAAAAAAAGATAAGAGGAAGATAAGTGTTTCCAATGACATCAATGAGCATCATGTGATTTTAACCAATTATGAGAAGGCATTTCCTACTAATTGTCTAATTGGTTGATGATGTCATTGGAAACCCTCATCTTCCTCTCTTTTTTACTACAAAACATAGAAATGCACCATTTTCACATATGTTGATGTTGGGGTGGTGCTGGAGATCAATATGAAGTTGAACATTTTAGAAATGTCCCTTTAAGTGCTTCCAAACGTGACAATGTCCAGCATTAACAGACAGTCATGGCTCTCTTGCTCACCGGCCGATGGTGATGGGGAAGAAGGGAGTGCTCTTGGCACAGCGCTGCTCCTCTGCAGTGATTGCAGTCTCTAGAGACAGACACATGCTGTGGCCCTCGTCAGACAGCTTCACGTACAGCCTGCTCTCTGGGCTGAGGCCACTCAGACCCACCTCTCCCTTCACCGTGTACGACTTCCCACTCTTCTCCACCACACGGACCAGCTCTGACGTCTTGTGGGTTTTTGCTCCTGTCACAGCATAGAGGGGGACCACAGGTCAGGATGATTTAGTTTAACTGTGCAACAACGTTTCAATCTCAGAAGGAAAATACACCTTATCCTTCAAGGTCATTATGTTTCATATAATTGATGCTTTCTACATGATCCTCACCATCGTAGAAGCACATCTCCAGGTCTGCATTGGGGGAGTTCTCCATCAGCATACACTTGCCATACTTGGTATAGAGGGTAACTTTGGGAGTCTTTGATTTCACCAGCTGCACAAACTTGGAGGCATACTGGTATTTCTTCCAGTACTTCTCTATTGAAGACAAACAGAGGACAAAGGTTAGTTGAAATCAGATTTCCAACATATTTATCGAATTGTGATTTTACATCTTTTGTATTTTACCCCCTTTTTCGATCATGTCTCATCGCTGCAAATCTCCAACGAGCTCGGGAGAGGCATGCGTCCTCCGAAACATGACCCGCCTAACCGCGCTCCTTAACACACGCCAGCTTAACCCAGAAGCCAGCCGCACCAATGTGTCGGAGGAAACACAATTCAACTGGAGACCGGGGTCAGCCCACAGGCACCCGGCCCGCCACAAGGAGTCACTAGAGCGCGATGAGCCAAGTAAAGCTCCACCTGCCAAACCCTCCCCCAACCCGGACAACGCTGGGCCAATTGTGCGCCATCCTATGGGACTCCCGGCCAAGGCCGGTTGTGGCACAGCCCAGGAATGAACCCGGGTCTGTAGTAATGGATCTAGCACTGCATGCGATACGGTGCCTTAAACTGGTGTGCCACTCGGGAGACCCCAAATTGTGTTTTTTAAATCATGTCACTGCGAGACGTCACTGTCTGGTATTGAGGTGTACCCGGTAGGTCCTCATAGCTGCAGATCAAGATGTCTTCAGGGGGAGCAGGGGGGCGGTCTAGCACAGGAAAACCCTTCCCCTCATTGGGCTGGTAAATAGTGACCTACAGGATCATGGTCAAAGGGTGACATTAGTGTTTTGCCATTATTTCACAGACATACCATGATACATCTTCTCTGAAGGTTATGAAGTGTTGTGTTATTCCTGAAACTCACCATCAGACCATCACAGGATATCCTGAGGACCTCTTTGCCCCTCTCCTGGGGGCCCTGGCCCTTGAGCAGCTCCATACACACCTCTCCTGTATCCAGAATGCTCACCTGGGGAGAAGGAGAGAGCTGTAGGGCAGGCAGGCATAGCACTGTCATTGAAAGCAGATCAGTTGAAAAGACAGGGGGATAACTAGGGTGTATGTCTGTCTTACCACAGCGTTTTTAGTCTTCTGTCTGATGGATTTCAGTCTTGAGGCACACAAAGGAGGGAGCACATTTCTCAGGGACTTTTTCTCCTTTTCTACACTTGGTTTGGACAGACTCTGCAGCTCTTCCCCATGACCGGGTTGCCCATTCTCCCTGTAGGAGTCAGTGTTTGAGGTGTGGTGGAGGTGGTGCTGGTTGTGGTGGAGGTGAGGACTGGTGCCTCTGCCTGCCGGTTTGTCACTCCAGGTGTTGTGTACACCTAGAGGCTCCCTGCCACTATGGAAACTGCCACTGCTGCTGTGAGAGGTGACATCCGTGGGCCTCGGAAACAGGCCTGGTGAGGCAGGATGAACAAACAATGCGGTCAAGCTTGTGAGAAAATCTTTATTTTATAGCTTTTAAATCTTTACATTGGGATATAAGATTAAGATACAGCAAAGAAATGAGTAGGTGCACTATACCTTCTTTACTGAACCAATTCTGTACACCTTCTGACTCTTGTAACTGCAGGTTTAGTGGATGTGGTGGCTGTATAGAATATGAACATCCTGAGCTGAGGAAATAAAGGGTACATACATGTATCAGTTAGTCAGACAGACGCAGCCATCTTAATTAAAAAAAATGACATTCTATTAATTACATCACACTGGGTCACATCTTACCTAGCTGTCTGTTTGACAGGCACCAATGGTAGCCTTACATGCTCTGCGAAGGGTTGTGGAGTGTCCTTATAGCTGGAGGACATGGGAAAGGCCAGTCTCTCCGACCCAGTCAGCATCTCCTCAGAGTGGCATCTCTCCAGCTCTGCCTGCCCCATCCCCTGGGCTGGAATGACAGAGGAGCTAGACCGGTCTGAGGAGTGAGTCCTCCGTAGGTACCGGGAGTGGGGACGTCCACTCTCCCAGCCCAGAACTGCCCTGCTCCTCCCTATTCTGTCGGAGTGCTGCTGCCACTGCTCAACCCCCTCAAAGCAGGCGCTGCTTGGCGGCCGGGGCAGTGTGGGGATAGGTGCCATGCGGTTGGGCAGGGCAGGTCCGATCACATGTCTGGCTGCTCTCCTCTGGAGACGGCTGCTGCCTGAGGTGGATGAGGTGCAGGCTGTAGAGATGGTGGCAATGCCACTGTCCATGGAGCCTGGCTCACCAATGCTCAGCTCCTTGGTCCTGGCAAGCAGGCTTTGGGTCATGAAGGGGTGGTCCAGCACGGCAGACAGGCTGGGCCGCTGCGCAGGGTCCTTCCTCAGCAGCTGGCGGATCAGGTCCTGGGCCTCCTGGGACACATGGCTGGGCATGTCATACTCCCCCAGAACCACCTTGTTGAGGGTGTGCTTCACCGTGTCTGTGTCAAATGGGGGCCGGCCCATCAGGAAGGCGTAGAACATGCAGCCCAGAGACCAGACATCAGACTCCAGGCCGTGGGCACTGTGGGTGGCCACCTCTGGGGAGATGTAATTGGGTGTGCCACACATGGTGAAGTGCTTCTCGCTGGGGAGCTTCAGCTGGGTGGCCAGGCCAAAGTCAGCTATTTTAAGGTTCATATTGCTCGTCAGCAGCAGGTTGGACAAGGTCAGGTCCCGATGCATGATGCCATGTGTATGCAAGTACAGCATACCTTTCACTATTTGATGCATGAAGTGCTGTGCTGTAATGTGAAAAAAAAACATATGAAAACAACTGTTATAAAAGGAAATGAGGACAGGTGTCAAGACATGTTAATGTAGATTTCATATGTATCACTGACACACTCTAGGGTTGGGCGGTATCCAGATTGTCATACTGTTTTGGTACCATACCAGGGTAGGGCTGGGCAATATATCAAATTAATTTGATCAATTCTAATTTAATGTTTTTGAGCAATATTACAAATGCCTGAATTGTAGAATCATTTTGTAGAATCAAGTTTTTTTAGTAATTAATTTTTATGAGCGTTTATGTCCGCTTTTTGGTCTTGTCTCGTTCGCTCCATCTGTGCTGTGCACCTTCCCATTTACACCAGAGATCTGTATATAATGATGAGATGCTCATGTTTCCGCCCTAACAATGAGAGTCGTTGTCCCAAAGGCAGGAAGGCAGGCGACAAGCTTAGCATAGAAATGCACTGGGCTTATTTTTGACAGATTTTGGTGAATGAAACCTCTCGCATCTCCTCTCTCCCAAGCCCCTCCCCTCCATCACTCACAACAACCAAGATGAGAGATCACTTCTTCCTCTCTGACAAACGGTTTCAACTCGCTATTTGCATTTGAGGTTGGGTCCAACAGAGTCGGTCATATGGAAACCGAAACACACATAATTTTACTGTAATAGAGAAGAAGTTACCCTGTTTATGTTTCAACTCCTCAAATTTTGAGCAGAGCAGACACTACTAAAACATATGTACCAATGAACAATCATTCTGTAAAATGTATGCTGAGTTTGTCGCGCGTGATCCAAATTGGCTAAACTTGAAATATGAATATTAGCTGGCTACTCACTAGCACATGGGCTTGTGCTTGAGAGATTGTTTATGAGACTGGTGTTCATTTTCTATTATTCCTGCTACATTATTAGTGAATGTGCATTATGCATGGTTCTGGTTAAATTTGTTACAAAAATTTCATTTTTATAGACAGACCTGAAAGCCAGATGAATGATAATTTTTTTCATAGTTATTAGTGGGTCTTATGGTTGTGGAAGGAATATATTCAGCCTAGGTATAATTACACAAGCTCTGAATTCATTAGATTATTGCTGACTGTTTTAAAATGCAGTGGGTTTGAACTTTAAATTGTACAACAGCTTATTTAAAGAAAAAAATTGAGGTATTTTAGGCCATATCGCCCAGCCCTATACCGGGGGATAGGGTATTACCGAATGTGCACACAAGGGGCACAAATTTTTAAAAATGAAGTAAAAAATAATAATAATAATAATAATAATAATGAGCTTGGCGCACAAAACAATTTAGGCAACAGGGATCTTGATCCAGGAGGGAATTGAATGTCTCTGCTGTAACCAAGAAGCTTGATCTGGACATCTAGCCACTTAGCTGTATATAATCTATTTTACATGCTGACCACACCGCTCGCGTTGCAAAATAAATTTAAACATACATGTTATTCAATTATTGCACTCACACTGCTCGCGTGCGCCAACGAGCGAAATGCGTTGCCAAGCGCTAAAATAGAAGTCAGTTCTATTTGTGACGCTGAACAAGTCCTGCCTCTCCCATCTCCTCATTGGTTTATAGAAGCAGATACCCACTTGCCATCTCCTCATTGGTTATACCCACGTGGGTGATTGAAAGATGAACTTCATTTGGTCGGTCGTCATGATAACTAAGAAAGTTAGATGCCAATCGCCATATAAAGTCCAAAGAAGAAAAAGCCTGGGAGGAGGAGCGATGACTAGAAACAATTCGGTTGACTGTATTATGTGTGGATCAATTGTCGGAGTAGAGGACTCAAAGTTTATATCCCAGGACAAATTAGCTAGCAACAGCAAGCTAGTTAAACAGGACAAATTAGCTAACAACTGCAAGCTAGCTAGCTAAATTGCCATAAATGGTTAATACTTTTTGACCTGTCCCCAAATTAATATAATTAGTTCAGAGTTTGTTTTGATATTTCAACCTGCGTGTCGTGATCTCATTTGGTGTGGGGGGACAAAATCAGTTTGTGCACGATGGCGCGCGCGGCCGGTTTGATGTACGGTGTAAGATTTCTTATAGTTAGATTTCTTATAGTCCCCCCCAAATTTTTTTTTTTAATTATTGTATATTTTTTTTAACAGAATTGAAATTCATACCATCTGTATTTCGAAATACCCCGGTATAAACGGTAAATCGCCCAAGCCTAATGCACTCTCAGGTAAACAATGAGACTGACCATCATCCTCTGAGAAGGGCATCTTCCTGTCTTTCAGGTATCGACTCATCTCTCCATTATGGCACATCTCCAACACCAAGTACACATAGTTACTGTCTTCAAAGTAGTTGTACAGCTGCAAAATAGCAAAATTACAAGCCGAAATGTTACATCAGGATTAACACAGTTATGTAAATTAGTAAATAAGACCTTATTAAAGTAGCACCAATTTCAGCACTACAATGATATACCAAAACAGGCCCAACAAAGTTCAACCATGCTTACCTCTAGTATTGACGGATGCTTCAATCGACACTGAATCTCCACTTCGTTACTCACGCGCTGGACCATACCAGATTTGTGCATGGCTTTTTTGTCAATCTGAACAGAGAGGGGAATGATAGAGATAATTATACAGTGAGCATTATAATACACTGCTTTAGTCTTGTGGTAAACAAACGATCGGTCTTCCACAAAGAGAGTGAGAGCTATCCAGAAACAGAACAGACTGTCTACACTTCCAACAGTCCCCAGGTGACCCCTGGGAGGGGGGCTTAGGAAAAATACAAGACTCTGCTAAACGCCACCTGGTAGTGAGATGGTGATGATGAGTGGATAAGTCTTCACTGTGTAGGATGTCAATATTTCTAAACCAGTGATTTGTTTGCTTGCACTTGACAAAAAACACTTTGTGCTGATGAGTTCTTACGTGTTTTTACCATATGATGATACAGGAACAGCATGAAACAAGCTTACATCATAAAAGTAATTGGATGTGGACTGTATAGCAACTTTTAAAAAATTGTACGTTCTTACCATTTTGATCGCCACCTCCAAGCCAGTGTTCACTGACTTTGCCCGGTAAACACATGCAAAGGAGCCCTTACCAAGGAGGGTGAGAACTTTGAAATCCTGAAAAAGAGAATGAAAACATTCACATATATGCAATATATAAATCCAAAATCAATAAGCTAATATTTACATTACAACAAATATTACTAGAATATGTCCTATAGCTAGGCCTATGTCCAACAAATGGATTTGCCCGTCAGCTGTTTTTGACAGAGGATGATTCTGATGTGATACCTCAATCTTTAGCTCCCCAGCTGTAAATAAGATTCTCTCCTCATCTTCACTGACTTTGCATTTAGTTGTCAGGTTTTGAAATAAATATTTAAAAACGTTGTCGAACATCTTCTCTCTGATATGTGTCATGTAGCCGACTAGACATACAGTGACTGAGTACTAGACTACAACAACTGTGGCTAATGTTAACGTTACCATTTGGTCGTTATGGCTAGCCAACCGTCAGAAGTAAAACATCAAAACACCTGTCTCTGTCATATAGCCAACCAAAACCTTTAATTATCCCGGCTCTCTTCCCGCTAATGAGCAGGCGTTGTGGTACCGGTCACCTGGCAACAATAAACCGTTGCGGTAAATCGCAGGGGACATGTCTCAGTCAAAATAGTCAACAACAACTCGGCTGTAGTAGCCAGTGCTACTAGTTTTAGCCACCAGCTAGCTAAATAAAAGTTACTCGTCTGCGTTGCTGACTACGAATTATGCAAAGTTGGTAACGGTTGTAGACAACTGACGTTCGCTTGCTAGCTAATTGTACTGTATTAGCTGCGGGTTAGCTAGGTCGACAACTCACCTCGATTTTATCGCCGATTGAAACACTCATCTTGCTTCTTACTTGTCTTCCCAATCGATACAAAATTATTATTCAAAACATGTTCATCCAGGTAAACTCATCAGCGGCCGTAAACGACCTTTGATAAAACAAATGAATGTTGCCCCTCCAAAACTTTCGTATTTCTTCCATTTTGAAAATATCCGCCCGTTACCCTCGTGGTCACGTGACTGTATACGTCATATGGCAACAAGCAAATGTTGCCTTCTCAAGCTAAGGAGAGCTTTTCAGGAACAAAAAGCACTAGATGCCTTAAAATAACATTTGGTCCTCCTTCTGTGAAAACAACTTTCTCATCTAGTAACTTGACATTTAAAATTGCTTTGTAGCATAAAAGTCTTAAATAAGATGAAGATCATTGAGTACACTTTTTTAGCACTTTAATCAAATACATTTATATTTTTTATTTAACCTTCATTTAACTAGGCAAGTCAGTTAAGAACAAATTCTTATTTACAATGACGCTAACCCAGACGACGCTGGGCCAATTGTGCACCGCTCTATGGGACTCCCAATCACAGCCGGTTGTGATACAGCCTGGAATCGAACCAGGGGTCTGTAGTGACCTCTAGCACTGAGGTGCATTGCCTTAGACCGCTGCGCCTCTCGGGAATGAAATAGTACAATGTTTGTCTTAAAGACAAATAACGCATTTACATTTTAGTCATTTAGCAGACACTCTTATACAGAGCGAATTACATTAGTGAGTGCATACATTTATTTATACATTTATTACTTTCCGTCTTTAAATGTCATGACTCAAAATATGGAAATGCATGAAAATAAGTAAAGGAATAGGCATCCAGCCCATTGCTCTTCTCTCTTTGCTAACAACACTAGGAATGTATCCTCTATATACACAACTATAGGCACTGGCCAGTTTAAATTACTAAAATAATATTTACAGTATCTAGGCATACATACATCCTTTCAAATTCATATATGAAATACAAATATATACAATATGTATTATTGCATACATATTTTACTAATAGTTTAATTAGCCATTGCGATTGTTCAGACAGTAATTCTACTTATGTTCCACTACAAGGTTATGTGCAGTAAGAGTCACCTTAGAGATCTGATGCTTATGGGACTTTTGAAATGCAAACACGTATGGTTAGGAAAAACTGTTTTCAGGAGAGCCAGCATGGTTTTCATCTATATCTAATCTTACAGTTAATGACTATATAAGGTATTGTCTACCCTCTGAGGGAGGAGCACACCGTTGTAACATACTAGAGAAAGTCAAAAAAATATCAAAAGGAAAAAAATCGAACAGGGGGACTCTGAATACAAATGCACAAAACAGCCCATTGAGTGGTGGTGGACATGGAAAAATGGTCCCGGATACACTTTGTACTGTATGTTTGGGTAGACCTTGTCAAAATGGTCTGATGGGAGCTAGAGTGCTGGTAGCAGAGCTTATTTGGCAGAGGGGCTCAGTCAATCTCCATCTCTGCTGAAGGAGGCTTTGTCTGGTTGCTACCCTTTGCCGCTCCCCTCCCGCCAGCTCCTTGCCTTGGGCTGTTATGGGCCCCATTGCTCTTGTCATTCTCCTCTGACACATCCTCTGCTTTGGGCTTCGGTCGGTTGACAACTGGGTTGCATACTTCATCCAGTTCCTAAAGTATAGGTATATGTGGAAGATAGGTGGATGCCATATTAGTAAAATAATCAGTACCTGGTGACGATGGGCCAATAGTATGTCATATGGTCGAATCATTCACACTTATCACACACCTGTATTTTGGAAATTATGTCTGCTACTTTGACGACTGGGTCCTGGGCGATGGTGAGTTGGCTCTGGGCATTCATCTTGCTGTTTATCCAGGCCATGCTTTCATTTAAACACTTCTCCACGTTTCTCATCTCCTCAGCATTCAGATGCTGGTAACGCTCATCCTGAGTGTAGATAGGAAACAAAACAATTAGAGATAGCACACCTCTATCTCATTAAGTAAATCACCTCGTCTATGCCCTCACAAACAAATCAATTAATAAAAATGTCACAGATGGTTTATTACATACATCCTGGGTTAAACCCAGAGACAGATTAAGTCATAATAGTGTCACAATTGCTCATAAAATTACTTTACTATGACAATGACCTAACCAGCTTTGAAAAGTGTGTACAGGCCCCAGAGGACTGATAAGACTAAACAAGGAAATCAGAGGTGTCCTGAATATGGAAAAGGAAAGTAATTAGCACAATCCCAACAGAGCAGTGGTGTACAGTCATGGCCAAAAGTTTTGAGAATGACACAAATATAAATTTTCACATATACTCCAGAATGTTAAGAGTGATCAGATGATTTTGCCATGCAAATGCACTGAATCCCCCAAAAAACATTTCCACTGCATTTCAGCCCTGCCACAAAAGGACCAGCTGACATCATGTCAGTGATTCTCTCGTTAACACAGGTGTGAGTGTTGACGAGAACAAGGCTGGAGATCACTCTGTCATGCTGATTGTTCGAATAACAGACTGGAAGCTTCAAAAGGAGTGTGGTGCTTGGAATCATTGTTCTTCCTCTGTCAACCATGGTTACCTGCAAGGAAACACGTGCCGTCATCATTGCTTTGCACAAAAAGGGCTTCACAGGCAAGACTATTGCTGCCAGTAAGATTGCACCTAAATCAACCATTTATCGGATCATCAAGAACTTCAAGGAGAGCGGTTCAATTGTTGTGAAGAAGGCTTCAGGGCACCTAAGAAAGTCCAGCAAGCGCCAGGACCGTCTCCTAAAGTTGATTCAGCTGCGGGATCGGGGCACCACCAGTACAGAGCTTGCTCAGGAATGGCAGCAGGCAGGTGTGAGTGCATCTGCACGCACAGTAAGGCGAAGACTTTTGGAGGATGGCCTGGTGTAAAGAAGGGCAGCAAAGAAGCCACTTCTCTCCAGGAAAAACATCAGGGTCAGACTGATATTCTGCAAAAGGTACAGGGATTGGACTGCTGAGGACTGGGGTAAAGTCATTTTCTCTGATGAATCCCCTTTCCGATTGTTTGGGGCATCTGGAAAAAAGCTTGTCCGGAGAAGACAAGGTGAGCGCTACCATCAGTCCTGTGTCATGCCAACAGTAAAGCATCCTGAGACCATTCATGTGTGGGGTTGCTTCTCAGCCAAGGGAGTGGGCTCACTCACAATTTTGCATAAGAACACAGCCATGAATAAAGAATGATACCAACACATCCTCCGAGAGCAACTTCTCCCAACCATCCAGGAACAGTTTGGTGAAGAACAATGCCTTTTCCAGCATGATGGAGCACCTTGCCATAAGGCAAAAGTGATAACTAAGTGGCTCGGGGAACAAAACATAGATATTTTGGGTCCAAGGCCAGGAAACTCCCCAGACCTTAATCCCATTGAGAACTTGTGGTCAATCCTCAAGAGGCGGGTGGACAAACAAAAACCCACAAATTCTGACAAACTCCAAGCATTGATTATGCAAGAATGGGCTGCCATCAGTCCGGATGTGGACCAGAAATTAATTGACAGCATGCCAGGGCGGATTGCAGAGGTCTTGAAAAAGAAGGGTCAACACTGCAAATATTGACTCTTTGCATCAACTTCATGTAATTGTCAATAAAAGCCTTTGACACTTATGAAATGCTTGTAATTATACTTCAGTATTCCATAGTAATATCTGACAAAAATATCTAAAGACACTGAAGCAGCAAACTTTGTGAAAATGTATATTTGTGTCATTCTCAAAACTTTTGGCCACGACTGTAGTAGTTCACAGAAAAATAGAGGCACTGTAAATGGGCTCAGCTTCATTTCACTGCATCTCACACTGAGCTTTAAAGGCGCTGCATGGTCAATCTGACGTCTGCATTGGTCATGCAGCATTTAAGGTGATATGGTCTCTGCAGAAGTCAGGGCATTCATACTTTTTGCGCTTCGCCGAGCAGTGTAGAGCTGTTGTGAAGGAAGTTGTAAAGGAAGTGAGTTTGTGTTTATACAGGACCTCGTGCCCTCACCTACCGTCAACCAATCAAGACAATGCGGAGCTATACGGAGCCCTCCGCATTGTTACAAGATCTGAGAGGCTCACGGCGATGCGGTACTGCGTGCCTCTGGAGGCTCCGCAACTGCGTCACACCATCCATACGACGCCTCTGACCACATTTTCTGATCAAGCATAAATTATCTCTTAGTGTCTTATACTGAGCTGTAATGACATCACTCCACAGAAACCATGTTCCCAATGAGGAGCGAAACCATTTCAATCATAGAATGGGTTAAATGTTTCTAAAGTGGGAGGGGGTTAGATTAATCCCGCCCGGGCGCCCGTGTAGATGTGTTATGCAATGGCTGAAAGTTGATTGCGTTAGATTTGGAACCAGGGTGCCTCCTGGGCGCGAGCCAGGTGCCCCACTCTGTCCGACGGCAAAGTCGGCTTAAAACAAAAGTGATGTGCCTTCTCAATGAAAACTAATTTGAAAATGCAAACATTTATTTTATGGAAAAGAGGTGGTCTATGTTTCTGGAAGTTGCACCATACTGCCTTGTTGACAACATGACCAAGCGGCGCATATTACTGTTCCATTTGAGAAGCGCACTCCTCCCTCCCCGCTTTCGCCTGATGACGGGCCATTGCCCAGTTCAACACGGGCAGGGTAAAATAACTCCCTCAATGCCTTTCAGTACTATCCAAAAAACTAAGAGATCTCAAAGATGCTCAAGGATGAAAGGATGCTGAACTATAACATAAAAAGATTCCAGTTTTTACCTTCTGTTTATAAAGCTCCACAGCTTTCATATAAAGTTGGATCTTCTTGCCCATCTCTTCAAATGCCCTCGGCCTGTCTTCCTGCTCCCTGTGCCTGTCATGAATGGGCTGGGCAAACCTCTGGAAAAGGACATCAGTCAAATAAATCACTCAAATCAAGTCACGTTCCTAAACCTTCAGGCTGTTCACCTAAATGCCCCAAATACATTTGTTTATTATTCATGTTTCTTTCTCCTGATTTCAGAACTGCTATAATAGCAGACTGGTGCAGGCAGAAGCTAGATATAGAAATCCTTTATGCTAAATAAACATTAACCTTGAGATCTTCCAGCTTGTCCACATAGATCTGTTTGGCTTGGTCCTCTCCCTCCTCATAAAGCCAGTTCTCTGTGTCCTCGAGCATCAGTGTCAGACGATTACTGTCCTTTTTGAAAGGTGAGAAAGGCCAAAACAGGTATCAGCAAACACATTATGTATTGCAAAGACTTATTCTTTGTTCAATGTGGCCGTATTTATTTCTTAGTTAAAAGGAAACTGTTTATCTAGGTTCTTACCTCCTCCGTGGTGTACTTCTCATAGATGCCACACAGTTTGTCCCGCAGGTCGTACACATACTCCTCCACAGCATTCTTAGCATCATTCCTCTCTTTCTCCAGCTTATCCTGGACGATCATCTGGCCCTGAGGGACACAGAGAGAAAGAGACAAAGTGAGACACGTGTAACAGAGTTAAGAACATGCCATAAGCTCACTCCACAGCTAGCTTGAAATGTCACCAATGGAGCTATCCAATGGGTACATTTTGTATAGCTCAAATGGTTAGTATCTTTTCAAGGAGGGCTGTCACGTGTGCTGCAAAGCAGAGGATCGCTGGTTCAAGCCCGGTATGGGGACAGGGACAGTGAAGGAAGCTAAACTGTTAGCAGCACACTGACGTCGGCAACAATGAGAGCCAAAATCAGCCTTCCGCTTCCTCTAATACCCACTCCCAGGAGGCCACACAGAAATATAGGGCACGTTAGCTACATCATCTGCCAGGTTTGTAGAAGTGTACAAGATAGATAAAACATGAATGAGACAACTAATGCAGAACATGCCTTTACAGTTCCAAAGCTGCAGATGATTCATCTTCCTACAGAAACCCTTACTACTTGTGTTTTATGTCTTTGAACTAAACAAGGCAGGTAAGTTTTACATTACAGTAAGTCTTTTCTCTTGATTCGATGAGAATCTGACTCAGCTGCTGGGGAGTCGGGGCCTTCAGAGTGACTCACCTCATACTGCACAAAGTCATTGAGCACCCCCCTGTCCAGCTGTCTGATAGTGTTGGCCAGAATGGGAAGGTCAGTGCTTTTCACTTTTACTTTAGGCTTGCTTCCCCCTGATGCTGGGTCCTGCTTCTCCCCAGGTACTCCGTTCTTTGTTGGGAAATTTAAAACGGTTTATGTTTCACAAGACATAAAAGTTTAAGTGTAATTATAGTTTCTTACGATGCACGTACTCACCTTACTGCAGGAGCTGGCGTCCTCATTCAGCTGGTCCCCCTGGCCTTGACCCTCCTGGTCCACCTGCATTTTAGTCTGAGACAGTAGGACACCCGTCACAACCACATCACCTGAATCTTAAAATCAACGCTTGGCTGCTCTCCTGCTCTACTGACAGTAGCTTTGACTCATGGAACACCTTAGTAGTGTAATTAATGATGTTACACCAACGTCTATATAAACCAGCTTACTTCAAGCAGCACACCCCTCCTGTTAACGTAATCAAACTATCTACTATTCAAGGATGCCAATTAGAATGTTATAATCTGTATGAATAACATTCAAATACACTGACATACTGATCATATCAAAGGAGTGGAGGATGATTTTTATAGCAGACACAGGCACAGCACAGCCTATGAAGGATAGAGCTATGAAGATGTGGAAAGTATTTTCAACTTAATAGCTATTCCACTGGCTACATGTATCCTCTGGCGTCACACACTGCCAAGCCCGGTTATACAAACACACACATTCTCTCAGGCTCAATGTGATGAACCTTAATGAGACCAGTGCTCCACAGATGAGACCAGACCACAAAACCTCCCACATATAGTTCATATCGTTATAGATGTCATCTTCAATGGGAGGAAAGGGGTGCAGCTTCAAGAGCCAGGAATAGAGAGTAAATGGGCTTGAGTAAAAATAACCACACAGGTAAAGACATGAAGTCATATCAGTGCTCTATGTCTTAGACATAAGACATTCAAATGGGAAGATTAAACAATGGCTTCTTTGCCATGCGTTCTTAAATCTTAAAATAGAGTGTGAAATTCAGGTGAATCTTCACACTCCTTCTCTTTCTGTTACCTGGTCCTCTGGCCTTCCTTCATTCTGCACAGTGGCTTCCATGTCCATCTGAACATCCTCTCCTTCATCATTCTGCTTCTCGATCAGGGAGGCGCTGGAAACACTGAAGATGCCGTGCACGTTTATGCGCACTTTGACCTTCACTTTGGAGCTGTCTCCATCAGGCTGGGGCACCACATTCTGAACAGAAAAATGCCCTGAGAAAGCCAGAGAGGAGGAGGCAGGTGGAGAGACATTCAAATGTCACACCTGATGGAGTCACATGAAATTACACAAACACACTGGAGAATTGACAGGGGAAGGAGGATGAAGTCTGATTAGCTAGTCATTGCGCTTCTTTCAAACTGAAATCGCACCTGAGAGACCCCCTTATAATACACACATACTCTCACACACACACACAGCTCTGCTCTGTAAATGACTCCCGTGAGTCATAGGGATGCAGTGTTCCATAGGAGATTTAAGCCTGTCCTAATTATCAGCCAGGTGGGAGACCCCCACTATATGGTTTAAATGTTCGTTATCAGGTAGGCCACCAAGAAACAATTGCAGATGGCCAACCACAGGACAGACATATAGTAGCTGTCTTGTAAGGGGATCTCAAGGCAGAATAGCTAAGTGCCAGCCAGGGTGTTACAGCTAAATATTTTACGTTCAGTGAGACCGCCTTCCAATTCCTTGAACAGGTACATCAACGATGAAAGAAGACCTCTATGAACTGCAGAGGGCTTAGTTGAATAAGCAGGTGTACCTATCCTGATGTCCGGGTAAGGCAGCTCCTGTGGGAGGCTGTAGAACGCTTCCAAGTCAAAGGGCTCGTCCTTGTGGAAGGTGATGACTTTGGAGAAGGGTGCTGCATGGTTCTTACTGTACACCTCACATTCTCTGTAGAACAGACAGTGGTGTTGAATGAGGACCTGGAAATCACTGTGTTGTAATGTCTTCTCATCTTATTACAAACACAGTACCCACAAATGAACGTTTCTTTCTATAGAGCCAACTCAGTATGTGCCCTTACCCGACTCCATCTTCTGTGGGGGACTTCCAGCGTAAGGTTATTGGAAAGGGAACCACATCAGTGATGGAGAATTCACGCACCTTAAAAGCTGGGGACAGAATTGCACACTACACACACACATACATAAACAAACACACACCAAAACAAGGACACAAACACACAATCACTTTGTTACACACCAAATATTCCAGCAAATTATTCATCAGCTGCATATAAAATTGATGGCTGAAGTTTCAATCACTGTAAGAGGAGAGGGAAGTGAGCACCTGAAGAGCGCAGCCCCGTGCCACAGCCTCATCTGCGTTGAGTGTGGTGCTGACATCTTTGCCAAAGAACTTGGAGATTCTCTCTTTAATGGAAGGGATCCTGGTGGCTCCTCCTACCACCTCCACTGCATAGATCTCATCCCGGCTCAGCTCTGACACAAAACACACACACACACAGAGAGAGGGTCAAATAATACATTTTCAGTTTTACTATTGAATTAAAATGTACTGTCTCTATCACTGAATGTTCATCAACTAAATCAAATTAGATTTTTTTTAAATGACATACTTGATTGTTCAATAACTGCTTTCAATGGCGCCTCTACTCTCATCAAGAATGGGGCACACAGTTCCTCAAACTGGACTCTGAAAAAGAAAAGAAGGGGGAAAGTGGAATGATTATTATTGCATATACAGTGGGGAGAACAAGTATTTGATACACTGCCGATTTTGCAGGTTTTCCTACTTACAAAGCATGTAGAGGTCTGTAATTTTTATCATAGGTACACTTCAACTGTGAGAGACTGAATTTAAAACAAAAATCCAGAAAATCACATTGTATGATTTTTAAGTAATTAATTCGCATTTTATTGCATGACATAAGTATTTGATACATCAGAAAAGCAGAACTTAATATTTGGTACAGAAACCTTTGTTTGCAATTACAGAGATCATACGTTTCCTGTAGTTCTTGACTAGGTTTGCACACACTGCAGCAGGGATTTTGGCCCACTCCTCCCTACAGATCTTCTCCAGATCCTTCAGGTTTCTGGGCTGTCGCTGGGCAATACGGACTTTCAGCTCCCTCCAAAGATTTTCTATTGGGTTCAGGTCTGGAGACTGGCTAGGCCACTCCAGGACCTTGAGATGCTTCTTACGGAGCCACTCCTTAGTTGCCATGGCTGTGTGCTTCGTGTCGTTGTCATGCTGGAAGACCCAGCCACGACCCATCTTCAATGCTCTTACTGAGGGAAGGAGGTTGTTGGCCAAGATCTCGCGATACATGGCCCCATCCATCCTCCCCTCAATACGGTGCAGTCGTCCTGTCCCCTTTGCAGAAAAGCATCCCCAAAGAATGATGTTTCCACCTCCAAGCTTCACGGTTAGGATGGTGTTCTTGGGGTTGTACTAATCCTTCTTCTTCCTCCAAACACGGCGAGTGGAGTTTAGACCAAAAAGCTCTATTAATGTCTCATCAGACCACATGACCTTCTCCAATTCCTCCTCTGGATCATCCAGATGGTCATTGGCAAACTTCAGACGGGCCTGGACATGCGCTGGCTTGAGCAGGGGGACCTTGCGTGCGCTGCAGGATTTTAATCCATGACGGCGTAGTGTGTTACTAATGGTTTTCTTTGAGACTGTGGTCCCAGCTCTCTTCAGGTCATTAACTAGGTCCTGCCGTGTAGTTCTGGGCTGATCCCTCACCTTCCTCATGATCATTGATGCCCCACGAGGTGAGATCTTGCATGGAGCCCCAGACTGAGGGTGATTGACCGTCATCTTGAACTTCTTCCATTTTCTAATAATTGCGCCAACAGTTGTTGCCTTCTCACCAAGCTGCTTACCTATTGTCCTGTAGCCCATCCCAGCCTTGTGCAGGTCTACAATTTTATCCCTGATGTCCTTACACAGCTCTCTGGTCTTGGCCATTGTGGAGAGGTTGGAGTCTGTTTGATTGAGTGGGTGGACAGGTGTCTTTTATACAGGTAACGAGTTCAAACAGGTGCAGTTAATACAGGTAATGAGTGGAGAACAGGAGGGCTTCTTAAAGAAAAACTAACAGGTCTGTGAGAGCCGGAATTCTTACTGGTTGGTAGGTGATCAAATACTTATGTCATGCAATAAAATGCGAATTAATTACTTAAAAATCATACAATGTGATTTTCTGGATTTTTGTTTTAAATTCCGTCTCTCACAGTTGAAGTGTACCTATGATAAAAATTACAGACCTCTACATGCTTTGTAAGTAGGAAAACCTGCAAAATCGGCAGTGTATCAAATACTTGTTCTCCCCACTGTACATCTCTATAGGAAGCTAAACAAAGGAGTCACAAATCCATATGTGTACCTGTTCATCTTGCCTGTCACATCAATGTCATTCATGAAGCACTCAATGTTAATGGGAAGGTCAGAGCAGTTGGCACTCATCAACTTCTTCAGTTTCTCGCACTCCTGAGACAGCCGCAGAATAGCCCTGGGGTTCTCCCTCACGTTCAGCTTGTACCTTGCCTTGAACTCCTCGCAGAAGTGCTCCACAAGTACCTCATCAAAGTTACGCCCGCCCAGGTAGGGATCAAAGGCTGTGGCCAGTACCTGGTTAATTGACCAGACAATTAGGGGTTACATATGGAAGAGATAAAGAAGAATACAGGTGAGAAATAGTGAGAAATAGTGATAGACTGCTTCTGCTACTTTAGGAAGAAGAACCCACTTTAAGTTTGCCTTTGTTGAAGGCTGATATGGAGACCTGGAATGATGAATGTCCCAGGTCCACGAACACCACATTGCGTGGCTTCTCCTCTGGGGTGGGCAGGTCCTGCTTGTAGATCCCATAGGCCAGGGCCACTGCCATTTAGAAACAACAAATTGAGACAGACACTCTAATGCAGGGTTCCTCAATAAGAGGCTTTGTAAAAAATAAAAATAAATGTTCATGGACATAAAAGACTGTACAATCACCAGGAAATGAGCGTAAAGTGATTTTAATTTAGGAAATCTTTAGGAAACCTAAGTATTCCCATGCATAAATCGAGGCATACTACTTTGAGTCCGCAAGACATGTCTTCGTACTATGGGGAGTGAGGCTTCTACTCCCTTGCCCCTCCTCTATGGATTGCTCTCCCTGACCATCTGTGAGCCGCTCCATCAACCTGAACTTCTAAAACGGGTCTTGAAACACATTTCTACAGACTATTTTATATTTTATAGTCCTAATCTGCAAAGTCATTTTAGCACCTAGCCTACTATTGCTATGCCCTGCCTTGATTCTAAATGTATGATGTTTTTATTGTATTTCGTTTTATTATCAGTATTTGTTTTGAGCTTTGAGAACACTGGAATGAAAAGCGCTATACAAATTAAATGTATTCGTATTATTATTATTATTACATGTGATCGTATCCCAATGTAATCAAGGTTTGAAATTATTATGTTTTTGTAAAATACTATATCTGTTTGGGGTTTCTTGCAGTCAATTTGCAGTGTACAAATAATTTATAACTATGTTCCGGCCCCCCGACCATCCGCTCAAGAAACAAATCGGCCAGCGGCTGAATGTAATTGGGGACCCCTGCTCTAACCCTACACCACTGCATGAATAAGAGCATTTTAGTGGATGGAAATGACTAGAAGTAATGTATGTGTTGTCAAGTCATTTTGGTCCCCTAAACCTAATATAACATAATAGGTTACCTAGCGGTTAGAGCGTTCGCCAGATAATCGAAAGGTCACTGGTTCGAATCCCCGAGCTGTCAAGGTGGAAAATTTGTCAATGTGCTCTTGAGCAAGACACTTAACCCTAATTTGCTCCAGAGGTGCCGTACTACTACGGTAACCCTGTAAAACAACACATTTCAATGCACTTACCCAGTGTATGAGACAATAAAATATATATATTTTTATACAATGATATGTTTGTGCAGCTTATAGGCCTATACATTGCTCCTACAAAGGAGCACCTGCTGATTACAGGTGAGAAAACAAAGACTTGAAAAACAGCTGTCTCTAGGGAACTCCAGCCTATTTTGGGATAATGATATTCCTTAACAACTAAAGTTGTTGGTGGAAATGATGTGAAACAATTAAATACACATGAATGATTTAGACAACTACCACCAATAAATCTATAAACCAGTGGAGGCTGCTGAGGGGAGGACGGCTCATAATAATGGCTGGGACGGAGCAAATGGAATGGCATCAAACACATGGAAACCATGTATTTTATGTATTTGATACCATTCCACTAATTCCGCTCCAGCCATTAACACGAGCCCCTCCTCCCCAATTAAGGTGCTACCAACCTCCTGTGCTATAGACATATCCATCACAGAATATGACCTTAATGACTCTGTGGGAATCACTGACCTGCCGTGGTGTCATTGATCAGACGCAGACAGTTCAACCCTGCAATTTGGGTGGAGTCCATCACAGACCTCCTCTCTGCATCGGTGAAAAAACTTGGGACCTGTGAAACAAAACTCTTGTTAGAAAATGATCAACTTGAAATGGGATGAAAAAAATAACTTTGGCTAATATCAAGGTATATTCACGTGTAGCATATTGATACTACGTTGACTAGTTTCATTTGCAGTGTATTACAGTATATATATATATTGTTGTCACTCACAGAGATCACACAGTCCACAACTGGCTTCTTCAGGGCGCTCTCAGAAGTTTCCTTCAGCTTGGTCAGCAACATTGCTGTTACCTGCTCAATTGTGAACACTTTGTCCTCATCCAGGTAACGGACCTATGAATGGGACACCGTTTTAGTTGAGACTATTTAGACAATATCAAAACCAGCTGAAACCAGAGGATGGTGTCAGTGCTGGTTAAAAAAAGATGGTTTGGGAGGTTAAACACATTGGTAAATACAAACAATTGAGAAAAATAACAATGGTAATTTACATAATGACAATGGAGCTTGGGGTGATGGAGCTAAAGGGAACATATTCAAAATGGAGTGCAGTGAAAAGGGAACACAGTGGAAAAGTCTACAGTGGTGTTACCTTGATTCCAGTGTTGCCACTGGCCAGCTTGTGCAAGCTGTAAGGCAACTTGGGTTTCTCCCCCTGGACATATGGGTCATCAAACGCTCTGCCATGGAACTTCTTGAAGCCATGGACTGTGTTTTTAAAGTTTGTTATAATCTGAAATAAATATTTTTTTTTAGTCATGTGATCTGATGCTGACCAATTTGACCATTTGCAAAAAAGTATTGATCTGCAAAATTACATTTGCACAATAATAGTACTACATTATAAAAACTGTTCTCATTTGATCATCTTACTTGACCCTTGGCTGCATTTCCAATGGTTCGGTTTTTGGAGGCCAGAGACACCCAAGCCCTGGGGAACCCAAACAAATAAACACATCAAAAATATAATATAGGCCTATTGGTTAATAGTAGGAAATGGAGGTTGAACATCTGCAGATTATTAAGTGAATTTCTATGAAGAAACTACAAATTAGGACAGTAAGACAGAACAGTTCACCTTCAAAGGGTAAGGAAGATCCGCATTTAAAATATAACTTTTTAAACTCATTTAACTGACTCACTTCCTCCATCAGCTCATTGCATTGTCTTGCTGACACAGAGTGATCCAGGTTCCTTGAATGGAAGGCTCAATTCCGTCAACTGGTATTGAAGGTCTCATTCTGCTCCACCTACCCATCTTCCCCCTCCTTCTCCTCATCATCAAATTCATTGTATGAGAGCTGTACACTGCAATGCTATGTTATGTCTGAGATTATTCCCAATTGGCATTGTGATTGTGGGCTATGCAGTTGGTCTGATGGCAGATGTTAAGTTATTTGGAAAATTAGTTGTGAATGAGGCTGAGCAAGAACATCCTGTAATAAAACCCAGGGCATTACATTCCCTCTCACTCACGCAGAGTATTGGTGCACCTTGCATAGTGGCCTGTTAGGAGGAGCAGGGAGGACAGTTTTGAGAGGAATTGGTATAAACTAAATACCCATGTATTCACAGTCACCTAATCCAATGTCATAACATTTGTGTGTGATAGTCATATTCACATAGGCTACATACAGTAGGCTTACAAGCAGCCCATCTATAGCCTATATTTATCTTTGTTCAAATTATTCTGTCCATATGGGAATTTGTCATACAGTACTTTTAAGTCTGTGAGCAAAAATTTATGACAGCTGTCAATTCCAAGCAAATTCAATGATACTCGCAATAAATAAAATGAGCTATACATTTAGCTGATGCGCTTTGAATAAAAAAGGACAACACAACAACGCTTACTTGAAAAATAGAGTAATGCAGGGATATTCATTAAAAAAATAAACTATATGACATGAGATTTAATACAATATATTCTAATGCTGAACAATTTGGTCAAATGTCGATATAGGCTATGACGATGCATTAAATATAATGTCTCACAGAATATGATAGAAAGGTGTAAAATTAAACTAAAAAGGCCACATTCCAAGCACTACGTAGACGGCTGCAATTATTAAGAGAGGTCATTAGGTAAATGAACATGCAACAAAGACTTCTGAGAATGGAGACGTTATAACGTTGTAATAACCAAAACTGCAAATATTACTATAAATAGGCTATACATTTACATGAAAGAAAAAATACAGTCCAATGTAATGTCATCCAATGTAAGATATTCATCATAACACATGAAACATCCATTGATGGAGAATTTTTTATCACTACGCCATCAGGGTATGCTACAGCGAGCATCCAGTCGCAAACATTACGTTGCAAAATCACATTCTATATATTGATGTCAATGGTATACTTACGGTGTACATCTGTCGCTGTATTCATTGGCAATGGTTTCAATCCCGCCGCTTCTCGCAACAGCAATGTAACAATTTTGGAAACCCACATCAATACCTACTACTGACATAATGAGTGTAGCTGTTAGTTTGCGCAATTTTCCGTAACGATTGACACTTGACACCTTTCCAATGAGAAAATAAAATATTCCACTATGCGAGACTGTAGGCTATTTTAAATTATGTCTTTCGTTTTCAGCATATATTTGAGACAGTTTGCTCTTACAGTTCTAACTGAATTAGGCTACTAGCTATTATGTAAGGCAAATCTTTATAGCCAACTCACTCAGCCTAATCCCAGGGAGGGAAAATGTCCACAGGATTCTCTCAATTTCAATCGTAACAACCGGTAATCCAAGCAAACATGCGCAAAGAGCAGTCGGGAATGCCTTTAGAACCCGCCCTCTGCTATCTGTTATTGGTTACATGTCACCAAAGGTGTATTTGATTGGTGCGACAGAACATATACGAAAGAAAAATCTAGAAATCCTTGAAAGAAAAATCTAGAAATCCTAGAAAGGGAACCAGCCTTTACATCATGAGTGACAGTGTAGGTAGGGCATTGTCTGCTGGTGTAGGGATAAGTGAATTTGCCATGAGAAGCATGCCATTAGGCAAAATGCAGATGCAATTTGCAGACCACTACATATAGTTTGGCTACTGGTGTAAATTATTACAGTATAAGAATAATTTCCACTATCTGTCCTTAATATCAGGGGCGCAACTTTGGTTTTAGAAGTGGGGGGGACATAATATTATAATTATATATATACATTTTTTATCCAATTGGATATACACTCCAAACAGCCTACCAGACAGCTACATGGCATCAACATGGTTCTAAAGCACACTGTTGCCTCGTTTTGTATCACATTCCAATGATAACACCGTGGCGGATAAAAACACAATTTCAGTATGTGGGGAGGACATGTCCAGATTACAGATTGCACAATAGAAATGTAAAGATAATTTCCGATTAAACCGACATATGCAGAGTTTACCGTGAATGCAGTGTTACGAAGTCCCTGCCGATGACTGTTATCAGCACCTCACAACCATGAGCTGCACACTCCACTCCCCATCTCCCATGACCTGAGCCTCAGAGTCTAGGCGGTACCATAAACCTGCCTCTCAAACTCTCTCTGACCTGTGTGACCTGATAGGTTTCAAGGTTACTAGGGGGCCGGACATCTACCAATTGTCTTGATTATACAGGTCACAATATACTTGCAGTCTCCCTCAGGCAGTGGCAGAGAGCAATATCGCTTTCTCTGCCTGTCAACAACTGGACTCATTCATATCTCTGGACTTGTGGGATGGTGTGCATGCTCAAAAACCACTACCTTTCTCACTTTTCACCCCCATGTACACTATCGTTCAAAAGTTTGGGGTCACTTAGAAATGTACTTGTTTTTGATAAGAAGGCCAGTGGCCCGGAGTCGCCTCTTCACTGTTGATGTTGAGACTGGTGTTTTGCGGGTACTATTTAATGAAGCTGCCAGTTGAGGACTTGTGAGGCGTCTGTGTGTGTCAACTCTTGGGTTGCCTTATTCCCCTTTAACCGGGGGTGGTGTGAGTGGGTCACAAACCAGTAAAATAGTAGAGGCGGGTCCCTCTCTTTCATGCCTTTTCTGCTAACGCGTGACATTGCCTTTAAATTTCAAATACGCTGTAACGCAGAACTTCCACGATTACGGATTTAATAGAGCCCCTAGTGTCATGTCATCATTGATGATACAAATATGTAGGCCTAGCCTAGCATGCCTCAATGTTCATACATACTAAAGCCAAAAGTATTATGGAGGCTGTAAACTAATCAATCAATGCTCAAGAACACTGTACTGGACTACAGAATATGCATTGAGCAAAATGTGTTCTGGCCTAAATTGAACAGGTGCAGCCTTTAGGTACACAAGGTATGAAACTGGTACCAAAGAGAGAATAGTATTTCCAAAGATCCGTTTGCAACAGAATCGGATTAATGAATACGCCCCAGTCCTTTGTTTTAGTTTGCGCTCATATTGTCACTGTCCATGGTGCTGAATATGTACCTGCGGCTTCTATCAAAAGTATGTGGACACCTGCTCGTCGAACTTGACATTCCAAAATCATGGGCATTAATATGGAGTTGGTCCCCCCTTTGCTGCTATAACAGCCTCCACTCTTATGGGAAGGCTTTCCACTAGATGTTGGAACATTGCTGCAGGGACTTGCTTCCATTCAGCCACAACACCATTACTGATGTCGGGCACTGATGTTGGGCGATTAGGCCTGACTTGCATTCGGTGTTCCAATTCATCCCAAAGGTGTTTGATGGGGTTGATGTCAGGGCTCTGTGCAGGCCAGTCAAGTTCTTTCACACCGATCTTGACAAACCATTTCTGTATGGACCTGACTTTGTGCACGTGGATAATATCATGCTGAAACAAGAATGGGTCTTCCCCAAACTGTTGCCACAAAGTTGGACGCACAGAATCGCCTAGAATGTCATTGTATGCTGTAGCGTTAAGATTTCCCTTCACTGAAACTAAGGGGCCAAGCCCAAACCATGAAAGACAGCCCCAGACCATTATTCCTCCTCCACAGTTGGCACTATGTATTTGGGCAGGTAGCGTTCTCCTGGCATCCGCCAAACACAGATTTGTCTGCCAAACTGCCAGATGGTGAAGTGTGACTCATCACTCCAGAGAACGCATTTACACTACTCCAGAGTCCAATGGCAGTGAGTTTTACAACACTTCAGCCGATGCTTGGCATTGCGCATGGTGATCTTAGGCTTGTGTGCAGCTCCTCGGCCATGGAAACCCATTTCATGAAGCTCCCAATGAACAGTTGAACCGAGGACAGACGATTTTTACGCGCTATGCACTTCAGCACTGGGCGGTCCCGTTCTGTGAGCTTGTGTGGCCTACCACTTCATTGCTGAGCCTTTGTTGCTCCTAGACGTTTACACTTCACAATAACAGCACTTACAGTTGACCGGGGAAGCTCTAACAGGGCAGAAATTTGAAGAACTGACATGTTGGAAAGGTGGCATCCTATGACGTGCCACGTTGAAAGTCCCTGAGCTCTTCAGTAAGGCCATTCTACTGCCAATGTTTGTCTATGGAGATTGCAGTGTGCTCAATTTTCTACACCTGTCAGAAACAGGTGTGGCTAAAACAGCCGAATCCACAAATTTGAAGGGGTGTCCACATACTTTTGTTTATATAGTTTAAGTGGCAACCAGGTTGCCTATACCACTGTATTGGATCCATTATAACGGTATAATGGCGCCGGAGGAGATGGCTGCCGTTTTACAATCCCCTAACCAATTGTGTTATTGTGTCTGTTTTTTCGCATTATTTGTAACTTATTTTGTACATAATGTTTCTGCCACCGTATCTTATGACAGAAAAGAGCTTCTAGATATCAGGACATTTATTACTCACCCCGTACTGGAGGAATAGTTTTTCTTTAGCGAGTCAGACGGGAAGGATTTACTTCAGATTCCCGACAAGGCCTTCATCCCCGTCATTCGCAGGAGAAGGAGACGGAGATATCGGGGACGAAGGTCTGGTTGCCTTGTAAGGAGCCAACGTACAGTCAATGGAAAATAAAATAGACAAACTACGATCACATATATCCTCCCAACAGGACATTAAAAACTGTAATATCTTATGTTTCACCGAGTCGTGACTGAAAGACGACATGAATAACATACAACTGGTAGGTTTTACACTTTTTTTGGCAGGATAGAACAACGGCCTCTGGTAAGACAAGGGGTGGTGGTCTATGATATTTGTAAACAACAGCTGGTGCACGAAATCTAAGGAAGTCTCAAGGTTTCGCTTGCCTGAGGTAGAGTTTCGCATGATAAGCTGTAGACCACACTATTTACCAAGAGATTTTTTGTCTATATTCGTCGTAGCTGTCTATTTACCACCACATACCGATGCTGGCACTAAGACCGCACTCAATGAGCTGTATAAGGCCATAAGCAAACAGGAAAACACTCATCCAGAGGCGGCGCTCCTAGTGGCCCGGGACTTTAATGCAGGGAAACTGAAATCCGCAGTTTTAAGAAAATACCTTAAAAAAGTAAGAAATTAAAGTAACAAATAATTAAAAAGCAGCAGTAAAAAAAACAATAGCGAGGCTATATACAGGGGGTACCGGTACAGAGTCAGTGTGCAGGGGCACCGGTTAGTCGAGGTAATTGAGGTAATATGTACATGTAGGTAGAGTTATTAAAGTGACTATGCATAGATAATAACAGAGAGTAGCAGCAGCATGGGGGGGGGGGGGGGGGGGGCAATGCAAATAGTCTCGGAAAGCATTTGATTAGATGTGCAGGAGTCTTATGGCTTGGGGGTAGAAGCTGTTTAGAAGCCTCTTGGACGCCTGTAATCCATAGCTTCTGGTTGGGGTATGTGCGTACGGTCACTGTGGGGACGACGTATCAATGCACCTATTGATGAAGCCAGTGACTGAAGTGGTGTACTCCTCAACGCCATCGGCAGAATCCCGGACTGCCCCCATTCTCATCGACGGGGCTGTAGTGGAGCAGGTTGAGAGCTTCAAGTTCCTTGGCATCCATATCACCAACAAACTAACATGGTCCAAGCACACCAAGACAGTCATGAAGAGGGCACGACAAAGCCTATTACCCCGCAGGAGACTGAAAAGATTTGGCCATAAGACTCCTGAACAACTAATCAAAGGGCTACCCAGATCCCTCTTTCACACTGCTGCCACTCTCTGTTCATTATCTATGCATAGTCACTTTAACTCTACCTACATGTACATATGACCTCAATTACCTCTTACCGGTGCCCCCGCACATTGACTCTGTACTGGTATCCCCTGTATATAGCCTCGCTATTGTTACTTGACTGTTGCTGTTTAATTATTTAAACATTATATATTATTACTTTTATTTTCTATTTTTTGCTTAACACTTATTTTTCTTAAAACTGCATTGTTGGTTAAGGGCTTGTAAGTACGCATTTACCTAAGATCTACACCTGTTGTACTCTGTTCATGTGACAAATAAAATTTGACACAGAATCACGACTCAGGATATGACCCAGACGCAGGAGGCGGATGGTTCGGTTCTCAGAATATTTATTGTAACAAAGGAGCAGGGAATAGGGCAGGTTGAGGGCAGGCAGAGGCTCGTAGTACAAGGCAGAGTCTAAAAGGGACAGAACGGCAGGCTGAAAGGTCGAAACCGGAAAGACTCGAAAACAAGAACTTGTATCACACGGAAACCACGCTAGGACGATTTAACAAGACAGAAAACGCAATATAAATACACAGGGGATACTTGGGAAAATAGGAGACACCTGGTGGAGGGTGGAGACAAGGACAAGACATGTGAAACAAATCAAATCGTATTAGTCACATGCGCCGAATACAACAGGAAATGCTTACTTACGAGCCTCTAACCAACAATGCAGTTAAAAACATACGGATACGTAATAAAAGTAACAAGTAAAGATCAGGGTGTGACAGTTAGCGTAAAACTACGTGGCCTATCTCTGATTTAGTTATATGCTTTGGCCAGGGTCTATTGATTTAAGTAGACGTACGACCTTATCATTTTATCCATCATTTGGAAATATTTTATAAACTAGCGCAACATTAGTTTCATGCCCACAAGATGCATATACGTTTTGCCCGCATTTCCCCGTATTTGACGCACGTATGTATGTGCTTCGCTTTTCAACTTGCTAAAAACTAACTAGTTGGAGTCTGTGTGTGTACTTGTGTTTGTACCTCGCCACAGTGAAACAATGCACAAGTAGAACATATTGAACGCATATGGTACACATAACGCACCGTAGCCTAGCGCGGCACCCCCAACGTAGCGTTCCGGACTGCTCTATTGAAAATGAATGACTTCCGCCAGTACGTAAAGAGTTTGATGCATCTGATTGACATCGTATGTCAGTAGGGCAGTGGTGTAAAGTACTTAAGTAAAAATACTTTAAAGTACTATATAAGGATTTTTTATATATATATCTTTACTATATATATTTTGGACTACTTTTACTTCATTACATTCCTTAAGAAAATATTGTACTTTTTACTACATAAATTTTCCTTGACACCCAAAAGTACTTGTTACATTTTGAATGCTTATCAGGACAGGAAAATACTGAAATTCACACACTTCAACAGAATATCCCTGGTCATCTTTACTGCATCTGATCTGGCGGTCTCACTATATGCCAAATGCTTTGCCAAATGCCACCTGGTTTGCTTAATATAAGCAATTTGAAATTATTTATATTTTTACTTTTGATATATTTTAAACCCAATACTTTTAGACTTTTACTCAAGTAGATTTTACTGATTGACTTTTACTTGAGTCATTTTCTATTAAGGTATCTTTACTTTTACTCAAGTATGACAGTTGGGTACTTTTTCCCACCACTTCAGTAGGGTGGCGCATTGACGTATTGTAACGTGGCCTGGGAGGCGAAGTCGCGTAGCTTGGAGTCCGAAAGTGGTAGAAGGTGTATGCTAATGTTTCTGTTGTGTTCTGTATTACCAGTTTAGCTAGGTTAGCTAACGTAATCGTTGTAATGAAAATGGGACTGTTCGGGAAAACACAAGATAAACCACCAAAAGACTTGGTAAGTGAAGGCTTCTGGTGAGGGGCGACACGAGCTTGACAGCTAGCCAAACAACTCATTCTAAGCTAGATACAGAACCTAACAGCTAGGCTAGCTTGCTCTGTTTATTTATGGTACTGTAACAAGGGCGACGTTTATCCAATACCTCTCCTCACGATCTCCGTCGTATTTAAACTTTAATCGAATAACATAGTATTGTAATGTAGCTAGCTAACGTTTACTACGGCAGTTTACGAGTTAGCTAACGTAAGCCAATTGTTGCTAACATTACCATTTCAGTTTGATTGTTAGCTACACAGTAGCTAGCTAGTTTATGCCCTTCAATATAAGTCGTGCTTGTTTGCTAGCTACTTGCATTGGAAGAATGTGTAGCCTATATTTACAAACTTTATTCCCCAAAATGCTATGGCTGCTGGCCTGTTGCTCATTTACACACTAGCAGCCAGCACCATCTTCGGATGTAAACAAACGACCATCAATCTAACGTCACTTTACATGGTTCTGCCTCAAATTCACACGAAAGAAGAAAAAATTGTTTACACGTCATTTCCTTAAGTTTGACAGTGAATGACACATCTGATTGTAATATTTTACTAGTGATTTGTTGAAGCTTAATTCACTTTTTTCTGTCATTTAAGGTAAATGAATGGTCACTCAAAATCAGGAAAGAGATGAGAGTGATTGACAGACAAATTCGAGGTGAGAATAAGTACTTTAAGGCTATCTTATGTGAAGCCTAGTCCAATATTGGTTTAAGAATGTCAGAGAGCAAAAACAATACACTATAACAATATAAACACCAAGGGAAGCTGCTGTCAAACTTCTGTCATAATGTTCTACATTAGTTTGTTATATTACATTATATTAGCGGTCTCTCATTGTACCTATCCTATCTCAGACATTCAGAGGGAGGAGGAGAAGGTAAAGAGATCCATCAAAGATGCTGCTAAAAAGGGACACAGGGACGTGTGTGTGGTTCTTGCAAAAGAGATGGTCCAGTCGAAGCGTGCAGTCAGCAAACTTTATGCCTCCAAAGCCCAAATGAACTCTGTACTCCTCAGCATGAAGAACCAGCTTTGTGAGTGTGAAGGAAACTACTGATGTAGCACCACCAGTTACAAAATGCCCAGGATAAGTTAATTTGATGACAAATGAATAGAAATGCTTTGTAACACTGGAAGCTAGTAGCGGTGCAGAGTTTTTCCTGGTCAGACCAAGTGGTCAAGTCATGGCCCAAATATGAATATGTATGCATATGTAATATGCTACGTGTTATATTACGAAGGGGTGGTGTCTGGTGTGTGACTCTGCTGTTATTTTCCCAGCTTTATTGCGTGTAGCTGGCGCCCTTCAGAAGAGCACAGAGGTCATGAAAGCCATGCAGAGCTTAGTGAAGATCCCAGAGATCCAGGGCACCATGAGGGAGCTGTCCAAGGAGATGATGAAGGTCAGTCACATATCTGCTTACACACTGTGGCCGCTGTGTTACTGTTGGGTACATAAATCGATCACTGCTCATGTGCATTGCTGCTACGTCACGTACCGGTGTGAGAGACTCAGGGAAGCCGTCCAGTTTTGAACCACTGCTACGATCCGAAGCTACAAACATACAATTCATATAACCAACAATATTATGCACTATGGGGCCTCCCGGGTGGCGCAGTGGTCTAGAGCACTGCATCGCAGTGCTAGCTGCGCCACCAGAATCTCTGGGTTCGCGCCCAGGCTCTGTCGCAGCCGGCCGCGACCGGGGGGTCCATGGGGCGACGCACAATTGGCCTAGCGTCGTCCGGGTTAGGGAGGGTTTGGCCGGTAGGGATATCCTTGTCTCATCGCGCTCCAGCGACTCCTGTGGCGGGCCGGGCGCAGTGCGCGCTAACCGGTGTTTCCTCCGACACATTGGTGCGGCTGGCTTCCGGGTTGGAGGCGCGCTGTGTTAAGAAGCAGTGCGGCTTGGTTGGGTTGTGCTTCGGAGGACGCATGGCTTTCGACCTTCGTCTCTCCCGAGCCCGTACGGGAGTTGTAGCGATGAGACAAGATAGTAATTACTAGCGATTGGATACCACGAAAATTGGGGAGAAAAGGGGATACAATTTAAAAAAAAAAAAAAAAAAAAATATTATGCACTATGTTGAAATTTATATTGAAGAATAAATGAGTAAATATTGTTTGAGTATTGATACACAACACCAAAAGGTTACAGTGAGGGAAAAAAGTATTTGATCCCCTGCTGATTTTGTTCGTTTGCCCACTGACATTGAAATGATCAGTCTGTAATTTTAATGGTAGGTTTATTTGAACAGTGAGAGACAGAATATCAACAAAAAAATCCAGAAAAACGCATGTCAAAAATTTTATAAATTGATTTGCATTTTAATGAGGGAAATAAGTATTTGACCCCTCTGCAAAACATGACTTAGTACTTGGTGGCAAAACCCTTGTTGGCAATCACAGAGGTCAGATGTTTCTTGTAGTTGGCCACCAGGTTTGCACACATCTCAGGAGGGATTTTGTCCCACTCCTCTTTGCAGATCTTCTTCAAGTCATTAAGGTTTCGAGGCTGACGTTTGGCAACTCGAACCTTCAGCTCCCTCCACAGATTTTCTATGGGATTAAGGTCTGGAGACTGGCTAGGCCACTCCAGGACCTTAATGTGCTTTTTCTTGAGCCACTCCTTTGTTGCCTTGGCCGTGTGTTTTGGGTCATTGTCATGCTGGAATACCCATCCACGACCCATTTTCAATACCCTGGCTGAGGGAAGGAGGTTTTCACCCAAGATTTGACGGTACATGGCCCCGTCCATCGTCCCTTTGATGCGGTGAAGTTGTCCTGTCCCCTTAGCAGAAAAACACCCCCAAAGCATAATGTTTCCACCTCCATGTTTGACGGTGGGGATGGTTTCTTGGGGTCATAGGCAGCATTCCTCCTCCTCCAAACACGACAAGTTGAGTTGATGCCAAAGAACTCCATTTTGGTCTCGTCTGACCACAACACGTTCACCCAGTTGTCCTCTGAATCATTCAGATGTTCATTGGCAAACTTCAGACGGGCATGTATATGTGCTTTCTTGAGCAGGGGGACCTTGCGGGCGCTGCAGGATTTCAGTCCTTCACGGCGTAGTGTGTTACCAATTGTTTTCTTGGTGACTATGGTCCCAGCTGCCTTGATATCATTGACAAGATCCTCCTGTGTAGTTCTGGGCTGATTCCTCACCATTCTCATGATCATTGCAACTCCACGAGGTGAGATCTTGCATGGAGCCCTAGGCCAAGGGAGATTGACAGTTCTTTTGTGTTTCTTCCATTTGCGAATAATCGCACCAACTGTTGTCACCTTCTCACCAAGCTGCTTGGCAATGGCCTTTAGCCCATTCCAGCCTTGTGTAGATCTACAATCTTGTCCCTGACATCCTTGGAGAGCTCTTTGGTCTTGGCCATGGTGGAGAGTTTGGAATCTGATTGATTGATTGCTTCTGTGGACAGGTGTCTTTTATACAGGTAAGAAACTGAGATTAGGAGCACTCCCTTTAAGAGTGTGCTCCTAATCTCAGCTCGTTACCTGTATGAAAGACACCTGGGAGCCATAAATCTTTCTGATTGAGAGGGGGTCAAATACTTATTTCCCTCATTAAAATGCAAATCAATTTATAACATTTTTGACATGCGTTTTTCTGGATATTTTTGTTGTTATTCTGTCTCTCACTGTTCAAATAAACCTACCATTAAAATTATAGACTGATAATTTCTTTGTCAGTGGGCAAACGTACAAAATCAGCAGGGGATCAAATACTTTTTTCCCTCACTGTATGTCCCACAGGCTGGTATCATAGAGGAGATGCTGGAGGATACCTTTGAAAGCATGGAGGATGATGAGATGGAGGAGGCAGCAGAGGCAGAAGTTGATAAGATCCTCTTTGAGATCACAGCAGGTAAAGACAGTCCCTCTGGTAATGAAACTGGTCTCAAAAAGTTGTTTGGGGCTGTAAATGTTCATCTGTCTGGTGGGGGCTTATGGTAAAAAATGTAATGTTGTACATGCTGACCTCTGGTGGTTTGTTCCATATTAGGCGCCCTTGGCAAAGCGCCCAGCAAAGTCACAGACGCCCTACCTGAAATGGAGCCTCCTGCGGCAGCCTCAGAGGATGAGTCGGAGGAGGACATTGAGGAGATGCAGTCTAGACTGGCAGCCTTAAGGAGCTAAGATTGAGCTTTTGACCGCTTTTAGTCCCATTAAAGTCTTTTTGCCTGCTCAAGTATGAACAAAGACAATTTTGGTCAAGGGTTAATCTAGTCTCTTCTGAAATATATTGTCTCTTTCTTTCACATTATTGTTTTTCATTTGCTTTGCGCTGAGAACATTTGAATGCTTAGGGCTAAATAACATATCAGATCTGTTCTGAAAGTTGGCTTTTATGACCTTGGGTAAGCCCAGAAATCACCCAAAGTGTGGTGACTGTATACCCAATGTTGCGAAGATGTATATTAATCCCAAGATCGCTGAAAATAAGAATGCTCATGCCTATCTAAAGTGATGTGTGGTCTGATTATTTTGGGGAAGCTGAGGCTTCATCCTGCAATAGGGTGGATTAACCACCCACTGGGGGAAAACAGGTTGAATCAACGTTGTTTCTACATCAAATCAATGAAATTGCCGTGAACCAACATAGAATAGACGTCGGGTTGACGTCTGTGCCCAGTGGGCAGAGACTTACTCTGAGCCGGTCACTGACATATCTAATCCATAATGGAAATGTCTTGCTCTACATTGTGACATTAAATGAGTGACTCATCACATTTTAGTGTTCATGAAACTTTAATCCATCACTACTCTGATCTAGTTCTGAAATCTAAAATGTAAAACAATATACACTGAGTATACCAAACATTAGGAACACCTTCCTAATAAGGAGTTACACCCCCTTTTGCCCTCAGAACAGCCTCAATTCGTCGGGGCATGGACTCTACAATGTGTTGAAAACATTCCATGCTTCCCACAGTTGTGTCAAGTTAGCTGGATGTCCTTTGGTTGCTGGACTATTCTTGATACACACGGGAAACATAGCAGCGTTGCAGTTCTTGACACAAACCGGTGCGCCTGGCACCTACTACCATACCCTGTTCAAAGGCACTTCAATATTTTGTCTTGTCCATTCACCCTCTTAATGGCGTACATACACAATCCATGTCTCAATTGTCTTAAGGCTTAAAAATCCTTTAACTTGTCTCCTCCCTTAATCTGCACTGATTGAAGTGAATTTAACAAGTGACATCAATAAGGGATCATAGCATTCACCTGGTCAGTCTGTCATGGAAAGAGCAGGTGTTCTTAATGTTTTGTACAATCAATGTATTTAATTTACTTTCAGCATTTGAAACCCTGGAACTAAAAAGCAAACTTCTCTTTAAAGTTTATCTGTACAGTGCATATATCTATATTATTTTCTTTATATAATGTTGTTTGGAGGGGTAAAAAAGGAATGCAAATTCAAACCGATTTTGGAAGTTGAAATCGTGCTTCTTTAACTGTGTATTGTTGGCCTTAAATTTGTTGTGCTTATTCAGTAAAAAATCTGATTGGTTAGTATCGTTTCAGACCCTGTGTGTTATGGGTTGTTTTTTTCTGTGCATACTTTAGTTTTTTATGTGACCAGGAAATTATGGAAATAAACATGAATGATTTTACTGTTGCCTGGCCCCCATACTTGAATGTTACCTGAAAGTTAAGGAAAATGGAAGAGTAGGATGAAAGGAAAAAGTGGACAAATGTGTTTAGTTCGGTTGGTAGGCCACTACTTTTGTTGCTTTATTTTATGGGAAAGAGCAACATCTGTGAAAACACATTCAGGAGAGAGAGAGTCTTAGAGCGAAACAGTGCATCTTTCGTCTGGGTTGCTTTTCACTTGGCTTCAAAGGGATTAGCTTTATAACCAAATGTAACCAAACCCTATCTCGGTCCTCTGTTGATGTAGGTTACCAGTCATAAAAGCACTGTAGCTGTCTCATGTTTTAGGGAAAACTCCCCAAAATTATTTACAAGCCTCAACTAATGGCAGTGGATTATATTGAATTACTATTGTTTCTGAAACTGAGCACTTACAGTATTGCAATCATAGTATACTATTGAGATGTTTAATCCAGACTGCCTGGTCCATGCTATCAGGGATCCTTGGGATGTATCAACTCTGAAGTTACCTGATTGAAGTTGAATTTTTAAATGGTGGGTTTAGGGTAGTGACTTCCCAAGGATTCTGAATAGCATTTACCCTGCCTGGTGCTCACCTTTTTTCTTTCTTTTTTTCCAGATCCAGGGCCTCTATTTCACAAGAAGGTGTTGGTGTTGTCACTACAACCTCACAATTGTCCTAGTTAGTGTTCAATTAAAAAATTAACATCAACATCAGGTAGTTAGGCCAGTAACTATTTAAATAAACAAAAAATACTCTGTATCACGTTCATGTCTGCGTGCAGCGCAACGTTTGACGCGGTGGTTGGTCCTCGCTGACGCTGCTGTCAAATGGCAACTGCCAACGCTCAGAAGGAAACTCCTCCCTGTTGACAGCACGTTCCGTCCCCTTCTCAGCGCAATGGTTTCTTGGATAATCTCTAGACTTGTGGTGTAAGTAAAAAAAAATTATCACATTCTTCTTTCATAAAAATCCCACCTCGAGATAATGCTGTTTGCTGTAAATATGCGTTTTTCCGTGACACAAGATGCATGACAGCAGTGGCCGCTTTATAGCCCATTTAGGCTACGTCTTATTTCTGAGCAGAGACCGTGACTCCGGGGTTTGAGGCGAGACGGAATATTGTGCTCTGTTTATGACTTATTCCTTATTTAAATAAGGTATTTTTTGCCTTATTTGATTTAATAGTCATATCACATTTAAAGGGTCGGTGAATATTTTATTTAGCCTATTATGTATTTACATGCGTTTTCATTTAATTCCAGACAAAGAATTACGTGATTGCCCAAATGAAATATGTTTATTTATATTTATATATGTCTGCTCATGCAGAGCTATGCATGTTGAAAATGATCAAGCAACAATAATGCTGTAATCGATAGGGGATTTCATACAGTAAATTCAAATATAACTATATAATAAATATAATCAAATGTTTTTTATAAAGCACAGAGCAGTGGTAAGCAGAGCTATTTTATTATACTTGATGTCCTTAATTTGGAAAACAAAGGGATGGGTCACCCCTCTCAGGTTACAATAAAAGTGTTGTATATATTTCTAAGACTTTATTGCCGCAAATGTTCTGAGTCATCCGAATATTTAAGCACGTTAATGTATGGAAGCAGAATTATAGGCTCCACTGGTCATTTCTATTGTGTTGTAATATGGCGAAATGATTAAACGTGTTCACAACATATAGACTTGGAGTTAGCCAAATCTCAAAATAGCACGTCAATTAAATTTAGGTTACAATATCATATTACATTGCTGTTTCAGACGTGAGGCTCCAAGTATCTTCTGTCTGACTTGGCATTCAAAGCTCTATATAGACTATCCAACACATTTTATTTGTTGTTCTGAGGTCTTAAGCAGAAACACTGAATGCATTTTGTTTTGAGTGACCTTGTGTGTTTAACAACTGTATGGTTATACAGGACAAGCCAGTGTAGGCCTATGTAGGTCAGTAATTTGAGCAGGTCACACTCACAACTGTTGCCATACTGTTGCTTCAAGCCAAGGGGTCCCCCTGTCTGTTATAGTCATACACAGGTGTAGTCCTCATGTGGCCTTGTTTAGTAAGTTCGGATTTTAAATGTGCACCTTTTTCTGCTCACTCATTAGTTTTAATTGTTGTTGAAAATATGAGTGTCTTCATGTCAATTACACATTCAACAATATGAGCGGAATTGGAAAATAGTTGCGCACGTAAAACTCTGACTTGTCTAGCAGGGGCCTCTTTGATTGCAATGGGACTTTGGAGCAAAGGAAGTGCGCATGGGACTGTTCTCAGATTCTCCTAATTTCTTGGAATATGAGCCACTCCCTGTTAATGTATTATTTGTTTATATAAACATTATGCATTCAATCAAATCTAAAACAGTTTTAACACAGTAAATTTGTCACAAACCCAATACCCATTACTGCGAAGTCAGAGGACATATAGCTTATACATCAAAGTTATACAAATAAAGAGTTGTTTGTTTTCTGGACAGTTTTTACCAGTGAGTTTTATTTGCTTTTAGCCCCATAAATGTGTGTGGATGTGCTGGACAAGCACTTATTGCATAAGCTAATTACATGTTTTGTGTTTTCCAGGCTTGTATTTGGCACACTATATCCTGCATACTCGTCATACAAAGCTGTCAAGTCAAAGGATGTGAAGGAATATGTGAGTATTAGCAACATTATGAAAAAAGTGACAATGAAACCATAGTCTGGGCTTATTATGGGCCAGTTTCACAGACCCAGCCAAATCGTGGACTGAATTACATGAACCAGGATTTATAAGAATTGAGTTTAATATTCCTGAACTATTATGTATCAAACTAACTGTGACAGTTATTTTGCTTTTAAAGGTGAAATGGATGATGTACTGGATCATATTTGCACTATTCACCACCATGGAAACCATCACGGATATATTTATCTGTTGGTAAGTTAATGCTGTATTATAAAATACCTGTTTTGTTTATGTATAGTATTATTTCACTTGTTTTCATATAATTAGTTATGAAGTCCAAAATATTGTTCTGCAATAGTACTGAGTCACATAACATTGTAATGGAGAGTAGATTTTTTGAATGCTCTGATTGCTATATTATTCTTCCCTTCACTGTAGGGTTCCTTTCTATTATGAGCTGAAGATTGCCTTTGTGGTATGGTTACTGTCTCCTTACACAAAGGGGTCCAGTGTTCTATACAGGAAGTTTGTTCACCCAACACTATCTTCAAAAGAGAAGGTGAGACCAGTGCATTAGTACTTTTTTCTTTGTTCTCTTGAAATGTTTTATAAGGTGTCTTCTATATTATATATGTTATAAATGCTCTGCTAATCATTTTAATGACAGACTTTGCTGTGATCAAATATCCGAAGGAGAGGTTGGATTGTCCTAGCTGGTCATGTTTTGGGTGGAGGTGCATAAGGAAACGGCATGGTTTTTCCTTCTGTTCTGTTCCTTTCCTTTTTACTTTATTTTGGGGTCAGGAAACACATCAGAGTTGAGTGGGGACCAACACTGGGACCCAGTGTCAGATGAAAATGAACAATAGCACTGATTCTAAAAGACAATCAACATGTCCACTCTTTATGTGTGAAGAAACGTGTGTTGCTAAAGAGCAATCTCAAGACAGATAGTGACCATGTTCATTACAAATAGTCACAACATGTATTGTTTACATACAGTACATCAAATCTGTGAGTGTGTTTTTCACATGGCCTGCCAATAAAAACACAATTAATATGTGTTTTTCTCTCTGTCCAGGATATTGATGACTATCTCTGCCAAGCAAAGGACAAAAGCTACGATACTCTGGTGACTTTTGGGAGGAAAGGTTTGAATGTAGCAGCCACAGCTGCAGTCCTGGCTGCGACAAAGGTAATGCTGACTATTTCCATTTCTGATGTGTCCTGGGGCAATGGTGGGGTGAAGTTATGTTTTTCTGTGTACATATATGTATAATTCATAGTGTTCATATATTTTGTCTCCCACCCCAGAGCCAAGGAGTACTGTCAGATAGACTACGAAGTTTCAGCATGCATGACTTGTCCGCCTACCAGTCCAACCCAACTGAGATGGACTCTGGATCTGTCCCCACTCAGTCTGCAGCTGGACAACAGAGGGCCAGGACCATGATGCGCAGCAAGTCAGAGAGTGGCTACACCAAGGGTGAGACTATACTGCCACATACACTTACATCACTAACCAGGATACAGACAGAATGAATGACACAGCCAGGTTCGGGATGAGATTATCCTATTGCACATCATTTTTCCATAAGACAATTTGATCACCTCTTAGATAACTACCAGGTAATAGCTAAGTAGCAATATGGTAACACTGAAAAGGGTATATACTGTACAACAGGCAATTTGTGTACACCTCTAGCATGTCTACTAGTACGGACTAATAGAGTAAATATTTACTAATACACATGCTAGAGGTGTACACATTGCCAATCATATCTAATTTGCCTTTAATTTGAAGCAGTGAGCAATACGATGCAGTAAGGTATTTAAGTTACTAACTAGGGAGTTAAACTGTAATCATTGTTTCCATATTATGGTATATTTGGCAAATAATGGTTTTACCACAGCACTAGTGAAAACAATGAGTACAGTTTAACTCCATAGTTAGTAAATTAAATACCTTACTGCTTAGTATTGCTCATTGCTTCAAATGAAAGGCATTAGAAATGTTGACACTGCTGAAAACAGGTCTGTTTCCTCTGCTTAAACAAACATTATCATATGGCCTCTTTCCTGTTTAAGCCTGAAGATAATAGTTCTGTGCCCTGACTTTCCTTAGTCCCCCTAACCCCACATATCTATTCCTGTTTGTGATGCTCTCTGACTGCAGGTCAGTCTCCACATGGCTGACAGGCAGGCTCTGAACCAGTGGTATTCAAACCTTTACCAGAATTCCTGGGGACCCCATCCCAAATCTGACCACACAACATTAAAATCAGTCCATTTACATTTTCACATCAACAAATAACCTTCAATTCATTACATTTTCTCTCTTATCAAAATTAAGAGTACCAATAAATACATTTACTCACTGTAATGGTATTTTTCAAATGATTTTTCTCAACAACAACAAAATGATATTGTCCCATGAAAAAAATCTTCTTTTTTTTTTTGCAACCCCACTGCAATTCCCCCGAATATCAATGCTCTAGACCCAACTAAGAATGCTTCACGTTTAGCTTTTATCATTGAATGACCAGAGCCTGCTCTCTGGTGGCCATACTAGTTCAGTGTTCCATGTCTCATACAGTATGTGTTGTACAGTCCCAAAGTTTCTTTGAGATTCACTTTGTTTGGATTGATTAGTCTATTTTCCAAGAGGTTAATAATAGCCACAAGGTGAAAAAGAATGCTTTTGCACCATGGCTCTGTTAACATTTTTTGTTGTGGAGGACTGTAACTATTCCTGTAAGTGCCTGTACTGTGTGGATCATTAACTAATTTTCTAATTATGTTTGAAAGACGTGTTTTGTTAACTTACCACACACTTATTGTACAATAATTACAACGTGATTATCTGTGTTTTCAGAACAACATGATATTAGCTGATAGGTCAACCAGCATCCTTCATATTGAAAGAGCTGGTTTATGAAAGGCTATTTTGGCCTTTTGCTTTCCATTTCCATGGCATATTGAATGATGAGATGGAAATCCAGTGTACTCAACATGATTCTGCAGAGACTAAATGAAGAGCCCTGTGAGAGAGGGAATCCCATATCTTTCAGCGTTATTCTAGTCCTTATTCCCCTGCCTGCACACATGGTCCTTTTGATGTCTGCTCCCGTGCTCTGTGTAGAGAACAACAACCACCCTACTCTGCCCCTTAGAACCTGAACTCATAACAACCTCTCTGGAGTGAAGCTACAGCACTTCAATAATTATAGTACAACATTTCACTGCTGCTTTCAGCGTACATTCGGATGTGTGTCTGTTAATTTTTCACCACCGTTGCTTCTCACGGTGCAGGGCAGGATTTGGACATGACTGAGTATGAGGTGTTGAGATTCGACCAGTGTGACACCAAGGAGCTGCTGTCCCACGCTATTACTCCCCCCAAACCCACACTCCCTCCTTCACCCTCCCTGACCCCCCAGCCCTCTCCACCTCCATCCCTTGCACCCCCAGCACCAGAGCAGACTGAGGACATGGGGGGGGAAACATCAACAAGCACCCCACAGCTCAGGCTGATTAAGAGGAAGGCGCCTGAGGTACTCCTTTAAAATGGCTGGCCTACTGGCATGTGATTCTAACTTCCCCTGAACTGGACTGTGGTGACTAACACACTGGGTCCTCGTGGCACGGTACCATTGCAAAAATGAGGATGGAAGATCATTTTCTGGCTGAAATTAGTTGTACTGTTATGATACAAATTAGTTTCTAATATGCATTTGTATTTTTAGTGGACTGATAAGTGTATGAATTTATGTTGTTTTGCAGTATTGTTTCACTGCTGATGTGACTTTGCTGTTGAATGCAATGGAAGTATTAATTTGATTGCATGTATTGATTTCCCAATTTCCATAGAAAACAAGCTGGAACAGGCCTCTGAAAAGAACATTCCAGGATTGCTTTCTTTACCATGTGTCAACTCATATTTTCATAATGTACTGAGTGTTTGTTTATCTTGTGCCCAAACTGACAGTATAGATATACAGAGCATGCATATCAGACAGACAAGACAAACATTGTCAGACCACAAATCAGGAATAATGTGGCATTTATTGCTTTCAGAACCGTTATGGTTAAACAGTGCCCCATCTCTCTTTTTTCCCATCTGTCTTTCTAGCCTCCTCCTAGGGACATAAGACCTCTCACAAGATCCAGGATTGCCCAGCTGACTTCAAAGAGAGAAGCCATGTGATTTTGTGTGAACGCTCCCAAGACCGCTTTAGCTGCCTTAGCTGCAAGGAGAAGAGGGTAAATAAGGAAATGTGGCTAAAAGATAAATGCATAAAGCAGCCTTGTTTTAGAATAAGGAAACCAAAGTGACTTGTGACCCTCTATCTTAATATATATGACATCTGGCACATACTGTACTGTAAAGGAGACAGATGGTGGGTGCCATCAAGGTAGCACTCAAGAGTGGGCTCCATACCTTACAGACATTTGGATTGATTTGTCGGTCATTGAATATGTTTTTGTATGTAAAGTGTGTGTATTTATCATTAATTGTTTTTTTTATATACTATGTTTAGAGACAAATGCATGTATGTGTCTCTGGTCATTAGTGTCATAAAACAGAATGTATTGTTACTTACATCTTTTTGTGGCTACTTGGTCACTATTTGAGGTAGCATCAGTCATCAGGAGCGTAGCAGGGTGAAATACTCCGTAATGAAGGATATGGTTGTCCACTCACTCTCTTGGGTTTGTAGGGAGAGCTTTAACCTGGCAAATACAATCTGTACTGACAATTTAACAGGACACAGAATATTGAAATGAATTGTCCTGTCAGGTTAGTATAACTCCTCAAAGGTGGTATTTATTTATGAGATAAAATAGCAGTGGTAGGACTTCAGAAATGCTGATTATTATTAATCAACTGCAAGTAAGGGCTCTATTCAGTCTGTATCGCTGAAGCATTACAGATTGTGCGATAGAAATGTAAAGGTAATATCTGATTGAGCCGACATATGCAGCGTTTATCGTGAATAAAGTCTTCACTAACGCAGGAGCATTGCCTTTAAATTTAAATCACGCTGTAACGCTGAACTTCCACGATACGGATTGAATAGAGCTCTTTACCTTTGCTTATAAAGCCTTAAATCATTCAAATAAAACATTGAGTACCTGGTACTACAGAAACAGTAATATCAGTACTTGTATTTCTTGCAATGAGCACTAAAACATAATGAAAAACATAACTATGACTGTCATTGACTATTGGCACTATGCACTATGTTCAGAGTTACTGCAACTGTTCCAGTACCATGAAATGCCCAAAAAAAGTAAATATCAGAAATGTAAAAAAATAAATAAAAAAAAACATTTTTAGTTCACTGATCACCATGTTATTTATTATTACCAAAAGTATTATTATTATATGGGATTAGTTAGTATTCAAATAAAGAAATTGATCTATGGGGTAGAAATGTTGACAATTGACTTTTCAATCTCATTATAACTTATCTGGCATTCAAGTCTGTCATTCAATTGTTTTGTAAAAGTTTGTGTTATTCATGTCTTATAGGCATCACTATACATTTGAGTTTTTTCCGGTTTAGCACACAAAACATACTTTGAAGTGTATAGCTATTGTATAACAAAAGATAGCTAGTGGCGAGGGCTATATACTCGGGTCCTTCTCAGAGTCTAAAAACACTGTGCAATACTCTGCTTTCACTGAGCAATTGCAACTCACGCTTCTTACTCAAAACTCTACATTTCTCAATGTAGCCACAATTGTCGACCTGTCTTTTCCCAGCCATTACGAAGAGATGAATTTCTAATTATTCTCTAAGACCTGCCTGTTGCCTATATCTATGAGGGCATAGCAATTACACTATAGTTGGGCAGGTTCCTAACCTTTTGTAAATTACATGAATATCGGGAGTGTTTCTGCCAATGGTAGTAACAAAGGTGAGTGACATACTGTCTTTAACTGAACGTTTCTGCACTGTAGGTATGTGAATTCACTTAGATTGAACCCTCTTGGCTATTACACAATGCATCACTGAATCTGGGAATTATACTTGGGGTTTGGGCAGAATTAATTTTAGTTCACTGTTCTCAATACATAAATTAAGGCTTCTCAGGTATGTGTGTTCAGTTTACATCAAATTCAATCACTTTCTGGAAAAAAAAGATTTTGGTATATACTCGTTTGCACATGGAATTATCAGAAAGAAGTTCCTTCTAATTGGCAGAGTTTTCATGTGGCACAATTTTTTAAATCCTTGTTGCAACTAGTAGTTTCAGTGTTGTGTTGGAATGTGATTCCCTTTTCAAATTAAAAAAATGGATACAAATAAAGTTAATCATGTTTTTGTTGCTATCTAGCAGCACACAGTTCAATAAACAAAAGTCATCATATGAAAATTCTTTACTACAGAGCATTGGGTGAATTGGTTTAGTTTATATTTGCTTCATTGATTGCCTTGCCGATTTTACATTGATTCTGAAGTGCATAATATTTTTTTCAATATTCTTTTGAAGCACTTTGTGGCAAGGTCAGGAAAGTTATTCTCATGGACAAAATACATGTTTCCACAACCTTGAGTCAAATAAATTGCACGAGGAACATGTCTGACTGATGGCCTCAAAGTAAAAAGTACCTTCTGGCAGACCAGAATCTCCCATGATGCTCAAACCTTATTGTGAATTTCAGAAAAAAAGATGACAGGAATGATGAGCTAAAATGACATGTGCTTTCTGTTTCATCAGTGTTTCTGTTGGTGAATTTATAACAGCCAATAAATATGAGACAATGTGACACCATGGCTTATGTATTATATTTAAATGTAATACATTTCAATACATTTTTGCATTAATTTATTCAACAAGACAGTCATATTTCAATTTTATTCATCAATTGCCCAAATCTGCATTTCACTCTACATTGACCAAAATGCTGCTGTGAACAATGTTCTTGTGTACAATGACATTTGATTAATCAATTGCAAATGTACATACATCTCAGTGAGAAGGACAATTCAAGCCATTAGACTTTCAGGTTGACACGTTCATGATATTTCTTGTAGGGATCATTGACAAACCAGTTCCTCCTCTTCCAGAATTTTGTGGTCATTTTGTCCAAGAGCTTATTCTGTGTTTTGTTACAAAACACATGCTCCCTTAAACGCTTCTTTCTGGCAGGCAACTTCTTCCACAGTTTTTTCTTGTATCCAGCCTATTGAGAATCAGCAGTAAGTGTCAATTTGCAGACAGAGGAGAAACAGAGAGTCAACGCCACAACCTTTATGGTTTCAGAACCTAAGGAAAACAGAATGAGAGACTTATACATTACCTTGCGTCTAATCCACAGACCACAGTGCAGACGCATGAACCTCTTCACCACTGACCTCACAGATTTCCTCTTTCCTTTTTTCACACTGATGTACGTGAGGTTTCTGCTTGGTTGCTGGACCAGGTTGGGAATGAAAGGTGCAACCCTGCAAGAACCAAGCCCCACCCAAATTAGTAATACAATTGTTTAAAAAAAAATGTTTTAATGTTTCATGTCATTCAAACAAACAAAGCTTGGGGATATTACTCTCATCTTATTAATTTAATTGATTGATGCATATTTCAAAAACAATTGAAACAAAAGCTGTCTAGTTAGCTAAATTAATAGTAAAAAAAAAAGCTAATCGCACTTGATGAATTGAATCAGCACAATATGACTTTTCTGAATCTGATGAGCAGTATGTATGCCTAGGTCTCACCGTTGCAGGATGCTCTGCTTGGGTGTCTGGAAGCCTTTGGCGGACAGAGAGGCCCATGCAGGAGTAGTGACCAGAGACCTCTGGACAGTTTGACGATTGATTATGGTGGAGAACCGACATATCTGCTGCCCCCTGGCAAACAGAGTCAACGGCCTCATCAAGCCTGTCCATGCAAAAATAAATAAAGTTCTAAAATGAGGTAAGCTATATCTTGTTCACAGCTGATAACGGCACATTCACTATCACCACACTAGCTACATAGCTAGTTAAACAGCTAGCATCATGAGTATGTGCTGGCATTGGATAACTTAACCTTAGCCTGCGCTGCGCTAATCATAACCACGAATGTCGACTCGTTAGGCAAGAAATTAGCTAGGTATATAATCTACAGAAGCTATAGAATCTACACAAAACCTTGAATTCATCACAGGTAAAAGCTCAACAATGTAGCAACACATTACATACCAGGGACGTTCCTGGCCATGGTGGCTGCCATGTTTCTTGTAATGCCGCTGTGAAGCAGGCAATAATAACTAAGCACTTCCGGGTCACGGGTTTTTTGGAATCGTTCAGAATAAGAGTTCTAACCTGTATACTTTGTACTTTATTTGTATTTATTAGGGATCCCCACAAGGCAGCAGCTAGTCTTCCAGGGGTCCAAACGCATTAAGGCACGTACATCACACATTAAACAAAATATAAAACAGTACATCATATAACATTATTACACCACTACATATTTTACATTTACATTTAAGTCATTTAGCAGACGCTCTTATCCAGAGCGACTTACAAGTTGGTGCATTCACCTTATGATGTCCAGTGGAACAACCACTTTACAATAGTGCATCTAACTCTAAGGGGGGGGGGGGGGGGGGGTTAGAAGGATTACTTTATCCTATCCTAGGTATTCCTTAAAGTGGGGTTTCAGGTGTCTCCGGAAGGTGGTGATTGATTCCGCTGACCTGGCGTCGTGGGGGAGTTTGTTCCACCATTGGGGTGCCAGAGCAGCGAACAGTTTTGACTGGGCTGAGCGGGAGCTGTACTTCCTCAGAGGTAGGGAGGCGAGCAGGCCAGAGGTGGATGAACGCAGTGCCCTTGTTTGGGTGTAGGGCCTGATCAGAGCCTGAAGGTACGGAGGTGCCGTTCCCCTCACAGCTCCGTAGGCAAGCACCATGGTCTTGTAGCGGATGCGAGCTTCAACTGGAAGCCAGTGGAGAGAGCGGAGTATCTACAATACAAAATGTATAATACAACCATACAACAATATTACAATGTACGTGTGTGTAGAGTGCGTGTGCTAGCGTGTGTGCGTATGCGTGTGTGTCTCTTCACAGTCCCCGCTGTTCTATAAGGTGTATTTTATCCTTTTTTCCCCAATCTGATTCTACTGCTTGCATCAGTTATCTGATGTGGAATAGAGTTCCATGTAGTCATGGCTCTATGTAGTACTGTGCGCCTCCCATGGTCTGTTCTGGACTTTGGGACTGTGAAGAGACCTCTAGTGGCATGTCTTGTGGGGTATGCACAAGACATGCCACCAGACAGCTCGGTTCATTCAGCTTGTCAACACTTACAAAAACAAGTAGTGATGAAGTCAATCTCTCCTCCACTTTGAGGCATGAGAGATTGATATGCATATTATTAATGTTAGCTCTCCGTGTACATTTAAGGGCCAGCCGTGCTGCCCTGTTCTGAGCCAATTGTAATTTTCCTAAGTCCCTCTTTGTGGCACCTGACCACACAACTGAACAGTAGTCCAGGTGCGACAAAACAAAAGTATTCCTTGCCAACCATTCTGAAACTAACCGCAACTCAACTGTTAAGTGGTGCAGTTATTTCACACGCTGTAGTAGCTGATGTGTATAGTGTTGAGTTATCCCAATACATTGACACACTCGGTTTACTCAAAGCCAGTGGCATGTCATTAGTAAAGATTGAAAAGGGGGGCCTAGACAGCTGCCCTGGGGAATTCCTGATTCTACCTGGATTATGTTGAAGAGGCTTCCATTAAAGAACACCCTCTGTGTTCTGTTAGACAAGTAAGTCTTTATCCACAATATAGCAGGGGGTGTAAAGCCATAATAACACATACGTTTATCCAGCAGCAGGCTATGATGTATAAAGTCTAACAAAACAGCCCCCACAATCGTTATATCATACATTTCTCTCAGCCAATCATGAATAATTAGGGTGAAAATGATGGAAAATGTGCACAATTATTGATATATTTGATACTAGTTATAAAATAATAATGTAAAGTATTTCTATGAGATATGTGATTTATTTGTTTATTTAAAAACAATTCAAAGTAAAGCGGGGGTACATTCTACTCAGGAGCACTTCTACATAACAAATCCACAGAGTTTACACCCAGAGGACCCAGTCTGGTTTTATGAAGGGCAGACATGTAATAATATCCGACTAGTATTGGACTTGATAGACTACAGTGAGCACATTATTAGAAGATCGCTTTATTTTATTTGTAGTGTAATTTGTAGTGTAAAGTGTAATTAAGACACTTTATAATAATAGTAATAGCTCTGTTCAATTATCCCATGGAACCTCACAGAGAATAAATATTAGACGCATAATTAAACAAGGATGCCCAATTTCTCCTTTCTTATTTTTATTGGTCACACTTCATATCAATAAGGATAGCTTTAGGGCTATTCAGATACAAGATAAAGTGATCAAATTTCACAATTGGCTGATGACACCACCATTTTTAAAAAAGATTATTGAAGTCAGGAAAGCTATTGAGTGTCTTAATGCCATCTCACATGTATCTCACATGGTTTATCTCTTAAATTAGGAAATGTGAATTATTTGAGTTTAAAAGATGTGACAAACTCAATATGTAATATCCCTGTAAAAGATGTTATCACATATCTTGGTATTAAAGTTAGCAAAGATCAGAAAGAAAGGGCCAATTTAAATTTCTCTCCTGGTTATTAACTTATTTTTGTTGTTTTTTGTTGTTTTTGTCGCACTGCTTTGCTTTATTTCGGCCAGGTCCCAGTTGTAAATGAGAACTTGTTCTCAACTGGCCTAATTGGTTAAATTGAATAAAGGTGAAAAAAATAAAAAATAAAAACATTAATGCCCCATATGATGGTGAATGCTGATACATCTGATTCATAACCTCTGAGTTTGAACAGATACATTTGGTTAATAAACTTGCATTATGGAAATAACTTCGGTCTGTATCCTGTTTTATAGGCTAGTAATTATATCATAACAGAATTTCACTTGAGAGTAGTGCATGGCTATGCTTTATTGCAGTCAGAGTCAGTGTTTTTCTTTAAAACATACAAATATAATTTTCTTTTAAATAGCATAGGTCAAAAACATTTCTATTGATGAACATAGATGTGATGCCTTTCAAACAGAAAATAAAAAAGATAACACATAATACCTCAGATCACCAAAAGTATTAATATGTATAATCAGCAAATAGATTATTTCTGTGACAGAGGGGAACATTTACTTAAAACAATCTTCAAAGCATAAGTTAAACACCCATCGATGTACCATGACTGAGTGCATTTACAAACATCAACAAAAGTGATTTTCATAACACAAGGTCTCCACCAAGTCCTTATAGAGGCCCGCAAGCTCCATTTTCAACCCTCCTAAACCATCCAGTGTGTGCCTCTTTAAACCATTTACCTAATTAATCTAAAGGAATGCAAAGGTAAATTCAATTGACATTTTTCCTTATTTTGAACAAATGTAACGGGATCCACAATCACTAAAGCACAGAATACAGATGAAAAACACTTCTGCTTGTTAAAAATACATCTTGAAGATATAAATCGCAGGAAAGCTGGTGAGTTGTCAAAAATAGTCAAATGGACATTCGGTAAACCATGGCTAGGATTTGGTGTCTGCTTTCTCTTATGGTCCATTAGTCCACAACTGAGGCACATAGACTTCCCTTGATTCTGCTCTAAAAGCCAGACATTTCACCCCAATAATAGGACGTATCAGATGAGGCTGGGGACATGTTCACCAACCAGCATATACTGGCGCGGCATCACCTGGGATCCCGTAGTATTCACCTTGCGGCCTCTCTTTGGTTAACAGAAATTGTCGCGCGAGGGAACGCTCTCCATCTGTGTCTCGCATTCGACGCAACACCAGTAGGATGACAAAGAGTAGGGCCACTGGACCAGAGAAAAGAGAGAAACAACACATCATTAGTGTATGCAAAAATACTAAAAGGTCACTTACTACTACTCGATTACTTCAGCATGATTTATATATTTCACCTAGTTTTTTTCTACAGGATGTGGCCTCGAGATCAAATGACCTATAAGCATAATTAAATAATATTTGGATATTTGTAGTGCCGAGAAAGTGCATATTGGAAGAAATAAACAAGGTTAATGTCAATGAACAACTTTTCTTGATTAATTAAAGGGTCACTAAAACCCCAAGTAAATATGGGAATTTCATTATGACAGCTTGACAAGGGGTTTCAACATCTAACTGGTAGCCTAAAGTTCAAACCACTTTCCTCCCACTACACCAAAATGTTAATGTGTCTTCAGACATACCCCCTCCTCCAATGACAAGTAGAGCAATGGTGATAGGGGCCAGCTCGCAGTCCTCCCCTGCCTTGCGGAAGAAGGTCTCCATGCAGTAACCTGGAGCAGTGCTGCCTTCAGGACAGAAGGCAACGCCAGGGCACAGGATGGGGTTCACGTCTGGACTCTGTGGGACAGGTGACATGAGCCCTGGTCATTAAAGTTGGTCAGGAAATCCCGTGGGGATATTTTCAGTATTAGAGGTGTTTACAGGGAATAAGAGCTGTGGTACTGACTGGGCAGTAGTGGTTTTCGGGGCAGAGGTTACAGGTCTCCTGGCCCCAGTGGATCTGGAAGAAGCCGCTGCTGCAGATTTGACACATACTCTGACGGGGACCCTTGTGCAGGCCTGTCCAAAACCAATCATCCATTTAAAACTGTCTGAGTCTGCTATTACGGTGTACTACCTTCACAAATTAGAACACGCATGCCTTCATTTAGTGTGTTTATAGATGTAATCCATTTAGTGCCAGATAACCCTTCTGTAAATAGAGCTACTTCAGTCATAGACTATACAGACATAGTTGAAGATTTACTTGATATTAGATTGAATGGAACATTCTCAGCTACAATTTTAATATTTTAACACACTGAATAGCACAGTTTATATTTTTGGCTGGCACTGGCAGTTACCTGGACGACAAGGTGTGCACTCCTTGGCAGCAGCCTGGAGGGACTCTGTACCAGCAGGACAGATCTGACACAGAGCACAACTGGAGGCGCTGTGGGAGTGACAGCCACAAGGTTGCAATGAATAGGGAAGAACTTATTTAGAAATACTGTTTTATACTGCTGGCTATCACCACCCGTGTCTGATCACTGAACTATTACAATAATAATATATTCAATGCCCACTAATAAACCTATGAGTCTGTCAGTCTGTGTGTCCGTAGGTGTTTTGGGAAGTAAGATTTGTAGCATGAGAGGGGAGCATGTGATGTTAGATCTGCAGACAAGCAACAGTTTGTGTGGATTATCAAGAGTTCATGCAGATCCCGCTGCAGTGCATACCACATTAGTTTAGGGACCACAGATCTAAGGTGACCATGAAGGGCAACTTACTTGCAGAATGTTCCTCGTTGACATGGACTGCACAATGTGGCATTTTGTTGAGACGTATAGAAACCTGAAAATAACACATTCCATTTTTTTTAAACACAGGAAATTAAATATTTCTAAAGTCTTGGATTGTTTAAATGTGCAACAAATAATTGAAGCCCAGCTCTTATACAGTAGAGCTGATTGTTTTCATCAGTTGTTACACATTTTATATTCACTCCAAAAAATAAAATTCACAACACTATAATCACTGTAATAGTAACAAGTAAGTAATTATTGCAATGCTTATACAACCAAAACAGAACAAATATTGATATAAATACCTGGAGAACAACTTTGGCAGGAGTCGGAGCCTGTGTTGTTGCTGTAGGAGCCTGCGGGGCAGGACTGACACACAGGGCTGCCGGTGAAACTGCAAGAGAAGAGGAAGAGGATCAATGCAACAGTGGTCTACAGAATGTTTGTGAATCAGCTATGCCCTCAGTCGACAGACTTACTTGGTGTAAAAACCCTGGCTGCAGGGCAGACATCGCTGTTGTCCAGCCAGACTCTGAAAGAACCCTCTGGAACATGGGAGGCAAGCCCCAGTGAACAGACACAACCCTGGCTCATGGCAGCAGGAACACAGGAGGGTGTCTGGGGGATGGATCAGAAGTCTATTATTGAACAGGCTGTGCTGTTTACAAGATTTACCATCTTAATTTTACAGTTTAGCCAAATTATCTTTCACGTACTCTGTAGAGGCCACAGGCCAGACAAATGGCAGTAGTCAAATAATACAGCAAAGCTGTCCACTTAGCATACCATAAGACCAAACATCCTTGGTGTTAAAAATAGATGTCACATGGGTAAAAACTACATTACAGTGCTGCATCAATTGGCTGTGGTGTGTTTCTACCTAATTTATAGGTTGTGGTGATAAATATAACTGAGTCTACACAGGAAAATTATTGAAATGTTGTAGCTTACAAAAAGAGCACTTCTCGAAGCAGTGAGCTAACATTTTGTTCTCTACTACAGCAAAACACAGAGTGACAATAAAAAGCTTTTGAGGAGGTTTATTTAATTCTCAGTCTCCCTCTCTCTGCCAGACTCACCGTTGTCGGAGTAGGACCCTGGGACACAGGCCTCACAGAGGGCAGAGCAGCCTGGGGACGTGGTGCTGAGGATCATATGGGAGGTTGCTGTCTCTTTCTCATTGAATGTAGGGGTCTCACTGACTGTAGGGGTCTCACTGAATGTGGTTGTTTCTGTCACATTCTCAATGAATGTGGTGTTCATCACAGAAAGAGCGAACATCGGAGCTGTCGTCTGGCTCACCACCACACCTGTTATAACAAGACAGACTTTCAGAGAAATAGTTCTAGAAACAGGAGAAAATTAAACATTCCCAGCCTCTCTCGAAGTAGCAATGTGGTAGATAGGCAAATGCTACAGTGGAATTTTTTTAATTTCACCTTTATTTAACCTGGTAGGCCAGTTGAGAACAAGTTCTCATTTACAACTGTGACCTGGCCAAGATAAAGCAATGCAGTGCTACAAAAAACAACACAGTTACACATGGGATAAACAAAAGTACAGTCAATAACACAATAGAACAATCTATATACAATGTGTGCAAATGGAGTAAGGAGGTAAGGCAATAAATAGGCCAAGAGTAGCAAAGTAATTACAATTTAGCAAATTAACACTGGAGTGATAGATGTGCAGATGATGATGTGCAAGTAGAAATACTGGTGTGCAAAAGAGCAAGAAAGTAAATAAAAACAATATGGGGATGAGGTAGGTAGTTGGATGGGCTATTTACAGATGGGCTGTGTACAGCTGCAGCAGTCGGTAAGCTGCTCAGATAGCTGATGTTTAAAGTTAGTGAGGGAGAGAAGTCTCCAACTTCAGCGATTTTTGTAATTCGTTCCAGTCATTGGGAGCAGAGAACTGGAAGGAAATGCAGCAAAATGAGGTGTTTGCTTTGCGGATGACCAGTGAGATATACCTTCTGGAGGCCGTGCTACGGGTGGGTGTTGTTATGGTGACCAATGAGCTGAGATAAGGCAGAGTTTTACCTAGCAAAGACTTATAGATGACCTGGAGCCAGTAGGTCTGGCGACGTATATGTAGCGAAGGCCAGCCGACGAGAGCATACAGGTCGCAGTGGTGGGTGTATGGGGCTTTGGTGACAAAACGGCTGGCACTGTGATAGACTGCATCCAGTTTGCTGAGTAGAGTGTTGGAGGCTATTTTGTAAATGACATCGCCGAAGTCGAGCATCGGTAGGATAGTCAGTTTTACGAGGGTATGTTTGGCAGCGTGAGTGAAGGAGGCTTTGTTGTGAAATAGGAAGCCGATTCTAGATTTAATTTTGGATTGGAGATGCTTAATATGAGTCTGGAAAGAGAGTTTACAGTCTAGCCAGACACCTAGGTATTTGTAGTTGTCCACATATTCTAAGTCAGAGCCGTCCAGAGTAGTGATGTTGGACAGGCGGGCAGGTGCAGGCAGCGATCGGTTGAAGAGCATCCATTTAGTTTTACTTGCATTTAAGAGCAGTTGGAGGCCACGGAAGGAGTGTTGTATGGCATTGAAGCTCGTCTGGAGGTTTGTTAACACAGTGTCCAAAGAAGGGCCAGATGTATACAGAATGGTGTCGTCTGCGTAGAGGTGGATCAAGGAATCACCCGCAGCAAGAGCAACATCATTGATACAGTGGGGAGAACAAGTATTTGATACACTGCCGATTTTGCAGGTTTTCCTACTTACAAAGCATGTAGAGGTCTGTAATTTTTATCATAGGTACACTTCAACTGTGAGAGACGGAATTTAAAACAAAAATCCAGAAAATCACATTGTATGATTTTTAAGTAATTAATTCGCATTTTATTGCATGACATAAGTATTTGATCACCTACCAACCAGTAAGAATTCCGGCTCTCACAGACCTGTTAGTTTTTCTTTAAGAAGCCCTCCTGTTCTCCACTCATTACCTGTATTAACTGCACCTGTTTGAACTCGTTACCTGTATAAAAGACACCTGTCCACCCACTCAATCAAACAGACTCCAACCTCTCCACAATGGCCAAGACCAGAGAGCTGTGTAAGGACATCAGGGATAAAATTGTAGACCTGCACAAGGCTGGGATGGGCTACAGGACAATAGGTAAGCAGCTTGGTGAGAAGGCAACAACTGTTGGCGCAATTATTAGAAAATGGAAGAAGTTCAAGATGACGGTCAATCACCCTCAGTCTGGGGCTCCATGCAAGATCTCACCTCGTGGGGCATCAATGATCATGAGGAAGGTGAGGGATCAGCCCAGAACTACACGGCAGGACCTAGTTAATGACCTGAAGAGAGCTGGGACCACAGTCTCAAAGAAAACCATTAGTAACACACTACGCCGTCATGGATTAAAATCCTGCAGCGCACGCAAGGTCCCCCTGCTCAAGCCAGCGCATGTCCAGGCCCGTCTGAAGTTTGCCAATGACCATCTGGATGATCCAGAGGAGGAATTGGAGAAGGTCATGTGGTCTGATGAGACATTAATAGAGCTTTTTGGTCTAAACTCCACTCGCCGTGTTTGGAGGAAGAAGAAGGATTAGTACAACCCCAAGAACACCATCCTAACCGTGAAGCTTGGAGGTGGAAACATCATTCTTTGGGGATGCTTTTCTGCAAAGGGGACAGGACGACTGCACCGTATTGAGGGGAGGATGGATGGGGCCATGTATCGCGAGATCTTGGCCAACAACCTCCTTCCCTCAGTAAGAGCATTGAAGATGGGTCGTGGCTGGGTCTTCCAGCATGACAACGACACGAAGCACACAGCCATGGCAACTAAGGAGTGGCTCCGTAAGAAGCATCTCAAGGTCCTGGAGTGGCCTAGCCAGTCTCCAGACCTGAACCCAATAGAAAATCTTTGGAGGGAGCTGAAAGTCCGTATTGCCCAGCGACAGCCCAGAAACCTGAAGGATCTGGAGAAGATCTGTAGGGAGGAGTGGGCCAAAATCCCTGCTGCAGTGTGTGCAAACCTAGTCAAGAACTACAGGAAACGTATGATCTCTGTAATTGCAAACAAAGGTTTCTGTACCAAATATTAAGTTCTGCTTTTCTGATGTATCAAATACTTATGTCATGCAATAAAATGCGAATTAATTACTTAAAAATCATACAATGTGATTTTCTGGATTTTTGTTTTAAATTCAGTCTCTCACAGTTGAAGTGTACCTATGATAAAAATTACAGACCTCTACATGCTTTGTAAGTAGGAAAACCTGCAAAATCGGCAGTGTATCAAATACTTGTTCTCCCCACTGTATATACAGAGAAAAGAGTCGGCCCGAGGATTGAACCTTGTGGTACCCCCATAGAGACTGCCAGAGGTCCGGACAACAGGCCCTCCAATTTAACACACTGAACTCTATCTGAGAAGTAGTTGGGGAACCAGGCGAGGCAGTCATTTGAGAAACCAAGGCTGTTGAGTCTGCCGATAAGAATACGGTGATTGACAAGAGTCGAAAGCCTTGGCCAGGTCGATGAAGATGGCTGCACAGTACTGTCTTTTATCGATGGCGGTTATGATATCGTTTAGTACCTTGAGCGTGGCTGAAGTGCACCCGTGACCAGCTCGGAAACCGGATTGCACAGCGGAGAAGATACGGTGGGATTCAAAATGTTCAGTGATCTGTTTTTTAACTTGGCTTTCAAAGACTTTAGATAGGCAGGACAGGATGGATATAGGTCTTTAACAGTTTGGGTCTAGTGTGTCACCCCTTTTGAAGAGGGGTATGACCGCGGCAGCTTTCCAATCTTTAGGAATCTCGGACGATACGAAAGAGAGGTTGAACAGACTAGTAATAGAGGTTGAAACAATGGCGGCGGATCATTTTAGAAAGAGAGGATCCAGATTGTCTAGCCCAGCTTATTTGTACGGGTCCAGGTTCTGCTATCTGGATTTGGGTGAAGGAGAAGCTGGGGAGGCTTGGGCAAGTCACTGCGGGGAGTGTGGAGCTGTTGGCCGGGGTTGGGGTAGCCAGGAGGAAAGCATGGCCAGCCGTGGAGAAATGCTTATTGAAATTCTCGATTATCGTGGATTTATCGGTGGTGACAGTGTTTCCTATCCTCAGTGCAGTGGGCAGCTGGGAGGAGGTGCTCTTATTCTCCATGGACTTTACAGTGTCCCAGACATTGTTGGAGTTAGAGCTATAGGATGCAAATTTCTGTTTGAAAAAGCTAGCCTTAGCTTTCCTAACTGACTGTGTGTATTGGTTCCTGACTTCCCTGAAATAGAGCACATGACCTGGGAAGCTAGATATTCAGAAACCATATAGGCTAATGGGTCAAAACACTGATTAGTATGGTTCAGAAGACCAAAAGTTCATCGGAGATTGGTATTTGATGGCGTAACCCATTGCAGACGTCATGTGACACCTAACCTTCCCCCCACTACAATCAGATTATCTTTCAGTAGACATCCACAGATTTCAACCCTTAGTGTTTGAGGAAAATCCATCAGTAATAGGCCTTTGTGGCACATTCTCCAAAGAGGAGAATTAATTAAAAGCCTTGTTCCTGATCAAAGAATGGCAAAAAGTTCCAGCATGAAAGATTGTAGATGTCTACTTGCTCATTCCTCTGATATCTTACAACGATGTTGCCATTCTGAATCACACCCACCTGATCTATTTCACAATGAGGTAGCCAACGTTTCACAAAAAGTATTTAAAAGTAATTCTCTTTAGGATATGTAGCTATTTGTGGAGTGTGTAATGTGCCATTATTAAACACCTTTAACACAAGATATCATGGTGTCTGACATACAGTGAGTTGGGGAAACAGAAGAGAGCAGCAGCACACAGAGACCTTATTGTGGCAGTAATCACATTAGCAGTGAGCTGAGCTGCTTTACTGAGAGAAAGACACCCTCTTCAAGAAATGCAATTATTCAAAAACAGGTCATGAGATTTCACCTGGTTTATACTCCAAAATGCTCAGAGTTGGCCAGGGCCCTCTGTTTATACTGTACAGTATATTCTATTGAGTTTAGATTGCCAGAGCAAGGGGAATTGCTTGGGTAATGTGTGTTAATTGTACACTACAATGATCTGCAGGGCTTGATGAATAGGTCCTTAAGGCCAACAAATGTCACCTCACAATAACAGTTGAATGTTGATTAACATGAACTTTTATAGCTGCACTTACGCAACATTGTTGCAAAGCAGTGTGTAATGTTAATGTTGCAGTCAGTCATTTAAGAACGTTTTGAATCAGAGAATAAACCAAGGTATACCACGGTTTGTAAAACTTTTAAAATCAAATCAGAATTGTGAATGATAAATTGAATGGCGTGCCTAAGAAAAAGTCTAGCCAAAGTTCAAACAGAAAAAGATCTACACAGTTGAACTAGTGGGTGAGTACCATAAACAATACCATGTAGAATTGTCTTCAGTGACAGGTTGCTAAAAAGCAGTCAGTGTTGTATGCTATGGGTGTATTCATTACGCCAATTCTGTTGCAAAACGTTTCTTAAACTGAAACAAACGAAACGGGGAGGGACCTACCTGAATCTGTCCAATAGAAACTCACGTTTCGTAACTGTTTGTACTAACGATTACGCCCCAGTTGACTAGCCAAGACAACAAACAAACCAACAACCTTACCTAGCAGACAAGCGGCAGCTATCGCAGTCAAAACTCCCCAACATTCCATACTCCAGATATTATCGTCAAAGTCACAAAAAAGTTTTATAGAATTTCATCCCTGACGGTTGTCTTTCTTTTAGTGAAGTCCACCGTGAGTTGCTAGTTTCTGGTTGTTTGTCGGGCTCATCAATGTCATATGACAAAATACAGATCATGTGATTTTACTTAGAAGTTTTGGCAGATATCTGTATATTGACGAGATGCTCATGTCTCCGCCCTAACAATGGGAGTCGTCCCAAAGACAGGCGACACATTTAGGTCCAAAATAAATCCATTGAAACGCTTTGGGTTTATTTTGAACAGATAAAGCTAAATTTGGGGAGAGTGAAATCTCTCGCTTTGCCTCTTCCTCTCTGGTTTCGATAACGTCAAAGCGCAGCCGCAGAATAAAATCATGCAGACAATCTGGTGTTAAATTAATGAATTAAATCAATAAATTATTATATATAATTTATTTTCTAGGGGCCAAAGTGTATTACAGTGAAACTGTACTTCCTGAATTCGACTTTTCCACACCCCATTCTCTTTTCAATGTGTGTATCAATTTCTAAATGGGTCACATGAAAGTGATGTCGTCTATGCTCTAAAACCAGACATACCACACATTTAAATTAACAAAACCATTTAAAATAAACAGTTCTATGACAACGTTGTACACCACCAACAATATACTTTCATAATGTGCAGCAGGGTTGGGTAAATTACTTTCTAAATGTAATCTGTTACTAGTTACCTGTCCAAAATTGTGATCAGTAACATAACTTTTGGATTACCCAAACTCAGTAACGTAATCTTATTACATTCAGTTACTTTTAGATTACTTTCCCCTTAAGGGGGGTTAGAAGAAGACAAACATGTATTTTACCAATTTAAAAACATCTGTTGCAGGATATATCAATGTTAAAGTTTACATATGGATGTTCAATTTTACTTTATGGGTTGGTTATGTAGACTTCTTCTAACCCCTCGCTTTCTACTACATATAACAATTAAATTAAATTATATCTTTACATTAATATATATAATTTCTAAGTCCAAAAATGGATGTAGCAACTACAGATTGACCCTTTAAGTCTATCAAAAGTGTGTGAGTTTGAGCATGTCCCCATTAGAGTTTTATTCCATAGACTGGGATCCGCACTATGCAGCTGTTGCAAGAGTGTATTTTTTACTGGCTGTACACTGGTTTCAAAAACAATGATTGATAGGCAGCTTAAACTTCTTGAATTCAAACACATTCCCATTTGTGCAAATTTAAGATATAAAGGAAAATACCATTAAATAATAAATAAACAAACAAAGAACATGTAACCAAACCTTTAAAGCAAGTCTCCTGAAAAAAGTTCAAAAAATTGGAATACCGTGTAAGAGCCTCTAGCCCAGCCTCAAGCCCTAATCAATATGCCTTAACCAACCATGTTGTTCCACCTCCCACATATGCGATGACATCACCTGGTTTAAACATCTCTAGAGACAAAATCTCTCTCATCATTACTCAATGCCTAGGTTTACCTCCAATGCACTCTCTTCCTACCATACCTTTGTCTGTACATTATGCCTTGAATCTATGCTATCGTGCCCAGAAACCTGCTCCTTTTACTCTCTGTTCCGAACGTCCTAGACGACCAGTTCTTATAGCCTTTAGCCGTACCCTTATCCTACTCCTCCTCTGTTCCTCTGGTGATGTAGAGGTTAATCCAGGCCCTGCAGTGCCTAGCTCCACTCCCACTCCCCAAGCGCTCTCTTTTGATGACTTCTGTAACCGTAAAAGCCTTGGTTTCATGCATGTTAACATTAGAAGCATACTCCCTAAGTTTGCTTTATTCACTGCTTTAGCACACTCTGCCAACCCGGATGTCTTAGCCGTGTCTGAATCCTGGCTTAGGAAAACCACCAAAAACCCTGACATTTCCATCCCTAACTATAACATATTCCTACAAGATAGAACTGCCAAAGGGGGCGGTGTTGCAATCTACTGCAGAGATAGCCTGCAGAGTTCTGTCTTACTATCCAGGTCTGTACTCAAACAATTCGAGCTTCTACTTTTAAAAATCCATCTTTCCAGAAACAAGTCTCTCACCGTTGCCACTTGCTATAGACCCACCCTCTGCCCCCAGCTGTGCCCTGGACACCATATGTGAATTGATTGCCCCCCATCTATCCTCAGAGCTTGTACTGCTAGGTGATCTAAACTGTGACATGCTTAACACCCCGGCCATCCTACAATCTAAGCTTGATGCCCTCAATCTCACACAAATTATCAATGAGCCCACCAGGTACAACCCCAAATCCGTAAACACAGGCACCCTCATATATATCATCCTAAACAACTTGCCCTCCAAATACACCTCTGCTGTTTTCAACAAAGATCTCAACGATCACTGCCTCCTTGCCTGCATCCGTAATGGGTCTGTGGTCAAACGACCACCCCTCATCACTGTCAAACGCTCCCTAAAACACTTCAGCGAACAGGCCTTTCTAATCGACCTGGCCCAGGTATCCTGGAAGGATATTGACCTGATCCCGTCAGTAGAGGATGCTTGGTTATTCTTTAAAAGTGCCTTCCCCACCATCTTAAATAAGCATTCCCTATTCAAAAAATGTAGAACCAGGAACAGATATAGCCCTTGGTTCTCTCCAGACCTGACTCCCTTGACCAGCACAAAAACAGCTTGTGACATTCTGCATTAGCACCGTGACATGCAACCTTTCAGGGAAGTCAGGAGAAAATATACACAGGCAGTTAGGAAAGCTAAGGCTAGCTTTTTCAAGCAGAAATGTGCATCCTGTAGCACAAACTCAAAAAAGTTCTGGGACACTGTAAAGTCCATGGAGAATAAGAGCACCTCCTCCCAGCTGCCCACTGCACTGAGGCTAGGAAACACTGTTACCACCGATAAATCCACTATAATTGAGAATTTCAATAAGCATTTTTCTACAGCTGGCCATGCTTTCCACCTGGCTACCCCTACCCCGGTCAATAGCCCTGCCCTCCCCACAGCAACTCCCCCACTTCTCTTTCACCCAAATCCAGATAGCTGATGTTCTGAAAGAGCTGCAAAATCTAGACCCCTACAAATCAGCTGGGCTAGACAATCTGGACCCTCTCTTTCTAAAATTATCTGCCGAAATTGTTGCAACCCCTATTACTAGCCTGTTAAACCTCTCTTTCGTATCGTCTCAGATTCCCATAGATTGGAAAGCTGCTGCGGTCATCCCCCTCTTTTAAGGGGGAGACACTCTAGACCCAAACTGCTACAGACCTATATCTATTCTACTATGCCTTTCTAAGGACTTCGAAAGCCAAGTTAACAAACAGATTACCAAACATTTCGAATTCCACCGTACCTTCTCCACTATGCAATCTGGTTTCAGAGCTGGTCATGGGTGCACCTCAGCCACGCTCAAGGTCCTAAACGATATCATAACCGCCATCGATAAGAGACATTACTGTGCAGCCGTATTCATCGACCTGGCTAAGGCTTTCGACTCTGTCAATCACAACATTCTTATTGGCAGACTCAACAGCCTTGGTTTCTCTAATGATTGCCTCGCCTGGTTCATCAACTATTTCTCTGATCGAGTTCAGTATGTCAAATCGGAGGGCCTGTTGTCCGGACTTCTGGCAGTCTCTATGGGGGTGCCAAAGGGTTCAATTCTCGGGTCGACTCTCTTCTCTGTATACATCAATGATGTCGCTCTTGCTGCTGGTGATTCTTTGATCCACCTCTACGCAGACGACACCATTCTGTATACCTCTGGCCCTTCTTTGGACACTGTGTTAACTAACCTCCAGACGAGCTTCAATGCCATACAACTCTCCTTCCGTGGCCTCCAACTGCTCTTAAATGCAAGTAAAACTAAATGGATGCTCTTCAACCGATCGCTGCCCGCACCTGCCCGCCCGTCCAGCATCCAGCATTCTAGATCAGACGGTTCTGATCTAGAATATGTGGACAAGTACAAATGCCTAGGTGTCTGGTTAGACTGTAAACTCTCCTTCCAGACTCACATTAAACATCTCCAATCCAAAATTAAATCTAGAATCGGCTTCCTATTTTGCAACAAAGCATCCTTCACTCATGCTGCCAAACATACCCTTGTAAAACTGACTATCCTACCGATCCTCGACTTCGGTGATGTCATTTACAAAATAGCCTCCAACACTCTACTCAACAAATTGGATGCAGTCTACCACAGTGCCATCCGTTTTGTCACCAAAGCCCCATATACTACCCACCACTGCGACCTGTACGCTCTCGTTGGCTGGCCCTCGCTTCATACTCGTAGCCAAACCCACTGGCTCCACGTCATCTACAAGTCTCTGCTAGGTAAAGCCTCGCCTTATCTCAGCTCACTGGTCACCATAGCAGCACCCACCCGTAGCACGCGCTCCAGCAGGTATATCTCACTGGTCACCCCCAAAGCCAAATCTTCCTTCGGCCGCCTCCGACAGTCGGTCTCCGACAGTGGCCACCAATTCACGTCATGAACCAGCTCCTGAACCAGGAGATGGGGAGGTTCCTGAGGAGTCACTGCTCCGACACTTCCTTTACTGGAACACAAATATACAAAAAAGCACACAGACGTGAGATCCCAATTCGCCAAACACTATCTGTTGCACCATAACACCAAAGCAGGTGTGATACAACTGATGATGAGAAAGTGTACATTATGTGGGGACAGGGGGTGATGTAATGCTATAGTTTAGTCACCTATACACTGTGTGAACTCCTGCAGCTTCACTTTAGCTGCTTTTGAGTTTTTGTGTCCATCTACCATCTCTTGCTCCAGGTCTCTCATCTCTTTCTCCTCCTGCAACTGCTTGTTTATGTATCTCTGCATCAGCTTGGCAGTCTGCAAACAATCACAAACAAGATAGGCTCAATAAAACACACAGATAGGCTCAATAAAACACACTCACAAAGACAGGAACACTTACCTTTTCTCAATGATTCCAAAACTGTATAACACTAACTATAATAACACACACCTCTTCCTTCTTTAGCAGTGTAGTCTTCTGGTTGCTCTCCATGATGCCGGTGCGGGCGAGAGCGGCCTTTTCATAACTGATGGGTCCCTCCAGACGCCGGCGCTCCACCTGGGCAAGCTCCTCCTGGAGGTCCAGCTCCCGCATCTCCTTTTGTCACTGTAGGAATGAGGCGGGCTCGTCCACCCCCTCCACCAGCTGCTCCATCCTGTGTTACCGTAACACACATTATAATACCTCTCCACTCTAGCTGCCTTCATAAGTGCCCCACTGGCCCAGCTAGTTTTTTATGTCAAAAAAGTGACTGACAGTTGGCATAGTGATTCATTCCTGGAGTATAGTGGCACACCTGATATATGAGGCACCGGTGCATGCATCATATTGTACCAGTGTAGCTCCATCCTCCACCTGACGGTTATACAGAGCCCCCTCTCTCAGGATGGCTGTGGTGTTTAGCCTGATGGGCAGGTTGTTAGTCTGGTGGACATACACAAATACACAAAGAAGTTCATAGTCAAATGTGTCTGTCAGTTACTGTATATTATTTCTGTATAATGTGAGAGCACTACCTTATGGGTGGCTGGAGTTCCAGAGGTGTGGAGTGAATCAAACTTGAGCAGGGCGTCATGGCTTCGCACAATCTGGGATATGACACTGGAAATCAGACAGTACAGTATGATTCAGCATGGATGGAGACAGGGTGCTGATATACAAAAAATGACCTTAAAGCAAGAAAAACTATTTGAAAATCTCTTGCTGGGAAAATGTAACTAACTTGGTGTGCTCAGACTTTTGTGGGTTTGCACACTTAAACTTTTGAGTGTTTGCCTCATACATGACTTGCTGTAAGTGGAAAAGGAAATAGGGGTTTGTTGCATGTATGAGTGCAGGAGAAAAACGGCATGTGTCAAAATGAGATACCAGACACAATATACCTCTGCCTTCTGACGATTCCTCTGTTTGTCCTCCTCTAAGACCTGCTTTTCTTTTGGAGGTATGTAGGTGCTAGTTGGTACCCAGGACTAAATAAGGTTATAAGGTTTATACAAGGTTATAAGGTTATACAAATAGAATAGCCTATCTATTATGATATTGTGTCAATAACATTCTGACTTTGGACCCCAGTTCAATGTTTCCGAATAAAAAAAGAACCATTGTGAAGCGGTAGCCTATAGTAAAACTGAAACGTGATACTGACTGGCTGCTGTTTCTCCTGCAGGGGGGTGGGGTCAGGTGCAGGAAGAGGGTGAGCTATGAGTTTGGTAAGTGAAAATTCCTGGGGCTCAGTGTTTTTCTTGGTGGCTTTCTTGAGTTGACTCCCTTGAGAGATTCTGGCTGCAAGCTGTGCCATCAGCATCTCAATCTCAGGGCTCCACCTAGTGGGGGAAATGTTTATCTATTAGAAAAAGAGAGGGCAAGACATGAAAGACATGAAAAAGAAAAAAATGAAATAAGACAGCATGAGTGGTGATTCAATGTCTTTAGGTATAACTTGAATGCCTTCACAATTCTGTAACTTAGCAGTGGGGCAATCCACTTCCTCTTCACATAGGCATCATCATAGATCTGACTCCACTCCCCCTGGATCCAGGTACTGATGTTGAAGAAGAAACTTAGGAACTACTAAACCATAATTTACTCTGTCATTCAGTCACAAGTACAGTTTCATTACCTTTTTTATTTTATTTCACCTTTATTTAACCAGGTAGGCAAATTGAGAACACGTTCTCATTTACAATTGCGACCTGGCCAAGATAAAGCAAAGCAGTTCGACACATACAACACATAGTTACACATGGAGTAAAACAAACATACAGTCAATAATACAGTGAAAAATAAGTCTATATACAATGTGAGCAAGTGAGGTGAGATAAGGGAGGTGAAGGCAAACAAAATATATATATAAATAAATAAAAATATAAAAAGGCCATGGTGGCGAAGTAAATACAATATAGCAAGTAAAAAATAAAATAAAAAACACTGGAATGGTTGGTTTGCAGTGGAAGAAAGTGTAAAGTAGAGATAGAAATAATGGGGTGCAAAGGAGCAAAATAAATAAATAAATACAGTAGGTAAAGAGGTAGTTGTTTGGGCTAAATTATAGATGGGCTATGTACAGGTGCAGTAATCTATGAGCTGCTCTGACAGCTGGTGCTTAAAGCTAGTGAGGGAGATAAGTGTTTCCAGTTTCAGAGATTTTTGTAGTTCGTTCCAGTCATTGGCAGCTGAGAACTGGAAGGAGAGGCGGCCAAAGGAAGAATTGGTTTTGGGGGTGACCAGAGAGAAATACCTGCTGGAGCGCGTGCTACAGGTAGGTGCTGCTATGGTGACCAGCGAGCTGAGATAAGGGGGGACTTTACCTAGCAGGGTCTTGTAGATGACCTGGAGCCAGTGGGTTTGGTGACGAGTATGAAGCGAGGGCCAGCCAACGAGAGTGTACAGGTCGCAGTGGTGGGTAGTATATGGGGCTTTGGTGACAAAACGGATGGCACTGTGATAGACTGCATCCAATTTATTGAGTAGGGTTTTGGAGGCTATTTTGTAAATGACATCACCGAAGTCGAGGATTGGTAGGATGGTCAGTTTTACAAAGGTATGTTTGGCAGCATGAGTGAAGGATGCTTTGTTGCGGAATAGGAAGCCAATTCTAGATTTAACTTTGGATTGGAGATGTTTGATGTGAGTCTGGAAGGAGAGTTTACAGTCTAACCAGACACCTAGGTATTTATAGTTGTCCACATATTCTAAGTCAGAGCCGTCCAGAGTAGTGATGTTGGACAGGCGGGCAGGTGCAGGCAGCGATCGGTTGAAGAGCATGCATTTAGTTTTACTTGTATTTAAGAGCAATTGGAGGCCACGGAAGGAGAGTTGTATGGCATTGAAGCTCGCCTGGAGGTTAGTTAACACAGTGTCAAAAGAAGGGCCAGAAGTATACAGAATAGTGTCGTCTGCGTAGAGGTGGATCAGAGATTCACCAGCAGCAAGAGCGACATCATTGATGTATACAGAGAAGAGAGTCGGTCCAAGAATTGAACCCTGTGGCACCCCCATAGAGACTGCCAGAGGCCCGGACAATAGACCCTCCGATTTGACACACTGAACTCGATCAGAGAAGTAGTTGGTGAACCAGGCGAGGCAATCATTAGAGAAACCAAGGCTGTCGAGTCTGCCGATGAGGATGTGGTGATTGACAGAGTCAAAAGCCTTGGCCAGGTCAATGAATACGGCTGCACAGTATTGTTTCCTATCGATGGCGGTTAAGATATCGTTTATGACCTTGAGCGTGGCTGAGGTGCACCCATGACCAGCTCTGAAACCAGATTGCATAGCGGAGAAGGTATGGTGGGATTCGAAATGGTCGGTAATCTGTTTGTTGACTTGGCTTTCGAAGACCTTAGAAAGGCAGGGTAGGATAGATATAGGTCTGTAGCTGTTAGGGTCAAGAGTGTCCCCCCCTTTGAAGAGGGGGATAACCGCAGCTGCTTTCCAATCTTTGGGAATCTCAGACGACACGAAAGAGAGGTTGAAAAGGCTAGTAATAGGGGTGGCAACAATTTCAGCAGATAGTTTTAGAAAGAAAGGGTCCAGATTATCTAGCCCGGCTGATTTGTAAGGGTCCAGATTTTGCAGCTCTTTCAGAACATCAGCTGACTGGATTTGGGAGAAGGAGAAATGGGGAAGGCTTGGGCGAGTAGCAGAAGGGAGGGCAGTGCTGTTGACCGGGGTAGGGGTAGCCAGGTGGAAAGCATGGCCAGCCGTAGAAAAATGCTTATTGAAATTCTCAATTATAGTGGATTTGTCGGTGGTGACAGTGTTTCCTATCTTCAGTGCAGTTGGAAGCTGGGAGGAGGTGTTCTTATTCTCCATGGACTTTACAGTGTCCCAGAACTTTTTTGAATTTGTGTTGCAGGAAGACCTTAACAGTCTACAGTTTGACACTCAAACTTCATGACACAAAAAATACCACACAGATGACCCCGTTTATATGAAGGTAAGCGACTGGATTGTCAGAGAAAGTTGATGTATTTTATGAGCCATAAAATGACCACAAACTGTGAAATAATTGCATAGTTGGTGTCATTAGACTACAGATAATGTGTTTTTAACTTTTTGAAGTCCAGAGTTCACAATCTTGCTGAAGCACTGCAGTCCCATGTCATCAAGGAGGAACATGCTGAAGTAACAGATTACTGTGGATTGACAAATATAGAAGAGACAAATGGTCAGATCATGCGTTTGTTATACCATTTTGAAAGCATTATCTAGAATTTAGTTATTGAACATTCTGTAATGAATTTACTGGCAAACTGGTTATGACCAGACTTCAGTAAGCATTTCCCATTCTGAGCATACAAGACATTGATGACAACATCCAATAACTTTTTATGCTCAATGCATACAGAAATGAGGTCAAGTATAAACTTCTTATCCAAGGCATCCAGGTTCTGGTAAGAAAGAAACTGACTGTTATCTGAAATGTCTGTAACACCGAAGCAGTATTACGTTATAGATAGATACGGTATATGGCTCTGGTCTGACCATTTTTATAAATAGTCTATTTTCCCTAGCTTTAATATAATGTTTTAATAATTCATAATGGGGCATGAGATTAACAATCCATCGCAGCACATACACATCACATCCATCCACACATACACACTACTCAATTTAGGTACAGTTACAATGTCCTTTGAAGCATCCTCTGTAAAATCCTCCACACACTGTTAGTCTGCATTATACTTGTCAAGGAGCACAGTGGCTTCTTTGATAAGCGAGGCATAGCCTTTTGCCATCTTCTGCTACACCTGAACAAATTAGGGACAGACTGGAATTAGGGGAAATTAAAATCTTCTCAACAGATGAATAGGTGAATGTGGTGTGTTGGTGGATGGATTGAGGTAATGTTAGCTACCTGGTCACAAGGACAGAACACAGACAAACAGACAGAGAGACACACATACATACAGACAGACAGACAGACGCATAGATGTCATAGATGCTGCCAAAGGTTATTAATAAACCTATCAGTGATGCTGTGTAGTGAGTCAAATCGAGACATTTTTAGGCTAGCAAAATGTGTCCATACCTGGACCCTTACCATGGACGTCGCTAACCTTTCTTGGGTGAACTAAACGTATTCCTTACAGGGCAGTTCAACTGTTGCCAAATAGGTGCTTAATTGATCAAAAACCTTTTAACAATGTGTAACCCATTAATTTGTTTGTTCTCAAGGTTTGTCTGTAACTTCAAAACAGTTCCGATGTTTGGTCGTTGCCAAGCAACACACAGGCATAAACAGAGGCCAGCAACATAATAAGGCTGATTGGTAATTTTCAAATTTTGACGAACATTATTACTTATGATCAGTGGCGTGTATTAATGGACGCCAAGGAAAGCCATGCTTCCCCCCAAAAAAGTTTTTTTAAATACATAAAATAATTTATCTTTCGTCTCTCTGTTTCATAACATTCCTTCAATTCGCAAGTGGCTGAACGTACCTCACAGGAGAAAGCATCCGAGTGAGCGCAACAGCGCCACTCTGTCTCTCTATGTGTAGGCCATCTATCCGATACTGTCTGGTCCAAACGAACATGACATTGTTGCCGCCCGTAGTATTGAATCCAAGGGAAGCCAGGAGCATTTGGCCTCCCTTGACAATATTTTTTATTTTATTTAAAAAATAAGCCAATCAGCACTGAGCTAAACTGAGCAAGCTCAACTGTGAATGGTCCTGGCGGGGAAAAAAAAGTGTCAAGGGAAGCCATCTTGTATTTGGCATGTCTCCTATCAAATCGCTTTGAAAGCATAACATTACATCATTAACTGAAACAACTTGAAATGTTACATCTGTTGTGTTGTTGTCCTCCGGTGGCTAGCTAGCTAGGTAAAATTGTCCCTTTCCTAAATTAGCCATGGATGAAGATAGGGATTTGGACTTGTGGTTTTACTTAATTATCAATTATAATGGCGATTCTGATCAAACCATTAATTCATACATAAGTGTGGCTCTGGCCTGAGAAGATGTTAGTTCAATATGTACAGTAGCTAGATGTAGAAGGCAAATGTTAACTAGCTAACGTTGTCTATGAATGGAAGTTAGGCTAGCGAGCAAGCATTTTAGCCAGGTAGCCTAGGACAACAAAAAATAAAAGCCTCTACTGTATGACAGAGTGATTGACCAGTTCCTCAACGTGAAAGTGAGGACTCATTGGCGTTTCTCTACAAGTAGGGTGAGTCAACATGTGCACAAGCACACATGCAAACAGAAATCAGAACCATTGACAGCCACATCATATTTAGTTTATGTTGATTGGACTAAATTGTTTTTTGGTATCTTTTATTTGTCACTGTATTAGACTAAGCAGAAGTTATTTGATGGTGTTAAAATTATGCTGGAATATTGGGGGCAGATCCCGTTTTCTAATTGCGATTTGTGGTAACTCTCTGTGGTTGTAAATCAATAATTGTTTCGTGGTCTGACAATGTCGGAAACACTAACATACAGTGTAGGTTGTAATCTGGGGGGGGTCCCGTTCAGTTCCCGTCTTCTTCCCCGTGTTTTACCCACGCACCGCTAATGTTCATGTTTGTATTTGTGTCACATTAACATTGTGTTACAACCACTTTCTGAAAATAATGTACCAAAATTGTAGAACTACCAAAGATCCCTTTTCGCTTGCCAACAATAATTAGGACGTATGTACCATATAATTAGGAATTAGAAATGAATAATTAATTTTAAATTCACAAATTAGCAATTAGAATACTAATAATTAGGAATGTTTCATTTAATAGGATATCTATGGTACCTACACCATGGTGACGTATGGTGCAAGCCTGGGAAAGTGGGTGGCGATATCAACGTGGCTGTCATCAAGCAGACGGAGGGGAAGAGCGAACGAAACCATCGGTTGAGGATTGCTTGCTTTATATATAAAAAAGAAGAAGGGTTGCTTGCTTTATCCCGTCGGACTTGAAAAGTGTCAGTGAATCACCAGTCAACCGTGGATTATGTAGGCATGAAAACACATCGTCGTTTTTAAAGAAATTATTTGAACACTTCAACTCTTTACCTTACAATTTCGGATGTCGTATTGGATTAAATATTTCCCACCTTTTTAGCAACGTAGTTAGCTAGCTAGCATTTGCTAGTCTGTCTCACAGGTAGAAGAGGGGTCGGTGACAAAGGAGGGGTAAAGTGGCGAGGTAACTTAACGATGAATCGATTTCGAAAGTGGCTTTACAAGCCTAAGGTAAGTTTGATTCTATTCTCCAGCTACTGCCAGTAATCTGTTATTGGCTAATATATTTTTGAAAATAGCAATCTATAGTTTGCTATTTCCCCCATACAGTATTTTGCTGCAATGCATGTATTACACTCCTTAGTACATATTGAGCTACGCATGTACATGCTAGCTAGTCACTGCTAACGTTATCTTCTATAAAGTTGTTTCTTTCATTCTGGGTTTTAGGTAACTGAAGCTATGCAATACGAATGGCTGCTTTTCGAAGCAAATTGTCATCGACCGCATTGCTGAGATTGGTCAATACAGAAATAAATAATGTAGCTAGCTAACCTAACTTGCATTGCAGTCTCGAACTTGTACACTAGAGTTTTTGTTAACTCTCTAGCTACCCTACCTAACGTTATAGTACAAACTGTCATCACCCTGACTCAGAATTCATTTAATTGCTGTTAATCCGATACAGTAACTGAGAGAATGCATCCGACAAGATGAGCGAGTGCATTCCGAGGCTATTAACGCCTATGATAGTTACTCATTCTACATAGCTTTAGTCCAGTGGTTCCCAAACCTTTTTTGCTACTTTACCACAAACTGAATTTCGCTATGCTTGGAGTACCCCTGAAGTATCCCCTCGTGAATTTTTACCAGTAAGCCAATGGTTTCATGAGTCTTCTCAAGTACCTCCTGTGGATAGGCGAAGTACCCCCAGGTCCTAGTACCCCTGGATGGGAACCACAAATGTAGCCTTTGGCAATACTAATTTGTCTCCTAAGGGACAGATCGGCATTTACTGTGGGAGAGGGGTGTCAAACAATTTTTTAGCTTTGGGAGGGTTTACATTTTTATTTTTTAAATATTTTTTTTATATATTGGGCACAGGGGAGGGTAGTGCATTTCCCCCCAGGTTTACATTTGTTCTTCTGGTTGTATTTTCACTATAAACAATGGCTGAACTTTTGATATTACCCTAATAAAGTTTAGAAGTTTTTGAAGGTATGGTGTGGCTATTATTAAGCTTTAGCTACTGCAGACCTATTATACGAAGGCAGTGCAGAAATCAAATCAAATCAAATTTTATTAGTCACATACACATGGTTAGCAGATGTTAATGCGAGTGTAGCGAAATGCTTGTGCTTCTAGTTCCGACAATGCAGTAATAACCAACAGTAATCTAACCTAACAATTCCACAACTACTACCTTACACACACACACAAGTGTAAAGGGATAAAGAATATGTACATAAAGATATATGAATGAGTGGTGGTACAGAACGGCATGGCAGATGCAGTAGATGGTATAGAGTGCGGTATATACATATGAGATGAGTACTGTAGGGTATGTAAACATAAAGTGGCATAGTTTAAAGTGGCTAGTGGTACATGTATTACATAAAGATGGCAAGATGCAGTAGATGATATAGAGTACAGTATATACATATGAGATGGGTAATGTAGGGTATGTAAACATTGTATTAAGTGGCATTGTTTAAAGTGGCTAGTGGTACATTTTTACATAATTTCCATCAATTCCCATTTTTAAAGTGGCTGGAGTTGAGTCAGTATGTTGGCAGCGGCCGCTAAATGTTAGTGGTGGCTGTTTAACAGTCTGATGGCCTTGAGATAGAAGCTGTTTTTCAGTCTCTCGGTCCCTGCTTTGATGCACCTGTACTGACCTCGCCTTCTGGATGATAGCGGGGTGAACAGGCAGTGGCTTGGGTGGTTGTTGTCCTTGATGATCTTTATGGCCTTCCTGTGACATCGGGTGGTGTAGGTGTCCTGGAGGGCAGGTAGTTTGCCCCTGGTGATGCGTTCTGCAGACCTCACTACCCTCTGGAGAGCCTTACGGTTGTGGGCGGAGCAGTTGCCGTACCAGGCGGTGATACAGCCCGACAGGATGCTCTCGATTGTGCATCTGTAGAAGTTTGTGAGTGCTTTTGGTGACAAGCCGAATTTCTTCAGCCTCCTGAGGTTGAAGAGGCGCTGCTGCGCCTTCTTCACAACGCTGTCTGTGTGGGTGGACCAATTCAGTTTGTCCGTGATGTGTACACCGAGGAACTTAAAACTTTCCACCTTCTCCACTACTGACCCGTCGATGTGGATAGGGGGGTGCTCCCTCTGCTGTTTCCTGAAGTCCACAATCATCTCCTTTGTTTTGTTGACGTTGAGTGTGAGGTTATTTTCCTGACACCACACTCCGAGGGCCCTCACCTCCTCCCTGTAGGCCGTCTCGTCGTTGTTGGTAATCAAGCCTACCACTGTAGTGTCATCCGCAAACTTGATGATTGAGTTGGAGGCGTGCATGGCCACGCAGTCGTGGGTGAACAGGGAGTACAGGAGAGGGCTCAGAACGCACCCTTGTGGGGCCCCAGTGTTGAGGATCAGCGGGGTGGAGATGTTGTTACCTACCCTCACCACCTGGGGGCGGCCCGTCAGGAAGTCCAGGACCCAGTTGCACAGGGCGGGATCGAGACCCAGGGTCTCGAGCTTGATGACGAGTTTGGAGGGTACTATGGTGTTAAATGCTGAGCTGTAATCGATGAACAGCATTCTCACATGGGTATTCCTCTTGTCCAGATGGGTTAGGGCAGTGTGCAGTGTGGTTGCGATTGCGTCGTCTGTGGACCTATTGGGTCGGTAAGCAAATTGGAGTGGGTCTAGGGTGTCCGGTAGGGTGGAGGTGATATGGTCCTTGACTAGTCTCTCAAAGCACTTCATGATGACGGAAGTGAGTGCTACGGGGCGGTAGTCGTTTAGCTCAGTTACCTTAGCTTTCTTGGGAACAGGAACAATGGTGGCCCTCTTGAAGCATGTGGGAACAGCAGACTGGGATAAGGATTGATTGAATATGTCCGTAAACACACCAGCCAGCTGGTCTGCGCATGCTCTGAGGACGCGGCTGGGAATGCCGTCTGGGCCTGCAGCCTTGCGAGGGTTAACACGTTTAAATGTTTTACTCACCTCGGCTGCAGTGAAGGAGAGCCCGCAGGTTTTGGTAGGGGGCCGTGTCAGTGGCACTGTATTGTCCTCAAAGCGGGCAAAAAAGTTGTTTAGCCTGTCTGGGAGCAAGACATCCTGGTCCGCGACGGGGCTGGTTTTCTTTTTGTAATCCGTGATTGACTGTAGACCCTGCCACATACCTCTTGTGTCTGAGCTGTTGAATTGCGACTCGATTTTGTCTCTGTACTGAGACTTAGCCTGTTTGATTGCCTTGCGGAGAGAATAGCTACACTGTTTGTATTCGGTCATGCTTCCGGTCACCTTGCCCTGGTTAAAAGCAGTGGTTCGCGCTTTCAGTTTCACGCGAATGCTGCCGTCAATCCACGGTTTCTGGTTTGGGAATGTTTTTATCGTTGCTGTGGGTACGACATCGTCAATGCACTTCCTAATGAACTCGCTCACCGAATCAGCATATTCGTCAATATTGTTGTTGGACGCGATGCGGAACATATTCCAATCCGCGTGATCGAAGCAGTCTTGAAGCGTGGATTCAGATTGGTCGGACCAGCGTTGAACAGACCTGAGCGCGGGAGCTTGTTGTTTGAGTTTCTGTTTGTAGGCTGGAATCAACAAAATGGAGTCGTGGTCAGCTTTTCCGAAAGGGGGGCGGGGGAGGGCCTTATAAGCGTCGCGGAAATTAGTATAACAATGGTCTAGTGTTTTTCCAGCCCTGGTAGCACAATCGATATGCTGATAGAATTTAGGGAGTTTTGTTTTTAGATTAGCCTTGTTAAAATCCCCAGCTACGATGAATGCAGCCTCAGGGTGTGTGGTTTCCAGTTTACAAAGAGTCAGATAAAGTTCGTTCAGGGCCATCGATGTGTCTGCTTGGGGGGGAATATATACGGCTGTGATTATGATTGAAGAGAATTCCCTTGGTAGATAATGCGGTCGACATTTGATTGTGAGGAGTTCTAGATCAGGTGAACAGAATGACTTGAGTTCCTGTGTGTTGTTATGATTAACGAGAAGTGGTGTGATCATCATAAGGCATACCCCCCCGCCCCTCTTCTTACCGGAAAGATGTTTGTTTCTGTCGGCGCGATGCATGAAGAAACCAGCTGGCTGCACCGACTCCGTTAGCGTCCCTTGAGTTAGCCATGTTTCCGTGAAGCAGAGCACGTTGCAATCCCTGATGTCTCTCTGGAATGCTACCCGTGCTCGGATTTCATCAACCTTATTGTCAAGAGACTGGACATTGGCGAGTAGTATGCTAGGGAGTGGAGCGCGATGTGCCCGTCTCCGAAGCCTGACCACGAGACCGCCTCGTTTTCCCCTTTTTCGGCGTCGCACAGGGTCGCCGGCTGGGATCAGATCCATTGTATTGGGTGGAAGGCAAAACACTGGATCCGTTTCGGGAAAGTCATATTCCTGGTAGGAACGATGATGAGTTGACGTTAATCGTATATTCAGTAGTTCCTCCCGACTGTATGTAATGAAACCTAAGATTACCTGGGGTACCGATGTAAGAAATAACACGTAAAAAAACAAAATACTGCATATTTTCCAAGGAACGCGAAGCGAGGCGGCCATCTCTTTTCGGCGCCGGAAGTTAAAGAAATGAACGTACTTTGGTGCAAAAAGTGCAAATCAATCCCAGAACAACAGCAAAGGACCATGTGAAGATGCTGGAGGAAACGGGTATAAAAGTATCTATATCCACAGTAAAACGAGTCCTATATTGACATAACCTGAAAGGCCACTCAGCAAGGAAGAAGCCACTGCTGCTAAACCGCCATTAAAAACGCTACGGTTTGCAACTGCACATGGGAACAAAGATTGTACTTTTTTGAGAAATGTCCTCTGGTCTGATGAAACAAAAATAGAACTGTTTGGCAATAATTACCATTGTTATGTTTGGAGGAGAAAGGGGGATGCTTGCAAGCCGAAGAACACCACCCCAACCGTGAAGCACAGGGTTGGCAGCATCATGTTATGGGGTGCTTTGCTGCAGGAGGGACTGGTGCACTTCACAAAATAGATGGCATCATGAGGATGGAAAATTGTGTGAATATATATATATATATATATATATATATATATATATATATATATATATATATATATATATATATTGAAGCAACATCAAGACATCAGTCAGGAAGTTAAAGCTTGGTCGCAAATGGGTCTTCCAAATGGACATTGACCCAAAGCATACTTCCAAAGTTGTGGTAAAATGGCTTAAGGACAACAAAGTCATGGTATTGGAGTGGCCATCACAAAGCTTGACCTCAATCCGATAGAAAATTTGTGGGAAGAACTGAAAAAGTGTGTGTGAGCAAGGAGGCCTGCAAACTTGACTCAGTTACACCAGCTCTGTCAGGAATGGGCCAAAATTCACCCAACTTTTTGTGGGAAGCTTGTGGAAGGCTACCCTAAACGTTTGACCCAAGCTAAACCATTTTAAAGGCAATGCTACCAAATACTAATTGGGCAGAGGTGCAGCAATGGGAGGGCTTGGCCCACCCACTTGGGAGCTAGTTCCACCCACTGGGGAGACAGGCTGAGCCAATGAGTTTTTCCCCACAAAATGGCTTAATTACAGACAGAAATACTCCTCAGTTTCATCAGCTGTCCCGGTGGCTGGTCTGACGATCCCGCAGGTGAAGAAGCAGGATGTGGAGTCCTGGGCTGGTGTGGTTACACGTGGGCTGCAGTTGTGAGGCCGGTTAGACATCCTGTTAAATTCTCTAAAATGGTGTTGAAGTTGCTTATGGTAGAGAAATTAACATTCAATTCTCTGGCGAAAGCTCTGGTGGAGATTCCTGCAGTCTCCCTCAACTTGAGACGTCTGTGGCTTTGTGTTGTGACAAAACTGCACATTTTAGTGGCCTTTTTTTGTCCCCAGCACATGGTGTACCTGTGTAATTATCATGCTGTTTAATCAACTTCTTGATATGCCACACCTGTCAGGTGGATGGATTATCTAGGCCCCTTTGTTCCAGTGAAGGGGAATCTTAACACTACAGCTTACAATGCCATTCTAGACGATTCTGTGCTTCCAACTTTGTGGCAATAGCTTGGGGAAGGCCCTTTCCAGTTTCAGCATGCCCCCGTGCACAAAGTGAGGTCCATACAGAAATAGTTTGTCAAGATCGGTGTGGAAGAACTTGACTGGCCTGCACAAAGCCTTGACCTCAACCCCAATTAACACCTTTGGGATAAATTGGAACGGTGACTGCGAGCCAGGCCTAATCTCCCAACATCACACATGCTTTAGTGGCTGAATGGACGCAAGTCCCCACAAGTCCCCGCAGCAATGTTCCAACATCTTGTAGAAAGCCTTCCCAGAAGAGTAGAAGCTGTTATAGCAGCAAAGGGGAGACTCCATATTAATGCCCATGATTTTGGAATGAGATGTTAGATGAGCAGATATGTTCATACACACCGTCATGTAGTGTGTGTGTGTATAATAGATATTTTATATTAAAGTCATACAGTGGACACCTAAGTCTAAAGGCCTATGCATGCAATGCCCTGATACATTTAGTGGTCAAATCTCTGACAGCTGAAACGTGAGGTGGACAATTCACATAAATCTGTCACCAATTGGATGGAAACTTCACTATAGACACCCTAAAGACTCTGGCAAGTGCGCTAGTCCAGTGTCACTTTGATTATGCCTGCACATCATGGTTCACCAGCAGCCCCAAACATCTAAAGATAAACCTACCAGCCAAAAAAGCTTGTAAGAATTGTACTTTAACTCCCCCCTCATACTGATCTGGATGTTGAGCATTTTTTTTGTCTCTTGTCTCCGTATCTATGTAATTGTATATGTATTTGTTTTAAAATATAAAAAAAAAATAGGGACCACAATGGAAATAAGTCGCCGACTTTATTTTATTTAACACTTTTTTTTACCCCGTTTTCTCCCCAATTTCGTGGTATCCAATTGTCTCATCGCTGCAACTCCCGTAAGGACTCGGGAATGGCGAAGGTCGAGAACCGTGCTTCCTCCGAAACCCAACCAAGCCCCACTGCTTTTTGACACAATGCCCTCTTAACCCGGAAGCCAGCCACGCCAATGTGTCGGAGGGAACACCGTGCACCTGGTGACCTTGTCAGCGTGCACTGCGCCTGGCCTGCCACAGGAGTTGCTAGTGCGCGATGGGACAAGGACATCCCTGCTGGCCAAACCCTCCCCTAACCCGGACGACACTTGGCCAATTGTGCGCCGCACCATGGGTCTCCCGGCCGCGGCCGGCTGCGACAGAGCCTGGACTCGAACCCAGAATCTCTAGTGGCACAGCTAGCTCTGCGATGCAGTGCCTTAGACCACCGCGCCACTCGGGAGGCCTGTCCCCGACTTTATTGTGCAATCAACAATTGAAAACAAATATGTATTTATTTTTACTGACAAATTAAAACCAATCACTTCTGACTGTGCAGCGGCCAATTGATGAATGGAAAGAGACATCTGTTACAAAACACTAAACATTTTAAAGCCTTCGATACTGGGTAAGCCTACAGATGGGGAGGGATGTATTTTCTGTTTGTCTAGATTGGCAGTCTATTTATTGTGGCGTTAAACGCAAACCATCGTATTGAAGTGCCCAAAGTCAGTATGCTTTGTTTATTGGTTGTGAGGTGCATTGGCACAGAAACCTGTTGGTGGAAAATTCTTTGCATATACAGTGCCTTGAAAAAGGAAATACTTTTTCATGGCACTAATTTATAAAATTATAAATATGGCATCAAAATTTTGAAAAATATGATTTTCCTCCCAGCTGCAGCAGGCTCTGATCGTAGTGTAATGAAACCTGCAGGGAGAGTGAGCTCGTCTGGTGGTCGGCGAACCCTCAACCTTCTGGCCTGTAGCCCTGCATATCATCGACCGTGCAATAAAAGCATGCTGAAGTGGCATAGTCGATATCCACGTTTATTAACACAGGGTCGCTACAGTTATTGTTATTTGTAGTTGTAAACATTTATTTTGAGTTAATTCTATGAGGGTGGAGGGTGTTCATTTTGTTTTACAGTACAAGGGGAGGGTCGTGAAAATAATTGCAAGGTTGGGGGTCGATCTGCCCCTAAGATCTGGAAAGAAGTGGAGGGTGCTGAACCATGTGTGAATAAAACATTTTGAGATTGTACAGTATCCCTTTAACAGAGAACTTCAGATCCCACTTGATTTAAAAAAAAAAAATCATTTGACAGCTGTGCCAGACGGCCTAACATCAGAATTCACATTGAATGTACTCAGGATCAATAACTGATTTGTTGTTGTTGGGACAGTTTTGCAATGTCACAGGGTACCATTTTAATTTGAAGGGTTGGTGAATGTGGCATTGTCATACCATGACTTAAACCACAATATGCAGTTCAGGATGATCTCTGTCTCACATGTTTTTTTAGATTACTGTAGCTCATGTTTTAGGCCTAGTTAGACTTGACAGCCATGAAGACAACTTGGAAAATATTTGCATTTGCGCACATACTGTGTTCCAGCTAAGGCCTATTTACTAACATACCACATCTCTGTTTGCTCTTCCAGCAAATGTATTGTCCATTACCATGACTCTGCCTTTTTCCTTTTAAAAACAACCGCCCTACAATGGTGTTAAGGTTGCCAAGGTGTTTGTCAGGGTAATGACAAAGCTGAACCTTCTAATGAGAAATCGCAAAACTTGTCATTCACTGTGTCTAAAAATTTAAATGGGCGTTAAGAAAATAACCATGTGGTAAGGACTGATTATGTTACAAGGTTTCGTTCCCCTCTTTCCTACAGAGTAAATGTAAGTTGCTGACGGGGACATTTCTCAATATCCTATTATGCTCCTGCAGCTCAGAAAACACTGGCTAGCTCAACACCCTCTTGATAAGATTGTCCTTCAATTTAGTGATTTCATCAAGATATTGGGGAAAGTATTTTTGCAACCAGAATAACAGGAGGTTAAAACGAACAGTCATTGACTAATATAATTAATTCTCAGTACTTTTGCCAAGAGGAGTATTCTGCGTTGCCTTTTCCAAATGTACTGAAGGCAACAATGTTGTGTTATTTATTTTACCGGCCACTAAGTCTGTAGCATTCCGCTCTTGTTAATACTACTCTAAATAATTTTGCCTAAATTCTTAAGACCCTAACCAAAGTCATCTCCTTTTCGTTTATTCAGCATCACCTAGAATGGAAATATTTCTATAAAATACAGAAAAAGCTGAAGAAAGTAATTAGCACCTTGTCTGGTCCCGAGTGGTTCTGAACAGTTGTCAACAAGAGGGAGAAAGGGAGCAGCAAAGTGCTGGGCAGCGACCAACACGTCTGAATATTTAGCCTAGTTTCTCCAGCCCTTTATAGATGTCTCCATTCTGCTTACCCAACAGCCAAGCCATAATTGCCTTTTCTAAGTGTGCTGAGGGAAACACAATGTTGTTATTTATTTTATAGGCCAATAAGTCTGTAGCATTCCACTCTGACATACTTTATTGTTGAACACTGCATGGCCTTGTCATTTTCGCATCAACAGTAAGTAGTTTTATTATTGAACTATGTACTCCTGGAGATAGAAAGGTGTTGAATCAGCATGTTCCCCTAGAATGGAGTAAGGCTATTGATATTTTCAGAGCTGTACTACCCTAGATTAGTCACATAGGGAAGGGATTTGTTTCTCTCTTTCCAGCTATATAATCTCCATTCAGTGCTCTGAAGAACTCTGGTATCAAAGTGCACTTCAAACTACCTGAAAATAAGACCCACTGATATCCCTTCCAGAGCACTGTACCCTTGGACTGTTGGAGGAAGGGCTATGGCTATAGGGCAAAGGTAGGATTAGATTGACCCACATTCACAATATTGTAAGAGGAGATGGCTGACATTCCTTCTTGCTCTGTAAACTTGTCTTGCTGTTTTGGTCTAAATCCCCTCTAAAAGGCAGTTAAGAAAGACCGGGCCTGTTCTGTATTATAGTACTTGGCAAATGTTTGCTTGCTGTACAGGTGCACGTCCTCTACCGTTATTGAGTTATGGGGGGAAACGCATTGAATCATGAACCTAATATACTTATAATAGACAGCTTTTTTTCCCTCGACCAAAAATTAAATCTGAAAAGTTATAATAGAGGGAAGGGAGAAGATTGGGGCCATTGTACATAGAGACATGCTTGACTGGCAGCAGACAGAGACGAAGACCTGGCTACGGTGTCCACTGAGCCAAAATGGCCTCTCTATTACTACCTCTCATTCATCAGAGAGAGACTCACAGAGAGAGGGAGAGATGTCAGGAGGCTAAACCTGCATATTTCCTTCTTTTGCCTCTCCTTCCCCAGGGTTATTCTATCAGGCATTCAGTGATTGACCTTCAGCCACACTCCACCTCATCTGTCAGTGTGACAGGCCCACAACCAGTGACGTGCCGGCCAGTCGCGCTGAGCTCGTATCCATCTGCCTGTATAGCCTGAGCAGATGGGAACAGAGATGGGATGCTCTAAAATCCACGCTTGCCACTCTACACACTAGCCAAGCATATTAGTACTTGCAATTATAAACAACCCCCATCCATTTATACAGTTACAGGATAATACAGATACTGTTTGTAAGACAGAAATGTCATAGATTGCAGCATAAAGTCCAGACATCGATCATTCAAATCCAACCGTCTCTAGTCCTCATCCTTCCAGTCATCCATTTTCCACACTGTTTTAATAATATAGTTTTGCCTAAATTCTTAAGACCCTAACCAAAGTCATGTCATTTTTGTTATTCAGCATCCCTTAGTTGCCGGGGAAATATTTCTGTAAAATACATAAAAAGCTGAAGAAACTAAAGTAATTATGCAACTTGTCTGGTCCAGAGTGGTTCTGAACTGTTGTCACCAAGAGGGAGAAAGGGAGCAGCAAAGTGCTGGGCAGCGACCAACACGTCTGAATATTTAGCCAGGTTTCTCCAGCCCTTTATGGATGTCTCCATTCTGCTTACCCAACAGCCAAGCCATAATTGATTTGGTGTCAGCTGCCGGATTTAGAAAACTGACCTGACCCCTGGTGCACATCTAGACAGGCCAGCCAATTTGAAGGCCTTCTGAAATTCATTGCAGGATTGGTATGCTGGCCATTGTGTCCAAGGTGTGGGGTGAAGATGATTTAATGCAAGAAGTTGTGGAGCGATGGGGATTGAACTCCACCAGAGACACAACTCTAGTAAGGGTGTTTTAATGACAGAGGAGTTTCATGGATTTCTTTTCACATTAAGACATTGATAACAATCTGTGGACACTCCATTCGATTGGGCCAAGTTCTTTGATTCCACTTTATAGAAGCAGTACGGTGCACTCTCAAGGTGCCCTTTTGCTTTCAGTGAGTGGTATGAGGCTGTCTGCAGCAGCAGACTATAAAATGCACAACACCCCTCCTTCTCTGGCTGCCATCTCTACAGCAGGAAAGAAAGGGAAGGTGGGGGAGCCAGGGAGGGAGAACAGTAGGCCTATATTTTTGGGATTAGGCCTAGTTCTTTCTTGGCCTTGGTTACAGTTGGCAGGAGATAAAATAAAAGGATGCGTCTCTTTCACAGCTTTCACACACTGGTAATTCTTCCTTTTGTTTCTCCCGACTATATTCACAGTGTCACACCATGGGAGTTTGAGAACAAAGTCTCTGAACGGGCAGATTGAACAGCCAATACTGTACAACCATTAGCCTTACTATTGAAAGTTACTGTGCACCACGCTATTGTGATTTAAATTTGCAGCAAAGATAAATGGGGAAAAAATTAACTGTTGGCTTTTGGGAATGAATGTTTTGAAATTTGATATAGCTTAAATGTAAAGACAAGCTCAGAACCCTCAACACCTTCACAATTCTATTGATGTCAACTGCGATTTTTCCACTGTAAATTTGCCCACAGTGGAGCATGGCGTGGGCTTTGTGTATAAATATCTTCTATGCAGAGGGCGGGCACCATAGAAGAGAGGACCAAAGTCTGCTCCATGGAAACTGGACAGTGTATGTGGATGAAGAAAACCTGCAAGTTGTATGTGTGTGCGGTCCCTGCAGTCACCAAGTGTTCATCCACGCCTGTCATTATGTCTTTAATCTCCATGGTCAAACTCTGCAGTAATGTCTGCCTGGGTCTTTGTCCATCCATGACAATGGTCTGTTGCTGCGTAGACAGACTGAGCCGAGGCTGACTGAGTCATGTTCCACAAGAGTAGAGAGGGTTGTAAAGTGCAGAGTTTAGTTTATTAGAGTAGTACATTTCTTTTATTTCAGTTCTGTCAAAGTAATTTGACTCGAAGAATTGTGATGATAACTAGGTTTCTTATCTTGTATTTTATCCTGCAAGGAGCACCCATGAAATTGGTCCCTACCGTGTTTGATTTTAAAAGACACTATTATAAAAAAGAATCATGTTACAGAATGAAGACCAACACAATGCCATGATGCGTCTTAGAAGAAACAACCTTCTTTCACCTACGCCCCCCCCCCCTCCCCCCCCCCCCCCTATCACGCCCCCTATCACGCCCCCCCTGTCACCCTTTCAGCCTCATTTGCGCTTTTGTGTTATTGTTTTCGGAATTTGAAATCTCCCCTCCATCTGTAACCACCACAGCAGTTAGCCAGCACGGGATTGTATAATTGGTCACGGGTCCTAAGGAAGTGTGTGTGTGGGGGGGGGACCTGCTTGCAGCAGCCCAAATCTTCTTAGCCCCCCCCTCTGTGCTACGGCTGCCCCGTCCTGTCCTGCCAACCCATGTGCCAGGGACGTGCTCTACACAGCTCCATCTTTCAGATCAAACATCAGATTACGCCAGTGGCCATTCAGACATACACAGTCACATGATGACAGCCTCAATCCAGATACAAAGACTATTTTCAAATCTGCTGAGTCAATGAACTTGCTCTGGGTTGAGCGCATTGCACGGGGCTAAAAAGAAGAATGATGGCCTGTTTGTCAGCCTGTGTGAATGTGGCTAACTGCTATGGCATTGGCAGATTTGTTTTACACATGCAACACAGTAGCAATTAGATGTTTAAAACTAGTTGACAATAGATGTGCTAAAGGCGATCCTTAATAAATACTAATGCACACAAACACTTCAAAGATTCAGGCCTATAGATTTACCAAGAAAAATTATAGGATAAGGGGTTAATTTGGCTGCACTGAAGGTCTACTACTCTGTTGTCATATGTAAACTGCAGTTCCAGAGGATTAGAGTAACAAGGCTGAAAGACTTTCGAGGACAAGATGGCTCGAGAAAAAAAGAGTCTTTGCAACACTGTTGAAAGAATTTCACAGTGCAATGAAGACCGAACAGAAAATAATGACTTGGCATAACGGAAACCTCCAGAAGACCTTACGGAGATGATCATGACGATAATAGTCTTCATAGTTAGGCCATAACTGACATAATTGACCAAAGACCTAAAAGTTGTTTACTCAGGGTAGCAGAGGTTTTTGAGCTTTAACGCTGACCAATGGGCCTGAGTAGTGGTGATGCGCTGTATACAGCTGCTCATTTGCCAGTAACTGGATGATACAGAATGTGCTGTTGCAGACAGTGCGAGACAGATTTTCCTCCAACGTGTGTGTGTGTGTGGTAGCCTATTCTTAGCAGGAGAATGAGCCTGGAGAATGAAGGGCAGAGGAAGGCTTGTTGCGAACTCCTTGAAGTGGAGTCTATGTATGTACAGTTACTGATGATGGTGATGTAGGATTATAGAGAAGCATTAGCCACCCTCACTGTTTAAATAGAAATCCAGATTCGGTACCACCACAGGGACATGGCTGAAGGAGACTGCTGCTTGGCACAACGGGAGCGTTTAATATGATTATACAGGCTGGCAAGACAACGCACCACGAATGACAACAGCACACCTTGTTCAATTACACTGATATCCTTCTTCAGGATCGGTGGGTCCCCTGCGGGACGGTTGAGCTAACATAGGCTAATGCGATTAGCATGAGGTTGTAAGTAACAAGAACATTTCCCAGGACAGACATTTCTGATATTGGCAGAAAGCTTACATTTTTGTTAATCTAACTGCACTGTCCAATTTACAGTAGCTATTACAGTGAAAGAATACCATGCTATTGTTTGAGGAGAGTGCACAGTTTTGAACAAAGTTAATAATGATCAAATTAGTCTCATTTGGGCAGTCTTGATACAACAGTTTGAACAGGAATGCAATGGTTCATTGGATCAGTCTAAATGGTGCACACTGCTGCCATCTAGTGGCCAAAATCTAAGTTGCACCTGTGCTGAAATAATACATTATGGCCTTACTCTTGCATTTCAAAGATGATGGGGGAGGGGGGATACAACTTTTTTTTTTGTTTTTTTTTGTATTATATTTTACCGGCTCTATTGTGTTATTCTCCTACATTCCTTTCACATTTCCACAAACGTTCAAATGTACCAAGAAACTGCATAGCCTTGCTTCAGGGCCTGAGCTACAGGCAGTTAGTTTTGGGTATGTCATTTTAGGCGAAAATTGGGGGGGGAAAGGGGGATCGATCCTTTAAAAACATACTTTTTGGCTGGTTTTGCTGTGTGTAGCCTAATATTGGTGCGTTTGAAGAGAACGGCCTTGAATATGTATCACTAATCCATCCATGGTTAGGTTATGAATGCTTAATCATCTGTAATGACATGGTTTTGAACAGAGAATGAACAGGTTTGAGTCCTCTGAACGAGAGGATCAAGGACATCTGACAGCATTAGCAGTTACACACCAGTGTCTTGGTCGGTCACTGAATCTGCTGAATCATTTTATCGTGCAAGGTAATGGTTGGTTGTCCTAAAGGAAGGGGACATGAGTTGCAGTTTTTACAGTTGATTCCTAAAACTTCACACCCTCTCGAGACTGATTTGTTTTCAGTCACAACAAGCCAAGCAACTTAGTTTAAATTCAATTGATTAGTTACAGACAATGCATATTTGCCAGATTGTAGGTTGTTGGGAGATTAGTGTTCAGACTAGTTCTGCTCCCTTCAATCCCACCATCTCTTGTTATCAACTACTTTTTTTTACTGAATCATAGCTAGTTTGTCATTATTTTACCACTGACCGTTTGCCCTTTTCTCTTGACATCTTATTTTTGCCTCTGCCCCTTGTGCAACAGTACAGCATTTAGTTGTCACTCATAACAAGGTTGCGAATCTGTCACCTAGACCGACTAATCATTAATTAATCTGTTTTCTTGAGCTATTTGTGTCTAACAATGTTTTCCTGTGGGAAGAAAGGGTTGCTCTCATTAATGACTTGTATAACCCTATTTATTCACCATCTGGACTATAGCTTTGGCTGAGCTGCAAATTGACACGTTGTGTTACGTCTTCATGAATGACATGCGTTTTACTAACACATTAGTGGTCACTAGGCATGCCGGCCGGGTTCCCATGGAGATCAAATTGTATTTGTCACATGCACCGAATACAATTGGTGTGGACTTAACCGTGAAATGATTGCATACAAACCCTTCCCAACGATGCTGCGATTTAAAAAAAATTGAGGAATAAAATACACAGGGAGTACCAGATATACAGGGAGTACCAGATCAATGTGCAGGGGTATGAGGTATTTTTGAGGTGGATGTGCATATGAAGGCAGGGTAAAGTGACAAGGCATCCGGATAAATAATATTATAATTATTAAGAGTATAATAAAGAATAGAGTAGCAGCAGCATATGGTGTGGGGGTGTTGTCTTCTCAGTGCAGATAGTCCGGGTCACCATGATCTATTTAGCAGTCTTATGGCTATTTAGCAGTCTTATGGCTTGGGGGTAGAAGCTGTCTCGGAGCCTGTTGGTCCGAGAGCAGATGCTCCGGTACCGTTTGCCGGATGGTAGAGTGAACGGTCTATGGCTTGGGTGGCTGGAGTCTTTGGCAATTTTTCGTGCCTTTGACACCACCTGATATAGAAGTCCTGGATGGCCGGGACCTTGGCCCCAGTGATGCACTGGGCTGTCCGCACCACCCTCTGTAGCATTTTGCGGTCTAGGGTGGTGCGTTTACCATACCAAGCGGTGATGCAGCCAGTCAAGATGCTTTCGATGGTGCAGCTATATACCTTTTTGAGAATCTGAGGGCCCATGTAAAATCATTTCAGGTTCCTGAGAGGGAAGAGGCCATTTCGGGCCCTCTTCGCGACTGCTGCTGTTGTGGACCATGTTAAGTCCTTAGTGATGTGGCCGTCAAGGAACTTTAAAGTTCTTGACCCACTCCACTACAACCCCGTCGATGTGGAGGGTGCCGTGCTCTCCCCTTTATCTCCTGTAGTCCACGATCAGCTCCTTGGTCTTACTGATGTTGGAGAGGTTGCCATGGCACCACACTGCTAAGTCTCTGACCTCCCTGTAGGCTGTTATGTTCCCCAGTTTCTGTGTTGTAGTTTGTATTTGAGTGTGTGTGTTTCAGGAGAATGCTTCCTGAAGTTCTCCCCAAGCAGCTGATTGGTTGCCCCAATTGATGATTGGAGAGCTGACCCCGCCCCCTCGTCAAGACGCAGCTGTCTCTAATTACAAATGCCTTCTGAAGCTATAAAAGCCAGTGTTCTGTTCAGAAGAGAGAGAGATGGCCCAATCCTCCTGACAGAGCTGGTGTAACTGAGTCAGGTTTGTAGGCCTCCTTGCTCGCACACGCTTTTTCAGTTCTACCCACAAATTTTCTATAGGATTGAGGTCAGGGCTTTGTGATGGCCACTCAAATACCTTGACTTTGTTGTCTTTAAGCCATTTTGCCACATTGGAAGTATGCTTGGAGTCATTGTCCATTTGGAAGACCCATTTGCGACCAAGCTTTAACTTTCTGACTGATGTCTTGATGTTGCTTCAATATATCCACATAATTTCCCTTCCTCATGATGCCATCTATTTTGAGAAGTGCACCAGTCCCTCCTGCAGCAAAGCACGCCCACAACATGTTGCCACCCCCGTGCTTCACGGTTGGGATTGTGTTCTTCGGCTTCGGTTCAATTTATTTTTTTTTAATCAGACCAGAAGACACTTCTCCAAAATCTACGATCTTTGTCCCCATGTGCAGTTGCAAACTGTAGTCTGGCTTTTTAATGGCGGTTTTGGAGCAGTGGCTTCTTCCTTGCTGAGCAGCCTTTCAGATTATGTCTCTATAGGACTCGTTTTACTGTGGATATAGATACTTTTGTACCCGTTTCCTCCAGCATCTTCACAAGGTCCTTTGCTGTTGTTCTTGGATTGATTTGCACTTTTTGCACCAAAGTACGTTCATCTCTAGGAGACAGAACGCGTCTCCTTCCTGAGTGGTATGACTGCTGCGTGTTCCCATGGTGTTTATACTTGCGTGCTATTGTTTGTACAGATGAACGTGGTACCTTCAGCCGTTTTGGAAATTGCTCCAAAAGGATGAACCAGACTTGTGGAGGTCTGCAATTTAAAAACAATTTTCTTTAGAGGTCCAGGTTTTGCAGCTCTCTCAGAACATCTGCTATCTGGGTTTGGGTGAAGGAGAAGCGGGGGAGGCTTGGGCAAGTAGCTGCGTGGTGTTCCGGAGCTGTTGGCCGGGGTTGGGATAGCCAGGAGGAAAAGGGAGAAGCTATTGTCGACCCAATCGTATTTTACTGTAAGCCTAAATATCATACCAAATCTCAAAATATGGGAAGGGAGTGTTTCAATATGACTGATCAGGGAAGTTTTATGAGAATGACCGTTCCAGATTCTACCCTCATAAGAAAGATGGGCCAGCATATCGCCCACAATCAACTTCGGCCCATGATGCACCGCTGTTGGAATGTTCCCTCTTGAATGTGGAATGCCGCAAGAGTAGGCAATAGGTCCGCTGCTATCTCAATAGCTTTTTGTCTTCCTCTGAGTCTGGTGGGCCTTGCTTGTGTCCTCCAGAAACTCCCAGAGGAATGCCATCCCTTTGAGCTAGATTGTGCCCCTAAACGCCAGCCCCTGGCCTGGTACAGCTTCCTATCCAGCTGCTTGTATGTCCTACATGTCATCCTTCAGACAATCATTTGACTAACATGCAAAGGAAGGTAGCCCAGTAGCTAGGTCTGTTTAGTTCTTCAGCGAACTCCACTGACATTTGTTGTCATGCCATTCTTGTTTGTATGACAACAGAACATGACAGAAGACTGCTAGATGTGCAATTCCACAGTAACAGAATTGTGCTGAGACTAAAATGTTTCACTTTAAAATGTATGCCAAACAAAAACCATTGATTTCAAAGTTTAACAAACCATACAACTCTGCACAAGGACTACTTTTATCCATTTACACTGAACATTTTACAAAAAAATACTTTTACTGGAAGAACTGTGCAGATGCAAAATCCCCTTCTGTTTATCTCCTTCATGTTTTCCAAAAACTCTTAAATATCTGTTTCCCGAATTAAGATTCAAAGATTTCTGCAGAAACAATGGGGGTGTGAGCTATGACATGACACCTTGACTTTGAAAAAATCTCTTTCGGTTATTGAACTACAGTAAGTGAAGTAGATTTACACCAGGTATCAAAATTGTGGTAATGGAATTACATCATGGGTCCCTGATCTGTACTACACAGAAATGCATAATTATGGATATGAATGTCATTCTCAGGTAAATAGGTGCTCAAAGTAAAAAATATGCAATACCCTCCTTTGCATATTTGGGTATTTATTTTAAACAAGATTTGGTTGGTCTGGACCGGACCAAATCTGAACCAATCATAAACATCTGTTTTTAAAAAGTTTGGACATCAAAGCACAGCACAGAAGAGGAGTACAATACAGTACATTATAGTGTGCTCAACTCTAGTAGGGCTGGGTGATATGAACAAAATATTATATCACAGTATTTTAAAATATGATATCATGGTATTTGATGGTATTTTTTGTTTTTTAATAATAAAAGTTGTACATTTGCTTTGAGTAGTGAGTGAACCTAGGGTGGCAGCACATACATTATAAGGGATTTCAATTAATCTTTATTTTTTGTTTTATACTGTTCAATTCAACTTCAACCAAAACAAATGTCAGCACTTATCATTTCCTGCACCAATTGCAGTGGTGGAAAAGTACCCAATTGTCATACTTAGATACCTTTTTAAAAGAAAATGACTCAAGTACAAGTCAATCAGTAAAATTCTACTTGAATAAAAGTATTTTGTTTAAAATATAAATTATTTCAAATTCCTTATATTATTAAACAAACCAGATGGCACCAAATTGTTTTTATTTACGGATAGCCAGGGGCACACTCAAACTCAGACATAATTTACAAACAAAGCATTGTGTTTGAGTCCTCCAGATCAGAGGCAGTAGATGACCAGGGATGTTCTCTTTACAAGTGCGTGAATTGGACCATTTTCCTGTCCTGCTAAGATTTCAAAATGTAATGAGTACTTTTAGGTGTAAGGGAAAATGTATGAATGAAAACGTACAGTATTTTCTTTAGGAATATAGTAAAGTAAAAGTTGTCAAAAATAGTAAAGTACAGATACCCCAAAAAAACTATGTAAGTAGTACTTAAAAGTATTATTACTTAAGTACTTTACACCACTGCTCAGTTGAGAGAATTTTCATACTGCCATGTAAGGCTGCACAATATGGGCAAATCTAGGATTTATTTTTAACCAAATGTTGCAATTGCAATTACAGTTTTGTTTGAGTTGGCAACGAATTAAAATGCCAGGGAGGAGTTATTGTGACAGGGTAGGAACTAAAGTGCTGATAAGTGTTTCCTAGAGGACCTTATAAGTTTTGGCTACATTGCATGTTTTCTCTTAGCTACTTCATGTAGCTAACATATTCTTGCTTTGCAGTTAGATGATACTGTTGCACATACAACATGCTAATTTAGGTCTACACCATCACTGGTATTATCAGGCTGTATTAGCTAGCAACGTTTGCTCTTACTCAGTACATTTTATTAGCTAGCTAGCTATTAGCATTAGCGGCTAACAATTAGCGTCTCACAAGATTTAGGGCAACTTGCTAAGAAACACAAACTAATAGTGTCATTGTAGAACGCTAGTGGATTTATATTAAGAAGCAAAGTGAAAACAGCATTGTCATCAACATTGTTGAATGTGCTGCATTGACCATGCAGACTGAACGCAAGTGTCTCGTTGAGGAACAACAAATTACTTCAACATTTTTCAGAGATAGCCATGTATGCATTTAATGAATCGATTATGCAATCAATTTGACTTTATTTTTACTAATCTAACTACATAACATTGTCATTTATTTTAATGGTAAATCTCTATTGATAAACTGGGTAAATCAAGATATTGTCTAGGCATAACAGGGTTTCCGTTAGGAAAATGCTGTACTGGACATTTTCACTGGCAGCATTTTAATTTGAGAAATTTATCAGACATGAGTTGGGTGCGTGACCTGATTAGGTCATCCACCCGCGGTGCTCAGAATGACAGAAATCACATTTAGATGATGGTTATTCATCTTAACCTTTCTAGCGGAACCCCTCGACAACATTCCGCTGAAAAGACAGCGCGCGAAATTCAGAAATATTTTTTGGAAATATGTAATTTTCACACATTAACAAGTCCAATACAGCAAATGAAAGAAACTTTTTGTTAACTTTTACTTGGTACTCATCCCGGATCCGGGAGCACCCCCCACAGTAAAAAAGCTGACTAGCATAGCCTAGCATAGCGTCACAAGTAAATACAAGCATCTAAATATCATTAAATCACAAGTCCAAGACACCAGATGAAAGATACAGATATTGTGAATCCAGCCATCATTTCTGATTTTTAAAATGTTTTACAGGGAAGACACAATATGTAAATCTATTAGCTAACCACGTTAGCAAAAGACACCACTTTTTTTACTCCACCAGTTTTTTACTCCATCAGTAGCTATCACTAATTCGACTAAATAAAGATATATATAGCCACTAACCAAGAAACAACTTCATAAGATGACAGTCTGATAACATATTTATGGTATAGCATATGTTTTTTTTGAAAAATGTGCATATTTCAGGTATAAATCACAGTTCTACATTGCAGCTGCAATCTGAAATAGCGTTGGAAGCAGCCGGAATAATTACAGAGACCGACGTCAATTACCAAAATACTCATCCTAAAACATTTCTGAAAAATACACAGCCTACAGCAATTGAAAGACACAGATCTTGTGAATCCAGACAATATTTCAGATTTTCTAAGTGTTTTACAGCGAAAACACAATATATCGTTATATTAGCATACCACATGAGCTAACATCACCCCCGCATTGAATCAAGGCAAAAGGGGCGATAACGTTATCGCCACCAAAATATATTAATTTTTTCACTAACCTTCTCAGAATTCTTCAGATGACAGTCCTGTAACATCATATTACACAATGCATATAGAGTTTGTTCGAAAATGTGCATATTTAGCATCACAAATCGTGGTTATGCAATGTAATCTGTCAAAACATGGCATGCATTCTGGCCGGCGCCATCTTGGAAAGGCACCTATGTTTACGATTATTTATCGATTAGATTGACTAAAAAAATACAGGTTGGACAGCTAATGAAAGATGCATTGGTTATTAATGCAACCGCTGATTTAGATTTTTAAAATTAACGTTACTAGACATACATTGTGAGTTACAGCCAGACTAGTGCCGCAAAAAATGGCCGACAACTGCGTTTACATTTTTCCACATAAATACGGAATAAAATCATAAATAACTCTTACTTTTGGACGAGCTTCCATCAGTATCTTGGGCAATGTGTCCTTTGTCCAAAAGAATCGTTGCTTTGTTGTAAAACGACCTCTTCAACTTCGGAACTAGCAGCTAACGATAGCTACACGGCACACACATGTCCAAATCCTCAAACGCAATACTAAGGAAATTCCGAAAAATAGCAATATACTCGCATAAACTGATATAAATCGGTTTCAAATAACTTCGTTATGATGTTTCTAACACCTTTATCGAATTAAATCACAGACGGATATATCTTTGACCAATAACGAGAGCTTTTGAGCATGCCATTCTGATGTCCTCCCTTGCGTCCTGGCGAGCGTCCAAAAGAAGGGACATCTCACTCCATTGCGTTTTATAAACTCTGAGAAACACGTAGAGACGCCATTCCACTTCTCATTGGTTACTGACATCCAGGGGAAGGCGGGTGCAGTTCATTTCGATCCATAGGGCATACACAGAGCTTAAAACTGATCCGAGATCAGAGACTATTTTTCAGAGCTTCGCATGTCCTGTCATGATTTTCGCTGTAGAAAGAGTTCTGGTTCACCCACAGACATAATTCAAACGGTTTTAGAAACTAGAGATTGTTTTCTATCCAATAGTAATAATAATATGCATATTGTACGAGCAAGAATTGAGTACGAGGCAGTTTAATTTGGAAATGTAAAAAAATAAATAGTGCTAACAGCTCCCCCTATTGACAAAAGGTTATTAATCTACCCATCGTGTCCGATTTCAAAAAGGCTTTACAGCGAAAGCACGACATATGATTATGTTAGGTCAGAGCCAAGTCAAAATAACACACAGCCATTTTTCTAGCCAAAGATAGGAGTCACAAAAAGCAGAAATAGAGATAAAATTAATCACTAACCTTTGATGATCTTCATCAGATGACACTCATAGGACATCATGTTACACAGTACATGTATGTTTTGTTCGATAATGTGCATATTTATATCCAACAATCTCAGTTTACATTGGCGCATTACGTGCAGTAATGTTTTGATTCCAAAACATCCGGTGATTTTGCAGATAGCCGCATCAAATCCCAGAAATACTCATAATAAACATTGATAAAAGATACAAGTGTTATTCACAGAATTAAAGATATACTTCTCCTTAATGCAACTGTCAGATTTTTTAAAAACTTTACGGAAAAAGCATAATCTGAGTACGGCGCTCAGAGCCCAATCCAGCCAAAGAAATATCCGCCATGTTGGAGTCAACAGAAGTTAGAAATAACATTAAATATTCACTTACCTTTGATCTTCATCAGAATGCACTCCCAGGAATCCCAGTTCGACAATAAATGACTGATTTGTTCCATGAAGTCCATTATTTATGTCCAAATAGCCACTTGTTGTTAGCCTGTTCAGCCCAGTAATCCATCTTCATGAGGCGCAAGCACTACGTCCAGACAAAAACTCAAAAAGTTCCGTTACAGGTCGTAGAAACATTTCAAACAATGTATGGAATCAATCTTTAGGATGTTTTTAACATAAAACTTCAATAATGTTCCAACCGGAGAATTCCATTGTCTGTAGAAAAGCACTGGAACGAGAGCTATCTCTCTCGGGACCGCGCGTCACGAGCCTGATACACTCTGCCAGACTACTGACTCATTCAGCTCCCATTCCCCCCTCCTTTATAGCAGACGCCTGAAACAAGTTTCTGAAGACGGTTGACATCTAGTGGAAGCCTTAGGAAGTGCAACATGACCCCATAGACACTGTATTCGGTAGGCCAAGCTTTGAAAAACTACAAACCTCAGATTTCCCACTTCCTGGTTGGATTTTTCTCAGGTTTTCGCCTGCCATATGAGTTCTGTTATACTCACAGACATCATTCAAACAGTTTTAGAAACTTCAGAGTGTTTTCTATCCAATACTACTAATAATATGCATATATTAGCATCTGAGACCGAGTAGCAGGCAGTTTACTGTGTGCACGCATTTCATCCAAAAGTGAAAATGCTGCTCCCTATCCCAAACAGGTTAACAGAACATGCAACTCGAGGATGAGCACTTTGAAGATGTTAGAATAACTGCCACATTTACTTTTCCTCAGCCTACAAGATGAGTAATGAACAGCAAAATCACTAGCCTATGCCAATCTAACATACAAACGCTTTGAATAAGAGATTCACTACATGGAACAACAGTCCCTTAGATGTTTTTTGAAGGGACTGTTGTTCCATGTAGTGAATCTCTTATTCAAGTTTTCAAGTTTGTTCTGAAGTGTCTTATTGTTTATTATCCTAACTCTCGCATGTCATACATAGGTACGGATACCCCCAAGGGACATCCTACTACAGTTTACAGCAGCAGGCACTTATTAACCGGTGTTCTGTGACCTGTGCTCACTGACCACGCTGAAGATGGGATGGCCTGGGGTGTGAAGACTGTGTGTTTATGCTTTAACTGTCTCTGACGGGGCTACTGTCGTTCTTAGAAAACCACACAGGCCCTCTGTTTCCTCAGCGACTTGTCTCTCTGCTCTAAAGCTTTTCATTTAGTACTGAGAGCGCGCACACACTCAGACTGCCTTTTCTCCTCTCTATCAACCTCTTTCTGGAGCACTCACAATCTGCCAGTTCCTCTCTATATACAGTGGGGAGAACAAGTATTTGATACACTGCCGATTTGGCAGGTTTTCCTACTTACAAAGCATTTAGAGGTCTGTAATTTTTATCATAGGTACACTTCAACTGTGAGAGCCAGAATTCTTACTGGTTGGTAGGTGATCAAATACTTATGTCATGCAATAAAATGCTAATTAATTACTTTAAAATCATACAATGTGATTTTCTGGATTTTTGTTTTAGATTCCGTCTCTCACATTTGAAGTGTACCTATGATAAAAATTACAGACCTCTACATGCTTTGTAAGTAGGAAAACCTGCAAAATCGGCAGTGTATCAAATACTTGTTCTCCCCACTGTATCAGCAATGTAACACCCATTTCTCTCCCCTCCATTAATGTGTATGATGGATGTTCTGGTAGTTCAGTGCCTTATGGCTGGTTGAGATGTATTGTGTTGAGAGGCAGGCCATTGATCCTTCCCAGTAGTAGAACAAACAGTTTTTTGCATTTTGTAAATCTTTAAATCCTTCGCTGCCTTTCTCCCAATCTTAGCAGCTGGGCACTGCAGCCTCTTCCCATCCTTCACAAGTTATGGATTTATAGAGATGGAGCATGTACAGTCAGGTCTAAAATTATTAGCACCCTTGATATAGATGAGCAAAGAAGACTGTGTAAAATAAATAATACAAATATTGAGTTATATTGTATTTCCCCCCAAGAAAAAATATTGGGAAATTATTTTATACTAATATTTGCTCAGAAAGAGATTTTACAAAATCTCAAAAAGATAGGGGTCAAAATTGTTACCCCTGTTTAATACTCCAGCACCCTCCCCTTGCAAGGATAACGACAGAGCCTTTTTCTAAAATGTTTTGAGATTGGAGAACATGTTGGGAAGGATCTTAGACCATTCCTCCATACAAAATCTTTCCAGATCCTTGATCTCTTTCATCTGCACTTATGGACTGCCCTCTTCAATTCAAACCACAGGTTTTCAATGGGGTTCAAGTCCGGAGACTGACATGGCCATTGCAAAATTTTGATTTGTGGTCAGTAAAAAAAAAAACGTGGTGTGAGTTTTGAATTGTGTATGGCGTTATTTTCTTCCTAGAAGATCCACTTACGGCCTCCTGGCAAAGTCAACCAGGTTTTTAGCTAAAATGTCCTGGTACTTGGTAAAGTTCATGATGCTGTTGACTTTTTAAAGCTGCAAAATGTAACTTTTTCAGCGACCTGACCTAATTCACATAGAAATGTGAGTTATAGATCTGTCATTCTCATTGAAAGTAAGTCTAAGATGCGGTAGATCTGTTCTATGTGCATTTTTTTGTTTTGTCTCTTACTTTTGGTTTTGTATACCAGCTTCAAATAGCTGCAAATACATTATATTTGGTTATGGAATATATATATATATACAGTGGGGAGAACAAGTATTTGATACACTGACAATTTTGCAGGTTTTCCTACTTACAAAGCATGTAGAGGTCTGTAATTTTTATCATAGGTACACTTCAACTGTGAGAGAAGGAATCTAAAACAAAAATCCAGAAAATCACATTGTATGATTTTTAATTAATTAATTTGCATTTTATTGCATGACATAAGTATTTGATACATCAGAAAAGCAGAACTGAATATTTGGTACAGAAACCTTAGTTTGCAATTACAGAGATCATACGTTTCCTGTAGTTCTTGACCAGGTTTGCACACACTGCAGCAGGGATTTTGGCCCACTCCTCCATACAGACCTTCTCCAGATCCTTCAGGTTTCGGGGCTGTCGCTGGGCAATACGGACTTTCGGCTCCCTCCAAAGATTTTCTATTGGGTTCAGGTCTGGAGACTGGCTAGGCCACTCCAGGACCTTGAGATGCTTCTTACGGAGCCACTCCTTAGTTGCCCTGGCTGTGTGTTTCGGGTCGTTGTCATGCTGGAAGACCCAGCCACGACCCATCTTCAATGCTCTTACTGAGGGAAGGAGGTTGTTGGTCAAGATCTCGCGATACATGGCCCCATCCATCCTCCCTTCAATACGGTGCAGTCGTCCTGTCCCCTTTGCAGAAAAGCATCCCCAAAGAATGATGTTTCCACCTCCATGCTTCACGGTTGGGATGGTGTTCTTGGGGTTGTACTCATCCTTCTATTCCTCCAAACACGGCGAGTGGAGTTTAGAGCAAAAAGCTCTATTTTTGTCTCATCAGACCACATGACCTTCTCCCATTTCTCCTCTGGATCATCCAGATGGTCATTGGCAAACTTCAGACGGGCCTGGACATGCGCTGGCTTGAGCAGGGGGACCTTGCGTGCGCTGCAGGATTTTAATCCATGACGGCGTAGTGTGTTACTAATGGTTTTCTTTGAGACTGTGGTCCCAGCTCTCTTCAGGTCATTGACCAGGTCATTGACCAGGTCCTGCCGTGTAGTTCTGGGCTGATCCCTCACATTCCTCATGATCATTGATGCCCCACGAGGTGAGATCTTGCATGGAGCCCCAGACCGAGGGTGATTGACCGTCATCTTGAACTTCTTCCATTTTCTAATAATTGTGCCAACAGTTGTTGCCTTCTCACCAAGCTGCTTGGCTATTGTCCTGTAGCCCATCCCAGCCTTGTACAGGTCTACAATTTATCCCTGATGTCCTTACACAGCTCTCTGGTCTTGGCCATTGTGGAGAGGTTGGAGTCTGTTTGATTGAGTGTGTGGACAGGTGTCTTTTATACAGGTAACGAGTTCAAACAGGTGCAGTTAATACAGGTAATGAGTGGAGAACAGGAGGGCTTCTTAAAGAAAAACTAACAGGTCTGTGAGAGCCGGAATTCTTACTGGTTGGTAGGTGATCAAATACTTATGTCATGCAATAAAATGCAAATTAATTACTTAAAAATCATACAATGTGATTTTCTGGATTTTTGTTTTAGATTCCGTCTCTCACAGTTGAAGTGTACCTATGATAAAAATGACAGACCTCTACATGCTTTGTAAGTAGGAAAACCTGCAAAATCGGCAGTGTATCAAATACTTGTTCTCCCCACTGTATATACATAAAGTATGTGGACACTTCTTCAAATTAATGGATTTGGCTTTTTCAGCTACACCCGTTGCTGACAGGTGTGTAAAATTGAGCACACAGCCATGCAATCTCCATAGACAAACATTGGCAGTAGAATGGCCTTACTGACGAGCTCAGTGACTTTCAACGTGGCACCGTCATAGGATGCCACCTTTCTGTCAAGTTTCTGCCCTGCTAGAGCTTCCCTGGTCAACTGGAATGAGATGTTCGGCAGGGACTGGGAGACGAGTCAGGACCCCCGACTGGGGCGAAGGTTCACCTTCCAACAGGACAGCAACCCTAAGTACACAGGCAAGACAACACAGGAGTGGCTTCGGGACAAGTCTCTGAATGTCCTTGAGTGGCCCAGCCAGAGCCCGGACTTGAACCTAATCTAACATCTCTGGTGAGACCTGAAAATAGCTGTGCAGCGACGCCCCACATCCAACCTGACAGACCTCGAGAGGATCTGCAGAGAAGAATGGGAGAAGCTTCTCAAATACATGCGTGCTGAGAGAGAGTTTTCTATAGCTGTTTTTCAGTCTCAGTCCCAGCTTTGATGCACCTGTACTGACCTCGCCTTCTGGCAGGTATTTTGCCCACGGCAATGCGTTTTGCAGACCACACTACCCTCTGGAGAACCTTGCAGTTGAGGGCGGTGCAGTTGCTGTACCACGCGGTGATACAGCCCGACAGGATGCTCTCGATTGTGCATCTGTAAAAGTTGTTTTAGGTGACAAGCCACATTTTTTCAGGCTCCTGAGCTTGAAGAGATGCTATTACGCCTTCTTCACCACACTGTCTGTGTGGGTGGACCGTTTCAGTTTGTCCGTGATATGTACGCCGAGGAACTTAAAGCTTGCCACCTTCTCCACTACTGTCCCGTCGATGGGGGTGGCGTGCTCCCTCTGCTGTTTCTTGAAGTCCACGATCATCTCCTTTGTTTTGGTGAGGTTGAAAGGTTATGTTCCTGACACCACACTCCGAGGGCCCTCACCACCTCCCTGTAGGCCGTCTCGTCGTTGTTGGTAATCAAGCCTACCACTAGTGTCGTCTGCTAACTTGATGATTGAGTTGGGGGCGTGCATGGCCACGGAGTACAGGAGAGGGCTGAGAATGCACCCTTGTGTTGAGGATTAGAGGGGTGGAGATGTTTCCTACCTTCACTACCTGGGGGCAGCCCGTCAAAGTCCAGGACCCAGTTGCACAGGGCGGGGTCGAGAGCGAGGGTCTCGAGCTTAATGACGAGTTTGGAGGGTACTTTGGTGTTGAATGCTGAACTGTAGTCAATGAACAGCATTCTTACATATGTATTCCTTTTGTACAGATGGGATAGGGCAGTGTGATGGCGATTGCGTTGTCAGTGGACCTATTGGGGCGGTAAGCAAATTGGAGTGGGTGTAGGGTAAGGTGGAGGTGATATGATCCTTGAATAGTCTCTCAAAGCACTTCATGATGACAGAAGTGAGTGCTACGGGCCGATAGTCATTTAGCTCAGTTACCTTGGCTTTCTTGGGAACAGGAACAATTGTGGCCATCTTGAAGAATGTGGGGACAGTAGACTGGGATAGGGATTGATTGAATATGTCCGTAAACAGAACAGCCAGCTAGTCTGCGCATGCTCTGAGGACGCGGCTAGGGATGCCGTCTGGGCCGGCAGCCTTGCGAGGGTTAACACGTTTTAAATGTTTTACTCACGTTGGCCACGGAGAAGGAGAGCCCACAGGCTTTGGTAGCGGGCTGTGTCAGTGGCACTGTATTGTCCTCAAAGCGAGCAAAGAAGTTATTTAATTTTGTCTGGGCTGATTTTCTTTTTGTAATCCATGATTAGCTGTAGACCGTGTCACATACGTCTCGTGTTTGAGCCGTTGCGTTGCGACTCTACTCTGTCTCTATCTATACTGACACTTTGCTTGTTTGAGTGCCTTGTGGAGGGAATAACTACACTGTTTGTATTCGGTCATGTTTCCAGTAGCCTTGCCATGATTCATTTTTTTTTTGCACGAATGCTGCCATCAATCCACGGTTTCTGGTTAGGGAAATATGTGTGTGTGGGCACTGTATTTTTAAAATATTTTCTACATTTATTGAAAATTAAATACTGTAAAATCAAATTTACATAAATATTCAAACCCCTGAGTCAATACATGTTAGAATCATGTTTGGCAGTGATTAGAGCTGTGAATCTTTCTGAGTAAGTCTAAGAGATTTGCACACCAGGATTGTACAATATTTGCACAATACTATTTTTTTTTTTAAATTTCGAGCTCTGTCAGGTTGTTTGTTGATCATTGCTAGACAGCCATTTTCAAGTCTTGCCATAGATGTTCAAGTATATTTAAGTCAAAACTGTAACAAGGCCACTCGGGGACATTCATCTTGGTAAGCAATTTCAGTGTATAATTTGGCCTTGGGTTTTAGGTTATTGTCCTGCTGAAATGTGAATTAATTTCCCAGTGTCTGGTGGAAAGCAGACTGAACCGGATTCCTTTAGGATTCTGTCTGCATGGCTCCATTTTTTTTTTTTAACTCCCCAGTTCTTAAAGATTACAAGCATACCCATTACACGATGCAGACACCACTATGCTTGAAAATATGGAGGGTGGTACTCATTAATGGGTTGTATTGGATTTGCCCCTAACATAACTTTTGGTTCATTTGAATATACAAAGTGTTAATTGCTTTGACATTTTTGCCGTATTACTTTAGTGTCTTGTTGCAAACAGGATGCATGTTTTGGAATATTTCACATATTAGAGCCCAGTAAATTTCGATCCACCCTTAAGTGTGAAACATTTATTTGCCTTCCATAGCAGAGATTTTCCTACTTAATATTCAACAATGACATGATCTGTTGGGGTGGGTGGGTGTGTGTGTGTGCGCATGCTTTGTCAGTACCTCATACCACTTTCAACATGGCTGTGTTTATTCCGTGGATAGAGAGCTATATGACATAGAGTAGGCCTATCAACCTACAAGCATATAACTGTTTTTCGTCATGCTGGTTTGTTTTATTATTGAGAGAGGGAGTGCGAGAACAGTACATCAAGACTGACTTAAGGGAAACCACATGTGGGGCTCAAGAAAATATCATTAAAAACATAGCCACAGTAATCTTCCCCTCAGTCTGTGTTGTCAGGTTCCCTTAAGCCGGAGGAGGAGTTGTAGTACTATTTATTATGGTCTGCTGGTGATGTTGCCGCATCAATCCTTTGTTGTGTTTTCATAACCATTAACATTTTATTACTCCACCTTTCCCGGAGATAGGTCCCCACCTGCTCCCTCTCCCTTTCTGCTCCCTCTTTTCTCCGCTCTCTTGCGCTCTCTCTCCAACCCTTTTGAGTGGCGTGGCTGTGCATGTGCTTAGCAATGGAATGATCTTCTATGCTGTGGTCTTCCCTACGGAACAGCACACGGTGTGAGATAATGACACAAATCCTTTACCAGTGCCAAGCTCTCTAATTACCCCTGCTCTTCTGGGGAGAGAACAGACTATTAACCATCTGTTAACGTTCCACCCTCTAGAACCAAGCCTGTTTTCATCCATTTCACCGTCCTGGTGCTCATACACATCATACTTGTACACCTCCGTAATCCTGTTTTTATGGTATTATGTCTTTGTTGTCAATAAAGTCGAAGGCCCCACATGACGTATCATTGTAACTGGGATATAGAGGAGAGAAGATGGGAGTGCCTTATTTAAAACACTTTCCCCATGTGCAATGCCCTTTACGTCAATGTTCAGCTGATCTACTACGATTAAAAACCTCTGAAGTGCTTTATTTAACCTCTCCATCTCTGTCTGTACAGAGGACGGACCCTCAGCTCCTGGCCCAGTTCTACTATGCTGATGAGGAGCTCAACCAGGTGGCCACAGAACTGGACAGCCTAGATGGGAGGAAGGACCCTCAGAGGTGTACGCTGCTGGTCAACCAGTTCAGATCCTGTCAGGTAAGAATCTAAAGGGGCTGACACTGGTTCATTTCAGTACCCTCGGAATACGGCCACAATTCTGTAGCTGGTCTCTTATCGTTTCATTTCAGCATGTTTCTAATTTCTTTTAGACTTCCATCTCCATAAATTAATAAAAATCCATCACAGACATTTCATTTGAGAGTTAATGCTGTAACCCAGTTTGGCAGAGAGCACTTGAAGTCCACCATGCCAATCAAAGTGAGTGAATTGAGGTATTGAAGTTTGACCTCAAATGTTTAAAACTATGACGACAAACTCTACAACAGGGGAGTTTGAACTGCAAAAAGCTTGAGATTAGTTGGCTGATATGTTAGAGGCTGTGCGATTGTCCCAGTAAGCATTGATTGGACGGGCTGTTAAATCAAGCCGGTTCACAGTGGTAAGGAGAGATAAGGAGTCCCTCTGAGTGCAAGCAGTTGATTCAATCAGGTTTTGTTGCTGTTTTAAAAGCCTTTATCAGGTTATCTAGGTCAGGAATGAAGACTTGGATGAGTGACTTTGGAAAGATCAATGAAGTGGCGCTATTAGAGATTGGATCTTTAAGTCTCTCTACTTCTCTATATAGATATCATGACACCTGGATTGATGTTTTCAGGCACTATGGGGTCAGAGTAAAGGATTGACTGTCGGGTTGTTTTGAATGACTTATGTCAGTGTTATGTAGATCCACTATAGGATATTAGTCTGCTTGACCGGAGATGACGCTTTTTCGCCTCACAGACGTATTTGTCTCTGTTTGAGACCTGTCACATGACAGATGGAGGACTGTTGTGTCTATTTGGAGTTGGGGGGCTTCTAAACTGCTCTTCCTCCAGATGTGAGGTCAGGTGTGTGGGCTCTGGACTTTGTGAGGGATGGCTGCCGTGCTGCTGCCTGCTGTTCAGGGGGGTGGCAGACAGAGGTTGTTAGCAGGCCCACCAATGTGCCTGAGCCTCGTGCACCCAGGGCCCAGAGGGGGATGTTCCTAATAAGGTCACTGCTTGATCCCCAACTGCTTTCCCCCTCTTTCTTTTCCCTCTCTCTCCATCCTCCCCCACCCACCCCTCGCTCTCTTTCTCCATTCCATGCTCTCATTGTCCCTTCTCCCGCCATCTCTCTCTGCTGAGTATTTGTATTCGCGTCATTATCGCCTTAAATTGACCACGCCGGGAAGTACTGTGTGTTAGCTTTGCGTCATGTTGTGCTTCGTAAACCCAAAGGCTTTTAGCTGACTGCAGGATGTTTTCAGCGACTGAGAATCATCCATCCTGGTTTGGCAATTTCCATATCTCCCCCTGAAAGAAAATAAGTGCTTCGGGGACGCAACACAGCCTCTTATTCTCACAGCTAGTGTTTTGCTTACACACAAACTGCATTTTGTTTCACATAAATATTAAACGCGTAATATATGTGATACTTGTCAGGTAGGCTTTTAAATCCCATGGTTAGAAAAGTATTTTGATGTAGGTTACCTCGTTGACAAGGAACACCAGGTTAATAGCATGCTTTAATAATACCACGTATACATGAGACCCCCAGAATGGAAGCCAAGTGGTCTGAAGGTGTAGAGTTGTCTGCTCGACCCTAACGTTTCTGTTATGAGCTCTTATTGATCGCCATGGGCCTCGGAGGTGCCAAGCTGCACAAGTTATGTTGGCGTAGTTGCTCTCACAGCATGGACTGCACCAGTGGAAGAGATGCTCGTTCTTTTCTCTTTTCCTGGCAAAGCATCAACTTGGAGGGTAGGAGTGTAGAGCGAGCAAGCTCTCCATCTATCTTCTGCTACTGTAGGTATCATCTCAACGTCATGATGTGTGATGAGAGGCTGATGGTGATCAAGATTAGGCCTAGTTGTAGTGTAGCACACAGGACAATGACCAGATGAGCATTGGGCTGGTGGGGGCACTGGGAACCGGCCAAGGCGTAGGTAGTACAGCACTGCAATAAAGTCGGTGGTTAAGCTTTTTAATCTTGCTCCTCGGGGCTAGCAGCAGCAACGTAATGCTGTTCCTGGAGAGAGAGGGAGGGAGATAAAAGGCTCATTGTTCAAACTCTTGTACATGCCAGCGGCACACAAGCTCTTGATTAGCTCTGGCTGTGCGTGACAGTTTGTTTGCACCGCTGGAATTATGGGATTTAGTTGAGTTTTTTTTTATTGCGTTGTGATTGAGGGCTGTAATGGGACCATTCTGTGCATTGGCCTGTTTAATTGTTTTCAGCCTGTTCCCTGTTCAGAGTTCTCCAGACACTGCAGTAAAATGCTCTACCTGTGGTGGGGCTGTTGAGTGGATGGTTTTACAGTGGTAGTTTGTGAAACATTATGATCAAAACTTCCGCGTTTTGTTTGCGGTCGTTCATCACCAACAGAATTTGTGTTATTGACGCCCCTTTTCATTCAGTACATTTTATCTTGACACCCTTTTTTTGTTCAGTACGTTTATTCACTCATTTATTCAATCTCTATCCCTGTCACTCTCCCTGTGTCTGCAGGACAATGTGTTGAACATTATCAACCAGATCATGGATGAATGTATTCCTGGCGACAGAGCCAACAGAGACTTCTGTGTCAAGTTCCCAGAGGAGATTCGCCATGACAACCTGGCTGGACAGCTATGGTTTGGGGCTGAGGTACTGTACTGTATACCCTCCAGTATCATCTCACATAACATTAACAATACGTACTCTGCATGAATGTTAGTCTGCTTGACACTATAGGCATTCATCAGTTACAGTCATGTTTCCACAATGTAATGGTCAGCTGGATCATTGTATAACTCATTCCTTGTGTTAGCCACTTGTGCATAGACAAGTTTGTCTTGAAGAAAAATATACAATATTTGAATGAGACTACCCTGGATAAAAAAGGGTTAAATAACACAAGTCATTCCCTTCTCTCGCCATCTTTACGTGAAGTGTCTGGCTGCAGGCTCAATCATCATGAACAGGGAGATAGAGAGCATGGCCATGAGGCCTCTAGCCAAGGACCTGACCAGTAGTCTGGAGGAGGTCCGCAACATCACGCGAGACCAGGCCCTCAGAGACCTCAACTTCTACACAGACCGCATGAGGGACATGCTGCGCCACTTCGACAGCCTCTTTGCTGAGTTTGAGCTCAGGTAGCTACAGGACATCAGCATCTTACACTATTGGACATCATCAACATATTTGACTGTATGTATTTTAATGTATTTTTACATGATTCCCTCTGTCTGTCAGCTATGTATCAGCCATGGTGCCTGTGAAGTCTCCCAAAGAATACTATGTTCAGCAGGATGTGATTGTGCTCTTCTGTGAGACTGTGGAGAGGTGAGTTGTATGGGGGGGAGACAGAGAAAGAGAGACAAACCATGTCACGGGGAAAAGCCATGGGACTGTATGAAGGCTAGGTTTGAGTTTTTAGGTTTGTAACGTTGGAGTTGGTACTAAGATGACAGTCGAGTGGTTGTCCAATATTATTTCACAGCCTCACGGCTTTGTTGTGTTTGTCTCAGGGCACTCAAGCTGGGCTATCTCAGCCAAGATATGATCGATGACTATGAACCGGCTCTGATGTTTACAATCCCCAGACTAGCCATTGTGTGGTAAGTGTTGTTTTCTGTCTCCTCTTGTTCATCTTCTAGAACTCTCTGATACTAATAACATTTTATAATCCCCCTGTCTCTCCCTCAGTGGTCTGGTGGTGTATGGTGAAGGTCCACTCAACCTGGATAGGAAACCAGGGGACATGTCTGAGCTCTTCCGGCCCTTCCGCACTTTACTGAAGAAGATCAGGTACTGTTAAGAGGATGCATATATAGATTGTTCTCTGTATTTAATCATAGGTAGAAAATAGCTCTGAACCATCGCAACAATCTTGTGGACATAATTCGATTTTGCCGAACAGTCTAAAAATCATGGGCCAATATCATCCTCATTGCGTGATTATTTTAGGCTGGGCGTTTAAGTATCTTATTACGGTTGTGTTATTCCCATAGGGACCTGCTGCAGACCCTGTCAGAGGAGGAGTTGTTGACGCTGGAGCGGAGCCTCTGTATCTCTCAGGACGGGTTCCCCTTAGTCCCCGAGCTTCCCCCCACCCCAGCCCCCACCATTGCCCCAGACCCCCTCTCATCCAGCAGCCCCACCGGTGACATCCCGGAGGAGCCGACTGAGAGGGAGCAGCAGCAGCAAGAGGTGCTGTCTCTGTGCATCTCCCACATCCAGGATGTGGAGGACAGGGAGTGGGAGGAGGTGGAGAGGGGGGGAGAGGAGGAGCGGGGTAGTCTGTGTGAGGAGGCGGAGGAGGCGGACCAGGCCTGCTCCATGCAATATGATGAGGAGGAGATTGAACAGCTCAACATGATGGTGCACCGCGTGGGGGACGAGATGTTCACGCTGCTGTCCCCTCCCAGCCAGGGACAGTCCCCAGCCCACCGCCCCAACAAAGGGGGCTCTATCGGTAGCTCCAGCACCGAGGCCTCCCCCATCCGAGTGCTGGTGGGCCAGGGCAGGACAGGTCTCTACCACGAGGAAGAGGACAGAGTCTTCTTCATGGAGGACCTGGACGCAGGAGGGGACCTTGTGACCAGCAGTCGTCTAACCTCGCCTTCCAAAGCCCCTCAGCCCTCTTCTCCTCAGCCCAGCAGGCCTGGCCCCCTGACCGACTCATCCAGGAATGGATGGTCCACTGAAGCCCAGTCAGATCTGTCCCAGCATCCTCACAGCCAGCCCTCACAGTGCCACAGCACCAAGCGACCCGGCCCTGGCCGGGAGCCCCTGCCCTACACTAACGGCTGGGAGGTGGGCCTGGAGGGGGCGGAAACTGCTGAGGTCATCGCACACCGCATGGGAGGGATGAAGCTATCGGCCACCGTCATTTTCAACCCCCACTCCCCCAGCCTGACTGAGCTGGCTGTGGACAAGCTGCTCTTGCCCCGACAGCTCTCCTCCTCAGAGACAGAGCCATGCGCCCCCCTGGTGGCCACAAACTGCCTGCTCAACTCCTGTGTCTGCTGCGGCAGCTGTGAGGTCGGCCATGATGACACCCTCACCATGGACACCACAGGGCTGGGAATGAGCCTGGGGTTGGACAAACACTGCAAGCCCCACAGCTCTGTCATCCAGTCCTCTGCCTGCCACCTAGCTTCCTCAGGACACGACCTACATGGGAAAGGGGGGAACATGGGAAACTCTCCCCCCCAGCTGACGCCCCCCTCTCGCTGTTCCTCAGAGCCACCTCCGGGGGAGGAGGAAGGGGACCAGCGCTGTGACAAGTGCCTGGTGGTGGTGGCCCCGGGGCCTCAGCAGTGCCTGGGCCAGAACAGGAGCCCCATTGGGGTAAGGGGAACCCCAGAACCTTGTTCCCACCAGTGCAGGACAGTGAGGAGGCCTCAGGCCAGCGGGGGAAGGGACAGGACTGGGACCAGAGAGGCAGACAGTGAGTCCAAGGAAGAGATCAAGAAGAACACTAGGTATGAATATACAGAGCATTTGGAAAGTATTCAGACCCCTTGACTTTTTCCACATTTTGTTACGTTACAGCAATATTCTAAAATTGATTAAATAGTTTTCCCCCCTCAATCTATACACAATACCCCATAATGACAAAGAAAAAAATGTTTTTGGGACTTAAATATCACATTTGCATAAGTATTCAGATCCTTTACTCAGTACTTTGTTGAAGCACCTTTGGCAGCGATTACAGCCTCGAGTCTTCTCGGGTATGACGCTACCATCTTGGCACACCTGTATTTGGGGAGTTTCTACCATTTTTCTCTGCAGATCCTCTCAAGCTCTGTCAGGTTGGATGGGGAGCATCGCAGCACAGCTATTTTCAGGTCTCTCCAGAGATGTTAGGTTCTGGGCTCTGGCTGGGCCACTCAAGGATATTCAGAGACTTGTCCCGAAGCCACTCCTGCGTTGTCTTGGCTGTGTGCTTAAGGTCATTGTCCTGTTGGAAGGTGAACCTTAGCCACAGTCTGAGGTCCTGAACGCTCTGGAGCAGGTTTTCATCAAGGATCTCTCTGTACTTTGCTCTGTTCATCTTTTCCTCGATCCTGACTAGTCTCCCAGTCTCTGCCACTGAAAAACCCACAGCATGATGCTGCCACCACCATATTTCACCACAGGGATGGTGGCAGGTTTCCTCCAGACGTGATGCTTGGCATTCAGGCCAAAGAGTTCAATATTGGTTTCATCATACCAGAGAATTTTGTTTCTCATGAGTGTGCAAAGCTGTCATCAAGGCAAAGGGTGGCTACTTTGAAGTTTCTAAAATATATTTTGATTTGTTTGACACTTTTTTGGTTACTACATGATTCCATATGTGTTATTTCATAGTTTCGGTGTCTTCACTGTTATTCTACAATGTAGAAAATAGAAAGACCCTGGAATGAGTAGGTGTCCACATACAATTCCATTCAAAGTTAAGAAGCTATTTATTTTGATTACTTTTAATACATTTGCAAAATGTTTACATCTGTTTTTGCTTTGTCATTCTGGTGTATTGTGTGTAGATTGATAAGGGGGGAAAACAATTGAATCCATTTTAGAACAAAATGTGGACAAAGTCAAGGGGTCTGAATCCTTTCAGAATGCACTATGTGCTATACATGTGGTGTTTGGGTGATGTGTTATTAGGGCTCCACTTCATAGCATGTAGGCCTCAACAACAGTCATTTACATCTCTTTTGAAAGCAAACTTCCTCCACGTCTGGTCTCTGGCTAATTTAATCCACATCTTGTCATCCAGTTTTATGTTCTGTTTGCTATTTGCACTTTGCTTTATGCTACTTTTGTAGTGTAACTTTCACAGATCCTATTTTATATTGCCCATCTGTTATCAGTTTATATTTTATATTTAATTATTTAGCTTTTCCTCTTTTGTTATTCCCAGTTTTTTTCAGGACTCTCCTCTCAGCTCAGTCTCCAGTAGTGACTGTGAGAGTGTGTCTGTCACCACATGTAGTCTGTCCAGCAGTGCTTACACAGCCAGGTAACCGCTGACCCATTTGTGAGCGGCTGTATCTGTACTGTGTGTGTGTGTGTGTGTGTGTGTGTTTCTGTTTCATATGTTACAGATTATGGTCATATAAACCTTTCCCATCAACATCTCTATTTCACCCATTACTCACTTTGAGATTGAAATCAAACACAACCCCTATTGTACAATGCATATTCAGTACAGTACACTATGTTGATGAGCAGTGTTGTGTGTTGATAAGAATGACAATGAATGTGACTGTCCCTCCCCCTGCTCCTCTCTCCATTCTGTCTCCATCTCCCTTCACTGTATGTCTCCATCTCTCTTTCTCTCTCTCTGCCATGTGCGCTCCTCCTGTCTGCTCCAGCCCTGTCAGCAGTCTGACCACGAGCTCGGGGACGTCAGAGGATCTGGACCACCATGAAATCCAGCTGGCCCTGCAGGCTGCTAAGATGGCCGCCAGGAACAAGATCCGCTCGCGCTTCCACAGCAGCAGTGACCTCATCCACCGCCTCTTCGTCTGCATATCGGGTATGTCTCTCAATCAATCAATCAAATGTATTTATAGAGCCATTTTTACAACCGCAGTTGTCACAAAGTGCTTGTACAGAAACCGAGCCTAAAACCCCAGAGAGCAACTAATGCAGATGTAGCGGCACGGTGGCTAGGAAAAACTCCCTACAAAGTCAAGAATCTAGGAAGCAACCTAGATGGTAACCAGGCTTGCTCTTCTGGCTGTGCCCGGTGGAGATTATAAGAGTACGTGGCCAGTAAGGCCAGGTCGTTCTTCAAGATGTTCATAGAAGACAAGCGGGGTCAAATAATAATCACAGTGGTTGTACAGGGTGCAAGAGGTCAGCACCTCGGGAGTTAATGTCAGTTGGCTTTTCAGCTGATCATTTAGAGGTCGAGACAGTATGTGGGGGGGGGGGGTTCCATGGCCACAGGCAGAACAGCACGACCAGGTAACTGGGGACAGGAACAGGCAGGAGTCGTCAGGCCAGGTAGTCCTGAGGCATGGTCCTAGGCCTCAGGTTCTCTGGGGGGGGGGAGAGATGGGAGAATTAGAGCAAACCTATCTAAGATCACACAGGACAACAGATAAGACAGGAAAATTACACCATATATAACAGACTGACCCTAGTCCCCCGGCACAAAGACTATTGCAGCATAAATACAGGAGACAGACCGGGTGGGTCGGGGGACACTGGCCCCGTCCAAAGTTACCCCCGGACAAGGATAACCCCACCCACTTTGGCAAAGCACAGCCCCCACACCACTAGGGATATCAGCAGGCCAGTAACGTACTACCCTGAGACAAGGCCGAGTATAGCCCACAAAGATCTCCCCACCGCACAAGCCTGAGGACAGGAAGGATGGAAGAGCATGAGCAAGCCAGTGACTCGGCCCCGTAAAAGGGTCAGAGGCAGAGAATCCCAGTGGAGATAAGGGATCTGGCAAGGCAGAGACAGCAAGGGTGGTTCGTCACTCCAGTGCCTTGCCATTCACCTTCACGCTCCTGGGCCAGACTACACTCAATCATAGGACCTACTGAAGAGATGAGTCTTCAGTAACGACTTAAAGGTTGAGACCAGCTGTCTGCTTAGAAGGAGCCCTGCGTCTTGTGACTAGTGTACGTGTAGGTATGTACTGCAGAACCAAATCGGCGGAAGCCAGTGTAGGGAGGCTAGCACTGGGGTAATATGATATTTTTGGAGGTTCTAGTCAAGATTCTAGCAGCCGTATTTAGAGTAGAGGTCGACCGATTATGACTTTTCAACGCCGATACTGATTATCGGAGGACCAAAAAAAGCCCATACTGATTAATCTGCCATTTTTTTTAAACATTTATTTATTTTTAGTTATTTATTTATTTGTAATAATGACAATTACAACAATACTGAATGAACACTTATTTTAACTTAATATAATACATCAATCAAATCAATTTAGCCTCAAATAAATAATGAAACATGGTTCAATTTGGTTTAAATAATTCAAAAACAAAGTGTTGGAGAAGAAAGTAAAAGTGCAACATGTTAGCTTTTTTACATGGCACGTTTAAGTTCCTTGCTCTGAACATGAGAACATATGAAAGCTGGTGGTTCCTTTTAACATGAGTCTTCAATATTCCCTGGTAAGAAGTTTTAGGTTGTAGTTATTATAGGAATTATAGGACTATTTCTCTCTCTACGATTTGTATTTCATATACCTTTGACTATTGGATGTTCTTATAGGCACTTTAGTATTACCAGTGTAACAGTATAGCTTCCAGGAACACATCGACAACAGACACCCTCAAAGCATCGTTACCCATCACTCCACAAAAGCCGCGGCCCTTGCAGAGCAAGGGGAACAACTACTCCAAGTCTCAGAGCGAGTGACGTTTGAAACGCTATTAGCGCGCACCCCGCTAACTAGCTAGCCATTTCACATCGGTTACACCAACCTAATCTCGGGAGTTGATAGGCTTGAAGTCATAAACAGCGCAATGCTTGAAGCACTGCGAAGAGCTGCTGGCTGACGCACTAAAGTGCTGTTTGAATGAATGCTTACGAGCCTGCTGCTGCCTACCACCGCTCAGTCAGACTGCTCTATCAAATATCAAATCATAGACTTAATTATAACATAATAACACACAGAAATACGAGCCTTAGGTCATTTAATATGGTCAAATCCGGAAACTATCATTTCGAAAATAAAACGTTTATTCTTTCAGTGAAATACGGAACCGTTCCGTATTTTATCTAACGGGTGGCATCCATAAGTCTAAATATTCCTGTTACATTGCACAACCTTCAATGTTGTCATAATTACGTAAAATTCGGGCAAATTAGTTCGCAACGAGCCAGGCGGCCCAATCTGTTGCATATACCCTGACTCTGCGTGCAATGAACGCAAGAGAAGTGACACAATTTCCCTAGTTTAATATTGCCTGCTAACATGAATTTTTTTTAACTAAATATGCAGGTTTAAAAATATATACTTTTGTGTATTGATTTTAAGAAAGGCATTGATGTTTATGGTTAGGTACATTCGTGCAACGATTATGCTTTTTTCCGCAAATGCGCTTTTGTTAACCTGTTATGGCTGCAGCCCGACGTCAGCCCGACGCCGGTACACCTATGACAACATCCAGCTCAAGTGCACGGCGTGAAATTCAAAATCTATTTTTTTTAATATTTAACTTTCACACGTCCAATACAGCATTTGAAAGATAAACATCTTGTCAATCCAGCCAACATGTCCGATTTTTTTAAAATGTTTTACAGAGAAAACACCACATATTTATGTTAGCTCACCACCAAATAAAAAAGGACAGACATTTTTCACAGCACAAGTAGGATGCAAGTAGCATGCACAAGCCAACCTAACTAACCTAGAACCAACCTAAATAACCTAGAAAAAACTACCTCAGATGACAGTCCTATAACATGTTACACAATAAATCTATGTTTTGTTCAAAAAATGTGCATATTTTAGCTATAAATCAGTTTTACATTACTGCTACCATCATAGCTACAGTCAGAAATCGCACGGGAGTAGCCAGAGAAAATACAGACACCAACGTCAACTACTAATTACACATCATAAAACATTTCAGAGAAATATATGGTGGATAGCTAATGAAAGAGAAAGATCTTGTGAATATAGCCAATATTTCCGATTTTTGAAGTGTTTTACAGCGAAAACACAATATATCGTCATATTAGCTTACTACAATAGCTAACATCACAACAGCATTGACTCAAGGCAAACGGTAGCATAGCACAGTTCGACAGATATATGAAAAAGCATCCCAAATTGGGTCCTTATCTTTGTTGATCTTCCATCAGAATGTTCTCCAAGGGGTCCTTTGTTCAGAAATGTCTTTATTTCGATCCAGAACGAACAATTTCCCTCTTGAATTAGCAAGCACACTGGCAGTGCGACGCTAACCTCTCCATCTTGAAAAAATTATTGCGTCGCATCACGTCTAAAGTCCAGAATACATTTCAATAATATAATTAAACTATATTGAAATAACATACTTTAGGATGATATTGTGACATGTATCAAATAAAATCGAAGCCAGAGATCATATTCACCTTTACAGAGTGTTTTCCAGGAGCCGAGTCCAGGTCCTACTTCGCGCCCAGAAAGAAAAATAAACTGCGCAACACTCACTCCAAGAGGTTGTGTTCAAATACAGGACGAGATAATCAAGTGATTTCTTCTCTCACTTCCGCATGACACCCAGAGGAAGGCGTATGACGTGTTTCTACAGTCCTAAGTGACATGCCCTTTTATAGACAAGGGCTTGAAGAGCGACATCGATTTTGGAAATCTCACTTCCGGATAGGAAATGGTCTGTAAAAATAGTTCTGTTCCACTTAGAAATAATTAAAACGGTTTTAGAAACTAGAGACTGTTTTCTATCCAATAGTAATAATAATATGCATATTGTAAGAGCAAAAATTGATTGAGGCCGTTTGAAAATTTGCACATATTTTCCAGTTTTTCAATACGCCCCCTGCAGCCATAACAAGTTAAATCATCCCCCGTTTGGCGAAGTTGGCTGTCTTTGTTAGGAAGTAATAGTCTCCACAGTTCGCAACGAGCCAGGCGGCCCAAACTGCTGCATATACCCTGACTCTGTTGCACAGAACGCAAGAGAAGTGACACAATTTCCCTAGTTAAAAGAAATTCATGTTAGCAGGCAATATTAACTAAATATGCAGGTTTAAAAATATATACTTGTGTATTGATTTTAAGAAAGGCGTTGATGTTTATGGTTAGGTACACATTGGTGCAACGACAGTGCTTTTTTCGCGAATGCGCTTGTTAAATCACCCGTTTGATGAAGTAGGCTGTGATTCAATGATAAATTTACAGGCACCACATCGATTATATGCAACGCAGGACAAGCTAGATAAACTAGTAATATCATCAACCATGTGTAGTTAACTAGTGACTATGTTTACATTTACATTTTAGTCATTTAGCAGACGCTCTTATCCAGAGCGACTTACAGTAGAGTGCATACATTTTATAACAATTATTATTATTATTTTTTTTTTACATACTGAGACAAGGATATCCCTACCGGCCAAACCCTCCCTACCGGCCAAACCCTCCCTAACCCGGACGACGCTATGCCAATTGTGCGTCGCCCCACGGATCTCCCGGTTTTATTTCGGCCATGTTATGTAAAGATTAATTGTTTTTAATAAGAAACGTTTAATGCTAGCTAGCACCTTACCTTGGCTCCTTGCTGCACTCACATAACAGGTAGTCAGCCTGCCACGCAGTCTCCTCGTGGAGTGCAATGTAATCGGCCATGATCGGTGTCCAAAAATACCGATTTGTTATAAACTTGAAATCGGCCCTAATTAATCGGCCATTCCGATTGATCGGTCGACCTCTAATTTAGAACTAGCTGAAGGTTTAGTGCCTTATCCGAAGAGTAGAGCATTGCAGTAGTCTAATCTTGAAGTTACAAAAGCATTGATTAGCGTTTCTGCATCAAAGTTGGACAAAAAGTTTCAGAATTTTCAACTGTTACGAAGACGACATGCGAAGCTGGTCATAAAATATTTTTTATATGTTCATTGAAGTAGAGATCAGGGTCCAGAGTAACGCTGAGGTCCTTCAGTTTTATTTGAGACGACAGTACAACCCTCAAGATTAATTGTCAGATTTGACAGCATATCTTTGTTTCTTGGGACCTAGAACTAGCATCTCTGTTTTGTCCGAGTTTAAAAGTAGTACATTTGCTGCTATTCACTTCCTCTTATCTGAAACACACGCTTCAAGGGCAGGCAATTTTGGGATTTCACCATGTTACATCTAAAGGTACATCTTGTGTGTCGTCTGCATAACAGGGAAAGTTGACATTGTGTTTCTCAATGACATCACCAAGAGGCTGCATATATAGAGAAAACAATAGGGATCCTAGAACGGATAGTGGTCTCGCTCCAAGGGTATAGCTGTAGTTTGATGGGGTAAATCAGTCTACATGTTGCTCATGTCTTTGTTTATTTTGTTATTAATACTTTGACACCAAAATAAAATGAAAATGTACTTTTATTACTTTACTGATCTGTACTCCAAACACCCTCCAACGGCTTTACACTGTATTCCACAATGCACTAGCCTACTTGGCTTTTCTCTTTTCTCATATGCACCACAGTTGCACCCGGTATCCTGTTTATGCCTAGCTTGCACGCCTCCAGTTCCAGTGGCATGCATTGAAACGTGTGGCTTTCTTTTGCAAAATAACTATGAATTAATGGACTTATTTATTCACCATCACATTAAGGTGTAGGGCATTCAATGTATTACATGGAAGAATAGCAGGTCTAATTTGCTCCAGAGAAGTAGCTCATTGTTCCCTTGTTGGCGCAAACACTAGCCTAGCGTCTAAGTAACGAAAGTTAGCTAGCTATCAAGCTAGCCAGGTTTTCTTAGCAGCTTGTACACACCCCACAGCCCATTCAGCTAGAATTACAGATTGTCCCGGTAGTGACTGTTTTGAATCGCTGCTGTTTCCGTCTGCCTTGTGAGCTGCCCTTTCTGGAACTGAGAGGAGTAACAGAGTAGCCCACGTTACTACCATAACAAAGACCAAAGCCGGTGGGAGTACCGTTGAGGACAAAAATTGTTCTACAAGCAGTTCTTACAACAAAAAGAAACTGGCTTCAAGTTTTGTCCAAATACTGGTGGTCAGTCCATTCTTTTATTAGTTATCTGACCAGAGATGTCCAGGACCTGAAGAACAGTTAGCAGTTCTCCCAGTGTCAGCTCGATGAGTTTAAAGAGGAGAACAGCAAGATGACCGCAATCTGTAAGGCATTGAGAGAGGACATCAGTTGTGTATGTGAATCCATGATAACAATGACGGAGAAATCTGATTATCTTGAGGGAGAATCAAGGCGGAACAATATTGTTGGGGACGGAATTGCAAAATCTCCACACGAAACCTGGACGGCGTTTGAGGACAACGAGGACTATCCTGAAGCTGTGCGCCAGAAGAGGAAAGAACTTATCCCAGCCATGAAAGCTGCCAAAGCGCGTGGGGACATTGCTTACATCCACTGTGACAGTCTCATTGTCCAGCCTCCCTCCCAAAAGCCTGGAAGGGATGAGAGCCAAGCATGTTGTTTCGTAGCTTCAACCCCCCCCCCCCCTCAGCACACACACAATTACACACACAAACTGATTGATGGAATGCTGTTTTATTTTTTGCTTTGTTTGTTCTTTTCCATTTTTATTTTTATTTCTGATAAACTACCCAGGAAAGGGCTAAAAATGGTCCACCACCCAAAGGACATCCAGCCAACTTGACACAACTGTTCGAAGCATTGGAATCAACATGGGCCAGCATCCCTGTGGAGTGCTTTCGACACATTGTGGAGTCAATGCCCCGACGATTTGAGGCTGTTCTGAGGGCAAAAGGAGGTGCAAATCAATATTAGGAAGCTGTTCCTAATGTTTTGTACACTCAGCGTATGTGTAGATTTAGAAATAATGTTCATGAAATCATTAACTTGATAACATCAGATAACATTCATATATTAGCCACTTCTGAGACTCACTTAGATAATTCCTTTCATGATACAGCAGTAGCAATTCAAGGATATAATATCTACAGAAGAGACAGGAATGCCTATGGGGAGGTGTTGCTGTATATATTCAGAGCCATATCCCTGCAATGCTTAGACAAGATCTCATGTCAAGTGTTATTAAAGCGTTGTGGTTGCAGGTTCACCAGTCTCATCTAAAGCCTATTATTTTACAATGTTGCTATAGGCCACCAAGTGCTAACAGTCAGTACCTAAATAATGTCTGTGTGTACAATGCTTAATAGTGTATATGATGTAAACTGAGAGGTCTACTTTCTTGGGGACCTGAATATTGACTGGTTTTCATCAAGATGGCCGCTCATCATGCTGGCCGCTCAAGATTACTAATCTGGTTCAGGTTATTAATCAACCTATCAGGGTGTTTACAAACGCTACTTGAGTTATATCATCCACATGTATTGATCATATTTGTATTAATACTGTAGAACTTTGTTCTGAAGCTGTATCCGTACCCAGTGGATGCAGGGATCATAATATAGTGGTTGTATCCAGGAAAGCCCAGGTTCTTAAAGCTGGGCCTAAAATACTGTGTAAGAGATCATATAAAATATTTAGCTATGTGGATTATAAACTCAGCAAAAAAAGAAACATCCCTTTTTCAGGACCCTGTCTTTCAAAGATAATTAATAAAAATCCAACTTCACAGATCTTCATTGTAAAGGGTTTAAACACTGTTTCCCATGCTTGTCCAATGAACCATAAACAATTAATGAACATACACCTGTGGAACGGTTGTTTAGACACTAACAGCTTACAGACGGTAGGCAATTAAGGTCACAGTTATGAGAACTTAGGCCTTTCTACTGACTCTAAAATAAACACCAAAAGAAAGATGCCCAGGGTCCCTGCTCATCTGCGTGAAAGTGCCTTAGGAGGCATGAGGACTGCAGATGTGGCCAGGGCAATAAATTGCAATGTCCGTACTGTGAGATGCCTAAGACAGCGCGACAGGGAGACGGGACGGACAGCTGATCGTCCTCGCAGTGGCAGACCACATGTAACAACACCTGCACAGGATCGGTACATCCGAACATCACACCTCTGGGACAGGTACAGGATGGCAACAACAACTGCCCGAGTTACACCAGGAACGCACAATCCCTCCATCAGTGCTCAGACTGTCTGCAATAGGCTGAGAGAGGCTGGACTGAGGGCTTTTAGGCCTGTTGTAAGGCAGGTCCTCACCAGACATCACTGGCAACAACGTCGACTATGGGCAAAAAACCCACAGTTGCTGGACCAGACAGGACTGGCAAAAAGTGCTCTTCACTGACGAGTCGCGGTTTTGTCTCACCAGGGGTGATGGTCGGATTCGCTTTTATCTTCGAAGGAATGAGCGTTTCACTAAGGCCTGTACTCTGGAGCGGGATCGATTTGGAGGTGGAGGGTCCATCATAGTCTGGGGCGGTGTGTCACAGCATCATCGGACTGTGCCTGCAATGACAACAAGCTATCTCAACTCTGTGCATTACAGGGAAGACCTCCTCCCTCATGTGGTACCCTTCCTGCAGGCTCATCCTGACATGACCCTCCAGCATGACAATGCTACCAGCCATACTGCTCGTTCGGTGCGTGATTTCCTGCAAGACAGGAATGTCAGTGTTCTGCCATGGCCAGCGAAGAGCCCGGATCTCAATCCCATTGAGCACGTCTGGGACCTGTTGGATCGGAGGGTGTGGGCTAGGGCCATTCCCCCCAGAAATGTCCAGGAACTTGCAGGTGCCTTGGTGGAAGAGTGGGGTAACATCTCACATCAAGAACTGGCAAATCTGGTGCAGTCCATGAGGAGGAGATGCACTGCAGTTCTTAATGCAGCTGGTGGCCACACCAAATACTGTTTCTTTTGATTTTGACCCCCCTCCTCCTTGTTCAGGGACACATTATTTCATTTCTGTTAGTCACATGTATATGGAACTTGTTCAGTTTGTCTCAGTTTTTGAATCTTGTTATGTTCATACAAATATTTACACATGTTAAGTTTGCTGAAAATAAATGAAGTTGAGAGGACGTTTCTTTTTTTGCTGCGTTTATATATTTTTGTTGGTCTGTGATTGATAAGGAGCATCCAGACACTGCACGTGATTAATTTATGAAATTGCTTCTTCTAATTATTGATAAACATGCACCTGTTAAAGTGACTGTTTGAACTGGTAAGGCTCCATGGATTGATGAGGAATTGAAAAACTGTATGGTTGGAAGAGATGGGGCAAAAGGAGTGGCTAATAAGTCTGGCTGCACATCTGACTTATGTGACTAAATTCAACGAAAAGAAGTAACTGTTATGAAGGCAAGGTCAATGATATAAAGAATGATGGGGGAAAAGTACTTGAAATGATGGGCAGTAAGACAAATTCAACTCCAATGGTCATCAAATCAGAAAGCTTATTCATGACAAAACCACTTGATGTTGCCAATTTTTTTTAATGATTGCTCTATTGGCAAAGTGGGCAAACTTAAGCAGGAAATGCCAACAACGAACTGTGCGGCATCCTATTCATGTATAAAAAAACAGATAATGAAAAAAAGCGTAAGTTTGAATTTTGTAAAGTTAGTGTGGGAGAGGTGGAAAAAGTATAGCTCAATAATGACAAACCTGCTGACATTGACAACTTAGATGGAAAGCTACTGAGGATGGTAGCTGACTCTATAGCCACTCCTACAGTATATTATGTCATAACTTTGATCTGAGCCTAGAGGAAAGTGTTTGTCCTCAGGCCTGGAGGGAAGCAAAAGTAATTTCGCTTCCCAAGAATGGGTAGTGGCCTTTACTGGTTCTAACAGCCAACCTATCAGCTTGCTGCCGGCTCTTAGCAAACTGTTGGAATTTTTTTTGACTGAAAACAGACTTTCGGCATGCTTATAGAGAAAAGGGCACTCAACATGTATTGCACTGACAGAAATGACAAAGAAATTTATAATAAGAAAATTGTGGGAGCTGTACTAGTAGATATCAGTGCAGCCTTTATTATTGACCATAACCTGTTTGAAAAAAACGTGTTATGGCTCTTTAACCCCTGCCATATTGTGGATTCAGAGCTATCTATCTAATAGAAGAGGGTTTTCTTTAATGGAAGCTTCTCTAATGTTAAACATGTGAAGTCAAAAATCTAATTGTATTTGTCACATGCGCTGAATACAACAGATCTTACAGTGAAATGCTTACTTACAAGCCCTTAACCAACAATGCAGTTTTAAGAAAAATAAGTGTTAAAGTATTTACTAAAACTGAAAAAAAGAAAATGGAACAACAAATAATAAAGAGCAACAATAAAATAAGAGTAATGAGGCTATATACAGGGGGTACCAGTACAGAGTCAATGTGCGGGGGTACAGGTTAGAGGTAATTAAAGTAATATGTACATGTAGGTAAAGTGACAATGAATAGATAATAAACAGAGTGGCAGCAGTGTAAAAATTGGGTTGGGGGGGGCTCAATGCAATTAGTCCAGGTAGCCATTTGATTAGCTGTTCAGGAGTCTTATGGCTTGGGGGTAGAAGCTGTTAAGAAGCCTTTTGGACCTAGACTTGACGCTCCGGTACCGCTTACTGTGCGGTAGCAGAGAGAACAGTCTGTCTAGGGTGACTGGAGTCATTGGGAATTTTTAGGGCCTTCCTCTGACATTGCCTGGTATAGAGGTCCTGGGTGGCAGGAAGCTTGGCTCCAGTGATGTACTGGGCCGTACGCACTACCCTTTGTAGTGCCTTGCGGTCGGAGGCCGAGCAGTTGCCATACCAGGCAGTGATGCAACCAGTCAGGATGCTCTCGATAGTGCAGCTGTAGAACCTTTTGAGGATCTGGGGACCCATGCCAAATCTTTTCAGTCTCCTGAGGGGGAATAGGTTTTGTCGTGCCCTCTTCACGACTGTCTTGGTGTGTTTTTGGACCATGATAGTTCGTTGGTGATGTGGACACCAAGGAACCTGCTCTCAACCTGCTCCACTACAGCCCCATCAATGAGAATGGGGGCGTGCTCTGCCCTCCTTTTCCTGTAGTCCACAGTCATCTCCTTTGTCTTGATCACGTTGAGGGAGAGGTTGTTATCTGATCTCCCTATAGGCTGTCTCATCGTTGTCGGTGATCAGGACTACCACTATTTTTGTCATCCGCAGAATTAATGGTGGTGTTGGAGTCGTGCTTGGCCATACAGTCATGGGTGAACAGGAAGTACAGGAGGGGACTGAGCACACACCCCTGAGGGGCCCCCATGTTGAGGATCAGCGTGGCAGATGTGTTGTTACCTATCCTTACCACCTGGGGGGTGGCCTGTCAGGACGTCCAGAATCCAGTTGCAGAGGGAGGTGTTTAGTCCCAGGCTCCTTAGCTTAGTGATGAGCTTTGAGGGCGCTATGGTGTTGAACACTGAGCTGTAGTCAATGAATAGCTTTTTCACGTAGGTGTTCCTTTTGTCCAGGTGGGAAAGGGCCGTGTGGAGTGCAATAGAGATTGCATCATTGTGGATCTGTTGGGGCGGTATGCAAAATGTAGTTGGTCTAGGGTTTCTGGGATAATGGTGTTGTGAGCCATGACCAGCCTTTCAAAGCGCTTCATGGCTACAGACGTGAGTGCTATGGGTCGGTAGTCATTTAGGCAGGTTTTCTTTGACAAAGGAACTGTGGTGGTCTGCTTGAAACATGTTGGTATTACAGACTCGGTCAGGGACAGGTTGAAAATGTCAGTGAAGACACTTGCCAGTTGGTCAACGCATGCTCAGAGACACGTCCTGGTAATCCATCTGGCCCTGTGGCCTTGTGAATGTTGACCTGTTTAAAGGTCTTACTCGCATCGGCTAAGGAGAGCGTTATCACACTGTCATCCGGAACAGCTGATGCTCTCATGCATGCTTCAGTGTTGCTTGCCTCGACGCGAGCATATAAGTAATTTAGCTCGTCTGGTAGGCTCGTGTCACTGGGGAGCTCGCGGCTGTGCTTCCCTTTGTAGTCCGTAATAGGTTGCAAGCCCTGCCACATCCAACATGTGTCGGAGCCGGTGTAGTAGGATTCAATCTTAGTCCTGTATTGACGCTTTGCCTGTTTGATGGTTCGTTGGAGGGCATAGCGGGATATCTTATAAGCTTCCGGGTTAGAGTCCCGCACCTTGAAAGTGGCAGCTCTACCCTTTAGCTCAGTGCGGATGTTGCCTGTAATCCATGGCTTCTGGTTGGGGATGTACGTACGGTCACTGTGGGGATCATCAATGCACTTATTGATGAACCCAGTGACTGATGTGGTGTACTCCTCAATGCCGTCGGAAGAATCCCAGAACATATTCTAGTCTGTGCTAGCAAAACAGTCCTGTAGCTTAGCATCTGCGTCATCTGACCACTTCCGTATTGAATGAGTCACTGGTACTTCCTGCTATAGTTTTTGCTTGTAAGCAGGAATTAGGAGGATAGAGTTATGGTCAGATTTGCCAAAATGGAGGGTGAGGGAGAGCTTGGTACGTGTCTGAGTGTGGAGTAAAGGTGGTCTAGAGTTTTGTTTTTTTCTTCTTTTGGTTGCACATGTAACATGCTGGTAGAAATTAGGTCGAATGGATTTAAGTTTCCTTTCATTAGGGTCCCCGGTTTTCTTGTTTGCTTATGGCCTTATACAGCTCGGTGAGTGCGGTCTTAGTGCCAGCATCGGTTTGTGGTGGTAAATAGACAGCTACGAAAAAAACTCTCTTGATAAATAGTGTGGTCTACAGCTTATCATGAGATTCTCTACTTCAGGCAAGCAAAACCTTGAGCGTTCCTTAGATTTTGTGCACCAGCTGTTATTGACAATTAGACACAGAATGCCACCCCTTGTCTTACCGGAGGCAGCTGTTCTATCTTGCCGATGAACGGAAAACCCAGCTGTTATCCATGTCGTCGTTCAGCCACGACTCGGTGAAACATGAGATATTACAGTTTTTAATGTCCCGTTGGTAGGATAGTGTTGATCGGAGCTCATCCAGTTTGCTATCCAATGATTGCATGTTGGCTAATAGGACTGATGGTAGAGTTGGATTACCCACTCGCCGTCGGATCCTTACAAGACATCCCAACCTACGTCCCCAATATCTCCTTCTCTTTCTCATGCGAATCAGAGATTTGGGCCTTGTTGGGTGTCTGAAGTAAATCCTTTGCGCCCGACTCGTTAAAGAAAAGATCTTTGTCCAGTACGAGGTGAGTAATCGCTGTCCTGATATCCAGAAGGTATTTTCGGTCATAAGAGACGGTGGCAGAAACGTTATGTACATAATAAATTACAAATAATCCCAAAAAAACGCACACAATAGCATGATTGGTTAGGAGCCCGTAAAACAGCAGGCATCTCCTCCAACACCGTTGTTCATTGTGTGGTGTATCACAGGACAGCTCCCTTCTACTCTTTTCTATTTTTACCAATGACCTACCACTGGCATTTAACAAAGCCTATATGTCCATGTATGATGGTGGTTCAACCCTATACAAATCAGCAACCACAGCTTGTGAAATCACTGCAAGCCTAAACAAAGAGTTGCAGTCAGTTAGAATGGGTGGCCAGTAATAAACTGGTCCTGAACATCTCTAAAATTAAGATTGTATATGGTACAAATCATTCCCTAAGTTCTAGACCTCAGCTGAATCTGGTAATGAATGGTGTGACTGTTGCGCAAGTTGAGGAGACTAAATTACTTGGCGTTACCTTAGATTGTAAACTTATGGTCAAAACATATTGATTCAGTGGTTGTAAAGATGGGGAGGTCTGTCTGTAATAAAGAGATTCTCTGCTTTTTTGACACCATACTCCACAAAGCAAGTCCTGCAGGCTCTAGTTTTATCCTATCTTGATTATTGTCCAGTCATACTAGAAGGACGTAGTTAAGCTGCAGCTGGCCCAGAACAGAGTGGCACGTTTTGCTCTTCATTGTAATCAGAGGGCAAATATCCAGTTTCTCTTGGCTAAGAGTTGAGAAACGATTGACTGCATCGCTTCTTGTTTTTATAAGAAACAATGTGTTGGAAATTCCAAATTGTTCGTAGAGTAACTTACACACAGCACTGATGCACACACTTACCCCAACAGACATGCCACCAAGGGTCTTTTCACAGTCCCCAGGTCAAATTCAAGGAAACGTACAGTATTATACAGAGCCATGATTTCATCTCATATAGCGCAAGTGAACAGGAAACCTGGTTTAAAAAAACAAATAAAGCAACACCTCTCCCCAATGTGACGTATTTGTAACTGATAGACACACACACACACACACCCACTACATGTTAATGTTTTTAAATGTATGTGAATTGTAAAGTCTTTTGTCATTAATGTATTTTTCTTTGTGTGGCACCCCAGTAAGACTAGCTTTCGCCATTAGCGTCGGCTAATGGTGATCCTAATAAAAACAATTAATAATAATGTCATTGGTTCCTCTTGACCTCCAGGTGTTGCTGACCAGCTGCAGACAAACTATGCCGCAGACCTTCGAAGCATTCTGAAGACACTGTTTGAAGTCATGGCTACCTCTGAGCAGGGGGACAATAACAAGGAGAAGGGTGAGGAACAGATGCTTCTGTTTAGCTTTTTTATCTTTACATCAGGGTTAACTTGCAGTAATGTCAGGTGTCTTAGTGTAGTTCTTCCAGTTTGTTTGTCTGTGATGGTAATGTTAATCGTAATGACATGGCTGTGCTCTGTGTGGTGGTGCAGCATGTCCAGGGCTGCGCAGTGCTGTGCTGGAGGACTGTTCTCTCTGTCAGGAGACCATCTCCTCCTCGGAGCTGGCAGCCAAGGCCCTGGAGGGACAGTTTGAAGGTCAGCACCTCTCTTTTCTCCTTAAAACACATACACACATGACATGCATGCACACAGTGTGACACACATATAAACAAGCACCACTATTAATGTGCCCCTGCTTTTCCCCTGTAGATCCCCCAGACTGGGTTCCTGATGAGGAATGTGACTCCTGCATCACCTGTAAGGCCCCCTTCACCGTCATCCGCAGGAAGCACCACTGTAGGAGCTGTGGCAAGGTAACACAAAACACCTGAACAGATCTCCCTTTAGAATTGTCTGTACTACATAAAATAAATGAAAACAATCAAATGTACCTTGTTTGCTCTGTGTCTTTTTAGATCTTCTGCTCTCGCTGCTCCTCCCACTCAGCCCCGTTACCGCGGTACGGCCAGGTGAAGTCCGTTAGAGTGTGTACACACTGCTACATGTTCCACGTCACACCGTTCTACAGCGACAAGACTGGCATCTGACCCCTGCTGTACAAACCCCCCCCCCCCCCCCCCACCACCTCGCTGCATCTACAGGAGCAAATCCAGGGGATATGAGGCTATATTCAAAGTACATCCCCAACTACACAGAGCAACCTTATCGATCATCTTCATCACACTGCACAGCAAGGCAAGGCTTTGGAATAAGGAGGACATGGATGAGAGGACAGAGAGATGGAACGAGGTCGGATGTGGAGGCGCATAAACTATGATTAGATCCTTTCTGTTGTTTTTGAGATGCTGCTGCTGCCTGAAAGGGAACCAAAGGGCCTAATCCTATGCCGTCCTCCTCCTAACTCACTAATGCCTGCCTGCCTAATAGAGGCAGATTAAGAAACAACTGGAAATAGGGTTTTGAACAGGCTACTCTGGACCGGTCCAGTGCTTTAGGAACAGCTTCTGGGAATGTTTGCAGTTGAAGAGGGAGAGAAAGCCTTTTCTGTTTTATTGCTTGTGTATAACAAAGGCCTTCTGACATCATGTCCTATGCTTTAGCGGGCTTCCCACACTTGTGCCAGAGCTCTGACAGGGCTCCGATTTACTTTAAAGAATGGAAGTCATAATAAACATGTAAATAAGGATAATTATGTTGATAGTGATGATGATCTCCGCACAACTGATCTCGCTTGTTTGGCCGCAATGGCTCTAGAGGTTTTAATTTTAGTTTGTCATGTAATTCCTGATGCTGTGAGGATGAGGAGGGGAAAGCAATCCTCATCAGGCTATCTAATAGCGAAGCAACAAAAAAATATAGATTTTATGTATATGTGGCTTGTTTGGCAATGTTTTTAACGGCAATATAATTTGTGATATAATTTCATATGGGATTTTTATTTTATCGACTGTGTCTCAAAGGACACAGATTAGCTGGCCTTTTATAACAATGTGGGCTGTGCCCATTGCTTTTACAGTCACAACATACAATGTTTTTTTTTAAATGTTTGATCTCATTCCCATCCCATCTTTAACATGCTACTCCTCAACCTCTGAGATTGACATGGTCACATCAGTCACTCTCTCATGCATTTAATGCCCTCTGGTGGAGAGAAACTTTAACCTCCTACCACACACAGTATCTATATTATGTGAGTGTTAGAATCATGGAGTGCATATCACCACTATTTAGAGGTTTATGATGCCTGTCTCCCATCAGTTGGTCAAGGCAGCTTTGTTTCCTCCTGATTGTGCAATATAGTTTTTCCCTCTGTGTATGTTGTTGCCAAACACATTTATCTTAAGTATATTTCAACTCTCCCAGTGGTCACACTGATAGCACACTTTTCTAGACAGGATTCACCAAAACCGAGACGAACCTCTACTACTACACTAAGCATGGATGTACATTTTCATGATCTAAGTTACATGCCAGCTGCTGCTGCTGTTGCAGAAACATATGTGATCTGTAGGGAAATCAGTTAGAATATGTTACAGATAGTAAGTTAAATTTAAACTAGACTGTTTTGTTCATCCCTACCTGGTTATACATTATCCCCATACCTCTCTGCACAAAGTACTACTATTCCCAGTAGATAACCACTTCCTCTACTCTTACATCATGATTTCTGCCTGCTCCCTCTAGTCATTTCTGATGTGGAGGGGAAGCTTCACCATCTAGGTTACAATGGAGAATGAGTTTGAGTTGATGTGGATAGAGGAATGGTCAATCTGACATAACTGGCTCAAACAACCATGTTGTTGAAGTGCCTTCTACACTTCAAGGCCGAACCAGTTATATCAAATCTTCCCTGATTTATAAGCTAATTCTCAGGCCTTATCTTGTCTAGATCGCTTTATACTTCTACACGGTTTATTTGTATTGAGGAAAATTTAAAGACCTTAAGATTATGTAATTGTTTTATAAGCAAAATGAAATTGTAAATCTATAAATCTATTACTACTTTTTCAGTATGGTGCAGTAATTCAAGGACTGCGTATCCTATTACTTCAGAGCTTGTTATTTTGTAAAGGCTAGCATATTTCAGTAATAAGAGCCATGTGAAACATTTGGGAAAACTGACAATGTTATTTAGTTTTAAATGTCATGTAAATTAAAATTAAATGACTTTTTCCTTTGAATAAGTGTTTATCCTAATTTCTGTGTTACTACTATCCATTCATGTTCATCTCATTCTCTCAGGCAGTTGGGACATTTGTCAACTCGTCATTGATATGGTCTTGACTCTGGTGTGCACAGCATCAATCACACACAACTTGATCCAAAGGGATGTAATGTCATTGGAGCACGCTTCCCTTGCCTGAAGACCCTGAATGTATTTCAGCTGCTCTATCGATCACTACAAACGGTTCGTCACTAGTTACCACAGCCACAAAGTCATAAACTCCGCCTATTTCTATCATTTCTATTCTTAAACCTAATCTCACATTTAATCTTAACCACACTGCTAACCGTATGCCTAACATTACATTAAAACCAAAAAAGTTACTTTTTGTTTCACGAATTTCTGTGATATATGTTTGTGGAAACTAGTGCACACCCTATAAACGCCATTTGGCCAGAGCGATGTGGATTTGTAGCCAGGCAAACGCTTCCCTGCCTCTTGTCACGTTCTCAGGTGAGATTACATCCCAGTCCCACTGGGTGGCAGCACCTATTCATTTGATGCAGCATTGGCTGCTATCTGACTGATACATGTAGCTCTGTTATCCATAGTACATTAACGTAACACCCCTAACAATTAAATGTTTCCAATTATTCTTCAGGGGATGTGATTAAGCATTGCTGAAAAGATATGTGGATCTTGTTAGACTCACTATGACTGGTATGGTGGGTCTCCTGTCTGTTTGTTCTTCTGGGGGTAGGATTAAAGTTGCTTTTTTAAATAGCGATCTAAAATAGGTATTGTATTGTTTTCTCGTGATGGTCAAGGTCAGGATTCGAGTATGAAACTTATCCTAGATCTGTTACAGGGGTGACCCTCGGCAATTTAAATTGAGGCATATACCATTTTTTATAAATTACTCGTGTGATCTAGGCGATTGGATTATGATCGTGAGAAAGAAAGAGTTCATTTTGATAGATTTATCCAGCCCTTGTATGTGATTGGTCAAAAGTTGAGAACTGGGATGGCAACTATCTCTGCACTCCGTAATTATTGTAGTGGATGTGAAGTAGAGTCCACTGTACACACCAGTTGGATACAGACTTTAAAAAACACCAGTTGGAAACAGACTTTAAAAACTACCTATTTTTTTCCAATTTGTCGAAGTTTATGCAACATTTAAATGGATACCCATCTGTGATTAATGGACGCATTTGATGGTATGCTTCGACTGATTTGAGCTTTTCCATTCCATAGACCGATCTACAGGCAGTCAGCGATCATTATAGTTGTGTTCGAGAGCGGTCGATGAAATCGGCCACTAATAAATAATGGAGACCGTGCAGACTTCTATGAGAATGGGTTGCCCGTTTTTAATGAAGAGGCTGATACGAGGTTAATTTACTGTAAACGTCAGGTATGTAATTCAGAGTTAACATTGTTGTGCATAATATGCACTGCATATGACCTTGTTCATACGATTATATTGTTCGCAATAGTTCATAGAAATATATATATTTCAATTTAAGACATGAATGGCTACGTATTATTAACAATTGATTGCTTACAGTTATATGAATAATTACAATTTAATTTTACATGATGTGGAATTTTTAGATAGGCTATGTATGGACTATGGTAACATGTTATACAGTAATTCATGAATGCAAATGGTGACAATTATACAATATAATACAGCTGTGTTTCAGATAAATATACATTTTTGTTGTATATTTGTATATTCATTTATCAGAGGGGGCAATCTGTGAGAGCAGCACTACTTAAATGAGTTTGCACCATATTGACCACAGATATTTATTGAAAATAATAGATAAATATACTAACACAGGCTAGATATGTTATTTTATCGATCAATCCTATGATTTCTTTTTTTTTTTTTTAGAAATGTGTGTATCTCCTCTATGCATTTTAATTTATAAGAGAAATCCCCATGCATTTCAGTTCCACTATGGCCTTGACACAACTGTGTGTTTGACTTGAAGGACATATGGAAATTCAAAGCAGAGCATTTACTGTAGATTTTCCATATCATCTAATGAGGCAAACTGCTTTTCCCTGGGGGTGGATGCGAGTTCTGCAGTGTGCAGTTACAGAATCTGGAAGGCCTGATTTTTTTTTTACCATATGTCTTTTAGAGTTGGGGGAACATTAAGTTGTCTTCAGTCAGGATGGGAGTCCTCAAGATCATGCTGCTCATCTTTGAGTCCGTTCTGTTGTCTGACTGTGCAAGGGGTGAGTAATACATCTTTAGGATATTTTTTTCCTTAACGTAACTTCACACTGGGCACACACTGGTTAAATCAACATTGTTTCCACATTTCAATGAAATTCCGTTGAACCAACGTGGAATAGATGTTGAATTGACGCCGCTGCCCAGTGGGTTTCATTCTTGCTTTCTTGCCTACACAGTAGTGTCCAATCGTTTTAGTGAAATATTAGCAGATAAATTGGTTCATCTAAGTTAGGTTGATGCTGTTGCTTTTTGTTTACATGAAGAAAATCTCAGTTGGCTCTAACTTCTTCACACTGAGAAGTAAGAGAGGAGGAAAAGTAGGAAAAACTCTAAACAGAACCCAAAATCAACAGTGGGGAAGTAGAGAGAAAGCCAACCCTTACCCCCCCCCCCCCCCCCCGTGTGTGATCTTTTCAGTCATGGCCATGTTTGTGTGACTGTGTGTACATTCGCCACTGTTAAGCCAAACAAACACATCCATCAGCTTCCCAGGGTGAAAGAACACAAGTCAGTGTAAGAGTCCAGCTCTCCCGGTCCAGGTCCAGGGACCGTACTTTCTCAGCATCACGTCTCTATGTGTGTGCGTGTGTGTACGACCATGACCAGTGTAGTGTGTTATTGCTTTGATTCAGGGTCAGACAACTGCCTGCATTGATTGAGGATGTCAGACAAATGCAGAACCCATAGTATAATTATGCGTACGGTTTCCACAATATCACCTGTCATCAACGGCTGAATATGTCCAGACCAGCTCAGTAGAGCTTGAACGTCACCTTTTCAATTTGACAGCTTTGAAACTTTCACATAAACTTTTAGTGTATTCTACAGCCTCTCGCAGTGGGAAACCAGACATCCTATTCTACGCCTCTCTCCTCATTGTTAAACTTAGAATGGCAGCAAATGGAAGTGGCGTCTCAAAAGTACTACATGCATGTGGCTAACAGGGCATTGCAATACGGGGCAGGTGGGGGCCGGTGAGGGCCGCTAGGTGGTTTGGATGTGGGCAGATTACATCTGTGGGCCTGCAGACAATGCCTTATTCACAGCAGGACAGACAAGCCTTCACGACATGGCTAAAGCAAAAGTAAACAAGACGTGAAGGCTAAATAAGATTAGACAGGCAATTATATCTGTTTACAGATGTCAAAGGAAGGAGAAAACCAACAGGGGAAACAGACTGCAGAGAGAAAAACGAGACATCCTAATCTGTATGCACGGTGTCCTGCACTGATTTTATCACAGAAAAAAATAGGAATATGTAGTCTGTTTTTCATACTTTCTATCTGAAAGTGATTTTAGATAGGTCCAGAACAGATACAAATATTTACTGTTGGCGAACAGTCCCCCAAAAAATATTTAGTAATGCGCCTCTCTGACATCATATGCCCAGTTTTAAGTGGCCAAGTTTTAATATGTAATTTTGTTAAGTTAAATCATTTATTTGGCTTTTATAGGATGGTTTTAATTGTCAGGTATACAGGACTGCAGGGTGAAATGAAGTCTCCAGAAGTTGATAGAAAAGAGCCCATAGTATAATCCCTTAGAGGGAATGATGTGGCAGCAAGCTCCCAGGTATGACACAATGTGATCCCAGAGTAACAACTTCACCGTTTGATATCCTGTAAAATAAAGGTTTTGGTTACAGACACGTGGTTTTGTAGAGGAGTAGAGACTGTCGTGGCTGTAAAACTGTGCCCTGTAAAAGTTAACAGGCTATGATAACATCATTGACAAATGCAAATGAAATTATGCAGGAGATAATCCTTTGAGTTACGTGTGAATTCAAAATAACATATTGGAAGTGTTTAGTGGTTTCTTCTGGTCGTTATATGATCATCTTCTGTACTTTTACATTTTAAACTTGGGTTAAGTCCAATTTAAAGAACAGAGTGATAATGAGCCTGCTGCTGTCAGTCTGATCATTTATCTCACTATGCAAGCCAGGACCAGTTCTCCCTTGTGCTCTGATTCATGAAACTTGCTCAGGACTGATTCCTTGAACCCCATTGGACAACCCCTCCCCCCTCGTATTCCCCCCAGCAGCTGTAGGAGGTGCTCCGTGATGTGTCCCGGCAGAGCTTCTAATGTGGTGACAGGACTGGGGACCACTGTGGTATAGTAACTGTGGAATGCAGCAGCCGGGACATATGGACCTGCTGTGTGTTCTGTATCCTTGGTGAGAATGAGAGGATACAAGGTGTCCCTAGTACTTACCAACACACACACACACACACACACACACTCTGAAATGATTACCAGTCTCTTTTTGGAAACAGAATTGCAGTGACATCCACACAGAGTGTGTACTTTGTTTGTAGGAGAGGCCTGTGATTTTTGAGGCAGTATACTGTATCGACATGTCACAGGCAGCATATTAGCTTGACATGAACATTTTTAACTTCAGACAAATGTTTACTCATCTACACCTCCTGAGCCATCTGGATAAATTTAGAGCATACAAACTGCTCTGTAACTGTTTTGGAATATATACATTTTATAGGCGAGTTACATCATGGTTTTATAACAAGAAGGTACTATGAGATAAATTGTATGCCATGGGCATTTAAAATCACAAGGGCATTTGGCTCCCAGACAGATTTCCGTAATGAGGCTAGTTTCCCAGTAAACAAATACTCCAAAGTCCTCTTATTTTTAAAATATGGCCCAAATAGTCAGAAGATAATGACACTGTGGTGTTCTGGCACATGAGCCCAGCTGGAGAAACAGAGGGAGAGTGGACAGAGGTGAGAGAATGAAAGAGAGAGAGGGGGAGGTCTAGGCAGTACTGTAAAATCTTTGCCATTCAGAGTAGTCCCCTCTGAAGACACTTGATTTAGAAATTACAACAAAATCAGTGTTATCATACTATCAGATTCGCCAATGAAGTACCAGCACTGAAAAAGAATGGATTCATCATAAATCCACCAACACCCACAGACACACACAACTCAGTGCAGTCCGACCGATTGACATGCCACCTCTGAACTCTGCGGACTGCGACGCTTCCCCAAGCCAATTTATGACCAAACAACAACCACTGCTCTCTCGCCATCCCCCTTACACATGTCTCCCTTCTCTCCCTCCCAGTCCTTCTCTCTGCATTTCCTCCCGTTTATTACCAGTGTAAAGCCAGAGGAAGTGAATTAAGTTAATGTGCTGTCGTTAAAACAAGGCATGGAGCTGACCTTTACTCCCACCCACCCTCTCTCAGCTCACCAATAGCCCCTCTTTACTGAGCCTGGGTCCATTTGCAGAGAACAATGGGTGGATTATTATATGCACTAGTCCCCCCGTTTGGACATGGCAGCAGTAATTAATTTTAAACACTCTACATCCCTGTAGACTGTGGTGATTTGCCGTCTATTAGTGTGTACGTATACTGCAAACCAGGGAATTGTTTTACTGAGGGGCTGCGATTTAGAGGTGCGTGAGGAAGAGTTATGAGAGGGAACTACACTCAGGGTTTTGTGTAGAAGTGTGTGTGTATACGTATGTGTGTGTTTTATTAAGCATGGGGCAATTGCTCTGTGAGAAGTCATGATAATGAGATACCCAAGGAGCAGAAGCCAATTTAGAAACCCTAGAAGTATGAGTTACCAGATACAGCAACACTTATTCCCTCTCCAAAAGTTCCACCACTAGTAGGTACTAATACATCATACCACTGCTACTAATACGTCTACGTTTACTATGATAACAAATACAGCTGCATCTATCATTACTACCGTCACACACTGCAGCTCCTGGCAAATCTATGGAAGGGAGAGGAAGTCTAGGAAGGGACCTGGAAGAGGAAGGTGTTAGACTTCACCCCAAAGAGAGGAGAGGGCTGTACATGGTGATGAGGGAAGCTGTGATAAGTAGCCATAATGGAGGTCAATTGTTGTTTACTTTAGTGGGCCATAATCTGTGTGAGCAACACTGCCAGCTTTGACTGAGCCTAATGGGCACTCTAATTAGCATTCTGATGGAATCTCAACTATTTACACATTGTCTGCTCCCATTCACTGTTGTCATGCTCAGCTGTATGGAAAGGGGGAGAATGAAGTGTGAATAGGATTGTTTATAATCTGCCAGTCATGAGGATTTGTCTATGTAGACCTACAGCGATCATGAGTTTGTTTTGCCGCTTGGCTCCGGGTGGCAGTGTCTTTAAGCCACACACTCTGTCCCCTCTGAGTAAATGGGGTGATAGACAGACACATGGATTCATGGTGCCCTACTTAACCCACAAGGATCTCATAGAATCCTTTACAATGGGCCAGAGAGCTGGTCTGGTTGACGTGTCATCATTCAAATGGTAATCACCTGCATGTGTTTTTGATTTGATTGTTTGAGATGAACAATAAATATTCAAACTATTGAGGGATATATCTCAAAGCTGCAGTATGTAACTTTTTGGGCAACCTGACCAAATTCACATAGATATGTGAGTTATAGATCTGTCATTCTCATTGAATGCAAGTCTATGAAGTGGTCGATTTGTTCTATGTGCACTATTTCTATGCCTCCCGTTTTAAAGTTTTGGTTTTTGGTATTGGAAAATATATTTCTTTTTTTTGTTACATAAACTGAAATTAGACAAACTATTAGAATTTTATCATCCAAGAAATGGCAGAGCGATTTCTGCATATTGCACCTTTAAATCCTGCACCCACCTGTCTCCAAGCTGTTATGTAATGTCATAGTGTCACTATAACAAACAATAAGAGGTCCAAGCTCCAGCTGCATATTTCCCTGTAGCTCTGGAGCACAGGGCTGCTGTGTTACACTCTTGGACAGAGAGATTTTTTATTTTTATTTTTTTATTTCACCTTTATTTCACCTTTATTTAAGATGGGCCGTAGTCGTTGGGACGGAGCGTGGAGGTGGGTGTTAGGGGCCGCACTGTTGGACCCTTACAAGTGACCTTACAATAACATTTCAGCTACGCAGTGGGAAATGTTTATCTTGCGCAACCTCTTCTTTTTCAGCCTCTCTGGCCCCCTCCCCTCCTCTTCCACAGCTCTCTCCTCTCCCTTATATTTTCTCTTTTCTTTCGAGCAGCGGAGAGCAGCCGAGAGCCCCCACTCCCCTCCGTGTTTCACAGCTGTTCTCTCAGTCACTTAACAAACGAGACGTTGAGAATCTGAAGCCCACTCCTCTCACCCCTCAACAGGAGACGGTCAGTCTTGTTTTCCTGTAGATGTTAGCGTGTAGATTTATGATGAGGCCTTGGGTCTCCCTCCCTCTCTTTCCCCCTTTCCATGCCCATTTCCTTTCTCCCTTTCTTTAGACAAGTAAAGTACACATGGCGCTCCATGATAGAATAAGGGTATGTTTTAAACAGTATCTTGCTCATCTTGTACTCTTGTATGTTGAACTTGCCACAATCGTCTTTAGTTGATGTTTTATTTTCTCCTATCATCAGTTATCAGAACTTCAAATCACTGGCATATCCATTGCAAATGTTTCTCTCCTCTCTGAGGTAGTCATTGGAAATCACCAGCAGTACTGACTCCTTCCCTCCAACCTCTCCCCTGCCTCCCCTTCAATGCTTTTTGTTCTGCAGTTAAAAGGTTGATTGAAAGTTATGGTGGCAACAGCGATGCCTGGCTGGGTCTGAAGAAAGCATAGCCAAGGGATAGCTGGGATAACGAGGGCTGAATAAGGCCTCCACAGCCTCCACCATAACCCACCGCTCTGATCAACATCCCCCTTTGCGATCGGCATCAATGAGACCCCACATGACTTTCTGCCTTTTCACTCAGAATTCTCACTATTTTTCTTTGGGAATTGTTTTATAGAATTTGTAAGTTCTATTCTGTATGCACTATTTCTGTCAAACGGAATAGGCATTGTTTAGGATAGCCTTTGGGAATTGGGGAATGTTGTTGTATTATGTCAGAAATTGAGTTCTGATGGTGGAGACTGTGGGAGTGGAATTTGAAACAATGCCAAAGATCACCCTACTACTGTAATTGGGTTGACATTCTTTATTTTCAATGTCAATCACTTTCAGGATCCAAAAGTAAGGAACTTTTTTCCCCGTGAACTTTATATACACAAGGGATCCACAGACCCATAGATGAATGGTTTACAAAGAAAACCATTCCCCACTTTTAACTTGAAGACTTAAGGAGGCTGGGGACAGAAGAGTAAAAATGGTTCAGAAGCTGAAAGTATGATCTGTCATATTTTATAGTTGGGCTATTGCTGTCCCAGACTGGAATTTCTGCACCATGTAGTGAAACTGATTTGATTTCCTCATGCACAGGGATGTGAGTTTGGGCTCCAGCTTTGGGCCAGGATGCACTTGGGTGGGGGAAGGGGGACTAGCATACACATGGAGATTCAAGGATGTTTTGGAGGATTCCTTCCATTCTTAAATGTACCTATAGCTGACTTTGTTGTGCTGGTGTGTGTTTTCTGTGTCCGTCAGTACAGTATATCTAAGATAGCTACTGTTTTGTGTAGCACGTTCACTTTGCAAATGTATGTCTGCAGGTCACTTTGGTAAAGGGACCGTGTGACTCCATGTGTGAGGTTGGTGAATGAAGGACTAAAGAGAGAGATAGAGACATACAGACAAACAGAGATGTATAGAGCGGAGTGACCTTTGTGGTCGGACTTGTAAGGTGAACCGGTAAAGCGGGGAACACTGTCACTGTGAAAGGCCGGGTACCTCCTGGTAATGACAGGCACAGCAACTCCACAATGACAGATTGATTTCAGACAATATTCCTGAATTGTCAAGAGGCCCCATAGCTGTCAGTAGGAGCTTTGCCAACACCCCCACCCCCTCTGTCTGTCTCTCTCCCCTTCACCATCTCCCTCTGTCTCGTCTCTTTCTACCCAGGCATGGCTGCTACATCTCATTCTGTCATTGGCTCTCTCTGTGAAAAGGTCTGGTTGACAAAGGCGCTGGTGTAAAACGCATTAGTGTGTCATGTGGAGGATTTGGTGATGCTCAGAGCGTACAGTAACAGTGGTGTAGGGTTCCTGCTGGGCCAGCTAATGGAGGGGCACACAGACAGGGGCACACAGACAGAGACAGGGTACAGTATGGGTAATGGAGGGGCATACCGACAGAGACAGGGTACAGTATGAGTAATGGAGGGGCATACCGACAGAGACAGGGTACAGTATGGGTAATGGAGGGGCATACCGACAGAGACAGGGTACAGTATGGGTAATGGAGGGGCATACCGACAGAGACAGGGTACAGTATGGGTAATGGAGGGGCATACCGACAGAGACAGGGTACAGTATGGGTAATGGAGGGGCATACCGACAGAGACAGGGTACAGTATGGGTAATGGAGGGGCATACCGACAGAGACAGGGTACAGTATGGGTAATGGAGGGGCATACCGACAGAGACAGGGTACAGTATGGGTAATGGAGGGGCATACCGACAGAGACAGGGTACAGTATGGGTAATGGAGGGGCATACCGACAGAGACAGGGTACAGTATGGGTAATGGAGGGGCATACCGACAGAGACAGGGTACAGTATGGGTCACCACACACAGATCCTCTCTGGGCCCCCTCTGACCTCAGATACAGACTCAGATACACACTGCTGGTGCTGCTGTTGTCAGCATGTCTTGTTTACTAGACAGGCCTAATGCTTAGTGGTCAGTGAACTTGTAGTCTTCTAGTAGTTAGAGAAGCACAGAGGCATGTATACAGATCTTTATCTCTATATAGCTCTCGGGAAGTTGACTTGATGATAAAGCAGGAGAGGACTATGACCTAACCAAGAGGCCCAATCAGTTGACTGCAGATTAAATAGTGTTGGCCATGCTTGAGATCCACGTTGGAATGCAGGAGAGGAGGAGGAGGGGGGTGCAAGGAGTGGTAGAGTACACAGATGGAGACACCCTCACTGTTGACTGTCAGGGCCCATGAAGCACCAGAGAATACAGACCCTGTAGCTAGCGAAGGGAAGAGAGCAGGCAGACTGATTTCTGAGGAGGAAGGAGTATTAGTTAAACCCTAATCTAGTGAGTGGTTTAATCTTTAACCCACTGTGGTACAGTATGTGAAGTAGACAGACTGACGTGCAAATGAATGGCTCTATATTGCCTCCAAACCTGTGTGCGTGTCCACATTCATTCTACTGTATGTGCTTCGCTTTTCTCCAATCGTATGATAAGGATAGCAAGAAACAGGTGCACATATTCCCTCTACTGTCCCCCCATACAAGCAAGAGCAGAGAGAGAGAAAAGGTTTTTAGGTTTTGTTGTGTCATATGCCCAGACCAGTCCAGGCTGAGCCCAGATCAGGGTAGGGTGCGGGAAGCTGGGTGTGAGATTGTTGAGATTCCTGGTTACTGCCGCCTGGACCCTCCTAATCCCCTTCACTCCCTCCAAATCTCCTCTACCGAGTCCCTACAAGCTGTGTGTTAAAGGAGGCCTCACTGTCATATTTGCCTCTGCTCTCTGCCACTCTCTAAATCAACCTCTCTCTTGCTTTAACCTTCACCCTACTCCTCTCTTTCTAACTTTCTCTCTCTCCCTATTTAACTCCCCCTCTGTGACCCTATATATCACTGCCCTCCATTCTCTTCCTATCTTTACCCATCTCTTGCCCTTATCCCCCTCCCTTCCGCTCCCTCCTTCCCTCTCTCCTGATTAGTGCCCCTAAGCACACTCTCTGCTCCTGTGTGTGCACCATGCCGTGGCCTAATGGACTGAGATAAGGCTGCATGAAAGACGAGGACTTTACACACACTCGAGAGGAGCAGCAAACCAATGTCCATGAACAAATGTGCTCTATGTTACATTACAGATCTTCAGTACAACAGCAACGTATGGTAATGTGCAAAGGGGTTGGCATTTCAATTTGTTCCGGCACTCAACGCATGCTTTTTCAAATTAACCAGTTAAAAGCTATATAGCACCAATTATTTGTATTGATACATGGTTCTCATGAATTTCTACAGTCACTCAGAGAGGATGACAAAGTGGATATGCGATTATGATGTTCTTGGTCCTGTGGTTGTTGCAGCACAGACTCCAGCATACATGCACACACCCCTCAGCAGGAGCTGAGGCTGGTAGAAGGAATTCAAGCCTAATGAAATATAGCAGCTCAGAGTTCAAAGGCTCCACAGTAGGGGCTGTTAGGGGTAGACCGCGTGATGGAGACGTTTCCAGAAGCTTTATGACACTTTATGAGTAATTTCTGCCTTTCTTCCTGTTCATTTGATGGAGCCTGCAGGAGCCCATTGTTCTGCATGGGGCCATTAGGAGAGGAAGCGGAGGCAGATCCACTGGTGTTTGTCGTAATCACTGTCAAAACCAGCTTCCTCTCTGCTTTGAAGTGGCAGCAGTTATATTTCAATTAATTAACATTGAAAACATAGATTGGCAGGAGCATCTCATTCTTTCTCCATCCCTCTTGTTCACTGCCTCCCTCTTTCTCTCTTTTGCGCTTTCTCTCCATGGTCTCATGTCACCCAATAGCTCTTACTCTCTTGCCATTCCCACCACTGTAGCCATGGCTATTCAGCCCACATCAGATGGTGCCAAAGAAAGCCTCATTGTCCCCCCTGGTCTCGTCTGGTCTTACCCTGCTCTTATCTATTGATTGGAAAGGCGAGAGGAGAAAAAAAAGGTATTGACTACCAGACGAGGTGAAGTTGTTGGGCAGGACGTCTGAGGTGGTAAGAAAAGACAGCATTCTTTACCCTCCGCTGCCCAACTGCTGTCAGAGCACCTTCTCTCCCTCTGTCCTCCCACTTTTACCCTATCGCTGTCCCCCTCCCCCGCCTCTATTCTTTAGTCGCCAGGATGACTCTTTCTCAGAGTGATTGTTATCTGTGCTTGTGAAATGTATAGCCCGGCGCAGCAGTGGTCTCAGAACAGAAGCTATGGTCTTTCACACACTCCCCATGCCATGTTGACTGCCTCACCTTCCCTCTCTACTCAACCTCTCAAGTAAAGTCTCTGGTCCTGGGTTCGGTTTCTTGTTTTCATCTATTTTCTTCTTTCACATCCACCTTTCTTCCTCGTCCTGTTTTGGCTGGCTTTGACAGACTATTTGTGGGTAACATACTATCCCACTGGTTCTCTTTTGCCATCCATTCTGTTTGTTGTAATATTAAAGTTTGCCTAATGTTTTAAGAGATGGACAGTAGGATGATGTTTCCCTGGAACTACAGGTTCCATTAAACACTGATTTCCTGCCGCTGGGCAGTTAGTGAAGACTGATGCCTGCGTCTGTCTGGAGACTGGTACGCTTCACTAAGGAAACAGACAAGCAGTACTGAGGACTTCCCACTCACTGGTGGGACAAGAAGTTGCACTGATCCAGAACAAGAGTGGTTTGCTACTTTCAAATGGTTAAAGCTAAGATTGGTGAGAGTAAAGCTGGATCAGGGTTACTGAACAATGTCTTGCTAGAGCCAAAATATTTGATCTCATCCAAATGTGTCAATGGTTCATGGTTTTGGCATTGGACTGTTAGAAATGAGAGAAAACATGGGTTCTCTGGTGAGATGGAGAGCAAATACTGTTATGAGTGGGTGAGTTACATGCAACCCACACCGGCCACGTTTGGTGCGTGAGTCTTCAAAATAAATGTACACATGCATGTTATTCAATAATTTCCCCCACACTGCTAGCGTGCGTGAACTAGCATCTGCATAGCCAAGCGCTAAAATAGAACTTGGTTCTATTTGAGAAGCTCCACAAGTCCCCTATTGCATATCAGGAAGATACAAACTCACGTGGTTGTTTGAAAAAATGAACGAGGAGATATTAATCAAGGATAACTAACTAAAAACTAACTAGGTTTCCCTTTTTATCTGTGAATTAATCGTCAGAAGTATAGAAACACATGATATTTATATGATCCGGGTCAAAATTCTACAAAGAACCAGCTAAAAAGGGGACCATATATGCGTGATCAGGTAAAATAACAACCCAATCAATGTTAATCTCCCAGGGCAAACTGCTAGCAACAGCTATCTAGCTCATTCATGAATGTTTCATGTGTGTTTAGAGCTGTCCCCAAATTAACATAGTTGGCTCACAGTTTTTTGTAATTTAACCTGTCATGATCGAGTCTGGTGGGAATCATGGAGATAGACAGAGGACTCTAGTATCAAAAACCTATTTTAGCATGGGCTGCGCCATTGAGGACTTTCACCATTTTGAAGAAGTCAACTGGGTGGGACTTCCTATAGATGGGTTGGCTGACAACGTCATGACAATTATGCGAAAGCATCGATGATGAAGGCCGTGGGGTGTTATGATTCTGAACGGTCAAATAGCTAGCCACAATGACAAGAGGGAATCATAGGTGTCTCATTTCAGCTAGTTGTATATTTAAGCAATAAGGCCCGAGGGGGTGTGGAATATGGCCAATATATCACGGCTAAAGGCTGTTCTTATGCGCAGCGCTGAGTACCTGGACACAGACCTTAGCCGTGGTATATTTGCCACATATCCCAAACCCCCGAGGTGCCTTATTGCTGTTATAAACTGGTTACCAACGTAATTAGAGCAGTCAAAATAAATGTTCTGTCATACCCATGTTATATGGTCTGATATACCACGGCTGTCAGCCAATCAGCATTGACGGCTCGAACCCCCCCAGTTTATAATGTTATTGATACCATGTCTTTTTTTTAGGGGTTTTGACTCATGTCATGTCTATGCTAATATGTCTACAATTCGTTATCTAGTGAATCAACAACTGTAATGATGTATTTGAGAGACAACAAGAGCTCATTGTGCAAATGTATTTATGTTTTCAATAAACATTCAGAGATTAAATATAGTTTACATGTTTTCAAAAATCTAAGTTAACCAGTCTGTTTTGCCCCATAGTTCTGCACACGTCGGTTTTGTTGCTCATATAGTTTCACAAACATACGTCATGATCCAAAAACAAATGAGTAATCTTTAACAAAAACAAATGTTTAGCAAAATAAATGCAAGACCGTTTTTTTCTGGCTAACACAGCACATTTTACAAACATATTTCTTACTTTGTAAACACAACAGGGGTCAAATATGTTTTTGTGAATATAACAACATTTGTGGCTCCACAGATTACGTTTGTGACCTGCGTTTGACATATTTGTGACTTGCTTTACATTTGTGAGTTGCTCCACGTGTTTGTGAGTGGCCTTTGTCAGGGTTTCCCATAAAAAAATGAAAACCAGATAAATAAAATTATTGCTGGCCAAATTGACCGTGAGAAAAAACAGTGCTATCAGCCATCACCCAACACTTTACAATGTGTGCAGGAGGCAGTATGTCATTTGAAAACATACTTGATTGTTTGAAGCCTGAATGTTTTACTTCATATTATGAAGCATGTCTTACCTTGCTTGAAAATAAGACCATAGAAAGTTGTTATTTATTTTATTATTTTATAAAACTAAACAGGCAGCACACGAGTTTCAAGTTTCGGGAAGCATATTGTAGTCTACAATGTATCCTAGTATTTGATTTTCATATGTGCATTTTTGTGGAACAGTTTCATTTAAATAATAACGTTTTCGTTTCTCAAAATCATTGTCACGTGGTTAATCATAAAAATCTGAATTAAAATGATAAAAATATCAAAGTTAAAATTCAATTAATGTGAGAGCACCAGCTTCTGCCATATGGACACATTGATACACCATGATCATTTACCAATGCAGCCGTTGGCCTATAAAACTTCCATTGTCAACTAATTAAAATAGCCTATACTGATTAAAATGCTGGTTCTTTCAATCATATGCATCTCTCTACTCAGCCTGTCTGCCTCCCTTTCTATCTGTCTTGACTTAAACTATCACTTGTGAAATGCAACATTGTATCTAATCAATCAACTGGATCTGGCATGAAGCTGTCTCTAGCGAACTTGTAACATTGTATCAACTAGCCTATTCCAGGCCCTCAGAGTTTCCTGTCTTATCCAGAGCAACTTACATGTTCATACTTTTTCTGTACTGGTCCCCCGTGGGAATTGAACTCACAAGCCTAGCATTACAAGCTCCATGCTCTGCCAACTGAGACACATCACATCATCACAAACCACTTGATGTCTCAATGTACTAAATTACTGTACTGTGTGTTGTTGTTTTTTATGCTGACGGAAAGTCTACAGGTACAAACCTAGATGACCAGCCTATGTACAATATAGTAATGTACATTTACATTAAGTTGTTTGTAAGGATGGTCAATTAATACTGCACAAAAAGTGGTTGCTTGGTCATGAAACATATTTAATTTGATGTGGATGTTTTGTGTCTTTGCTCATAACTTTTCACCTTCTGATGTAAATGTTTGAAGACAGGGTTTTGTTCTTTCTGGATTCATTAGAATGACAATTGCAGAGAAAGGGACGGGGCAACAACTCTTACAATTCCAACTATTGAATCCTGCAAGATACTGTACTGTTCTTAATTATACAACTACCTTCTTCGCCAAAGCAGATACTGGATTTTTTTGTTGTTGCTCGTGCTACATACGTCAATATCACTCTGATAATACTAGTAACGGCCCTGTGCACTACTTTTGTCGAAAAATATTTCTTTCAACAAAATAATATAGTTTGTTTTATGAATATTTATTTTTTATTCTGCATTTTCACGGGGTGCTGCTCGCGGCTATGGCTACTTCTATTAATCCTCAGGAGCGTGCACTCGCTTAACATTAACAACCAGACCCATGCTCATTGCTCACATGGAGCACTCCTAATAAAAGACAACGAACAAATTGACAATTGGTAAATGATGGTTATGATATAAATCAACATTTGTTTCTCACAAGTGTAGCAGGTTGTGAACAACGTTTCCACTCCAAGAATGAGAATGGTAAATGACTGTGGGCCTAATTAGTAATACAATGCATTAACATAAATTAATGTAACCAAATTACGGGGATTGACGGTACATGTACTACTGGTGACATACATCACTGTGAATTGATCCAAATAAACAATCAAAGGGCAAACAATTCACATGAAACAATGAAAACGGGAGAATTGGCAGGAGACATCTGAGTGGATTCTGGAGAGCTGAGAACAAGCATTCTGGAGAGAGACGCGCCTATAGACTATCTTCGCCACACACCCCTCCCCTTCTAATTGTCTCAACATTTTAAATGATACTCAAGACACATTATCTTCACACATATTTGAGAGGTTTTTCCACTGACAGTCGCAACTCAATAATCAGCTAGGGCTTTTGCCACGCGCGCTGCCTATGAAAGACTTTCTCAAATGCCATTTTTCTTCTGTTCTACTGGTTTTCATATCAACTTTCTTTCCTTGTCCAGAAGCCAAATGCACAATCCTAGTCATATTAGCAACCCATCCTAGTTGTTGCATCTTTAGATTCACCCTCTTTCTAAATGTCTAAAGAATATTTTCATCTCTTTCCTATACTGCTTGCATCAGGTGCGCTGTTTAAAATGGTGTTTTCCCTTTTTCCCACGAATTTCATTTTGGGAAATGTTTGACAATGACATTTTATTGACTGCTTCATTACAGGAGTTGCATGTTTCGTTAAAATTAATTACCATAATCTAAATGTGTTTTCTGTCATTCTGAGCAACGCGGGAGGACGCCCTAATGAGTTACACACCTAATGGGTAACACTTTACTTGACACCTAGTGTCATAACACATTATGACATGGTCATGCACCTGACATAACTTGTCATAACCTGTCATAATATGGTCAAAACACTGTCATATATTTAAACCTGTTGTGACATGTTTTGCATTAGTTTATGGCTGGTTATGACACCTATATAAGAGTGTCAAAACCCACTTTTATTTTTTATTTTTTTGTTTCCCTGCCGAGAAGTTTCCTTTTATTTGAAAGTTTGTTTCTTAAATCCTTGGTTCATTGTTGTAATGAATTCTTTACAATCATGTTTTTTTTACCCCATTTATTAATAACTTGTAGAATATACACTTTATGGCACTGTCAAGAAGCATTATGACCATCATAGGCCAGATATCCTATCCTTTTCTAACTCCCTTACCTTTCCTTCTAGCCTAGCTTCCTTTCTTCCATTCCTTACTTCCTTTCCTTCCTAGCTTCCTTTCCTCTCATCCTTTACTTGCTCCCTTTCCTTCCCTGGCTTCCTCTCCTCTATTCCTTTCCTATTTTTGTTGTTGTTTAGTTTATTAATTTGACCATTTTCAAAAACAAGTGAGTAAAATCATCAAGGATAACACACAATAAAGTCTGGGACTTATTTCCATTGTGGTCCTCTTGAGACAAGATGGCTAGGCAAGATCCAACATGGTTGAACACACTATAGCAGCGAGATAATAAAACATAAAAACAAAGAAGAAGAACATCTATATCATCATTGCTTCCCTTTCCTCCTTTCCTTCTTTCCTAGCTCCCTTTCCTCCTATCATTTCCTATCTCCCTTTCCTAGCTTCCATTCATTGGTCTATCCTATCTTCCATTCCTTCTTTCCTAGCTTCCCTTCCTTGATCCTTTTCCTTCTTTTCCTCCCCTTCCCTCCTTTGCTTTTCTAGCTCTCTTTCCTCCTAACCTTTCCTAACTATCTTTCCGCCTATCCTTTCCTATCTTTCCTCTCTTCCTTTTCTAGGTCATTTTGTAGCTTTATTTCAACATTTCCTTTGTCCCTTTCTTTCCTTAACTTATTTTCTTCTTTTCATTTCCTAGCTTCCTTTCCTTTCCTCATTTCCTAGCTGTCTTTTTCCTTGTTTCCTTTCTTTCCTTAACTTCAATGGAAAATAAAAAAATAATTCATAATGGGATGGTTTGAGTTGGTTTGGAGAGTTTTGGAGCATTTTGTTACATGCTTTAAACACATTTTCATAATGCATTGTAGACAATGGCAAGTGATCACTCAGCAAAATTTTCCCTATAATTAAACAAAATATTTAAAAAAAGGTTTTGGGGATCAACTACAATCACAGAAAGAGTAAAAACCAATCTACATGTACAAATTGGCGAACTTCCCCTTTAATGCTGAATGCCAAAAAGCCAGGCATCAGATCAAATGTCTTTGGTTGGTATGACTCGACCAGGGATCGAACCCCCACCCTTCCAATCTTAGGGTGGACACTACCATAGGGCCCCTGATTTGCTGCTACTGTTATGTTCACTGTAATAGTAGTATTATAGAATTCCCAAAGTCACTACTGTAGTAGGAGGAAAGGAAGCTGGGAAAGAAGGAAAGGGATCTAGGAAAGGAAGTTAGGGAAGGAAATGGCATAAGAAAAGGAGGAAAGGAAGCTAGGAAAGGATGAAAGGTATATAGGAAAGGAGGAGAGGAAAGGGAGCAAGGAAAGAAGGATAGGAAGCTATGATAGAAAGAAAGGAAAGAGAGTTAGAATAGGAGCTATCATAGCAAAGGAGGGAAGGAAAGGGATCAAGGAAAGGAAGCTAGGAAAAGAGGAATGGAGGATGGGGAAATACCAAGGAAAGGAAGCTAAGAAAGGAGGAAATTAAATGTAGTTAGGAAAGGATTGGAGGAAAGGGAGCTAGGAAAGAAAAGAAGGGGAGAAAAGGAAGGAAAGAGAGCAAGGACAGGAATGTAGGAAAGGAAAGTAAACTAGGAAAGGAAGTTAGGGAAAGAAAGGGGACAATGAAATTAGGAAATAAAGCTAGAAAATTAGAAAAGGAGGAGACGAAAGGAAGCTAGAGGAGGAAAGGAAGTTAGGATAGGAGGAATGAAAACATAGTTAGGAAAGAATAGGAGGAAAGACAGCTAGGAAATAAGGAATAGAAGATAGGAAAGACCAAGGAAAGGAATCTAGGGAATGGAGCTAGAAATGGATAGGATGAAAGGGAGCTAGGAAAGGTGGAAAAGAAAGGGAAATAGGAAAGGAGGAGAGGAAGCCGGGGAAGGAAAGGGAGAAAGGAAAGAATAGAGAAGAGAAAGTCATGGAAAGAAAGGGAGCAAGGAAAGGATGAGAGGAAAGGAAGCTAGGAAGGAAAGGGTGCAAGGAATGGAGGAAAGGAAGCTAGGCGAGGAGGAAAGAAAATTGAGTTAAGAAAGGATAGGAGGAAAGAGAGCTAGGAAAGCAAAGAAGGGGAGGAAAGGAAGCAAAAGGGATCAAGGAAAGCAAGCTAGGATAGGAGGGAATTAAGATATGAAAACAAGAAAGGAAGCTAGGATACCAAAACAGATGCATTTTCAAAAGTTATTGTAATATATTCATTTTTATCTTATTTGTATGAGAACTGAAGATGTCCTAGTCTAGATTCTGTATATTACATTTGCACAACTGATCTGTAAAACGCAACTCACAAATATGTGGAGCAACTCAAAAATGCGAGTCAACTCACAAATGTAATACAAGTAATAAATATGTAAGATGCAGGTCATAAGAGTTAATCAGTCATATTCACGAAAACATGTTTGACCACTGTTGTGTTTGCAAAGTAAAAAATATTTTTGTAAAATATGCTGTGTTAAACAGAAAAAAAACTGTATTGCGTTAATTTGCAAATCATAATTTGTGACTCATTTGCTTTTGGATCATGACATATAGTTTGTGAAACTATATGGGCATATTTACAGACTGATTTTTATTTGGAAGTTGCATTCTGTATTTGCACAACACCTCTTTTGTTTGTGACTCTACTTATTTTGATAAAAGTCACCATATTATATACACCCTTTCAGTTTGTTTGCCAACAATTTCCTTCTAGTAGAAGAAGAAAATGGACTACTTCAAAATGGAGATGGCCTCAATTGTGCTGCCCGTGCTCTCACAGACACCATAATGGGACAGATACACTGATGCGATGTCTAAGTCTATGATGGGGATAGACAAAATCAACATGCGCACGATGGCGCATGCACAAACGTGACCTGTGTAGCCATGGTGTTAGTGTGGTACAACTAAGACCTACATTGCCTTCGGAAACAGACCCCTTGACTTTTTCCACATTTTGTTACGTTACTGCCTTATTCTAAAATGGATTAAATAAAACATTTTCCTCAGCAATTAACACACAATACCCTATAATGACAAAGCAAAAACTGTTTTTTAGAAATGTTTGCAAATGTATAAAATAACTAAGACAGAAATAGCTTATTTACATAAGTATTCAGACCCTTTGCTACGAGACTTGAAATTTAGCTCAGGTGCATCCTGTTTCCATCGATCATCCTTGAGATGTTTATACAATTTGATTGGAGTCCACCTGTGGTAAATTCAATTGATTGGACATGGTTTGAGAAAGCACACACCTGTCGATATAAGGTCCCACAGTTGACAGTGCATACCAGAGCAAAATCCAAGCCATGAGGTTGAAGGAAATGTCCGTAGAGCTCAGAGACAGAATTGTTTCCAGGCACAGATCTGGGGAAGGGTACCAACATTTTTTGCAGCATTGAAGGTCCCCCAGAACACAGTGGCATCCCTAATTCATAAATGAAAGAAGTTTGTAATCACCAAGATTCTTCCTAGAGCTGGCCACTCGACCAAACTGAGCAATCAGGAGTGAAGGGCATTGGTCAGGAAGGTAACCAAGAACCCGATGGTCACTCTGACAGAGCTGTAGAGTTCCTCTGTGGAGATGGGAGAACTTTCCAGAAGGACAACCATCTCTGCAGCACTTCACCAATCAGGCCTTTGGGTTAGAGTGGCCAGACAGAAGCCATTCCTCAGTAAAAGGCATATGACAGCCCTCTTGGAGTTTGCCAAAAGGCACTAAAAGAACTCTCAGACCATGAGAAACAAGATTCTCTGGTCTGATGAATCAAAGATGGAACTCTTTGACCTGAATGCCAAGCGTCACGTCTGGAGGAAACCTGGCACAGTCCCTACGGTGAAGCATGGTGGTGGCAGCATCATGCTGTGGGGATGTTTTTCAGTGGCAGGGACTGGGAGACTAGTCAGGATCAAGGCAAAGATGAACGGAGCAAAGTACAGAGAGATCCTTGATGAAAACCTGCTCAAGTGCACTCAGGACCTCAGACTGTGGCTAAGGTTCACCTTCCAACAGGACAATGACCCTAAGCACACAGCCAAGACAATGCAGGAGTGGCTTCGGGACAAGTTTCTGAATGTCCTTGAGTGTTCCAGTCAGAGCCCGGACTTGAACCCAATCAAACATCTCTGGCGAGATCTGTGCAGCATTGCTCCCCATCCAACCTGGTAGAGCTTGAGAGGATCTGCAGAGAAGAATGGGAGAAACTCCCCAAATTAAAGTGTGCCAAGCTTGTAGCGCCATACCCAAGAAGACTCGAGGCTGTAATCGCTGACAAAGGAGCTTCAACAAAGTAGTGAGTAAAGGGTCTGAATACTTAAGTAAATGTGATATTTATTTTTTTTATTATAAATTAGCTAAAACTTTTTTTTAAACTATTTTTGCTTTGTCATTATGGGGTATTGTGTGTAGATTGATGAAGGAAAAAAAACAATTTAATACATTTTAGAATAAGGCTGTAACGTAACAAAATGTGGAAAAAGGGGTTAGAATACTTTCCGAATGCTCTGTAAATGTGTTGTTTACTGTATTGCATGCATCACCGAGTGCGGTTTCTTGAGACCCAGGTGTTCTCTATTCTAATGTCTGTCAGCAATGGAGTCATTCCTTTATTGACCTGTTTGCGATGACTAGAAAGACCAAAGCACTCGTAGAGAGGAAAAAATGCATGTACACATCATTACAAATCCACAGGTGTTTTGAAGAAGAAAACAGAAAGGAGGGAAGAGCTGCCAGCCCATCTGAACATCACTGAAGCCTGGCAGCCTACTACAGTCTGCTTGTGTGTTCCCCTCTTTCTTTCTCATTCTCTGATTCCCTCCTCTGTTTCTCTCTAGCTCTGTCCTCATGTTGAATCAACAGTTGCTTAACCCCTCCAAACGGTTAATGAAACCAGAGATATATTTAGCCTGAATCACAAGAATGCCTCTTGTTTAATGTGCCCCTTTCTCTTAAAATAATCCATCACCAAATTGAGCAAAGAAAAACAGAGCTAATTCTGTGAGTCGCCAGACCTCCTCTTCCTCACCATGAAAGATTCCATTTAAACGCAGAGCTCGGCTAAAATAAGGCCCTTCACCATTACGGCAACACGGGAAAGCTCATGCATGCGGTCATATGTATCGCTTTCCATTTACAGGGACGCTAATAACACAAACCAGTTGTGTAAACACTCAAGTGCTGACCCGTTTGATGTAAATCTTCCAGAGTTCCATTTGTCATCCCACTGCTTAGTAACAGAGTTCCTCCACTGACATGAACAGACTTTGTTAGAGTAGATTGAAGTATGCAGTGTGTCATAGATCATGTAAAAGAACAAACTGAATCTAAGTGTGTAACAGAGTTAGAAACCGATGTCACTGCAATGGACCTATTGAGTATTTACTTCACAGGGAGGGTCTATGTCTCTAAGCATTTAATCTGAGGCTTCATTTCAGCTACAATTTTAAAAGAACCTGTCCTTGAGATAGAGGAGGAGAAGTATTTCTGTTGAGGAGAGGATGGTGGTCATTCATACAGCACAAACACTTATTACGTTACTCAGACGGTGGCCTTGACTTGCAGCACCTCTTCATGTCTTGTTTTTCAAAGCACATCAAAAGGCTTTTAAGAGGAGGGACAGAGGGAGGAAATCATCTGTTGCACATTCCACGCACTTGGTGTGGCTGCCAAGCCCTCTTCTAGTTTATTAAGCCAACGTGTTTTTTCGGGGGGCAAAAAAGTGTTTGTGAGTGCTTTCAGTTCTTTAACAACACTAAAGAAATACTTTGTTCTTCTTCTTGCATAAACAATGCGCTCTTTGAAAATAAAATTTCTCCAAAAGATCATTCTCATGATACAGAAGAAAGAGAATGTGGGGTTAGAAAAACTTGACACCTCAGGCTTTGTTCTGATAATGCTGAAGTAGTGCATTTTGACAGTTTGCTATAGGCCTGGTTAGTTGATAGAAATGAGTTAGTAGTTTATTTAATCTGTGGTAGAAGGTCGCTTCTCTGTTGTCATTGTACATTTAGAAGCAGTTGATTGCATTAGATAAACACTCATTAGCTTTATGAATTAGTGAAGCTGAGACTCAGGCTGGGCAGTGGGTATTTCCTCCATGTGCTGTGACCTCTCTCTTGCTCTCTCTGTGGTTCTGAGCAGATAGTCTGTTGAGGAGGAGTGAACACTGAGTCCCTCTGTTCTACTCTCTTGGTAGCAGAGGAGTGAGATATGAGCTGGCTGAAAACCCCAAAAAGACTGTGGTCACGTTCTCCCCACAGACGTAAACAGTGACACTTACAATTTCCTGTGCATGCTGCAGAACAGGAAGGCCAAAGAGGACGGCAGAGCCTGTGCACTCCATGTGCGTATCTGGGAGGACGTGTGTGTGTGTGTGTGTAAGACTGATTTAACATAGCATAGGGTTCACCGTCTCTCATGGAGCAGTCAGAGTGGAGTGAAAGGATAGCGTACACTCACCCTTTGACTGTCCACTTTATGCAGTCTCGTAGATTAGTGTGTTGATAATGCAGTTTAAAAAAAAATGGTACACACAACTTGTGAGTGGCCTGTTACCATTACAATGAACAGAACCTGAAGTCCACCTCCCCCAAGGGTTACTATCCCCAGGCAGCCCAGGGTTCCAGATCCTTTACCTGCTGTTGAGTTGAGCCACATCTGTTAGCAACATGACCAATAAAGGCCCAGATGGAGTTATCTGCAGCCCCCTTCCCTATACACCCCCATCTCTATAATGAACTGCTTGTTTACCATATGTGTGAAATGCACTGTTGGAATGTGACTGAGTGTGTGTTGAGAGAGGTCTTGTTTATTCTGCCTTCCCAAACGTTTTACTGCTACCAGACGGACAATTTGTATTGAAAGACAGACTACGCCAAGTGCTAATTTTAAGACCAGTAACTGTTTTGTTAAATTACGTTGCATTCTCCACATTTTTTTACTCTACTCATCTGCTAATTTCTGTTGTTTCACTGTGCTCAGTTTCTCTCTGTTATGTTGTGGTCCGGTTCAGCACTACTGCTGCTTTAAGCTGTCTCGGTGAATTGTGCAGGCTTCCTAAGTAACTTGACTATCACAGGTTGTCTGAGCCAGCTCCACTTCACCAGATCAGAGGAGGCCAACCTGAGCCAATTAGGAGCAGGGAGCGGGGCTGCTGTCCACCCCACAGTGGCCCTGCCCTCTCCGTTGCGCTTTGATCTCCCGCACGCTACACACAACCAGAGCCAGAGCCTCCAACTCTGTCTGTAATGGATGACAAGGCTAGTCCAATTATTACAATCTGGTTTCAACATCTCTCAGTAATCAGACGAAAGAAGGGGTAATGAATAATCCCCCACATCTTCCCAAAAAGCATTCAAGCGTTTTTGCTTAATTCAATACAGCCCGAGTCAGAGATCAATTGGTATCAAATCAGTTCAAATTAGAGATGAGTTACAGTAATATGTGGTTTATTGATGTATATCAATGTAGTCTGTATTATATGTCTAGATTAAATGAAGACTGTTGTTGAACATACATATGGTTCAACTCAATTTGTATGTGTTGCTCCAGGTCCTCCGTGGGTGTCTGAGAGGGTGGCCCACAGACAGCCAGTGCGCCTGGGGAGTTCCATCAAGCTACCATGCCCTGTGGAGGGAGACCCTCCACCCCTCATCATGTGGACCAAGGACGGCCGCAACATCCACAGCGGCTGGATCCGCTTCCGCATCCTCCGCCTGGGCCTGAAGATCAAGGAGGTGGAGGCCGAGGATGCTGGAACCTACGTCTGCAAAGCCACCAATGGCTTCGGCAGCGTTAATATCAACTATACCCTCATTGTCATCGGTAAGTAGAAAGGTGTCTTGCAGTCTGCTCTACATTACAGTATATTACTGTTTGCCAAGTAATACCATTCACAGTGAAATCACCTTTACGATGACGCTACCCAGAAACCATGTACATGACTCAAAACTTGCCATCATCTTTTGAGGAAGTGATTTAAAGTCAGTCACTTAACTCTTCCGCTCAGGTCAAGATCGTGTCGATATGCAGATGTTAAAAGACAATAACATGCACCATGGATTCATGGCTCTGAAATAAGGGGATTTAGGAAGGGGGATTGAAGTTAGTCCCCTACTCTCTTATATCTGTTATATCCTATACTGCTCAATCCCAAAGTCAACAGCAGCATGGGATGTTGTTTCATATTGCATCATCCTCGGTGACTCAAGCAGATCTTAATAACTTCTTCCCTATCCCCAGGCTAAACTCTGGTTTGTTAAAGCAGAGGCTCTTTAATTCGGAATAGTCCAACAAGACACATGTTCACCTTAACATTAACCTATGAAGCCCCGTAAAGCATATAAGAGGACATGATGTGGTGTGCAAGAGTCAAGTATTTAAACTCTCAGCAAGTCAAGCTACTGGTCACTGGTCTACTTCCTCCACTTTAAGGCCATAGTGCTGCTCTCTCTGTACATACAGTACAGTAGGATGGCTCTGTGCTTGAGTAGAGCGTGATGAATGAGAGGAGTGGAGCGTGAAAGCTCTGTTTAGTTTAATTACTCTAAGATGCCTAATTAGGTCCAGAGCCTCCTGCAGGGGAGAAGAGGGGAGAGCAGGGGCCGACCGGAGGAGCTGCTTCCTGGTCTTGTGATGGTTTCTCACACTGGCCTTGTTTTGGGGTAGAACCCTAATCAAAAAGATCAGATCAGGATAACAGTGGGGAAAGAGAATGATGTCCATTGTGTAGCGAGTATCATAGGGTCGGGATGCGGATCTTGGGAAATGTGATTCTAACAAAGTTTTTTTGGCTCCTGTTCAATATGAAGTTGACTGAGATGTCAACAAGAGTGCAAAGCTGTTGATTTTTCCTGGTTAGATATACACTATAGACACACCAAGAGGAGGAATGTCAAAGTTCACACGAGTGTATTTCATCAGTCATGGCTGTCGGCTGTACTTATAATACGTTCTTTTACTGTACATTGCTGTTACGTCATGTAAACTCTTCGCTGTGATAGTAATAACCTGCAGTGTCAGGTTGCCCACATGATTTACATTGGACCATGCTCAGTTCAGAAATATCTCTATGATTGCAGTGCAGCACAGTGTATAAATCATCAAGTCAGTCAATCTATCCAAATGATAGATAGCATATCTCTCCTTACATAGTATTGTGTGTAACTCACAACTGATTTATCTAGCTTGGCCTTCCTGTTTTTTATTTAACTAGGCAAGTCAGTTAAGAACAAATTCTTATTTACAATGACGGTCTACCCCGCCCAAACCCAGACGACGCTGGGCCAATTGTGCACCGCCCTATGGGACTCCCAATCACGGCCGGATGTGATGCAGCCTGGATTCGAACCAGGTACTGCAGTGACACCTCTTGCATTGAGATGCAGTGTCTTGCGCCACTCGGGAGCCCTGTACTATGTAATGAAAAGTATTCTAGCCTTCAGTAGTGCTGAAGCAGGGCGAGATTGTATAAGATAACTTCAACCTGCCTGTATTACTAGATACCTACTCCCACACAAGAAAGATATGTTTTTTTTCTTGAGGCATACTGTTTTCTTATGTGTATTTTATTATACTGAACAACATTATTTTCACCCTCTGATCTCCACCACAAACTGTTTGGCCTCGTTCTTCATACAGATGGAGTTGGTTCTGTTTTCCTTTCCCACCGTTTGTGGTGAATGCGTGACAACCCAACACTAGCCTCTCAGCAGTCATTGTACATCTCTGTTTTGTAAGACCACAGAGACCTCCCCCTCCCTCTCTTCTCTCCATTCTCTCATCCATCATCCCAGTCTGGGACTGGCACACACCACCAGTTTGTTTGTTTTTATAGGTAATTGTCCCATCAGGGGTGCAGTCAGAGGCTTTTTGGGCTGGGGAGCCTCATTTTAAAACATTTACAGGACTGAAGTCATACATTGAGAGAACTGACAGCCTAAAAACGGTAGAATGGTCCATACTTATTGTGAGCGGCACTTTCCAATCAATGGTGAAATTATTGTACCTCTTGATGTGCCTAATTGTTAAACATCTTAATTGTGTTTTGTATGTACTCTTCATATAATTAATAAAAATGCCTTTATTTGTATGGCATGTTAAAAGGAAACAAAGTTTAAAAACTCCCTGATGAAGGGCATGCAGCCGAAACAAGTCTGAGTTTTTATATGAAGAGTGCCTTGGTCCTCCTTTCTTTTTGATGACCAATTGACCCCTTATACCAAAGAGCACCTTCTGTCTACCAAAATCTACTGTTGTGTACCTTAGCAGCGCTTCACTTCCTTCTTTTTTTCTACTGTGTTTGTGTATAGTTCAATGCCTGGTGGGGAAGGCTGGTAGTTTCTTCAGAGAGATTTATTTGTGTGTTGTAAATGGGAGGTGTAATACTGGCCAGCTTCCAACGTAGCTCTGCGAACAGAATCCATTATTTGAGTTTGTTTTTACTTGAGCTCAGAAAGAAAATGATGCAGTCAGTTCAAGTGCTGTTCAGGGGAACAGTGGCGACAATACCCTGGCCTGCTTTCAAGCTTAAGGCACGTAGTGACTTCCAGTCATTGCGCTAACAATAGTTAGCAATTGTGCTAGTGCTGGTTAGCAACTTCCTTCAAACTGCACACAGAGACATAAAAATGGTATCCACAAGTTTCTAAAGGGACTCATTGCCAAAATTCCGAAGTATCCCTTTAATGTCAAATAGAACTTACCCTGAATATGGTTACTATGTTCTCAGAACATTAGATATTAAAGTTCTAGAAATGTTTCATGGGAACAATCAAGGCCATGATTGGTGAACCACTAATCCATTCATAGCTCTTTGTCTGTTGGCAAGATTAGGAATAGTCACAAACAGTGCATTTAAAATGTATGATTAGATTGTACATGTTCATTTATACGGTCATTATTATTCAACATGTCCTCACCTGGGATTTGAACTCAACCTCTTGGTTCATGGTACTCCAATCTTCCTGCGACGCCACCAGGTCCGTGTCTGGTATCAGTTCATCTGATTATTCTCATCATGGATTTGATTTATGCTGAAAAAAATAGATAAACACAACATGTAAAGTGTTGGTCCCATGTTTCATGAACTGAAATAAAAGGTCCCAGAAATGTTTGATATGCACAAACAGCTTCTCTCTAATGTTGTGCACAACTTTGTTTTCATCCAAGTTAGTAAGTATTTCTCCTTTGCCAAGATAATCCATCCACCTGACAGGTGGTTGCCAAGATGGTGTAGCAGTCGGACGTGTGTTTGTCTTGTCCCATGTAAATAGTCGGTTTTCATCGTTTTTTTCCGTATATATTTTAATCTCACATTCCACCTACAATTTAAATATACTTTCCTGCAACCCGCCTCACCCAATGTGGTATGGATTTGCTGATGCGCGTGGCTGAATGGAAGCAGGTTCCAAGTCAGCCAGCTTCAGCCCGGTCAATTCCTGCCAGTCTGAACAGCGCGATGTCAACCCAGAGCATATCGGACTGCTTTTTCTCTACCACATCTCCGGATTCCTACCGCAAGCGCTGAACCTTAATACCGGATCATCGCAGCTAGCTAGCTGCTATCCGAGTGGCTACTCCTGGCTAACGTCTCTGTCCCGAAGCAAGCACCAGTTAGCCTGGAGCTAGCCTCGAGCTAGGCCCATCTCCCAGCTAGCCTTGTCTATTGCTGTTTTGGTTAGTGATTATTGTCTTATTTCACTGTAGAGCCCCTAGCCTTGCCCAATATGCCTTAGATAGCGCTTTTGTTACACCCCCCACACATGCGGTGACCTCACCTGGCTTAAAATGGTACCTCTAGAGACAAAACCTCTCTCATCGTCACTCAATGCCTAGATTTATCTCCACTGTACTCACATCCTACCATACCCTTGTCTGTACATTATGCCTTGAATCTATTCTTCCGCGCCCAGAAATCTGCTCCTTTTACTCTCTGTTCCGAACGCTCTAGACGACCAGTTCTTATAGCCTTTAGCCGTACCCTTATCCTGCTCCTCCTCCGGTGATGTAGAGGTTAACCCAGGCCCTGCAGCCCCCAGCAACACTCCCATTCCCCAGGCACTCTCATTTGTTGACTTCAGTAACCCTAAAAGCCTTGGTTTCATGCATGTTAACATTAGAAGCCTCCTCCCTAAGTTTGTTTTATTCACTACTTTAGCACACTCGGCCAACCCTGATGTCCTAGCCGTGTCTGACTCATGGCTTAGGAAGGCCACCAAATTCCTGAAATTTCCAACCCTAACTATAAGATCTTCCGACAAGATAGAAATGCCCAAGGGGGCGGAGTTGCAATCTACTGCAGAGATAGCCTGCAGAGTTCTGTCATACTTCCCAGGTCTGTGCCCAAACAATTCGAGCATCTACTTTTAAAAATCCACCTTTCCAGAAACAAGTCTCTCACCGTTGCTGCTTGTTATAGACCCCAGCTGTGCCCTGGACACCATTTGTGAATAGATTGCCCCCCATCTATCTTCAGAGTTCGCACTGTTAGGGGACCTAAACTGGGATATGCTTAACACCCCGGCCGCCCTACAATCTAAGCTAGATGCCCTCAATCTCACACAAATTATTAAGGAACCTACCAGGTACAAGCCTAAATCCATAACCATGGGCACCCACTTAGATATCATCCTGACCAACTTGACCTCTAAATACACCTCTGCTGTCTTCAACCAGGATCTCAGCAATCACTGCCTCATTGCCTGCGTGCGTGATAGGTCTGTGGTCAAACGACCACCCCTCATCACTGTCAAACGCTCCCTAAAACACTTCAGTGAGCAGGCCTTTCTAATCGACCTGGCCCGGGTATCCTGGAAGGATATTGACCTCTTCCCGTCAGTAGAGGATGCCTGGATATTCTTTAAAAGTGCCTTCCTCACCATCTTAAATAAGCATGCCCATTCAAAAAATGTAGAACCAGGAACAGATATAGCCCTTGGTTCACTCAAGACCTGACTGCCCTTGACCAGCACAAAAACATCCTGTGGCGTACTGCATTAGCATCAAATAGCCCCCGTGATATGCAACTTTTCAGGGAAGTTGAACCAATATACACAAGCAGTTAGGAAAGCTAAGGCTAGCTTTTTCAAACATAAATTTGCATCCTGTAGCACAAACTCAAAAAAGTTCTGGGACACTAAAGTCCATGGAGAATAAGAGCACCTCCTCCCAGCTGCCCACTGCACTGAGGCTAGGAAACACTGTCACCACCGATAAATCCACGATAATTGAGAATTTCAATAAGCATTTTTCTACGGCTGGCCATGCTTTCCACCTGGCTACCCCTACCCCTAAAGCAACTCGCCCAAGCCTCTCCCATTTCTCCTTCATCCAAATCCAGACAGCTGATGTTCTGAAAGAGCTGCAAAATCTGGATCCCTACAAATCAGCCGGGCTAGACAATCTGGACCCTCTCTTTCTAAAATGATATGCCGAAATTGTTGCAACCCCTATGACTAGCCTGTTCAACCTCTCTTTCGTATTGTCTGAGTTCCCCAAAGATTGGAATGCTTCCGGGGTCATCCCCCTCTTCAAAAGGGAGAGACACTCTAGACCCATACTGCTACAGACCTATATCTATCCTACCCTGCCTTTCTTATTTTTATTTTGTAAAAATTTGACCCCCTTTTCTCCTCAATTTTCGTGGTATCCAATCGCTAGTAATTACTATCTTGTCTCATCGCTACAACTCCCGTACGGGCTCGGGAGAGACGAAGGTCGAAAGCCATGCGTCCTCCGAAGCACAACCAAACCAAGCCGCACTGCTTAATACAGCGCGCCTCCAACCCGGAAGCCAGCCGCACCAATGTGTCGGAGGAAACACCGTGCACCTGGCCCCCTTGGTTTGCGCGCACTGCGCCCGGCCCGCCACACTACCCTGCCTTTCTAAGGTCTTCGAAAGCCAAGTTAACAAACAGATCACAGACCATTTCGAATCCCACCGTACCTTCTCCGCTATTCAATCTGGCTTCCGAGCTGGTCATGGGTGCACCTCAGCCACGCTCAAGGTCCTAAACGATATCATAACTTGCCATCGATAAAACACAATACCTTGCAGCCGTATTCATCGACCTGCCCAAGGCTTTCGACTCTGTTAATCACCACATTCTTATCGGCAGACTCAACAGCCTTGGTTTCTCAAATGACTGCCTAGAGTTCAGTGTGTCAAATTGGAGGGCCTGTTGTCCGGACCTCTGGCAGTCTCTATGGGGGTGCCACAGGGCTCAATTCTCGGGCCGACTCTCTTCTCTGTATACATCAATGATGTCGCTCTTGCTGCTGGTGATTCTCTAATCCACCTCCACGCAGACGACACCACTCTGTATAACTTCTGGCCCTTCTTTGGACACTGTGCTAACAAACCTCCAGACGGGCTTCAATGCCATACAACTCTCCTTCCGTTTCCTCCAACTGCTCTTAAATGCAAGTAAAACTAAATGCATGCTCTTCAAACGATCGCTGCCCGCACCTGCCCGCCCGTCCAGCATCACTACTCTGGACGGTTCTGACCTAGAATATTTACATTTACATTTAAGTCATTTAGCAGACGCTCTTATCCAGAGCGACTTACAAATTGGTGCATTCACCTTATGATATCCAGTGGAACAACCACTTTACAATAGTGCATCTAACTCTTTTAAGGGGGGGGGGGATTAGAAGGATTACTTTATCCTTATGTGTGGACAACTACAAATGCCTAGGTGTCTGGTTAGACTGTAAACTCTCCTTCCAGACCCACAAGAAGCATCTCCAATCCAAAATTAAATCTATAATCGACTTCCTATTTCGCAACTTAGCATCCTTCACTCATGCTGCCAAACATACCCTCGTAAAACTGACTATCCTACCGATCCTCGACTTCGGCGATGTCATTTACAAAATAGCCTCCAACACTCTACTCAACAAATTGGATGCAGTCTATCACAGTGCCATCCGTTTTGTCACCAAAGCCCCATATACTACCCACCACTGCGATCTGTACGCTCTCGTTGGCTGGCCCTCGCTTCATACTCGTCGCCAAACCCACTGGCTCCAGGTCATCTATAAGTCTTTGCTAGGTAAAGCCCCACCTTATCTCAGTTCACTGGTCACCATAGCAGCACCCACCCACAGCACGTGCTCCAGCAGGTATATTTCACTGATCACCCCCAAAGCCAATTCCTGCTTTGGCCACCTTTCCTTCCAGTTCTCTGCTGGCAATGACTGGAACGAACTGCAAAAATCCCTGAAGCTGGAGACTCTTATCTCCCTCACTAACTTCAAGCACCAGCTGTCAGAGCAGCTCGCAGATCATTGCACCTGTACATAGCCCATCTGTAAATAGCCCATCCAACTACCTCATCCCCATACTGTATTTATTTATTTTGCTCCTTTGCACCCCAGTATCTACTTGCACATTCATCTTCTGCACATCTATCACTACAGTGTTGAATTGCCATATCGTAATTACCTCGCCACTATGGCCTATTTTATTGCCTTACCTCTCTTATCCTACCTCACTTGCACCCACTGTATATATACTTTTTTTCTACTGTATTATTGGACTGTATGTTTGTTTATTCCATGTGTACCTCTGTGTTGCTGTTTGTGTCGAACTGCTTTGCTTTATCATGGCCAGGTCGCAGTTGTAAATGAGAACTTGTTCTCAACTAGCCTACCTGATTAAATAAAGTTTAAATAAAGTTTAAATAAAGTCTTTTTTTAAAGATGCTGGAGGAAACAGGTACAAAAGTATCTATATCCACAGTAAAACGAGTCCTATATCGACATAACCTGAAAGGCTGCTCAGCAAGGAAGAAGCCACTGCTCCAAAACCGCCATAAAAAAGCCAGACTACGGTTTGCAACTGCTTATGGAGACAAAGATCGTACTTTTTGGAGAAATGTACTCTGGTTTGATGAAACAAAAATAGAACTGTTTGGCCCTAATGACCATTGTTATGTTTGGCGGAAAAAGGGGAATGCTTGCAAGCCGAAGAACACCATGGCAGCATCATGTTGTGGGGGTGCGTTGATGCAGGAGAGACTGGTGCACTTCACAAAATAGATGGCATCATGAGGAAAGAAAATTAAGTGGATATATTGAAGCAACATCAAGACATCAGTCAGGAAGTTAAAGCTTGGTCGCAAATGGGTCTTCCAAATGGACAATGACCCCAAGCATACTTCCAAAGTTGTGGCAAAATGGCTTAAGGACAACAAAGTCAAGGTATTGGAGTGGCCATCACAAAGCCCTGACCTCAATCCCATAGAAAATTTGTGGGCAGAACTGAAAAAGCGTGTGTGAGCAAGGAGGCTTACAAACCTGACTCAGTTACACTAGCTCTGTCAGGAGGAATGGGCCAAAATTCACCCGATTTATTGTGGGAAGCTTGTGGAAGGCTACCCAAAGCGTTTGACCCAATTTAAACAATTTAAAGGCAATGCTACCAAATACTAATTGAGTGTATGTAAACTTCTGACCCACTGGGAATGTGATGAAATAAAACACTCTTTTCTATTATTCTGACATTTCACATTCTTAAAATAAAGTGGTGATCCTAACTGACCTAAGACAGGGAATTTTTACTAGGATTAAATGTCAGGAATTGTGAAAAACTCTGCTGTTGTTTTTGTCACACTGCTTTGCTTTATCTTGGCCAGGTCGCAGTTGTAAATGAAAACTTGTTCTCAACTGGCCTACCTGGTTAAATAATGGTGAAATAAAATTTTCAAAATAAAAAGGTGTGGCATATCAAGAAGCTGATTAAACATCCTGATCATTACACAGGTCCACCTTCTGCTTGGGACAATAAAAGACTACTCTAAAATGTGCAGTTTTGTCACAACACAATACCACAAATGTCTCAAGTTGAGGGAGAGTGCAATTGGCATGCTGACTGCAGGAATGTCTCCCAGAGCTGTTGCCAGAGAATTTAATGTTCATTTCTCTACCATAAGCCGCATCCAATGTTGTTTTTGAGAATTTGGCAGTACGTCTAACTCGCCTCAACCGCAGACCACGTGTAACCACGCCAGCCCAGGACCTGCACATCCGTCTTCTTCACCTCCCGGATCGCCTGCGACCAGTCACCCGGACAGCTGATGAAACTGAGGAGTATTTTTCTCTCTAATAAAGCTCTTTTGTGGGGTAACACTCATTTTGATTGGCTGGGCCTGGCTCCCAATTGGGTGGGCCTATGCCCTCCCATGGCTGCGCCCCTGCCCAGTCATGTGAAATCTTTAGATTATGGCCTAATGAATTTATTTCAAATGACTGATTTCTTGTATGAACTGTAACGCAGTAAAATCGTTGAAATTATTGCATGTTGCGTTTATATTTTGTTCAGTATGCTTATTTCAGCAATTGAAGGACTTTCTGTATAGTTGTCAAAGGTTTTAGATTTTCTTTTTTTTTATTTAACTAGGCAAGTCAGTTAAGAACAAATTCTTATTTATAATGATGGCCTAACCCGGACGATGCTGAGCCAATTGTGCGCCACCCTATGAGACTCCCAATCATGGCTGGTTGTGATACAGCTGGAATCGAACTAGGGTCTATAGACACCTCTAGCACTGAGATGCAGTGCCTTAGACCGCTTCACCACTCTGTCTGATAACCAACCCCCTTTGGGCATTTGGCCTAGATGCCCTGGCCCATGAGTGGCAGAGGAGAGGCTATATGCCTTCCCCCTGATCCCGCCAATTCCAGCGACTCTAGTCAGAATCAGGCCACCAGGTTCTTCTGATTGCCCCGAGATGGCCGAGATGCCACTGGTTTAGCACAATACTGTCACTCCAAGTGGGGACAGCATGGGTACTACCTCAGAGGCCGGACCTATTGTCACAGGCGGAGGCACATTGTGGCATCCTAATCCCTCCCACCTGCAGGTGTAGGCCTGGCTGCTGGCCCTTGAAAATGGTCTGGTTTAGATCTTGAGCCCTCTGTTGTTAACATCTAACAGCCAGGGCCCCCTCCATCAACCTATGACACGAGGTGGCGCGTGTTCTGCCAGTGGTGTGGGGAGCAGGGTGTTGCTCCAGAATCTTGCGGCATAAGAACTGTGCTCCAGTTCTTGAGGTCTTTGTTTGATGTTGGCAGGGCTGCAGCCACACCTAACGTATGCGCAGCAGCCATTTCAGCATGTCAGGATGAAGAGCAGGATGGGCCGCTTGGCAGACATCTGCTCAAGGCAAGGTTTCTTAAAGGAGTCCGTTGATTACGCCCCTCGAGCTCCCTCAGTTCCCAAATAGGATTTGGATCTGGTTCTTGGAGTACTATCCATATCTCCCTTCGAACTGTTAGACGCTATAGACTTTAAACATCTTACTCTTAAGACAGCGTTTCTGGTGGCCCTCGCCTCTACCAAGAGAGTTGGCGAGCTTCAAGCTTCACCTTTAAGTAATGAGTGTTATCGTCGATGTCCCGGGTAAAGCGAGCTCTACTCTGCTGCCTAATCCTGCCTTCCTACCAAAGGTCCTGCTCCCAGGTCACGTGAACAAGGAAATGGTGCTAACAGCCTTATCCACCTCCATGCTCCCTGGGGCTCATGATGTTGATGTACACGATCTGTGTCGTGTACATCAACATGTACATGACACAGCAGCCCGATGAGGTCCCGTAGGACACTGGTGAGATCTACCAATGATCTCCTTGTCTGGGAGAATCATGGCCGCAACAATGGGGTCCATGATAGGGTTCTGGTCCAGTCCCAACTCCTCGGCCGAAGACATGAAGGTCCAATGCTTTCACTGGCTTGAGACATGGAACCTTGAGTTCACCTTAGCCCAAGTTGACGCAGTTCATTGGAGAACTTGGGAGCACTGAGGAATGTACAGTGCATTCTGAAAGTATTCAGACCCCTTCACTTTTTCCACATTGTTACATTACAGCCTTATTCTAAAATGTATTAAATTGCTTATTCCCTAATCAATCTACACACAATACCCCATAATGACAAAGCAAAAACAGGTTTTTAAGAAATGTTTGCAAATGTATAACAAAAACGTATCACATTTACATAAGTTTTCAGACCCTTTACTCAGTACTTTGTTGAAGCATCTTTGGCAGCGATTACAGCCTCGTGTCTTATTGGGTATGATGCTACATGCTCGGCACACCTGTATTTGGTGAGCTATTTTCAGGTCTCTCCAGAGATGTCAGATCAGTCCGGGCTCTGGCTGAGCCACTCAAGGACATTCAGAGACTTGTCATAAGGCCACTCCTGCATTGACTTGGCTGTGTGCTTAGTCGTTGTTTTGTTGGAAGGTGAACCGTCACCCCAGTCTTAGGTTCTGAGTGCTCTGGAGCAGGTTTTCATCAAATATCTCTCTGTACTTTGCTCTGTTAATCTTTCCCTTGATCCTGACTAGTCACCCAGTCCCTGCCGCTGAAAAACATCCCCACAGCATGATGCTGCCACCACCATGCTTCACCGTAGGGATGGTGCCAGGTTTCCTCCAGATGTGACACTTGGCATTCAGGCCAAAGAGTTCAATCTTGGTTTCATCAGACCAGAGTCTTGTTTCTCATGGTCTGAGAGTCCTTTAGGTGCCTTTTGGCAAACTCCAAGTGAGCTGTCATGTCCTTTTAATTGAGGTGTGGCTTCCGTCTGGCCACTCTACCATAAAGGCCTGATTAGTGGAGCGATGCAGAGATGGTTGTCCTTCTGGAAGGGTCTCCCATCTCCACAGAGAAACTCTGGAGCTCTGTCAGAGTGACCATCGGTTCTTGATCACCTCCCTGACCAAGGCCCTTCTCCCCGATTGCTCAGTTTGGAAACAGGATGCACCCGAGCTCAATTTCAAGTCTTATAGCAAAGGGTCTGAATACCTATGTAAATAAGGTATTTCTGTATAAAAAAATTAAAAAAATATTATAAGACTAACGTAACAAAATGTGGAAAAAGTGTTAGGGGTATGAATACTTTCTGAATACACTGTACACTCTGCCCAGGCTGCTGGTTTAATATCTATGGTTTAATATCTAGAGCTCCTGCACAGAGCCCTGACCTCAACCCCATCAAACACCTTTGGGATGAATTGGAACACCAACTGCGAGCCAGGCCTAATCGCCCAACATCAGTGTCCAACCTCACTGATGCTCATGGCTGAATGGAAGCAAGTCCCTGCAGCAATGTTCCACCATCTATTGGAAAGCCTTCCCAGAAGAGTAGAGGCTGTTATAACCGCAAAAGAGGGACCAACTCCATATTAATGCCCATGATTTTGGAATGAGATGTTTGATGAGCAGGTGTCCACATACTTCTGGACATGTAGTGTATGTCTTATAGAACATATAATCTGTATAACACCCCTTTAATACTATATCAGGTGTAAGTACAAAGTAGTTCTGTTCTCAGGGCAATATGTGAATTAAGTAATAATTTATTCTAGGGATATCAGAATATATTTCGGGAAATTCCACTCACAATCCCCAAAAGGTATGGATGTGAGAAGCCAAACTCAACTGCTACAGTAATAGACCGTGTGAGAAGCGGTCCTGAGAACTGACTGGCCAACTCTCGTGAGATTAGTGAGGCGCGAGTTTTGAATCTCACTCCGGAAACAGCTGCAGCTCGAGCCAGTATGAGAGAATGCTAACTAGGATGCGAAGAGCAACGGTGTTTAGCTAGAGAACACCCAATCTCACCTAGCATGGGTAGGCTCGGTACCCAGCCTCAATCTCCAGAGAGAAGAGGCTAGCGTCCAGCTGAAGCTAACAAGCAACGCAATTCGCAGTGAGACAACTAACGTTTAGCCTCGCGCCGTGAACAGGTTGGCCCAAACGGTTCACCCTGCTTCGTAGCACGGTGTCGACCTGTAAGAAAACAGTTAAGACATAAAAAACACTGCAGAGTACTGCTAGGAGGAGCAAGCTTCACACAAAATGGAATATACTCTACACACTCAATGGAAAAACTCACCTACGGAGTCTTCTACATCCACTTCTCGCTCACTTACGTTGCGGAGGGAAGATAAGAGGAAGTGATGCTACTCGCATCACACACGTGGTACATAATTACTTTAAAATTAATATCTAACGCATCCTGCCGCCAGGCGAAAGGATAACCAATTGAGTGACTAGCATAGTCCCTCAAGCGAAATAGAACAAAAAGATGATAGCTGAGCATCTCAAAGCAAACTCTTATCTAGAATTTTACCGATTCCCATCTTTCAATGAGAAACACATTTTAATTAGATCAGATAAGTGTGTTGTAACTGTTTCCAGATAATTACATAAACATACTGGGCCAACAGCACTAATGACGAACACCCTAACCACTGTCCTGGGAGAGTACAATTAGGCCATGTCCAAAAGAAACCATAAACAACTTGATAGGTGTAAGCAATAGGGTCAGCTCTGTTAAAAGTACACTCAAGAAAAACCTGTATTGATCATAGTGATTCAGGAGTATCATTAAAACAGGTTAATATGCCCCACGAACATTAGAAAACAATAAGTAAGTAAATAAAATCAATGATGAGAGAATAGTCTAACTGATAACTGAAACATACATGGTGGCATAGCAGGACGATCTGAATACCATGAACCAAGAGTTTGTGAGTTCAAATCACAGGTGAGAACATGTGGAATAATAATGACTGTATAAATGAACATGCACAATGTAATCATGTATGTCAAATATGTAAGTTCAAAACACTATGTTAAAAGCACTGTGAGTTCCTAGCCTTGACAACAAGACAAAGGAGATTATTGTGGACTACAGGAAAAAGAGGACCGAGCACCCCCCCCTCCCTCCATTCTCATTGACAGGGGCTGCAGTGGAGCAGGTTGAGAGCTTCAAGTTCCTTACTGTCCACATCACCAACAAACTAACATGGTCCAAGCACACTAAGACAGCCGTGAAGAGGGCACGACAAAACCTATTCCCCCTCAGGAGACTGAAAAGATTTGGGATGGGTCCTCAGATCCTCTAAAGGTTCTACAGCTGCACCATCGAGAGCATGCTGACGGGTTGCATCACTGCCTGGTATGGCAACTGCTCGGCCTCCAACCGCAAGGCACTACAGAGGGTAGAGGTCGACCGATTAATCGGAATGGCCGATTAATCAGTTTTCAAGTTTTCATAACAATCGGAAATCGGTATTTTTGGGCGCCGATTTGCCGATTTTTTTCCCCCCACCTTTATTTCATCTTTATTTAACTAGGCAAGTCAGTTAAGAACACAGTCTTATTTTCAATGACGGCCTAGGAACCACATTTTTAACCTTGTCAGCTCGGGGGATTCAATCTTGCAACCTTACAGTTAACTAGTCCAATGCTCTAACACTGATTACATTGCACTCCACGAGGAGCCTGCCTGTGCCGCGAATGCAGTAAGCTAAGGTAAATTGCTAGCTAGCATTAAACTTATCTTATAAAAAAACAATCAATCAATGACTGTCATTGCTCCAATGTGTACTTAACCATAAACATCAATGCCTTTCTTAAAATCAATACACAAGTATATATTTTTAAACCTGCATATTTAGCTAAAATAAATCCAGGTTAGCAGGCAATATTAACCAGGTGAAATTGTGTCATTTCTCTTGCGTTCATTGCACACAGAGTCAGGGTATATGCAACAGTTTGGGCCGCCTGGCTCTTTGCAAACTAATTTGCCAGAATTTTACGTAATTATGACATAACATTGAAAGTTGTGCAATGTAACAGGAATATTTAGACTCATTGATGACACCCGTTAGATAAAATACGGAACGGAATAAACGTTTTGTTTTCGAGGTGATAGTTTCCGGATTAGTCAAAGGTATATGGTTTAGAGAGAAATTGTCGACGCGTTATAATTCCTGTAATAACTTGCGGCTGAACTTGAAAGGGGTTCCTTCATTATTTTACCGTTCATGTCTTCCATGGAGAATGTCTTGATCTACTTCAAATAAGGTCTGTGTTTCGTGCAGGCTTAAACCGCCTCGACGTTTTGATACCCGTGTAAATCTCACTAGGATAAGGTAACGTTTGTCAACATATTTTCATAAATCCACTCTACAAAAAAAATGATCTTCGCTTATATTTAGCCAATATTGATCAGAGTTACCTTGTCCTATGGATATCTACACAGTTATAAAATTGGCAAGGTGGTGTAAGCCTACACGAAACACAGACCTTATTTTAAGTGAATCTAAAAATATCCTATGGAATAAATGAAGGAACCACTTTTCAGATTTTGCTAGAAGGTGTCATGGGAATTATGACTCGCGCTTTGGTCGTCAATTCTTACCATGCCCATTATTAAAATAGGATTTCCTGCATATAGAAATGACAGTTTTTGTTTTCAACGTTCATCACAGGTAACTTAAACTCTATTTTTATTCAAACAGTTGAGAGTATTTGTCTCCTAAGCAGACTCTTCAGTATCATTGTCACTTCAGAGCTGTGTGTGTGTATGTGTATTTATGTATTATATTAAGTTAAAATAAAAGTGTTCATTGTTCATTCAGTATTGTTGCAATTGTCATTATTACAAAAATGTGTGTGTGTATATGATATATATATATATATATAAGACTTTTTTTTTTATAGAAATCGGCCGATTAATCGGTATCGGCTTTTTTTGTCCTCCAATAATCGGTATCGGTATCGGCGTTGAAAAATTATAATCGGTCGACCTCTAACAGAGGGTAGTGCGAATGGCCCAGTACATCACTGGGGCCAAGCTTCCTGCCATCCAGGACCTCTATACCAGGTGGTGTCAGAGGAAGGCCCTAAAAATTGTCAAAGACTCCAGCCACCCTAGTCATAGACTGTTCTCTCTGCTACCTCACGACAAGTGGTACCAGAGCGTCAAGTCTAGGTCCAAGAGGCTTCTAAACAGCTTTTACCCCCAAGCCATAAGACTCCTGAACATCTAGTCAAATGGCTACCCAGACTATCTGCAGTGCCCCCCCCACCCCCTCTTTACACCACTGCTACTCTTGGTTGTCATCTATGCATAGTCACTTTAATAACTACCTACATGTACATACTACCTCATATAACTGGTGCCCCCGCACATTGACTCTGTATCGGTACTCCCCCTGTATATAGTCTCGCTATTGTTATTTCACTGCTGCTCTTTAATTACTTGTTACTTTTATCTCTTATTCTTATCTGTATTTTTTTTTAACTGCATTGTTGGTCAGGGGCTCGTAAGTAAGCATTTCACTGTTGTATTCGGCGCATGTGACTAATACAACTACATTTTATTTTTGATTTTATTTGAATACAAAAATAGCAGTGAATGGATCGATCAGTGATTTTACAAATCAGGGCCTTGATGGGCTTGGCAACAGTAACAAAGTGTGATGTGTAATTACTTATTTTGGGGGAGGGGGGACTTTTCTTTCTTTGAGACAATCAGGTGACATCCTGACAACTGATACGCCGAAATGAAACCCATGAAATGTGTCTACAACATTAATATCTTACATTCTGAGAAAATGGCAACTCTCAGAAAACTGGACACATGAATTTTCTTGCAACATCCCATGAAGTGTGTCTAGAACATTGATATTGTATATTCTGCAGTGTTGGAAAAAGTACACAATTGTTATACTTGAGTAAAAGTAAAGATACCTTAATAGAAAATGACTCAAGTTAATGTGAAAGTCACCCAGTAAAATCCTGCTTTAGTAAAAGTCTAAAAGTATTTTGTTTTAAATATACTTAAGTATCAAAAGTAAATGTAACTGCTAACATATACTTAAGTATCAAATGTAAAAGTATAAATCATTTAAAATGACTTATATTAAGCAAACCAGACGGCACCATTTTCTTGTTTTTTTTATTTACAGATAGCCAGGGGCACACTCCAACACTCAGACATAATTTACAAACGACTCATGTTTAGTGAGGCAGTGAGGATGACCAGGGACGTTCTCTTGATAATTGTGTGAATTCGTCAATTTTCCTGTCCTGCTACGAGTACTTTTCGGTGTCAGGGAAAATGTATGGAGTAAAGAGTACAGCATTTCTTTAAGAATGTTGTGCAGGGAAAGTTGTGAGAAGAAAAAAAATAGTAAAGTAAATGACAGATACCCCCCAAAAATGTTTTACTTTACTTTACACCACTGATATTCTGAGAACATGACAATCATGTTCTGTGTATGTTTGGCAGAACGTTGATGGAATATTTTTCTAATCCTCAGAAAACTGGACACATGAATGTTCTTGCAACGTCCCATAAAACGCATTTGGAACATTAATATAGAGAACATTGTAACCACGTTCTAGATACGTTCTGCCTGACATGAAGAGGGACTTTTAACTTTAACATAACTTTAACACCAAAACATGCTAAAAGGGTTCTCAGAAGGTTTTTGCTAAAAGAGAGAATGTTTCCCTCACGGAAAATTGGACACTCAAACATTAAGGGAACATTAGGTTAACATTACAAAAACGTTTTCTCTCCGTAGAATTGTTAGCTGGGTATCCCAAGAATCTGGTCAACCAGTGCAACATGGCGCCTCCCCAATCCCCCCAGCTGGCTGTTTGGGCCCTGTTTGGGGTGGTCTCCTGACAACTGACCCCCCTCATCCCTCGCATACACCACCAGCTCCACCCCTCCTGCTGCTAGACTTGGACATGACTGCCACACTGAAAGACAGCCAGATAGATACATTTTACAAGTTGCACAGTGTAAAGTTTATATTCTAACACAGTGTTTGCACAAACCATGTAAACAAAGAGGGGATCATGGTAGCCTTAATTTCTACATGGACACTTTAAACCTCTATAGTACATTGGTAGCGATAGTAGTAGTGCTGTAATAGTAGTAATAGTACAGACTTTGTTGTCTGTTCAGATACACTGCATTATGTGTGGCTGATAACATATGGTGGTTGTTTGGAGGTTTCCAGTGTGATGATGTAAGGCCACTTACTCCTTACTTTCTCTGGACATGAGAATGTCCCCAACAACATCTGGAACTCATTGTGACACACAGAATGATGGGGCCTTTTCCTTTGATTCAGTTGAAGCTCAAGGCCAGGGGAGTGAGAGTGATCTATTTCCTGTGGCTGGATTTGTGAATGAAGAGGAGACAAAAAGGGGAGCGCACCAGACCCAGTGATACAGTAGACTACAGAGACAGTTTGAATGGATTCAATTCACTTCGGTTGTTGTTAGCCATTTACTTTGCCTGCCTTCCCAACAGTATCTCTGTAACCAAATATGTCTGGGTGTGTGGGTATTTGCCTTTCTCTCCCATCTCTAAATGTACAATTGTACTGTATTTAGAATGTATATTCCATTCTGAGGATACAATTGGAATACAAATATTTTATCCCTTAAATGTTGTGCCCTGCAAAACCCTAGTGGATTGCTGCTCTTAGTTGCTCTTTGATCAGGGAGGATGGGGCCCCTCTCAAGAAGCGAGAGGGGACACAAAAAGGACTGACAGGGAGTCATCCAAGTCCTGTCCTTTTAATAATAATTGTATTTTTCAGTATTCCAACAATAACAATTATGTGGTAGCACTGAGATGTCCTGCCTCCCCCAGTCTCTGGGTCCGGTGAAACAACATTGTGTAAAGACAATAGCAGCCTGGGATAGTAGTATAGGCCTAGACTCATAAAGGGTGCCATTGTTTCTAAGACATCCAAAAAATAGAGAGGAAGTAGATTCAGGAACAAAGAAAATGTGAAAAGAAAATCCCGGCAGTGTGGGACTGTGTTCTATTTAGATTTGGAGGTTCAGGAACCGGGAGGAATGTGGAGAGCCCAAGTGAGCAACAGAGAAATATTTCTTCCAATGGAGGCTGTTTTTTTAAAAGGAATGGGTTATTATAGTTGGCCAGTTAAAGCCCTTAAATAGCCATGACATCATGACTGGGGCTGGTGCTGGAGGGGAGAGACAATGGAGGGTTTGTGCCCGAAGAACTCTAGAGAGCTTTGGGGGGTTTGGGGAGAGTCGGAGGGCGGCTAGAGTGGGGGGTTAGAAGCCACATCTGGTCTCTACCTGCCCTATTCAAACGCGGAGTGGGAATCAAGTGTTCCAAACTGCATTTGGAGACATTTTACTGGTGGCTACACTGAGCTCAAGTTCGGTACAAGGTGCAAGGCTTTGCTCATATATGTACTGTGCACCTTCATATTTATGAAATATGCCTTATGAAACATTCTTTCTAAGTACTGTATAACACATTCACTATACTTATGAAATGTGTTTGACGTCAATATTACAATTGAATAGCGGAAACATTTGAGTCTGAAGCCTCAGAAAGTAGGCTACGAAAAAAATGACAAACTCAGCGCTGGTATATTGGAAAAGATTTGAATGTTTGTGAATGACTAATACCATGAAGTGCAGTAGTATCATGTGTAATCTATCTGACGCTCTGCTTTGGTTGATCTTCTATAATCAGTCATAATGTTTGGTATTCCAAATGGTAGTAATTGGCATTGAACTTAATATGCACCATAAATTAATCAATGTCTACCTCACAAAGTAGATATGCATTACAAACAATCTATTATGTTTCACTGATTATATTTTCACTAAGCCGTGTCTCAGCTCCACCACATGAAGTCAGTCAGTCAATGACATCAACTCAACAGCTGTCTCCCAGAGCTGCGCTTATAAAAACTGATCATATTACTCCCAAATGTTATAGCGTGTGACCTTAGCATGCACCCCCTCAGTGTATCCTATCTATAAATGCTAAATTTACTCAGATGGAGTCAAGAGTGTTTTAATGTGCCTCTTTGGCTGGGGGCGCTTTCTCTTTGTCAAGTGGGCCGTGTCAATGACATTGTAAAAAGTGTGAAACAAATAGCATTGAATTTAACTGAATTTTTTCCCCCACTGTTTGTTGAACACTCTGCCTCATACTTGTGTCCTGAGTTAGAGGAGCAGTAAAACAGAGACTCTCACTAACAACCAGTGTCTACACCATAATAACAACTTCATTGATAGTGTTCAGATGCTGTTTTTGAATGTGAATCGATTATATAAATCGTTTACAAACTTTGAAATAATCAAGACAAACACCCATCTGAGATCAGAACTAGAAGGTAACTCTAGTTGATATTAGCCCAAACGGCCACAGAAGCCTTCACCACTAGTGAAACCCTAATAGGCTTACCTCATAATCTCTGTCATCACCCTCTGTTAAGACCTCTAAGGCCTTTTCTGTGTGCCTATTGGGCATAACGATTATACCATGTTAAATTCTATGTTGAAAAGTCTGCATCTTTTGCCCGCAATGATAAAATGTTATTTTCTCTCACAGTGATATGTTCTGTCCCCTTTCCCTTACAGATTACTCTGGCGCTGATAAGACTGGGCCAGGGGTCCCTGGTGGGGTGGACTCAGAGTATGGCCCTGACGGCCTATCAGGAAAACTAGGTAGGATCATAAAAAAAGTAACATTACTACAGTTAATTGCATTAGACTGAGTCTTATTTCATGATTTTCGAATCCATCTCTCCTTTTCCCAAAGTTCGTCCCCGTTTCACCCAGCCTGCTAAAATGAGGAAGCGTGTGATCGCCCGGCCCGTCGGGAGTTCTGTGCGGCTGAAGTGTACGGCCAGCGGTAACCCTCGGCCAGACATCGTGTGGCTGAAGGACGACAGGCCACTGACGGAGAGTGAGGTGGGCGAGGGGCGCCAGAAGAAGTGGACCCTGAGCCTGAGGAACCTGACCCCGGAGAACAGCGGCAGGTACACCTGCAGGGTCTCCAACCGAGCCGGAGAAATCAACGCCACCTACAAAGTGGAGGTTATACGTAAGTATCAGAGAGTCACAGAGGTCAGAGTCATAAATACACTTAACGAGCCAGTCCACCTGGAAAGATCTCATAACTAATGTATGTGGTAGACTCCTCAGGGGAAGGAACCAGATAATAATGTAGTATATATCACAGTCCTTCAGACCGAGTTCTATGGATGTTGTGATAATGATCATTTTTGGCTATCATGGATGGAAATAAATCTGGTCAACATTGATACAATTGCCACGTAATCGTAGTAATGTTGGGTCTGGATTTGAGGTGGAACCACAACCTTTTGGAGATCCTTTCTCTCTGATCTAACTTAGTCAGACTGCTGAGTTTGATCAGTACGTTTTAACTCACATCCCTGTTCCATGGATGAATGTTACTCGTGTCCCTGTTCCATGGATGAATGTTACTCATATCCCTGTTCCATGGATGAATGTTACTCGTATCCTTGCTCCATGGATGAATGTTACTCGTATCCTTGCTCCATGGATGAATGTTACTCGTATCCCTGTTCCATGGATGAATGTTACTTGTATCCCTGTTCCATGGATGAATGTTACTCGTATCCCTGTTCCATGGATGAATGTTACTCGTAACCCTGCTCCATGGATGAATGTTACTCGTATCCCTGCTCCATGGATGAATGTTACTCGTATCCTTGCTCCATGGATGAATGTTACTTGTATCCCTGTTCCATGGATGAATGTTACTCGTATCCCTGCTCCTTGGATGAATGTTACTCGTATCCCTGTTCCATGGATGAATGTTACTCGTATCCTTGCTCCATGGATGAATGTTACTTGTATCCCTGTTCCATGGATGAATGTTACTCGTATCCCTGCTCCTTGGATGAATGTTACTCATATCCCTGCTCCATGGATGAATGTTACTCGTATCCCTGCTCCATGGATGAATGTTACTCGTAACCCTGCTCCATGGATGAATGTTACTCGTAACCCTGCTCCATGGATGAATGTTACTCGTATCCCTGTTCCATGGATGAATGTGACTCGTGCCCCTGCTCTCGTATCCCTGCTCCATGGATGAATGTGCTCGTCTAATCATGAAGATGAGAAGCGTATTGACTGCAGGTCTGAGAATGAGTGTTGTGTTCCGGTGTGTGGGGTGAGGAGGTGGTGGCTGCTAAACCCCAAGCCCCTCCAATCTGGAGCTGATTAAGGTCCAGCTGCCTGCCCCCCCCCCCACCCCCCCCACCCCCCACACACACACACACACACGGGACGTGTGTGCAGTACAACCAGGAGCAGAGAGAGGGGAAACTAATCACGTGCTATTTCTCTCTCCCTCTCTAATAACTTTATGGACATCTACGCTGGTTCAGGCAAAGAGTCAGCCATGTGGGAAATGTGGGATGGCTGTGACAGTTTGTCCATTATGTCTCTCTGCAGAGCGGACCAACTCCAAGCCCATCCTGACAGGCACTCACCCGGTCAACACCACAGTGGACTACGGTGGGACTACCTCATTCCAGTGCAAAGTGAGGAGCGATGTCAAACCCGTCATCCAGTGGCTCAAGCGTGTGGAGTCCAACGAGGAGAGTCGGTACAACTCCACCATTGAGGTGGGCGACCATCACTTCGTGGTGCTGCCCACGGGAGAGGTGTGGTCACGCCCTGATGGCTCCTACCTCAACAAGCTGCTCATCACCCGTGCCAAGGAGGAGGACTCTGGCATGTACATCTGTCTGGGTGCCAACACCATGGGCTACAGCTTCCGCAGCGCCTTCCTCACCGTTCTGCCAGGTAATACCAGTGCCAGGCTGCCTGCCCTCTAGTACATCATACCCCCCATAAACTCTTACCTGGCCTCCCAAAATTCCAACTTTCAAAATATTTCCCATTGTACACACAAACTCCTCTGTTTCCAGTTTTCTTCTTCCACAGGTTCTTGTGAGTTTTGTATTGGTGAACAATGTAGTATTGACCCACTGCAGTGATTTCGAGTGCTGAGCGATAAGTGCTTTGTGAGGTCGGTTCAGTATCGGTTCGATTATTAAAAAGATAGTCATGTTTTTTGATTTCGGTTTAGCAAATGTTTTTTTACGTTAATTGCACTATGCATTATGTGGGTTGAAAAAAAAAAGTTCCATGATGGTAGTGACTGCCCATTTACTGCTTATCTGATTTATCTCTACAGAAACTGAGCATTGAGCTCACAAAAAAAACAAAATTTAAATAATTGAACCGACCAAAATATAGGTTAATCGCTCAGCACTATTAATTTCTCTACCAAGACTCTCTCAGCATGTGTAGCTACTTCTTTGTTCAACGTTATTGTTTAGAATGATTCACTCCATGTTGACTGATCCTTCTTTTTTTGGGGGCCCTCTCCTCCTGCAGACACCAAGCCACCCATCACCCCGATGTTCACCCCAGCCTCCAGCCCCCTCCCCTGGCCTGTCATCATTGGCATCCCTGCTGGCATGGTGTTCATCTTTGGTACAGTGCTGCTGTGGTTCTGCCAGAGTAAAAAGCACTGTTCCCCAACCAGCACTGCGTCTGCCCAGGTCCTGCAGGCCTCCCACCGGCTGCCCTACCGGGAGAGGGACAGGAGCTTTGTGGCCCCTTCCTCCAGCCCAGAGAAGGACTGCCTAGGCTCCATAAACTATGAGGAGTATCTGGCTCAGCAGCAGCTTCTCCTCACTCAAGGGGGCTCTGCCCTCCCCCCCAAAATATACCCCAAAATCTACAATGACATCCACACTCACACACACTCCCACGTGGACGGGAAGGTGCACCAGCACATTCACTTTCAGTGTTAGCCATGTGCCAAATGTTGTCCCCCTCTGCGCATCTGAAGGATTGCATCGTAAAGCGAAGGTCTGAGCTTTGGACTGAACCTCAGAGAACAGCTCTCTGGTTAAACACATGTGGGGCTGCTCTTTGAACTGTTACCTTGCCTGTGCTGGATCTTGATCTAACTGGACATTATAATGATCATTCAGTACTGTACATCAGTGAAATTAAGGTGATGGTACATGAGCAGTTTTAGCAGTTAGTGCATAAATGGCTGCCCTAGTGATTTCTCAACTAAAATAACATTTTCCAATGACAATGTATGGTTTTTACTGTACCTGCAAACCTGCCTGGTCCTTGGTGCTACTTTTTTTCATATCAAAACCACTGAACCCTGATGTGCACTTAAATCACCAAAAGATTCTGCAATGCATTAAAGGCAGCTATTCAGATTTACTGAGAGTGCATATCCATCAGTAAATACATAAATAATCCATCATTAACTTGTTTACCCATATCAACTAACCAACAAGGATTAGGGTCAGTTTCAACCTTTACCTCATGTTGAGTACAAGGTACAGTACTTAAGCTCTGCTAGGTGATGTTGAAGGCGGTATGGAATACAATACAAAAGGGCTGGTATTACGCTCATACTCAGGTAGCCCCTTTGATTTTTGTAAATGTTTATTGTTCAAATGCACATCCATTTAACCCTGACCACTATTGATGTGCCATCAATAATCCTGTTTTTCAATCACAAAGGCAATATGATAGCATTTATTTAATATTTGAATCAAGTCCATATCAAAGACTGCAAATAGAATATTGTTCCAATGTTGACTGGACTCGCTTAATATCATTGCCAGAATCCAAACGTTAACACCACTAGCCTTTTGTGTTTTGTAGAATCCTTGCAAATATCCCGTGTTGCATTTAATACATAGTCTGCAGTCTAATTCAACCACATTTTAGATGTAGTCATGGAGACAATCTATTTTTAAAAGTCAGGCATTTAAGATGTATTTTGATTTTTTCTTAAAGGTACATTTAATAAGGTTCTGTAGTTGCAAAGTAATAAAGACAATGCCAATCAGGATAATCATAGTTTATGCAAGTACTTATACACAATTGGTTGTTTGACAATCTTGTATGATATACCCCATTAAAAAAAAAGTTGATTTGATAAAGGACAGGGAAATAGAGATTCTCTTTGGTTCATGGCCTCAATTCTTTACAGGAACTTGGTTGATGCATCAATTATAAAATCAATCTATACTATGAATGACCTCTGAAAATGAGAATTGCAAGGATGTTTGTAAAAGCCTCCGGTCAGCACACCGGCTTAAAACACCATAGGCTTCCACTGGGAATGAAGGGATGGGTTCAGTGACAGTTAGCTGCCCTGCTAGGTAAGGACCATCAGGAGGCCCCTACAAAAGGCAGGTCAGCTTTCTTCCCGACATGACTGGAAGAGCCTAGTCTACACAGGGTGATTCAGAGGGCAGCCAGCAAAGGGCCAGTGGTGCTGGAATAGATACAGGCAGAGATAGAAAGTGCTCTCACAGGAGAGTGATGGCCCCTGCAAGAGTACACCAACTGACTAGCATCGCTCCCATTTAAGAGTGAATCTAGCCCTTCTCCTCCCCTCTGCCCCACACTACCACCTCATTCAACTCCAATCTAGGTAGGATTTCCTTTCACCATTTAGGAAGTGCATTGTCCTGGTCCGGGAGTGATGTGACAGGACCCTGTGATTGCTCAGGGAAGAAGGGGAGCATTGTATCAGGGTAGCTTGTTTTGTTGTAAGCATTGTGGAACGGGATGAGCTTTGGTTCTGGAGACAAGAGGAGCTATTGAAATGTTTTAACAGCACATCACTAGAAAAATCTATGAAGTACACTTTAAGCTACTGTTTGGAATAACTTGTACAAATGTCACTGCTATGCTCATCAGAACATGCAATGAATGCATGAAACCAAACACTCTAAATTACCTTTGCAAAGACTACGCTACAAAATATTACTTCTGGTAAACAGCGTCTCCTTGTGGCTGAAAATAGTTGAGGGCTACAATGAACTTCAAATAAACTTGCAAGGAGCTACAACGGATCTTGATTAGTAAAATGTTTTATTATTACAATAATAAAGACAGACATGAACAAGACGAACATTGACAAAATATGAATCAGTAGATGAGGCAGTGAAGTACTATTACATTTCTCGATCTCCAATTAAGAGCAGCAAAACATTTACAAAGCGATATTCACACGTTAATCAGGAAGAGCACATATTTAGATTTGTAAAAAAATCTAAACTACAGCAATAAAGGCAAGGACATAGATTAACACAGTTGAACTCAGCCCTTCTGGACTTTAGCGATTAGCTCATCGCAAAGACTGGTGAGTTCTTCATTCTCTTTTACCTGAGGAGACCAGGAAAAAAATGCAAGAAAAAATCTGATAAGCACAAAAACTTCCATGAACAAATTATGCCAAAAACAGTGGTAAAGGCAGCCTCATGGACTTCAGACTGAGATGGACTTACTTTCTGGTCAAGGCTGTTCTCCAGTGACTGGGACTTTAGCTGCTCTCTGCGCAGCTGGGCCTGATGTACAGAGACCTCTGACTTTAGTTTGGAGCGAACCTCTGCAATCTCCCCATTCGCCCTGGGGAAAAAAGTAGTAGTCAGCCAAGTGAGACTATACAAAGGCCGGCAACAATACGCAATTATGTAACCGGCTGTATTTTGCACAAAAAAGTATCGTTTGAATGTCTTACAGGCCAATTTTATGCTCTGCATGGACTTTCAGGGTCTGGTAGCGTTGCTCCTCCTTCTTGATCCTAGCCAGGTAATCTTGAGCACATTTCTTCAGCATCTCTTCATTCTTAGTGGCACACACATTCATAACCGAAGGTCATGAGGTTGGCAAAGCAAAGTCATGGACCTACATCAATTCAGTATCATCCTTCACAGCAATGTTACTTACCTGCACCAAAGCATGGTGTTTTGCGCAATAATGTGTCAGCAAGATTCTATCATGTACTTTAAGCCTTCTCCAGAAATGATAATTACATAAAATGAACACAATTGCCTGAGAAAGCTGCTGGACCATAAGGACAGTTTGATGAAAAAGATTTAAATAAAAAAGGTTCAAATTTAGGCATGCCAAATGGTTGCACAAAACACAGGGCCCTATGCATAGGTCATGACATTCTTTTTAATGCCGACCTTTTTGTAACCCTCGATGGCCTCTTTGTACTTGTCCAGTCTCTTGAAGAGCTCAGAGAAGGACCTCTCCATGGTGTTCAGGTCCTGTGATACCTGCTCCTTCTCCTGCAAGACTTTAGTGATCTCAGCCTGGGCCATCTCCTCCCTTTGTTTATCAGCTGCAGGAAACAATGACAATCACAACAAGTTGTACATTTTACATTAAAAGGATATTAACAGTGAAAAATTGCCTTTACTACAACATACCCAATATCTGAGCAATTGTGGCTTCAAATTCAGACATGATTTTCCTGCAAAAACAAAAAAGCAGAGAAACCAACAGTTAGTTGTTAGAGGTCTGAAATGAGAATAAGTGACCAAATAATAGAGTCAATACTTATTGCTTACCCCATTTCATGATTATCCCAAGACAGCTTGTCATGCTTTGCCTTCCATTGATCTTCCTTTTCCTTTACCTATAAAAAGAAATCATTATAAATGAAAATGATCATGACTGAATTGAAAGGGATGAGGAAAACAAACACGTACTTCTTTCTGGATCTTGGCAATGGCAGCATCCATATCTTGCTGACTGTATTTAAGCACCTCTATGATGTTATCCTCAGTGTTGGCTGGTTGGGGGAAAGTTGAGGCCAGATTCATAGGGGAATTTTGCACGAGAGGCATCATAGGACCAACAACCTGAACCTAAAGGAACAGAAGACATCCATTCAACAGTTTTCCCACATTACTTAGCTTTACTATATTATAGGATCTTTGAGGACTGAGGAAACTTACAGGTGGTGGGACATCAAGAAGTTTGGGGTTGAGAGACTTCAATCCATTCACCTCCTCCTTGGCACCAGTCTTCTGGGTATCCACACTAAAACCACATTGACAGAAACCTCTCAGATTTGGAGAAAACACCTTGATATTCACCTTTGAATTGCAAACTCATTTTTAGATACAACTAGATTAAGGATGCTCTCAATTCTAGGCCAATTAAATACTTATTTGCAACATTTTAAGATTAACACGCAAGTCATTTTCCCCACCCAGTTAGATGGGTAAAACAAAACCATGTGATTATGACCAAAACAGTAACACACCGTGAAGCAAAGGCATCAGGTTGAGGGAGGTTGTCGGGTCCTGTGGGGCCTCCAGACTTCTTGGGGCTTTCTCTCATGAGGGGGTCAAATTTGAGGTACAGAGATTGTTTCCTCAGTGCTGACTCCTTGAACTGAATATAAAGGCTACGTAATTAGAGGAAGCCCAAAATGTAAATAAACCAGGTAAGAAAGTATGTAAAATCAGCAAAAAAAGAAAAGACCTCACTGTCAACTGCATTTATTTTCTGCAAATTTAACATGTATGAAAATAACAAGATTCAACAGACAAACTGAACAAGTTCCACAGACATGTGACTAACAGAAACGGGATAGTGTCCCTGAACAAAGGGGGATGTTAAAATCAAAAGTAACAGTATCTGGTGGATACCAGCTGCATTAAGTACTACAGTACATCTCCTCCTCATGGACTGCACCAGATTTGTCAGTTCTTGCGGTGTTACCCCACCAAGGCACCTGCAATCTCCCAGACATTTCTGGGGAGGAATGGCCCTAGCCCTCACCCTCCGAGCCAACAGGTCCCAGACGTGCTCAATGGGATTGAGATCCGGGCTCGTCGCTGGCCATGGCAGAACACTGACATTCCTGTCTTGCAGGAAATCACGCACAGAACGAGCCGTATGGCTTGTGGCATTGTCATGCTGGAGGGTCATGTCAGGATGAGTCTGCAGGAAGGGTACCACATGAGGGAGGAGGATGTCTTCCCTGTAACGCACAGCGTTGAGATTGCCTGCAATGACAAGCTCAGTCCGATGATACTGTGACACACCGCCCCAGACCATGATGGACCTCCTTCTTGATCCCGCTCCAGAGTACAGGCCTCAGTGTAACGCTCACTCCGACAATAAACGCAATTCCGGCCATCACACCTGGTGAGACAAAACCCCTGGTGATGTCTGGTGAGGACCTGCCTTACAACAGGTCTACAAGCCCTCAGTCCAGCCTCTCTCAGCCTATTGCGGACAGTCTGAGCACTGATGGAGGGATTGTGCGTTCCTGCTGTAACTCAGGCAGTTGAGAGACTTCAATCCATTCACCTCCTCCTTGGCACAGTTGTTGCCATCTTGTACCTGTCCTGCAGGTGTGATGTTTGGATGTATCCTGTGCAGGTGTTACATGTGGTCTGCCACTGCGAGGACGATCAGCTGTCCGTCCTGTCTCCCTGTAGCGCTTTCTTAGGCTTCTCACAATACGAACATTGCAATTTATTGCCCTGGCCACATCTGCAGTCCTCATTCTTTCTTGCAGCATGCCCAAGGCACTTTCACGCAGATGAGCAGGGACCCTGGGCATCTATCTTGGTGTTTTTCCCCAGAGTCAGTAGAAAGGCATCTTTAGTGTGCATGTTGCAGGTGCATGTTCATTAATTGTTTATGGTTCAATGAACAAGCATGGGAAATGGCATTTAAACCCTTTACAATGAAGATCTGTGAAGTTATTTGGATTTTTACGAATTAACTTTGAAAGAGAGGGTCCTGAAAATGGGACGTTTCTTTTTTTTGCTGAGTGTGTATATATATATACATTTTTTAAATAATCACTTACATTGCTGGAACCAAACTGCTCCAGGTAGTCCATCTGTCCATCAAAGTCATTCGCCATGACTGGAGAGAATGGGGGACAAGTGTTAGTCAAAAAGCTAGTCAAGTCGACATTACAGCAACTAACATGAATTCCTCAAGTTATTTGACTTACATGTGGTTCCAGGAACAAACTCCTCATTAAATTCTGACATGCCATTTTGTGGGTTATGCTCAAAATGGCAGAGTTCAAAGGGTTCTAGTGTGCTCAGTGAAGGTTGGTTAGGTTCAGTCGGAGGTTCCTGCTCTTGGCCAGACAAAGGATCCTGAACTTCACAAGATTCCATCTGAAGCTGCTGATCTTGTGGAATGTTGTCCTAAAATTGTAGAAAGAATGTCACCTAAGCACACAAAAATCAATATACAGCTTTGGCTAGCCAAAATATTTTTCCAATATATAATCTGATCAAGTTTTTAAAAAGCTTACAATTCCTTCTCTTGTGGCAGAAAGATCAGGTTCAGTCCTTGAGATTTTGTCTCCAGCACTAGGAAGACTGAAAATAGAATCACTACCAGTTAATGGAGTGGTGCAGCTACATTAAGCTTCTCTTTATACAGCACTGATTATGCTTCAAATATAAATCAAGACTACCTTTAATACATTAATTTAAGAATATTAAAGTTGCAATGAACATGAACTTACAGTGGCCATGGTGCGGTGTCTTTCTGAACAGGCTCTGTCACTTTATCAGGGGAGGCAGCCACCCTGACTGAGTTTGATCCCTTGGCCTCTAAACTGGATTTCACCTTACAGACTATAGAGTCACTCATTCTTGCATTTGTACCAAATGGATTGAAGTCTGGGTCATCAAACTTGCCAAAATTGTACGCGCCTTTTGGAACAGGAATATCAGAATCATTACTGACCACTGGCATCACTGGGGATTCCTTAGATAGAGGTTTCTTTTCTTCAGGTACTGCCTTTTTCTCTGTCGGCTTAAGACCAGGAGGCCTCTTGACAAACCGCTTGGGAAGAGGCTTACTTTTGATCTCCCCGCCATCATCCAAACTGAACTCAAGTTTCACTGGCCCGGCATTGGGAGCGGCTTCCCCCGGCTGAGGCATGGAGTCTTCAGCGGGCTGGCTCGTCTCCTTGGGAGCAAGAGACAATGGTGCAATAGCTCTCATCTCTGGCTGGACAGGTGCCAATACAACTGGCTGAGACACCCGAACCATGGCTGCAGGTCCCATTTCCTTACCAGCAGGGGCAGTCTCTTCAACTTCCACCTCTGGAGGGTCATTGAATGGCAGCTTTCTTCCAAGTACGGGGGAATTCTGAATTTTGGAGGCTCCTGTTTGGAAAGGGTTGACAAAATCAAGGTCGTCAAAATCGAATTTGTAAGACCCTTTGGGCGGCAGAGGAGTCTCATCTCTAGAGGAGATGGCGACAGCTTGATCTGGGTTAAGTTTAACTGATGACTGTACAGTCTTGTCCTCATCAGCTTTGGATAACTCAATGGCTGGATCCTTCGTCATAGTGATCACACTGCTATCTGTTGAACGCACATCAGCTGAGATGTCAGCAAGAGAATTTTCCAGTGATGGCATGAATGGGAGGGTCTCATCCAGTGCCGTTTCAATCTTGTCAAAATCCTCTAACATCTTCTCATGAGAAACTGCCTCAACTACATTAGGTTCACTCAGATCAATAGCCTTGGAGGTTTCAACTAGTTCACTGGGCCTTGCTGGAGAGAGGACCATTTTACCGGACCCTTGGAAGGGATTGATGACATCAAGGTTATCAAAATCCAGCTGATAACCTCCTTTACTCTGAATTGGCATGTCATCATCAGGATAGGATAACACATCTGAAAAGTCCACAGTAAAATCAGTAAAAATCAAGTCAACATTTTATGGTTGAAATAATGGTGACAAAGCAGTGTCGTAATGAATCTTGAACCTTTATTAAAATGCATTTACCTGATTTTGGCACATCAACAGGCACATTGATTTTCTCCAGCAACACACTGTAAAAATACAAGAGGATAGATTAGTTTCGAATCTCTCAACTTGATACCAGATTATGAATAATCACTGCCAAAGTGATGTACAGCTACAGCTTTAAAAAAAAATGTACATGCTTACTCTTCAGGTGTTGTAAGCTGCAAAGACTCTAGGGCTTTTGTACAGTAATCTATGCTTGCCATCTTGAGGGACTTTGTTGGTGATTCTATTCTCTTAGTGTGAGGGTCTCTTCTTGGAGTCTGAAAACAAACCTGAACGCAGAAACCAAAAGGTTATCTGAAAACAAATGTTCTTTCAAACAGACAAATAAAGAAATATATAAATCGGTAAACCTAACCTGGTTAAATTGTTTTTCGTGCACATCGAGTGAACAACTTTATTTTTATACAGTTTACTCTGAGTAAGCACCTCATCAAATTTTGGGTGTGCGTCAGCTCATGCTTTTTGCTAGACTTCGAACAGTCAAGCATAGATCCTCAATAACAAGATTATTTTACAGAGAGAATTATTCTGGAACATTTAAACTACTAGAAGACTAGGCTTCTTGACAACATATATACACCGTACCTTCCCTCCCTTTACTATAGTTTTGTTGGACAGGTTCTCTGCCTGAGACTGGCGAAGGATGGATGGCCTCCCAGTCGGCTGATCCAAGGAAAAGATGTCACAACTCATCTCTGAATTGCTGTGCTTTCTTCCAGGGCAGATCCCACGATTCTCATCGTTCACAGCAGTAGAACTCATCCTATAAAGAGGGTCACACAGAAGTGAGGGAGCTGAAGCAAAAGTAGGCCACACCCAGTAGACAGCTGGGCACACTGATTAGACTGAGCAAAGCACGTCACAGACAAACTAATTGACAAAGCCCATTCAATCTAATTGACGAAGCACATTCAATCTAATCTCTAGATACCTCATTGAGGGGGTGTGTATCAGCTCTACACCGATTGTACAAAACATTAGGAACACCTTCCTAATATTGAGTTGCACCCCTTTTGTGCAGAGAACAGCCTCAATTCATTGAAGCATGGACTCTACAAGGTGTCAAAAGCGTGCTGGATGCTGGCCCATGTTGACTCCAATGCTTCCCACAGTTGTCTCAAGTTGGCTGATGTCCTTTGGGTGGCGAAACATTCTTGATACATGGGAATTGTTAAGCGTGAAAAAGCCAGCAGCGTTGCAGTTCTTGACTCAAACTGTGTGCCTGGCACCTACTACCATAGCCTGTTCAAAGGCACATTAATATTTTGTCTTGCCCATTCACCCTCTGAATGGCACACACAATCCATGGGCTGCGGTCCAAACACTTAAGACACCCTCGTCCACTTAACCTCGCCTTATGCCCTTAGGGGAATCCCCGTCACCATCTTGGAGGGCGGTCCAAATGATTCGCCAAGCAAGGGAAGTTTGCAACGCAAGCACCATAGCCCTCGTTTTTAGTCAGCTTTGCGAGTGTACAATTATGTTCACTCCGGGGCCTGAAACTCCCCATATTTCAATTTGCGACGATTGTACATCCGCTAAGAAGTCTGTGAAAACTTAATCAATGGAGAAGTCAACATACAAGTGTAAGTAAAAACGAATGCAAATAAGTTACAAATTGTGCTACTAATGCACATGACAGCACAAACACGTATTGTAAAAAGTAAAAAAATAAAAAAACATTTGGGTTATCTTTTGGAAATTGTAGAAAAATATTTTCCTTCAGATGTTCCAGCTAGGGTAGGCTAATGTTAGTTAGCTAATTAATTTGCTAGCTTTCATACAGTATGTGTATATTAATAATTATATATTTAATATAAGTAGACATGCACTCATAATTGAACGTATCGCATATAAAGCACCCACAAACTACAGGTGGCTGAATAGACAATCAATGCGGGATGAATGAGTGACGAATTTTAAGCCAAGGGTGGTCCATTTAAAAATCATTCCTTCCTCCCTCGCCCTGCAAGTGTAAACTCGTCAGACGTCATCAGAAGTGTCCACTTAATTTAAGGGATAGGGTGTGTCATTTAAGTGTTTGGACCGCAGTCCATGTCTCAAGGATTAAAAAGCCTTTAACCTGTCTCTTCTTCATCTACACTGATTGAAGTTGATTTTACAGGTGACATCAATAATGGATAATAGCTTTCACCTGGTCAATCTCGTGAAAAGACCATGTGTTCCTAAAGTTTTGTACACTCAGTTTGTGTAGTTGGATCCTTGTTGACGATGGATACATGTAAACGTCACCAACCTGTAGAAGTCTAAATGTGCAATTTATTTGGAAATAAAAGGTGAAAGGGTCATATGCTACCAGTGGGGAGAAATAACTATTCATCAGGCCACAAAGAGTTGTCATTCAAACAAGTTTGTCTACTGACATTTCAATTGATACCCAAGGCTACATTTAGATTACCAGATTCTGAATTGTACACAACACTTGTTAGCATGCCAAGAATGTTGAGTTGGTGACGATGTCTATAAGCAATTTACCCACTACGTCCTCACACCATAATGTGGCCTGCAGTTCCATGGCTTGTCAGTTTTCCCTACACTGGATGCATCTGCCAGGCCTGCCAAAGAGCACACCAAATCTGCAAAGCCCGTTTGGAATCATTCAGAGTTTTGCTAAATTAATTTCCCTTGGTGCATAGCCAATGAAACTATACTACCGTGACTGCAGCATTTTATGGATGGTCCGGCTTGACATTTAACTAGTACATAAAGGTTTGGAGTATTGCCACGAGTTTTGCTCTTGAAGTGCAATAATGTCTGAAATAATGTGGCCAGCGCAGTAATACCGGCAATCGCATACCAGCTAACGTTAGGTAGTATGTTAACAAGGAACAATTCAAAATAAAATCTTGTTCACTTTAGGTACGTTGACGTTACCTAGTAACGCTAGTTAGCTATTAATTCCGCACGTTTGCCAATACCAATTAACAGAAAACTAGCGGACCTTTTCAGCTGATACTTTGACACCAACCATAGATAACTAAGCAATATGACGTTAACACAATTACCTAAATAAGCAGTTTCCCTAACATAAATGACCAGCTTGTATTATACTGTATAGATAACAGTAGACATTGGAGGGAACTTGCTCTCGAGAACCCAAGGTAAAGCTAACGTTAAAGTCTAAGAATGCGCTAGGAGTTAACTAAAGTCAGTTAGCTGGTTAACGTTACTAACCATAGGTAATTTAGTTAGCTAGCCAACGTTAAGTAAATCGCTAGCGTCCGGCTACAAGAGATGCGTCAAATGAAGGAAGACATTTTGCGCGATAGACCAAGTCAGATGAACAATTAAAAAGCAGCCAAATAGCTACATACCTCAATCAAGGAGTCGGATAAGCATAAAATAACTTCTCTTGACTCAAATAACTCAACCCACAGTTTACTTTTCGAAATCGTTCTTGCAACGCAAGTGGTCAGTAAATTTCGAATTTAAACGCCTCGATTTGGACCAATTAAATAGACAGAAAACACAAAACATGGGGCGGAGCTTCATACGAATTAGCCAATAGCGTTGCGTGACTTTGAACCGACCAGCGAACTTGCGCCAAAGTCGAGACAAAGACGATTTAAAACACTATTTCTAGGCTCGCGTTTGGTGCCAATTTTTATGATAAGAGAGTGTACATTTTACAACACGACGGAGGCAAGAGTCTTTATACTGTCTGTTCAGTTATGAAAATGGATATACTTTGCAGCCTCTGCTCTAGGAGAGGGAGAAAATTTAATGAAAGAGTGCATTCGGAAAGTATTCAGACCCCTTCCCTTTTCCACATTTTGTTACATTACAGCCTTATTCTTAAAAAAAAAAAAATAGGTATCCTCATCAATCTACACACAATACCCCATAATGACAAAGCAAAAACAGGGTCTTAGAAATTTTAGCAAATTTCAAAATGAATAAATTAAACATAAATACCTGATTTACAGTATACAGTATTCAGACCCTTTGCTGAGACTCGAAATGGAGCTTGGGTGCATCCTGTTTCCATTGATCATCCTTGAGATGTTTCTACAACTTGATTGAAGTCCACCTGTGGTAAATTCAATTAATTGGACATGATTTGGAAAGGCACACACCTGTCTATATAAGGTCCCACAGTTGACGGTGCATGTCAGAGCAAATCAGGCCTTTATGGTAGAGTGGCCAGACAGAAGCAACTCCTCAGTAAAAGGCACATGACAGTCCACTTGGAGTTTGGCAAAAGGCACCTAAAGGACACTCAGACCATGAGAAACAAAATTCTCTGGTATGATGAAACCAAGATTGAACTCTTTGGCCTAAATGCCAAGTGTCACGTCTGGAGGAAACCTGGCACCATCCCTGTGGTGAAGCATGGTGGTGGCAGCATCATGCTGCAGCATCAGCGGAAAAATGAACGGAGCAAAGTACAGAGAGATCCTTAATGAAAACCTGCTTCAGAGAAATTGCGGTGGGTACCATGAAGCCACGTCTTTCGAATGCCCCACATGGGTGAAAGAGAATGAGGTGGTCAAAGTCAGGGTTGTACAGAGCATTTCATATGCAGCAGCTGTGAAAAGGGTTGAGAGTTTGAATGGTGCACCAGAAGAGTCCATTGTGGTGGATAGGCCTACACTGCAGGCTGCAGGGGTTGCCTTTCACCAGCAGGATCCTGACATTTTAAAGGTTAAGAAGGTGGACTTTGTGGCCTTTAAAACTATGGTAATTAATGGCAATGTCAAGGTGGGGAGACGGTCCAGGAAGATAGAAATCAAAGTGGATGCGGCGAAGCAGTTCCTGGGGCTGAAAGATTTCTCAGCGAAGGAGTTACATGGCGCAGCGGTCTAAGGCACTGCATCTTGGTGCTAGAGGCGTCACTACAGATCCTGGTTCGATTCCAGCTTGTATCACAAACGGCCGTGATTGGGAGTCCCATAGGGTGGCGCACAATCGTCCGGGTTAGGATTTGGCCGCGGTAGGCTGTTTTTTAATATTTTTTATTTCACCTTTATTTAACCAAGTAGGCCAGTTGAGAACAAGTTCTCATTTACAACTGCGACCTGGCCAAGATGAAGCAAAGCAGTGCGCCACAAACAACAACACAGAGTTACACATGGAGTAAACAAACGTACAGTCAATAACACAATAGAAAAAGTCTATATACAGTGTGTGCAAATGGTGTGAGGAGGTAAGGCAATAAATAGGCCATAGTAGCGAAGTAATTACAATTTATCAAATTAACACTGGAATGATAGATGTGCAGATGATGATGTGCAAGTAGAAATACTGGTGTGCAAAAGATTAAAAAAATACATAAAAACAATATGGGGATGAGGTAGGTAGATTGGGTGGGCTATTTACAGATGGGCTGTGTACAGCTGCAGCGATCGGTAAGCTGCTCAGATAGCTGATGTTTAAAGTTAGTGAGGGAGATATAAGTCTCCAACTTCAGCGATTTTTGTTTATAATATTTTTATTTCATTTTTTTATTCAAAATTTATTTTAGACATTTTTTGCAAATCGTTCCAGTCATTGGCAGCAGAGAACTGGAAGGAAAGGCAGCCAAAGGTAGTGTTGGCTTTGGGGATGACCAGCGAGATATACCGGCTGGAGCGTGTGCTACCGGTGGGTGTTGTTATGGTGACCAGTGAGCTGAGATAAGGCGGAGCTTTACCTAGCAAAGACTTATAGATGACCTGGAGCCAGTGGGTCTGGCGACGAATATGTAGCAAGGGCCAGCCGACGGGAGCATACAGGTCGCAGTGGTGGGTAGTATATGGGGCTTTGGTGACAAAATGGATGGCACTGTAATAGGCTGCATCCAGTTTGCTCAGTAGATTGTTGGAGGCTATTTTGTAAATGACATCGTCGAGGATCGGTAGGATAGTCACTTTTATGAGGGTATGTTTGGCAGCATGAGTGAAGGAGGCTTTGTTGCAAAATAGGAAGCCGATTCTAGATTTCATTTTGGATTGGAGATGTTGTAACGACTTTCCTCTTCTTCTGACGAGGAGTAAGAGATATCGGATTAATGTGCAGCGTGGTAAGTGTCCATTTTAATATATAAAACTGAACACTACAAAAATACAAAATAACAAAATGAATGAACAAACGAAAATCGAAACAGTCCCGTATGGTGCAAACACAGACACAGGAAACAACCACCCACAAAACACACTAGAAAACAGGCTACCTAAATATGGCTCCCAATCAGAGACAACGACTGACACCTGCCTCTGATTGAGAACCATACTAGGCCAAACACATAGAAATAGAACAACAGAACAAAACATAGAAAAACAACATAGAATTCCCACCCCAACTCACGCTCTGACCAAACTAAAAAAAAGACATAAAAAAGGAACTAAGGTCAGAACGTACCCCCCCCCCCCCCCCAAAGGTGCGGACTACGGCCGCAAAACCTGAACCTATAGGGGAGGGTCTGGGTGGGCATTTACCGCGGTGGCGGCTCTGGAGCGGGACCCCACTCCACATAGTCTCGGCCCACTTCTGTGATACCTTAGGAGCGGCGAACCTCGTCACCGACCCTGGATTTGAGACCCTAGTAAAGGGTACCACTGGACTGAGGGGCAGCTCCGGACAGGAGGGCGACTCCGGCGGCTCCGGACAGGAGGGCGGCTCCGGACAGGAGGGAGACTCCGGCGGCTCCGGACAGGAGGGCGACTCCGGCGGCTCCGGACAGGAGGGAGACTCCGGCGGATCCGGACTGGAGTGCGGCTCAGGCGGCTCCTGACTGACGGGCGGCTCAGGCGGCTCCTGACTGGACAGGAGGGTCCTAGGGTCCTTCTCTGTCCAGAATCTCCTCCCATGTCCATGAGTCCAGAGATTTCTGCTGCTGCCCGATACCATGCTTCTTGGTCCTTTTTTGGTGGGTGGTTCTGTAACGACTTTCCTCTTCTTCTGACGAGGAGTAAGAGATATCGGACCAATGTGCAGCGTGGTAAGTGTCCATTTTAATATATAAAACTGAACACTACAAAAATACAAAATAACAAAGTGAATGAACAAACGAAAATCGAAACAGTCCCATATGGTGCAAACACAGACACAGGAAACAACCAACCACAAAACACAAAGGAAAACAGGCTACCTAAATATGGCTCCCAATCAGAGACAACGACTGACATCTGCCTCTGATTGAGAACCATACTAGGCCAAACATATAGAAATAGAACAACAGAACAAAACATAGAAAAACAACATAGAATGCCCACCCCAACTCACGCTCTGACCAAACTAAAATAAAGACATAAAAAAGGAACTAAGGTCAGAACGTGACAGATGTTTAATATGAGTCTGGAAGGAGAGTTTACAGTCTAGCCAGACACCTAGATACTTGTAGTTGTTCACATATTCTAAGTCAGAACCGTCCAGAGTAGTGATGCTAGTCACAGATGGGCATATTGGACTGTTTTTCTCCACTACAACACCGGATTCCTGCCATAAGCCCTGGAACACTACTCCTGATCTTCGTAGCTAGCTAGCTGCCACCGAGTGGCCCCGTCCCGAAGCTAGCCTTGAGCCAGGCCCATGTCCCGGCCTGCTCAGTGGACCCTATGATCACTCGGCTACACAGCTGATGCCTCCCGGACTCTTCACTAACACGACTAGAAGCCACTACATCTCCGGATTCCTGCCGTAAGCTCTGGACCTTTGCACTGGATCATCGCAGCTAGCTATCTGCTACCGAGTGGCTATAGTGGCTAACGCCCTTGACCCGAAGCTATCAATTCTGAGATTTCCATCCCCAACTACAACATTTTCCGTCGAGATAGAACTGCCAAAGGGGGAGGAGTTAACCTGAAAAGTTCTGTCATACTTTCCAGGTCTATGCCCAAACAGTTTGAGCTTCTAATTTAAAAAAATAATCTCTCCAGAAATAAGTCTCTCACTGTTGCCGCCTGATATAGACCCCCCTCAGCTGTGCCCTGGATACCATATGTGAATTGATTGCCCCCCATCTATCTTCAGAGTTCGGTCTGTTAGGTGACCTAAACTGGTATATGCTTAACACCCCAGCAGTCCTACAATCTAAACTATATGCCCTCAATCTTACAGAAATTATCAAGGAACCCACCAGTCACACCCATAAATCCGTAAACATGGGCACCCTCATAGATATTATCCTGACCAACTTGCCCTCCAAATACACCTCTGCTGTTTTCAATCAGGATCTCAGCGATCCCTGCCTCATTGCCTGCATCCGCTCTGGTTCCGGTCAAACGACCACCCCTCATCACTGTCAAACGCTCCCTAAAACACCGCCGCGAGCAGGCCTTTTTAGTTGACCTGGCCCGGGTATCCTGGAAGGATTTTGACCTCATCCCGTCAGGTCCTAGAGCCTGAGAAGGGAGATATGGAAAATTAAAGGAAGAAGTGGGAGTTTTGTTTGTTTTGGCAATATACTATTTTTATTAGGGTGGACTAAGTTAGTTTCACTATTATCTTTGTATTTTTATTAGTTTATTTTGGGGGTTTCAACCTTTCCAGTTGGTGGCGACAATAACGTTACACCTTTTGGGGTTGTAGTCCTCCATAAAACCCACAGAAGATGATGGTCGAACCCGCCAAAGTCAAAGATGGATTTATGTAGATGATAGCTACACTAATGTTTTGACATTAGGTTGCAACAAAGCAACATGAATAAGAATGGAAAGGTTAGGTCACCTTAACGTTCAAATTTTCAAGTTAACTTTTGTTTAAACTAACAGTAAGCTAGCTATTGGTTTGGCTGAATATTAGGATATTTGTAGGCAACACCGGCTTTGAGGGCATTATACAATGTGTTACCAACATATTCAAATAATGATGGACATATTTCCATTAACGTTATTTTAGTTGAATTTATTAATTCTATTTCATCCTTCCACAAGATATAGTCCCGACACAAATCTAGGGTTGCTACCCAAGTCGGCTCGTCGTTCGTTCTATCAGTTCGGTTGCCAGAGACGCAACCCAGTCAAGTCTGTTCAGTCTTTTTGTTCTGTATCTATGGACACAACCCAGTCGTTCGTTCTGAATGTTTTCAGTGATATTTATTTTCTATACATCCATAACAATGAGGTAATGAGGCACGATTTCACCTGGTATTGAAAATGTGCCCTGGTTAGGACACTTGTTCATAGGAGTTAGCCAACAACACAGATAACACAACCACTTCAAACTGAAGCTGGAAAGGCTGCAAAAGAGCTGCACTTCGTTTCTTACCTTTTTTAAATTTACATTTTTGTATATATGCATAAAAGACTGAACGACTAGCCGGCTTCTTCTTCTTGGGTGGGGTTTGTCGGCGGTTGGCATCCAACATTCTGGTGTACTGTACTGGAGGGTGTGCCAGAGATAGGGAGAAACTAAATTCTACCTGCCAGCCGAGTTGCTCTTAAAAAAGATAACACATTTGAGACTATATCGAATGACATTCTACTCAATATACTCTTTAAACTAATTTCCTGTATCCCCTTCTCCCTCATACTAAACTCAGCAAAAAAAGAAACGGCCCTTTTTCAGGACCCTGTCTTTCAAAGATTATTCGTAAAAATCCAAATAACTTCACAGATCTTCATTGTAAAGGGTTTAAACACAGTTTCCTATACTTGTTCAATGAAACATAAACAATTAATGAACATGCACCTGTGGAACGGTCGTTAAGACACTAACAGCTTACAGATTGTAGGCAATTAAGATCACAGTTCTGAAAATTTATGACACTAAAGAGGCCTTTCTACTGACTCTGAAAAACACCAAAAGATAGATGCCCAGGGTCCCTGCTCATCTGCGTAAACGTGCCTTTGGCATGCTGCAAGGAGGCATGAGGACTGCAGATGTGGCCGTGTGTATTAAAGTAGTCAAAAGTTTAGTATTTGGTCCCATATTCCTAGCACTCAATGATTACATCAGGCTTGAGATGCTACAAACTTGTTGAATGCATTTGCTGTTTGTTTTGGTTGTTACAGATTATTTTGTGCCCTTTAGAAATTATTGGTAGATAATGTATTGTCATTTGAGTCACTTTTATTGTAAATAAGAATAGGATATGTTTCTAAACACTTCTACATTAATGTGGATGCTACCATGATTACGGATAGTCTTGAATTAATCGTGAATAATGATTAGTGAGTAAGTTACTAGTATAGATGCTATTTCAATGACGGGAGGTTAGCATTTTTGGGATGGTATGATATTTATGCCTGTAAAGTTCTCACTCATCATTATTCACAATTCATTAAGGATTATCTGTAATCATGGAAGCATCCACTGCACTTTAACCTCAGTCATTGTATCATTTCAAATCCAAGGTGCTGGAGTACAAAGCCAAAACAACAAGTGTCACTGTCCCAGTACTTTTGAAGTTTGCTGTATACGTCTCTGTTATCAGATTCAAAATCTGGCAGTTGCTCAATGCAGCATGACCAAGTAACCAACAGGTAATGTGGCTTAATGTTATTGCTAATTTCTCACAAGAGCTGGCCATTGTCTCCAATTTAATAATAACTTGACACACTCTACACATACTGACACGAGTTGCCCTGCCTCATTTGGAAACTTATACTGCCAGTGGCTCATGTTTGTCATGACAATTCTAGAAGAAGTTGGCAAGAAAGTAGAAACTGGTACCCAGGCTGATAGTAAATTGTATTAACCCTTTAATGTTTGTGTTCTGTAATGTAGTGGTGACACTGACTCGATTAAAGTGTTTGTGCGGGTGAGACCTCTGATCCATGGGACCAGCCTAACCACTGATGGATACCAAGGTCTCTGTCACCTCTCCGAACACCATCTGCCTGCACATCAAGCCGGTGCGCAGACATTCACCTATGACCATGTTGCTGACATGGACGTCACTCAGGTCTGTGTTGGTGGACAGACTGTTACAGTTGCTGTAACCTGGAGTAATTCACACATCAGTGGATAGAGGTTTAAGTTAAACCAAGCTACATTTTTATTGATTCATTTATTCCGTCTCTCTCTGTGTGCAACATGATTCTGTATTCTCCAGTGTGGCCAAGAACATTGTCGTGTCATCTATGAATGGATACAATGGCACCATTTTTGCCTAGTGAGTGATGTTCTTATTGTTTTAGAGTTTCATGCTCATTTATGTTTTATTAAGTGCTGTAATATCTCACAGATTTTTCAGTGCTGTAAATAGATTTTTTTCACAGTGGGCAAACTGTTTTTTTTTAAGACACCTTCATTTCTTTGAAGTGACTCAGTACTAAAGGTTGCGTGCGTTCTTTCCTGAGGTCTGTCTGATTTCGACAACTTCACTGATGACCAACTGGGGGGTTATCCCTCTATGTTTTGAGTACCTGTTGTTCCTCATCAGCAAGGAGGTAGAAAGGGTGAGCAGAAAGTAACTGACATTGAAATATGAAAAGTGCCAGTGATTTTGTTTTATCGGTTCTCTCAGATTGATGATTTAATTAACCTTGTTTTTCCTGACAGTCTGGAAATGCCAAGAGCTTCCTGTGCAATTGCTCCTTCATTGAGATCTACAACGAGCAGGTTTATGACGTGCTGGACAGCGCTTCAGCCAGCCTGTTCCTCAGAGAGAACATCAAGAAGCGGGTGTTTGTGGAAGGGGCTGTAGAAAATGTTGTCACTTCAGCTGCTGAAGCTAACCAGGTACTAAATCATTTCATGTGATCGATCCAATGACTTGCTTTTGTCATAGCATAAATTATACTCGCTTAATTTCTTGTGTAGGATTGATTTGACTGACGTTGAACTGTTGGCGTTGAATTTGTTTCTCCTGCTTCCCTCTCAGGTGCTGTCAATGGACTGGTGTAATAGGTGTGTGGCTTCTATCTCCATGAACAGGAAGTCATCGCAGTCCTATGTAGGCTTCACCATGACTTTGCAGTCCAAGGAGGTGGAGGTGGTGAACATCCGCACATCCCAGCTGAACTTGGTGGACCTGGCTGGGTTGGAGAGGCAGAGAGAGACACACACACACACACACACACACACACACACACACACACACACACACACACACACACACACACACACACACACACACACAGAGGGTTCCAGACTCAAGGTGATGCAGGAGTACTGTCCGCTGACTGAACATTCACAGCACACAACAAACCCTTTAAAAGGCTAAATTCCACCGTGAATCTGTTATTGTGTACACTCATTTGTTATATTGTTATCAGTTCTCTGATATCAACCCCCTCTTTTCTCCTCTTTCAGGAGGCAAGCAGCATCAACCGCTCCCTCGTGATCATGACACTGGTGGATGAGTCCAATGGGAAGAGCCGGCATATCTGCTACAGGGACTCCAAACTCCCCTTCTTGCTTTGGGTAAATTGATTCTAAAAAAGCTCTTGCTTTCTTGGTGTTCCTGTTGTGTGCTAACATAACAACTATTTCCTGCAGGACTCTCTTGGAGGTAATGCTAAGACCTAGATTATAGCCAATGTGCACCCAAGTGCTTTGTGGAAACTGTATCCACCTTTCAAATCGCCCAGAGAGGCAAGTTTTTGATCAACTTGGCTCTCTGGGCGATTTGAAAGGTGGATACAATCACATTCACAGCACACAACAAACCCTTTAGAAGGCTAAATTCCACCGTGAATCTGTTATTGTGTACACTCATTTGTTATATTGTTATCAGTTCTCTGATATCAACCCCCTCTTTTCTCCTCTTTCAGGAGGCAAGCAGCATCAACCGCTCCCTCGTGATCATGACACTGGTGGATGAGTCCAATGGGAAGAGCCGGCATATCTGCTACAGGGACTCCAAACTCCCCTTCTTGCTTTGGGTAAATTGATTCTAAAAAAGCTCTTGCTTTCTTGGTGTTCCTGTTGTGTGCTAACATAACAACCATTTCCTGCAGGACTCTCTTGGAGGTAATGCTAAGACCTAGATTATAGCCAATGTGCACCCAAGTGCTTTGTGGAAACTGTATCCACCTTTCAAATCGCCCAGAGAGCCAAGTTGATCAAAAACTTGGCTCTCTGCCAAGTTAGTATGCAAAGTTGGATTTATCGCAATAGTTATTCAATATGCTACTAAACCTTTTCTCCTTACAGGAGGGGAAGGGGAACCCTAGTCAGTTGCACAACTGAATGAATTCAACTGAAATGTGTCCTCCGCATTTAACCCAACCCCTCTGAATCATAGAGGTGCTGGGGGCTGCCTTAATCTACGTAATTGGCACTCGTGAGCAGTCATTGTTGAGGGTTAACTGCGTTGCTCAAGGGCAGAAAGACAGATTTCTCCATCTTGCCATCTCTGGGATTCGAACCAGCGACCTTTCGGTTACTGTCCCAATGTTCTTAACCGCTAGGCTATCTGCCACCATGATACTGTGTTGCTGATTGTAATAGATATTGTATCTGTGGTAGTTTAGTGAGCATCTCCTCATGTGATTCCTTGTGCTTTATCAGGCCCTGATCAACGAAGACATGCATGGGAACGTGAGGCAGCTACAGGCTGAGGTGAAAAAGCTGAAGGAGCAGCTAGCTCTGGCTCTCTCTACCCAGACACAATTGTACTTACACCATAGTAGTTTGCAGACTCATCTCACCCCCTCACATTTTCTCTCTCACTCTCCTTTAGGCGGGAGTGGGAGCAGCCCCTGGGGCAGCAGCGGTCCCTGCAGGATGCCTTTGACCAGATCCAGGCCGAGGCCAAGTTTGAGGCAGACCAGTCCAGGCAGCAGCTAGAGGACAACCAGCAGGACATCATAGCTCAGCAGGCCCAAATCACTGTCAGTCAGCTCCTTTTTAAACCAACCAAGCCCGCTTCTCTGTTAAGGACATTCAGAGCCTACCTGTCTCATTTGTATGAAATTACAGTTTAACCCCTATGGAGGATTGAGTGTGATTAGTTTTTATTGATGAATATGTTGGTTGAATTGTAGGAATTGACAAAAGCTTTTCAGTCTGAAAGAACACACAAACCAATATGACCGCCCAGTTGAGAGAGGCTAGAGAGAGCACTTTAGAGTGAGTGGGTATAAAGGCGTATTTTCTATTTGTGCATGATGAGACCTTTTTGAAGTGTATTTTAAATGTTTTGTTGACATGTTTGATTTGTTTCTCCCCAGAGAGCTTGTTCAGAATATGGAGCAGAATGTAGTGCTAAAGAAGCAAGTGTCTGAATGGACTACACAAAACCAAAAACAGACCTGTCATTCATTCATTGTTATTGTGTACATGGTGGTTAATGTAGTGTTTTATTTATATTTCTTAGAAATTGTTATCACTAGTATGTGTTTTTAGTTTTGTCAAATACAGTTAAACTATTTGACATAATTGGATCTTAATCTCCAATCAACTGTAATTGGCCCGGTCTTCGTTTGTATTTTTACTTTGAAAGACTTCCAATATGGCAAGCCTTGAACCAAATCTGACAACTGCCAATGGGACCATATCCAGCCTTGAGAAAAAGTTTGAACAAGAAAAAGTAAGTCTGCTCACTTAAATTACCTGCCATTAATTACTATTATTTGGGGATATAATTCAGTTTGCATGTATTTGATACATCTAATCTCAGAAGTCTCTTGTTTTGTGTTGTTTGTCCTGGAGCTGATCAACCAGGCCATGGACCTCTGCAGTAAGCTGGGCCTGGTAGGATCAGGGCCTTGCCATGCTGTCTGCAGGTGTCAAGGACCTTACGGTACTGACTCAAGTCATTTGTGTACCTCTTAATTCATTATCATTTTTAACTTGTATACTTAAATTTTTTACTGTAGTTTACCAATGTTTACCAAATTTTTTACCTGGTTTGTTGTAATAGGATATGTACAATGCTCCTTGCACCGAGATAGAGGAGCTCAAGGAACACAACTCCGGGATGCAAGCAGAGCTCCAGGACCAGAGAGAAGCAGCAGAAAGGAAGGTAGCTTCTAATCAGAGAGGTAAGACTTGGAGTATATTTTAAGCATAACAACTAGCGGCATCTTGAGCTTTGATGCGAGTTGCCCAGTGACGTGAGCCTACCAGACGGGCTAAAAGTATTTTTATGCTCGCTTCGAGCCAAGCAGCACTGAAGCATGCATGAGAGCACCAGCTGTTCCGGACGACGGTGTGACCATGCTCTCCTTAGCCGATGTGAGCAAGACCTTTAAAAAGGTCAACATTCACAAGGCCGCGGGGCCAGATGGATTACCAGGATGTGTACTCGGAGCATGCGCGGACCAACTGGCAAGTGTTTTCACTGATATTTTCAACCTCAACCCCAAGTCATAGACTGGTCTCTCTGCTACCGCATGGCAAGCGGTACCGGAGCGCCAAGTATAGGTCCAAGAGGCTCCTAAACATCTTCTACCCCCCAAGCCATAAGACTGCTGAACAATTAATCAAATGGCCACCCAGACTTTTTGCATGCCTGGATTCCACCATTATGACAACGTCTGGATGGATGTTTTGTCCTCAGGTGGTGGTGTTACAGGAGGAGTTGGTCTATGCCACTGAGGAGGTGGAGCGACTCACCAAGGTGTTAGATGAGCAGGCAGGTCTTCTCCAAGCTTCACAAGATCAGACTGCCCAGAAGGAGGCTACCACTCTCCAGGGGAAGGTACCAGGCCATTTTTTTTCCTATGCACATACAAGAGCCACTGAAAACAAATCAAGGGCTACAGTAGCATGGAAAATGTCAGATTTTAGACCAAACAAAATAGATTGTACAATTATCTCTACTTATGTGATTTCCCTACCTGCTTTTCACCAGTTCAAACAACAGCAAGAGGCGGTTGAGAGGACTGTCAGAGGTGAGAGTGCCAATCATGTTCCACAGTCATCCGTCATCCCTAAAGTGCTTCCACAGGTAATGGATGCTTGTGTCTGATGGTTTTCCCTCCTGTATACTTTACTAGGGAACTCTGTCTGATCAAGAGAGGGTTTAATCACTTATCTGGTTGATTTATCTGTCGGACACCTCACACCCACTGAAGCTTCAACCCTGACCTGAGTCTGGTGGTGGAGAGCCAGGAGAAGGAGCTGGAGAGCTGACGCTGCTCCATGATGACTATGGAGGTGCCCCCCACTGAGCTTAACTATGAAAGGACCGCCAAGAACGAGGAGATCCAGAAGCTCAAGGTGTGGTTTGTTTACTGCATGTCATGATGAATGCTAAACATCCACTCTTGAAACACTTAATTAACACATTGATATAACACATATGGTGTTTAACTAGTCTGTGATGATTTCCCACAGGGTCAGCTGAATGAGAAGGAAATGGTGCGAATGGAGATTCAAGCTGTTCTTGACGAGTTCTACGCCAAGCAGAACCAACTGGCTCAGAATGGGAACACAAATGGGTTAGTCCATTCAAATCAAATTTTTACCGATGGATTTTTGCAACCCAACTGTTATCAGGCTGTTGATTTGTGAAGTGTCTGATGTATATATTTTAATTGACAGGGATGTTTTAAATGAGGCCATTCATCAGAATGTCTTGAGAGAGCTGCAGGAGGAAAGGAGTGCAATGGTCTGTGTATCGATCACTCAACTCCCCTGTTCACCTGAAAATGTAGTTTTAGTAATTTGAAAATACCATTGTTTATAATAGGTGCTTTTTCATATTTCTTAATTTCCTTTCATTTGTAGAGAATAGTCATACAGAGGCTCACTGAGGCTCATGAAAGGTATGCAAATAACACTTTGTTCTCTTATCACACAGATTCTATGTGGAATATACTTGTGTAGTGTGTATGCAAATGCATTTTTTTGTTTCTTTTTTGTTGGTGTTGATTAGACTGATGAGTCAGGGATCCCTGTTGGCCCAGCCTCAGACCAGTGTCCAGGAGCTGAGGAACCACTGCCTAGAGGTGAGCCGAAAGGAGCGAGACCAGGAGTGACTGCTTCAGGTGAGAAGGGCATCAGGATCTGCTGGGGTTATTGTAATTGTATGTAGTTTTTAATAAATTAAATTATCAAATGGAATGCAGAAAATGGCAACTTGCTCTAGTTGACAGGCTGGATAATTTTATGGGAGGCTGTAACGCTCGTCGGAAGGATGAGACCAAGGTGCAGCGTGTACGTGTTCATGATTCTCTATTAAATCCGAACTTGTAACGGATTTCCTCTTCGTCTGAGGAGGAGTAGCAAGGATCGGACCAATGTGCAGCGTGGTAAGTGTCCATAATAGATTTTTAATAAATCAAAATGAACACAGAACAAAAATAACAAAACACAAACAAACAACCGAAACAGTCCCGTATGGTGCAAACACTGAAACAGGAAACAACCACCCACAAAACACACTAGAAAACAGGCTACCTAAATATGGCTCCCAATCAGAGACAACGACCGACACCTGCCTCTGATTGAGAACCATACTAGGCCAAACACATAGAAATATAACAACAGAACAAAACATAGAAAAACAACATAGAATGCCCACCCCAACTCACGCCCTGACCAACTAAAATAAAGACATAAAAAAGGAACTAAGGTCAGAACGTGACAGTACCCCCCCCCCCCCCAAAGGTGCGGACTCCGGCCGCAAAACCTGAACCTATAGGGGAGGGTCTGGGTGGGCATTTCACTGCGGTGGCGGCTCTGGTGCGGGACGTGGACCCCACTCCACCATAGTCTTGGCCCACTTATGTGGCGCCTTTGGAGCGGCGACCCTCGCCGCCGACCTCGGACTGGGGACCCTTTCAGCGGGCCCCGAATAGACGGGAGACTACGGCAGCGCCGGACAGGCGGGAGACTCCAGCAACGCCGGAGTGAAAGGCGGCTCCTGACTGACGGGCGGCTCAGGCAGCTCCTGACTGACGGGCGACTCTGGCTGCTCCGGACAGGAGGGCGACTCTGGCTGCTCCGGACAGGAGGGCGACTCTGGCTGCTCCGGACAGGAGGGCGACTCTGGCTGCTCCGGACAGGAGGGCGACTCTGGCTGCTCCGGACAGGAGGGCGACTCTGGCTGCTCCGGACAGGAGGGCGACGCTGGAGGCTCCGGACTGACGTCCTTCGTTGGAGGCCTCATGCCATGGATCATCACTGGAGGCTTCGTGCCCTGGATTATCACTGGAGGCTTCTTGCCATGGATCATCACTGGAGGCTTCTTGCCATGGATCATCACTGGAGGCTTCTTGCCATGGATCATCACTGAAGGCTTCGTGCCATGGATTATCACTGGAGGCTTCTTGCCATGGATTATCACTGGAGGCTTCGTGCCCTGGATTATCACTGGAGGCTTCTTGCCCTGGATCATCACTGGAGGCTTCTTGCCATGGATCATCACTGGAGGCTTCTTGCCATGGATCATCACTGAAGGCTTCGTGCCATGGATTATCACTGGAGGCTTCTTGCCATGGATTATCACTGGAGGCTTTGTGCCATGGATTATCACTGGAGGCTTCTTGCCATGGATTATCACTGGAGGCTTCTTGCCATGGATTATCACTGGAGGCTTCTTGCCATGGATTATCACTGGATTGGAGAGACACACAGAAGGCCTGGCTCTGGGAGAAGGCACAGGACTCACCAGGCTGGGGATACATGCAGGAGGGTTAGTGCTTAGCACAGACACAGAACTCACCAGGCTGGGGAGACATGCAGGAGGCCTTGTCCTTGGCCGAGGCACCGGATACACTGGACCGTGGAGGCGCACTGGCGGTCTCGAGCGCAGAGCTAGCACCACTCGTCCTGGCTGGATCCCCCCTGTAGCCCGGAAAGTGTGGGGAGTTGGAACAGGCCGCACTGGGCTGTGCTGGCGAACTGGAGACACTGTGCGTAGGGCTGGTGCAGTATACCCCGGGCCGAGGAGATGCACTGGAGACCAGATGCGCTGAGCCGGCATCATCCCTCCTGGCTCGATGCCCACTCTACGTATGCACACTGGGGACACCGTGCGCTTCACCGCGTAACACGGTGCCTGCCCGGTCACTCTCTCTCCACGGTAAGCACGGGGAGTTGGCTCAGATCTCCTACTTGACTTAGCCACACTCCCCGTGTGCCTCCCCCAATAAATTTTTGGGGCTGCCTCTCCTCCCAGCCGCGCTGCCGTGCTGCCTCCTCATACCACCGCCGCTCAGCTTTCGCTGCCTCCAGCAGGGACGGCGATATTCCCCAGCCTTTGCCCAGGGTCTTTCTCCGTCCAGAATCTCCTCCCATGTCCATGAGTCCAGAGATTTCTGCTGCTGCCCGATACCACGCTGCTTGGTCCTTTTTTGGTGGGTGGTTCTGTAACGGATTTCCTCTTCGTCTGAGGAGGAGTAGCAAGGATCGGACCAATGTGCAGCGTGGTAAGTGTCCATAATAGATTTTTAATAAATCAAAATCAACACGGAACAAAAATAACAAAACACGAACAAACAACCGAAACAGTCCCATATGGTGCAAACACTGAAACAGGAAACAACCACCCACAAAACACACTAGAAAACAGGCTACCTAAATATGGCTCCCAATCAGAGACAACGACTGACACCTGCCTCTGATTGAGAACCATACTAGGCCAAACACATAGAAATATAACAACAGAACAAAACATAGAAAAACAACATAGAATGCCCACCCAAACTCACGCCCTGACCAACTAAAATAAAGACATAAAAAAGGAACTAAGGTCAGAACGTGACAGAACTCCAAACAAAACAACAAAAGAACAACAAACGTCACTTTCCGTAGGCTACGCAGAGCTAACAAAAAATAACATCCCACAACTTAAGGTGGCAAAACAGGCTGCCTAAGTATGATTCCCAATCAGAGACAACGATAGACAGCTGTCCCTGATTGAGAACCATACCCGGCCAAAACATAGAAAAACAAAACATAGAAATAAAGAACATAGAATGCCCACCCAAATCACACCCTGACCAAACCAAATAGAGACATAAAAAGGCTCTCTAAGGTCAGGGCGTGACAGAAGCATCAATCTCCATGCTGCTCCAGACGTGGCAATGATATCAGCTGCTGTCTTAGTCCATGATTTGCTTTAAGAGGGTCCCTTTGTAGTGAATCTAGCTAATGTGTGGTGATTTTAGTGAGATGCCTGAATGTCGGCAAACCTGTCCCCTACCTGTCTGAGGGAAACTGCAAGCTTGTGGGCCATAAGAACCATAAGCAGAGGATTGAGTACCTGGTCAAGCTCAAAGAAGAACACCAAACTTCAAGTGGTAATAATCATATTTAACATTTCATCACCTGGCTGCATGTTTACTTTTTGTAAGTGTTATAGTTGCCATCAAGAGACTTGGCCTCAGCAGTGAAATACTGAGGGGGAATTTCACTGCATTTATAGACTATAAGTAACAAACACAATTTTTCAAGGGAAATAAAACCTCAGATCTGAAATGAGTATCTGAGAAAATGCTTGGAGAGATTCTCATTGGCTGCTCAACATTTCTTGTTGACTGTGAACATGTCCCCCAAACAGAAAGCCTTTTCACCCTTTTTTAAGTTGACTAATAACCGTGTTATTGCATCACATAATAGGATAAACTGGTCAGTACAGTACATTACCTGTTTCAAATATTGTGATTCTCTAAGAAAAATGTCTTCATGTTTTTTCATATTTCTGTATGAATATTTTTCTACTAGGGCTGGGCAATCCATTGTGTATATTGTGATATGTATAATTGTGATATGCATATCATTGGATCTTAGTATTTCACTACCTCTCTGCAGCAACTGTAGCCTCCCTGGGTTACATTCAAAGGGAGGCTGTGCCACAGGCTCAGCTGCGTCTTCATTTCAGATATTCATTTCAGCAATAAGGCCCGAGGTGGTGTGGTATATGGCCAATATACCACGGCTAAACCCCTGAGGTGCCTTATTGTTATTATAAATTGGTTGCCAACATAATTGAGTAAAAATACATGTTTTGTCATACTTGTGGTTTATGGTCTGATATACCTCAGCCAATCAGCATTCAGGGCTCGAACCACCCAGTTAATAATTATGGTTATATCATCATCCTTCATATTGTATTATATGAATTTTGGTGGTCCATATATCGCCCAGCCCTAGTATTTACCACAGGGGCTATCAATCACAGATACCATATTTAGGGTAGATTGTGACATGATTGAACAACTGTTATGCTGGATGAAATATATTTTAGAACTGTAAATTGACTGTGTATACATTTAGTCAGATCATCATTCATAAAGGCAAATTCCGGATGTTTTCCTAGTTGATTCTGCCCTAGCAACAGATCTATTTTGTTTTTGCTAACATCTGTATCTTGTCTATTTGTACAGTTGTGTGACCAATAAAATGTGATTTTAGTTTTAATGTTAATATTGAGTCTCACCTTTGTCCTCTAAATTCAGAGAATAGGTCCTGTGGAGATAATTCCCTGTTATTGGGTCTACTGCTTTTGTATGGGTTCTGTCTACTCATCATTACTCTAATTATGTCTTTGTAATATGGTTTATGTTATTTATATAATCGAATAAATGAATATATTTTAGTTTCTTGTTTACATTAGGAGTATGAAAGGACAGTACCCCTAGCTACCAGATGGAATGTTTGATTCTGACATAGAGTCAGCAGGTGTACTACTGTCACGTGTCTTTGAACCGATGATTGAACTAATTTAGAATTCTACAGCAACATCCACCCTTGAAAACGTATCAGCAGTCTCTGTAGTGAACAACATATGAAACATGAAGAAAGCAATAACTGCAGAACAGATAACAGAATGGTTTACATTAGGGACCCATTTTGCTAACATTCTAATCACGGATGAAGTTCCAAAAGAAGTAAAGTTAGAGGAGTCATCAATACAGAGGTGAGTTCAGTTGGCTAGCTAGCTAACGTTAGCTAGCAAAATGTAGATGGAATTGCTAGCTAACGTTAGCTAGCTTACACATGTTCCCTTGCACCATAGACGGTACAGTCTGCCTGTAGTAACCAGGTTTCCCCCCCAACCATTTTTATGCTATTAAAGTACGTCAGATAAAAAAATGCATTGACAGGCCAGATGGAAACAAACATTTTCGGGAAACTTCACATCTCGAAAAAACAAAATTTGCTAGACAAGGTGGGATATTTTTGTCTGTAAATTTAATTATGATAGAAATGTAACGTTAGGTGGATTTTTTTTAAATAGCAAATATTGATAGAATAACCATATCGAAAAAAATGTGGAGTCACGTGATGACGGGTGGTCCTCTCACTAGATGTAAGTTATCGGAAAAGCATGCAGTTTCAGGCTACATATTAAATACATTTAATTTTACAGGGTGGTGAAAGTGCAAGGTGATGAGTTTAATGCACATTTTAATAAATATCGAGCGTCTTATTCAGGTGACATGGTCATCGATGATTGGCTGCCGCGCTTGTCCATAATCTTATAATGTAGGCTATACATGCGCTCGGAGCGTTATCTACGTGCTGTTGTCTAGAGCACACGTGTTAATACCAGAGTGGGCACAAGCTATATAACCCACATTTTTTTGAGAACCATCAGTAGAGTTAAATGCGATGCAAACACATTTCACTTGTATTTTTTATTCGGTACTTGGGAATTGAACCACACAATGTATTTGTATGTGCACTACGTCATTACGCACAGGCTTTTAGCGGCAACAAAACCATTTGGTAGAAAAATCTGGTGGGAATCTGTTGCCAATTGGATGGAACCTAGAAACTTTCACACATGTTCACATTTGTTGGCTGGCTAGCTAACATATGAAAGGAACGTTGCTTTAGTTAGGTACATAGCTAGCTACTTACTTTTCAGTAAATATTAGCATTATTTAGCTACTACAGTAATACTAACACAGTAAAAGTAGCTAAATAGCCAGGTGCCAAAATTCCTAGGCAGGGGTTGATTTATTAAATCAGTGCAATTAAGTAGCTTTCTAAGTTACAGTAGTAGCTAGAGTAACCAAGTAGTCTATTGAGACGCACCCCTAGTCCAGTTAGCTAGCAGTATCTATTGTTGTATGTATGAATCTGCCCCCATGCAAGTGCTGGTCCAGGGCAATATTTTGTTGCAGACCCATGAATTAAAATGAATCTGTAACATATTTTTTTAAGATGACAACTCTTTCAGTCATGAGCTAGTCATGAGTTGGGTACTATTTTACTACCCAACCTGCTCTTACAGTGGGGTGCTGTAGGCCTCTGTGGAGTTGTGTGGCACTGGATAGTAGTAGGGTAGGTCCCAGACCCTATGGGTAGTGAAAGGATAAGAGTCTCTCATGGTACGGTCCACATAGCCAGAGATGGTTGGGATCTCTTCTCTTTGGGGCTCACCACAGTTGGGCACAGTAGGTGTGACAAATCCCTGCTTCATTTGGTATCGGTTGGTCCAGGCCTCCATTGACCCAAGCAGTTCTGGCTGCGGCATGTGATCCTCCTCTTCTTCCCCTTCCTCTTTGTTGAGGAAGTCTCTCAGCACCTGCTGGAAGACGTACACCAGCTCCCAGGGCAGGATCTTGTTGCTGGCCAGCACGTCATGGAACCTGAGAATGAGATAGTGTGTTAATAAACTATTTAACCCAAACTGCATTATCCATATAATGAAACTGTTTGGGCTTTCAATTATCCATTAGGCCTAGCTGACCAAATGATGCTGAAACTATTTCATCAAAGTATCATGTATTGTGTGAGGTGATAAGGCTGAGGTCGTGTTTATGCGCCCGCTCTAATTTCTAGTTGTCAGGAGGCATTTAGCAAAGAAGACAAAATAAATGCAGTGAAAGTCACACCAAATAATATTCCCGGAATAATCGGGCGATCTTGTTACTGTTGTGATGTGATTATGCAAACAGCCACCCCTGAAGAGGAGTGGAACAACATTCCACAGGCCACAATCATCAGCCTGATCAACTCTATGTGAAGGAGATGTCACTCTGCACGAGGCAGATGGTGGTCACAACAGATACTGACTGGTTTTCTGATCCACGCCCCTAACTTTAAAAACAAAATTATCTGTGAAATCCATAGAGTAGGGCCTAATTAATATATTTCAATTGACTGATTTCCTTATATGAACTGTACCTCAGTAAAATCTTTGAAATTGTTGCATGTTGCATTTACATTTTTGTTCAGTATAATTTATAGTCATTTTTACTAGACCCATGGTGGATTTAAAGGTTATTTAAAGTATGATTCCTCAGTTAGCCCCTCAGAAATACCAAATTCAGTCTGTTCATACAAATGTCACCATCACTGTAAAATGTTGGTCTGTGTTTTATTTTAATAGGGATATGATACTGCTAATGGAAAACTCTTTCCCTTTGGGTTGTTTTTGCTGTGCTCAGCCCCATAGGGTCCCCTTCACCTTTGCATGATCACACCCCATGTAACCTACTTCTGTGACAATAACACAAAGTGGCTTCCCTGGCAGCTTTGCTCTACCCCCCCTCTCTTTGAGACTCTTGTCTCTTTCGCCTATTGTCATCCCGGTGTGGGGGCAGTACTGAATGAAGAGTGGTGTACGATGTACCTGGAGAGCACCGTAGCGGTGTGCATAGGGTGGATCTGGGCACACAAGTGCTCCAGCTGGCGGCGCTCCGATGCGGGGATCAGCGTGCGTAACCTGGGGTAGCTCTGGAGCCAGTGGGGGTATCCCGCGGTGTTGTGGGCCAGCTTGTGTTCCTGCTCCACCTCCCGCGCCATGCACTCCCTCTCCTCTACGTGCCACAGCAGCTCCCTGATCAGTGTGCAGCTGGGTGATACCCCTGTGGACGCCCCCTCATCCTGCGCCTTTTTTCGTTCAGAACGCGACCATTTCATCCAGCTGAACAGGGGCATGGCGGAGGAGTGCTGTGGTTACTGCAATGAGAAAAAAAGTATTTTACATCTGAAGCAAAAGTATTGACACTGCTGCCACGAGTATTGTACACTGCTGCCACGAGTGTCAAGGAATACCCCTCTGTTCTCCCAAAGTCTGTTTTAACAGAACAATTCAAAGGATTACAATTGTACTATTGACTGATCTGCACTCATTGAAGACGCAACTTTTTTGAAAGTGAGAAATGGATCACCTCCACACAAGCTGATCCCTGGTCCCTGACTCTCTGTCATCATCAGTGTTTGATTTGCCTTCAGTGGCATTCTCACTCAGGTGAGGATGCCCAGGTGTGGGTGTGTAGTAATCTCCTCAGACTGATTGTTCTCTCTGTACCTCACACCTGAGCTACACACAGATTTGACAGCCTGGGGTCACAGGTCATGCTACGTGAACAGAGCACGCAGTGCTGTATACTTGACAGCAATGTCTTAAAGCACAATAAAAATATTTTTTGTTATTAAACCTGCCTGTCCTAGCTAATTTCTTCAAATAATGCAATTGAGATTCCTGATTTGTGCCTATTGTCTAGATGAGTGCTTTTTTTAAATTGTTGGAACATTCTGATCATTGCAAATAGCCTATGTAGTGAGAAAAGAAAAGAGAAAACAAGCCATTGCATGGTTGGTACTTACTGTTGAATGCTGCAATGATGAGCCAGATGTAGACAGAGAGATCAAGGCAGGCGTCTCACAGAGTACCATCTCCAGGACTCTGTCTCCATGGGTCTGTCCGTGAGGTCTCCATTCTCTGGTTCTGACTGGACTCTGCTATCCGTCTGTAAGCAATCAAATGGTTCTCTTTCTCTCCTCTCTATACTGTGTAATTGTCCTCTTCACTTGTCCCTGTTCTTCTGTCCTCTGGACTGTTTACAGCAGAGTTACTCACTGTTCTCCTCTGACTCAGTGCTGTCTCCTCTCCTTTCACCTCACTCTCCTTTGTGCTGCTTTGTTGTAAGGTCAGCTGCTTTGTGGTTAGATGCTGAAGTGCGTGTGTAAGTCACTCAACGCGTGTGCATATAAATGTGTGTGTGTGAGCTGCTCCCAGCTCTGACAGTGTGTCTGCCTGCTGTGTAGATAAAGTCCTCCTCTTGCCCAGAGAGAAGCTGAGATGACTGGGACTGCTCTCCCTGCCACACTGCCCCAGGCTTGACTGGCCCAGCCACGGAGTGGGAGAGATGAAGGGGAGGGCGAGTAAGAGACAGAGGAATGTTAGAAACCGAGCAAGTAGTGAAAGGGGGATTTCAGTGCAGAGGATGGAGAGGGAGGGTGATGTGAGGGGAGAAGGTAGTTCAGAAAGAGCAAAGGGGAGAACTATTTGACTTGACTAAGGCTCATTAGCATTACTCACATAACGTTACTTATTCACAGTGACAAAGCCACATTATCACCACTCACTACTAGTGTGCTTGCTGAGACAAAACACGCACGTTTTTTCCAAGGCATTTTCAGACTGGATTCTTCACACGTCTGTTGCCCTGGAGATGGCTTTGGTTTGTGTATTTGAATATGAGCCGAATATGAAGAGCCTGTTGCTGGTTAATAGTAGACCTATGGGGGGCGCTTTGTTTGACCTACCTTTTTTCCCTTTGATGCTTAATTGCTTGTGTGTGTGTTTACACTGAAATGTCAGACTTTTGATTTGACACACATGTTTCTTTATAGCCCTGCAAAAGCTTCCCAACAGCAGGGTAGTCCAAAGAGGGATGACTCAGATGGAGGACTGAGGAACAAGACAGGAAAGGCTGACTTTTTGGCGTGTGAGTTACACATTTATATAATCTTCTAATTAATTTGGCTTCCAATTGGATGCCTTTTGTTCCTCAAAGATGAAGAAAGGCATTGAGCAAACCTTTCTGTGTTACCTCATCTCTCCAACTCTAGGTTCACCTCCACCTCCATTGACCACTTACGAGTACCCCAGCTTGCCCATCACAAAGAATAGACAGGAGGTAAAATAGTTTAGTAGCCTCACACACTCATTCAAACTGACACACGCATGCTTTTGTTCCTCCTGCCATGTCAGGACATTTTCAGGTCATAGACTTGGTCATCAGCAACAGTTCCTCAGGTAATAACACCACTCAAGGTTTTACAGTGTGCTTCAGATGAGCTCTGATTCTATCTGATGGAGCCATGAGTGCAATAAGAGGGGGAATAGCCCACTGAATGTCTTCACATGCACACAAGTAGGGCCATTAGTTGGCCATTGGTGAAGAGATGTGTTTTTCAGACTTTCATTTCATACTCAGATTCACATGTATTGTCCTACAAGACCAAAATCTGAATGTTTTAATGTTATTGTGACTTTGTGAATATAAAAAACAGATTAGAATACTTTATTATATATTATAATTTAGATTGTTGAATCATATATTGTGTTCATCTTTAAATGGCTACAATATGTTCTTTCATTCCTTCTACTGAGTTTGATGTGCAGTTCTGTGTTTGTGTATTTCCAGCTCATCTCTCTGATTGAAAACAACTCTGTGGTGATCATCCGTGGAGCCACAGGCAGTGGGAAGACTACCCTGCTGCCCCAGTTCATCCTGGACTACTACAGCGAGAAGAATGCCCCTTGTAACCTCGTGGTTACCCAGCCTCGCAAAATAGGCGCCAGCAGCATCGCCCGATGGGTCGCCAGAGAGCGCAAGTGCACCCTGGGTAGTCTGGTGGGATACCAGGTTAGTGACTCACAGACACCTTGTTGATGACACCATTTTGTTATATATATCTATATCCCAAAAAACACATGACCATGCGTAGTATGTTACAAAGTCTGATTTGCGTACACATCCCTTCGTGGAAAGAAGATGGAGAAAAAGGTGCAAGAAACCAGAATTGCGTGTTCATGTTTCATAACAAGGGGCAGTGTACTGAGTCTTGCATCTCCAGCAATATTATTACCCCTTGATGAAGCTCTGTACAAAAAGACCATTTGAAGTTTCTCTTGCAGAGGGAGGAGTGGGGTGGACACTTCCATGCTGGACTCTTTCCAGGCTGCCTAGTTGCTCTGTTTCCAGCTCTGGAACAGGAGACACAGTCTAGTTATAACTCCCTGCTCCTCCTCTGTCTGCTCTGCTGCGGTTTGCAGAAGCGGTGATGTCACTATTAGGCAGACAGTGAGTGAGACAGTGATGAGCTGACCTGATGAACACCTAAGTGCTTGAATCCGGGCCTTGAGGATGTATGGAGAGTAACAGAGCATTATCCACTTTCACAGTGACCTTCCCATGACACTCCTGCCATGAGGGAGGGCTGTTTTTGTACATTCCTCTGAGCATCAGCTTTGTCTGACTGTCCTAAGGGTAGTGTGATGGATGTTTACAGTGCTTTCTATCTCTGTCTTTCGTTTCTTACTGAGAGTTTTGTGAAAGTCTTGCCTGAGTTTGTACTTGGATTTGAGTAGCAGGACATGAGAGCAACTCCTCAGGGAGAAGAAATGTTAGGACGGGCAATTTGTCTGATCTCTGAGAGTCACGTTGTGTGCTGAATTTGTTGTGAAGGTGAGTTGTTCAACAGAATGTTTGACATCACATAGCTAGATAGATAGATAAATACCTACAGCTACAGTAGATTTTGAATCCTCACGTCTGCCTTTTAGGCTTTAATTGTCTGTGTATTTTTGTGTTTATGTGCTTGTGTGTGAAAATGTATTTCTCTGTTTGTTTCAGGTGGGCCTGGAAAAGATGGTCACTGAACACACAAGACTCATCTACATGACCACTGGGGTGCTGCTGCAGAAACTGGTCGGAGCAAAGAGTCTGACTGAGTACTCCCACATCTTCATAGATGAGGTAACTGACACTCAGACTGGTCATCATTTCAAAGTGATTTCATTTTCATTTCATTTCATTTTGACTTTGATACCAGGTTTAGTATCACGATACTAAAACGATACCAACAAAAAAAGGTATATTAGCCAAAGTTACAAAATGGCACTTGATCCAGACAGATAAACTAATATACTGCTCTGTTCAATCATTGGGCATCTTTTGAGTTCAATTTCATTCAAAAAAATGTACGTCAACATTTTTCTGAGATGTATATGCATTAATTAAACAATCATACAATCAATTTGATTTTGTTTTTACCAATCTAACTACTTAACAACTTAATGGTAATCAGTTATTTCAATGGTAAATCTCTATTGATAAACTGGGTAAATCAAGATGTATCCTAGGCCAATTCACAATACAGGTGAATACATATTCAATAGGACTGTGTGCATGCATTGAGTTTTTGAGCTAGTTTTGGCTGATTTCATTGAGGTACAGATGACAATCTGTTTCACTTCCATTTGGGACTCATTTTATTGTACTGATCAACAACATTTGCATAGAACTGTCAGAGCCCTATTCACACACGCTTAGGCAATAGATCATCTTTGGCTGATGGAGAGATGTGACGGAGAGACCAACTTAAGTGAATTAATCAAGTTTTTGGTGGCAATCAGCTTTGAAATCAGCATATTTAGCTTTATGGTTTGCATATTACAAACAAAGTACAAGGGTAATGAATTGATGTTAGCTTCAGCTGTAAGCTAGCAATGAAAGTCTTACCATAGATTTTTAAGACAATTTAAGTAAAAACTGTAACTAGGCTACTCAGGAACATTCAATGTTGTCTTGGTAAGCAATATATATTTGGCCTTCTTTTAGGCAATTGTCCTGCTGAAATATGAATTTGTCTCCCAGTGTCTGTTGGAAAGCAGGCTGAACCAAGTTTTCCTCTGTGATTTGCCTGTGCTTAGCTCTATTCCATTTCCTTTTATCCCCCCACAAAACTCCCTAGTCCTTGATGATGACAAGCATACCCATAACATGATGCAGCCACTGTCATGCTTGAAAAAAGGAAGAGTAATGTGTTGTGTTGGATTTGCCCCAAACATAACGCTTTGTATTCAGGACAAAAAGTTGTCTTTTCCAAATGTTTTGCAGTATTACTTCAGTGCCTTATTGTAAACAGGATACATGTTTTGGAATATTTTTATTCTGTACTGGCTTCCTTCTTTTCACTCTGTCATTTAGGTTAGTATTGTGGAGTAAGTACAATGTTGTTGATCCATCCTCAGTTTTCTCCTATCACAGCCATTCAACTCTAATTGTTTTAAAGTCACCATTGGCCTGATGGTGAAACCCTGATCGGTTTCCTTCCTCACTGGGCAACGGAGTTAGGAATAGCACCTGTATCTTTGTAGAGACTGGGTGTATTGATACGCCATCCAAAGTGTAATTAATAACTTCACCATGCTCAAAGGATATTCAATGTCTGCTCTTTTGTTTTTACCCATCTACCAATAGGTGCCCTTTGCGACGCATTTGAAAACCTCCCTGGTCTATGTGGTTGAATCCGTGCTTGAAATTCACTCCTCGACTGAGGGACCTTACAATTATCTGTATGTGTGGGGTACAGAGATGGGGTAGTAATTTAACAATCATGTTAAACACTATTATTGCACACAGAGTCCATACAACTAACGTGACTTGTTAAGCATATTTTTACTCAATTTATTTAGGCTTGCCATAACAAAGGGGTTGAATACGTATTGACTCAACACATTTCAGCTTTTCATCTTTTATTAATATGTAAAATTGTTTAAAAAAACAACATAATTCTACTTAGACATTATGTGGAGGTCAGTGGCAAACAATCTAAATGTAATCAATTTAAAATTCAGGCTGTAACACAACAAAATGTGGAAAAAGTCAAGGGCTGTGAATACTTTCTGAGGGCACTGTATAAAGAGAAGAGGAGCTACCGGTATCTTACTGCATTGTAAAGTGTTCTGTGCAGCATGAGTGGGGAGCTAACATGAGGCAAACCCCGACTCCCAGTGCAGGCTACTAGTAATGAGTAAATGGAGCAGGTATGGTGCACGCCTCTGCTAAAAGGGGACATCGGCTGCGCTGATAGACAGAGTTTGTGAGGCACATTTGACAGAAGTACCGAAAGTAACAACAATTCTTGACACTATTTCAAAGTAGTCTACAGATATGACTTGACTGGTAATGATGATGTCCATCTGGCGTACATTGTGTCTCTTAGTACCCAGTAACACAATTCAAGCTGGAGGTGAGTAACATATTTTTACCATGGCGAGGATGAACCAGTCAGTAAGCAGGGTGGTTCTGTATGTTTCAGGTCCATGAGCGGACAGAGGAGCTGGACTTCCTTCTGTTGGTTGTGAGGAAGCTCCTCCATTCCAACTCCCGTTACATCAAGGTGAGCCCACGCTTCTCATCTCAGCATTCACCACCATGTGATCCTAAACCGTACTGACTGAACAGACACACACCGCCTCCCTTCCCCCTTTATGCAGGTCATCCTCATGTCAGCCACCATCAACTGCAGGGAGTTTGCGGAGTACTTTGGCACCCCCATCCGCAGCCAGATGAACCCAGCCTATGTGTTTGAGGTGGAGGGGGCTCCCTACGCCATCGAGGAGTTCTACCTGGAGGACCTCTGTAGCCTGATTCCCTACAGGGTGAGAGGGGGAGCGCCAAGCCTAGTCTGTGGATGTAGCTGGTACTCATGGTTTAGACTAACCTAACACTGTCTGTGTATTATCTATCTATCAGGTGGATACCCGCCGTCCAGATGACCCTTACATCACTGTGGAGATGTACAACGTGGCTGTCAGCCTTATCCAGAGCTTTGACGAGCTAGAGGCCAAAGATCAGAGGTGAGGGATCAACAGCTTTACTCTTCATCTTAGCTCGCTTGATAAATAAACCATTCGTTCACTATTTGTTAATTACTTAGATGATTGACTTAGATTGACTTAGGTGTCCTATAGTTGTCCTGGTGTGTTTGTGTATCTCAGCAGTAGGACTGCGAGGGAGGGAGGCCTGTCTCTGCCAGACCGGGGCAGTGTGCTGGTGTTCCTCCCTGGTCTGGGTGAGATCCACTACATGCAGGAGGCTTTGTCCAAGCTGGTGCGCAAGAGGTGGGTGCTGTGTGTGTACATGTGCACTTTCAGTGGTGGCGTCTCTGGAGCATGACTGGTAGTGTCCGATGCATAGTAGAAACTTGATGGGGCTGTTATGGTGTATGTTTCAGACTGCAGGTGTACCCACTCCACTCCTCTGTCACTCTGGAGGAGCAGAATGGGGTGTTTCTGGTGCCTGTCCCAGGATACAGGAAGGTAACTATCACACCACAACCCAGTCTACTGAATAGACTTCTAGAACGCAAAGTGTTTTTGATGTTTTGTCTCTGTCTCAACAGATCATCCTCTCCACCAACATTGCAGAGAGCTCTGTTACAGTCCCAGATGTCAAATATGGTGTGTGTTTTCATTTTCATAATGTTTACAGACCTTCCTTGCTGTATGTACTGCCGTATTGTATTCACTCCACATGTCTGAGTTTGTGACGTATTCCTGTTGACAGTGATTGATTTCTGTCTGGCACGACACATGGTCTGTGACAAAGAGACCTGTTACCAGTCCCTCCGCCTCACCTGGGCCTCCAAGACCAACTGCAACCAGCGTAGAGGTACAGTACAGCAGGGTTTCTGGGGCACCCCTGGGTGCACATTTTGTTTTTTGCCCTAGCACTACACAGCTGACTCAAATATTCAAAGCTTGATGATGAATTGGTTATTTGAATCAGCTGTGTAGTGCTAGGGCAACAACCAAAATGTGCACCCAGTGGGAGAATTAGAATTGCCACTGAGGATTTGTGACTCACGTCTCCTCTGTCCCTCTCAGGCAGGGCTGGGCGAGTGTCTAAGGGCTACTGTTACCGGCTGGTGACCAAGGAGTTCTGGAGGAATGAGATCCCAGACTATGTGGTTCCTGAGATGGTGGTAAGAGAGTCGAACATTAGGTCAGCCCTGTTGGCAAAGAACCAAGCTCATAACTATGCTCGACAGTATGATGTTTTACAACTGCAAAGTTGATGGATTTATTTGTTGATGGATTGATGCACTGTATGTGATTACTGAAAGACAAGGCATGCTACTCTACTAGACCTACATTGAGTATACAAAACATTAGGAACACCTGCTTTTTCCATGACTGACCAGGTGAAAGTTATGATTCCTTATTAATGTCACTTGTTAAATCCACTTCAATCAGTGTAGATGAAGGGGAGGAGACACTTGAAACATGGATTGTGTATGTGTGCAATTCAGAGGGTGAATGAGCATTGGTAGTAGGTGCCAGGCGCACCAGTTTGTGTCAAGAACTACAATGCTGCTGGGTTTTTCATGCTCAACAGTTTCCCATGTGTGTATCAAGAATTGTCCACCACCCAAAGCACATCCAGCCAACTTGACACAACTGTGGGAAGCATTGGAGTCAACATGGGTCAGCATCCCTGTGTAATGCTTTTGACACCTTGTAGAGTCCATGCCCCGACAAATTGAGGCTGTTCTGAGGGAAAAATGGGGTGCAACTCAATATTAAGAAGGTGTTCCTAAAGTTTTGTACACTCAGTGTATAAAACTTCTATTTTATTCGGACTATTCCCAGCGTGCCCCCCTGGCTAACATCATGCTGAAGGTGAAGCTTCTGGGCATGGGGGACCCCCGCTCCCTCCTCTCCACTGCTCTCTCACCCCCCCAACTCAATGACATTGAGAGGACCATACTCCAGCTCAAAGAGGTACCTCACTGTGGACCTTATCACAAACAACCATTGAAGTCATTGGATTCATGTATTTGTGGAGAGGTTTCCAATAAGAATCTTAGATACAACGTTGCTGAACAACCAAATCTGTCACTGTGTGTTTGTGATGTTGCAGTGGTTTCCTAACGTTGGTTCTGCTGTGTCAGGACCTCTGCGTCAGCTAGCATTAGCTCTCTCAGTGGTGTTTGTGTGTGTGTTTGTCAGCTGTGACTTAGCGGGGCGTAAAGTGTTTTGATTAAGTCTGTGTATGTGCTGTGGATGGGCTCTTTAGCTGGAAGGATTGATGGACAGAGCCATTTATGTATTTTTTATTACTATTTTTGACTGTGTGTGATGCTTAAGTATTCTTGCAGTCACTTGTTATTATTGAGGTAATGATAATTGTCATGACGTGTGTGTGAGGTGTAGATGGGTGCACTGTCTGTGGGGAACGATGGTCAAGGCCAGAAGCGTTTTGATGGAGAGCTGACGTTTCTGGGTCGGATCCTGGCTCACCTGCCTGTGGACCTGCACCTTGGGAAGATGATCGTGCTCGGCCACGTCTTTGGCTGTCTGGAGGAGTGCCTCATCATAGGTCAGTGGGGTCTGTTGTTTCTGCTTTGTCTGTAGGTGTGTGTTCAGGCCACGACTCCTCAACCTGTCTCTCTCCCTTAGCCGCCTCTCTGTCTCTGAAGAGCTTCTTTGCCATGCCCTCCCTGCAGCAGCTGGCAGGGTACAGGTGAGTCAGCACTTGAAAATGTATTTTCTCTCATACAGCAAAAAATATATAATAACACTTCTACAATATCTACCTCGTCACTGCCATTTGAGTTATTGTCTGCTGTAAGACTGTCATCCCTGTCCTCTCTTAAATGCTTGAATATTCAGGAGCAAGCTGTCGTTCGCACACGGTGTGCAGAGTGATTCGATTGCTTTTGTCAACGCATTCAAGGCTTGGCACACGTCCAGAAGCAAAGGAGAGTTGAGGCACCCAAAGGTGAGAGCATTTACAGTTGAAGTCAGAAGTTTACATACACTTAGGTTGGAGTCATTAAAACTCGTTTTTCAACCACTCCACAAATTTCTTGTTAACAAACTATAGTTTTGGCAAGTCAGTTAGGACATCTACTTTGTGCATGACACAAGTCATTTTTCCAACAATTGTTTACAGACAGATTATTTCACTTATAATTCACTGTATCACAATTCCAGTGGGTCAGAAGTTTACATACACTAAGTTGACTGTGCCTTTAAACAGCTTGGAAAATTCCAGAAAATGATGTCATGGCTTTAGAAGCTTCTGATAGGCTAATTGACAACATTTGAGTCAATTGGAGGTTTACCTGTGGATGTTTTTCAAGGCCTACCTTGAACTCAGTGCCTCTTTGCTTAACATCATGGGAAAATCAAAAGAAATCAGCCAAGATCTCAGAATTTTTGTTTGTAGACCTCCACAAGTCTGGTTCATCCTTGGGAGCAATTTCCAAATGCCTGAAGGTACCATGTTCATCTGTTCAAACAATAGTCCGCAAGTATAAACACCATGGGACCACACAGCTGTCATACCGCTCAGGAAGGAGACGCGTTCTGACTCTTAGAGATTAATATACTTTGGTGCGAAAAGTGCAACTCAATCCCAAAACAATAGCAAAGGACCTTGTGAAGATGCTGGAGGAAACGAGTACAAAATTATCTATAGCCACAGTAAAACGAGTCTTATATTGACATAACCTGAAAGGCCGCTCAGCAAGGAAAAAGCCACTGCTCCAAACCCGCCATTAAAAAAAAAACAGACTACGATTTGCAACTGCACATGGGGACAAAGATCATACTTTTTTGAGAAATGTCCTCTGGTCTGATGAAACAAAAATAGAACTGTTTGGCCATAATGACCATCATGTTTGGAGGAAAAAGGGGGAGGCTTGCAAGCCAAAGAACACCATCCCAACCGTGAAGCACAGGGGTGGCAGCATCATGTTGTAGGGGTCCATTGCTGCAGGAGGGACTGGTGCACTTCCCAAAATAGATGCCTCATGAGGGAGGAAAATTATGTGGATATATTAAAGCAACATCTCAAGACATCAGTCAGGAAGTTAAAGCTTGGTCGCAAATGGGTCTTCCAAATGGACAATGACCCCAAGCATACTTCCAAAGTTGTGGCAAAATGGCTTAAGGACAACAAAGTCAAGGTATTGGAGTGGCCATCACAAAGACCTAACCTCAATCCCATAGAAAATTTGTGAGCAGAACTGAAAAAGCGTGTGCGAGCAAGGAAGCCTACAAACCTGACTCAGTTCCACCAGCTCTGTCAGGAGGAATGGGCCAAAATTCACCCAACTTATTGTGGGAAGCTTGTGGAAGGCTACCTGAAATGTTTGACGCAAGTTAAACAACTCAAAGGCAATGCTACCAAATACGAATTGAGTTTGTGAACTTCTGACCCACTGGGAATGTGATGAAAGAAATAAAAGCTTAAATAAATCTTTCTCTCTACTATTATTCTGACATTTCACATTCTTAAAATAAAGTGGTGATCCTAACTGACCAAAGACAGGGAATCTTTACTAGGATTAAGAATTGTGAAAAACTGAGTTTAAATGTATTTGGCTAAGGTGTATGTAAACTTCCGACTTCAACTGTAGATCGTTATGTTACATCAATTAACTTTAAACATGGGATAATACATAGACGTGTATGTAATAAAGGAGGTTCCTAAAGACATTAGACAAAGTTCCAGTATCTTGCTGAGATGGCTGCAGTAAGGTGTGTGTGTGTGTGTGTGTGTGTTCTTCCTCCCAGTCCGAGCTGGAGTGGGGCAAGGAGAACTGCATCCAGATCAAGAGGATCAGAGAGGTATAGAGACCATTATCTCACGAAACACACACCAGGTGACCCCAATCCCTGACTTGACCCTGCCTCTCTGTGACCCCCAGGTGGCTGAGCTCTATGAGGACCTGAAGGAGAGAGCGTCCCAGTTCAACATGCACGTGATTGAGAACCCAGTGCCAATGGACTACTCCAGCCTTCACAAGCAGAGGTTCATCCTGCAGGTGAGACTGAGGCACATGCCAGTATTCTGGAGCTCTACACCTTACTTCCAGCGTAAAGCTATATGGTTATTATTATGACACTATAATATTATCTGTTGTACCAACCCCTGCTATTCAGAATATCATTCGGCAGTGCTAACACTGTAGCCCCTGTCTATTTGATAGATTCTCCTCTTCTCTTTATACAGTGCCTTCAGAAAGTATTTATACTCCTTGACCTATTCCACATTTTGTTGTGTTACAGCCGGAATTGGAAATTGATTAAATTTATATATTTTTTCAGCCATCTACACACAATACCCATAATGCTAACATGATTTTAGAAATGTTAGCTAATTTATTGAAAATGAAATACGGAAATGTCTCATTTAGGTAAGTATTCACACCCCTTTGCTATGACACTCCAAATTGAGCTCCGGTGCATCCAATTTCCTTTGATCATCCTTGAGATGTCACTACTTGATTTGAGTCCACCGGTGGCCAATTAAATTGTTTGGACATGATTTAGAAAGAAACATCTGTCTATATAAGGTCCCAAAGTTGACAGTGCATGTCAGAGCAGAAACTATACCATGAAGTCTAAGGAACTGTCTGTAGATTGCTGAGATAGAATTGTGATGAGGCATAAATCTGGGGAAGGGTATAACATTTCTAGAGTGTTGAAAGTTTCCAAGAGCACAGTGGTCTCCATTATCTGCCTAGAGCTGGCCGTCCGACCAAACTGAGCAAACGAGTAAGAAAGACCTTGGTCAGGGAAGTGACCAAGAATCCAAAGACCACTCTGACAGAACTACAGAGTTCCTTGGCTGAGATGGGAGAACCTGACAGAAGGTCTCTACAGCACTTCATCAATCTGGGCTTTATGGGAGAGTGGCCAGACGAAATCCACTCCTGAGAAAAGGCACATGACAGCAAGCCTGGAGTTTGAAAAACGGCATGTGAAAGACTCTGAAAGCATAAGGCGAAAGATTCTGGTCTGATGAAACAAAACTCTTTGTCCTGAACTCTTTGTCCTGAATGCAAAGCGCTATGTCTGGAGAAAACCAGGCACAGCTCATCACCCACCTAACACCATGAAGCATGGTGGTGGCAGCATCATGCTATGGGGATACTTTTCAGCGGCAGGGACTGGGAGATTGGTAAGGATAGAGGGAACAATGAATGGAGCCAAATACAGGCAAATTGTTGATGAGAACCTGCTTCAGAGTGCAAATGACTTTAAACTGGGGCGAAGATTTATGTTCCAACAGGACAATGACCTTAAGCACACAGCCAAAACAACTCTGGAATGGCTTCAGAACAAGAATGTGAAAGTCCTTAAGTGGCCCAGCCGAAGCCCAGACTTGAATCCCATTGAAAAGCTGTGGAAAGACTTGAAGATTGCTGTTCACCCCACCGCTCCCCATCTAACCTAACAGAGCTTGAGAAAATCTGCAGGGAAGAATGGGGGAAAATCACAAAATCCAGATGTGCAAAGCTGATATAGACATACCCAAGACCACTCAAAGCTGTAATTGCCACCAAAGGTGCTTCTAAAAAGTATTGACTCGGGTGTGAATATTTATGTGAATATGTTATTTAATTTGAAATACATTTGCAAAAATGTAAATAAATTATTAAAAAAAACATGTTTTCATTTTGTCATTATGGGCTATTGTTTGTAGATTGGTGAAAACATATATTTGAATCAATTTTGAATTCAGGCTGTAACACAACAAAATGTAGAATAAGTCGAGGGGTATGAATACTTTCTGAAGGCACTCCATCTTTCAGGTGGTTATTGCTGGTGCCTACTACCCTAACTACTTTTCTCAAGGGGAAATGGATGAAGAGCTGGCCTCCAAAGACCTGTCAGGCCATGATCCCAAAAAAACTGTGCTGGTATGATGCCATTACCCCCTATCCCTGATTTCCTGATTTATCAGATTCCTATACATTCATGAACAGTGTTTGTATGTTGTGAATGCTAGACCACTACTATGATCTTTGATTGTCTCATCTCAGGTGAGGAACCTGCCCCCCTACAGTTTCCTGTACTACAAGCAACTGCAGTCCCTGTTCCGCCAGTGTGGCCAGGTCAAGTCCATAGCCTTCGATGGATCCAGGTAACAAACGGATCAAACCTCCGCTGGACTTAGAATAACTCATCATGTTACCTGTTTCATAGATAGATACTTCATAGATGTTTTGACCTAAATGGTCTTACATATCTTATAGAATACCCATAGTCCATTGGTAAGACAGAAAAACATTTGTTGTGCGTTCCTTCAGAGGGCATGTAGAGTTCTACCGGATGACTACTCGAGGGTCGGGGGTGCTCCCTGAGGTGTCACTGGCCCTCCTCTTGGCCCACCAGAGGCATCCTATGGACCTTTTTGTGCATCCCAGTGACGAGGTGGAGACCTTTGCGGGGAGCAGGACCATCTGCCACATGAGATACGCTCGGTAGGGAGCCTATACATCCTTCTCACACTACTAATCCACTCAGCTGGGGTTTTAATCCTCGTTTGCTACATGGGTGTAACATCATCTAACCCCAACTTCTCAAGAGGAATGCATTTAGCGGAGTGAAAGTCAGTCAGACAGTTGATGTATAGGTAATGCCAGCTCTGGCTCAGGGCCAAATACCTCTTCAGGAAGGTGGAGGTGTCCTGTTAGTGGTCATCTGGGTTTGGGGGGAGTGGGCTTTGCCCATAACCCTGCAGGCCTGCACCCCTCCACACTGGGCCTTGATGTAACCTGACATGCTTGCACTCTGGCTGACCCTCTACAGCCATCACACAGCCTCTGAGAGGGTAGATTTAGGCCGAGTCAGACCCTCTCCCTCCTCCTCACACACATTTACAGACAGTGCTGTCATGAGTGAGTTACAGTCAGTTAGGTCAGTCCCATAGACTCCCTAATACAATGATGCAGCTCAGTGACTTTGACTGTTACACTAGCACTGTGTTCCCCCTTTGAGGGATCCTCCAGGCTTTTTAAGCATAATTCATTCTGTCCTGTGGTTTTCAGTGTGAATGTGGACTTCCAGAACAACTCGGTCTACCCAGTGGGGTTGCTGAGCAGCACCATTGACCCAGACAAGCTGCCCTCTAACCCCATCTTCGTGGTCAACATCACAGAGGTTCGTCAGGCTGAGACTCCTCTTTCAGTCAAATTTCTGGGACTTGTTTTTGTGTAAATAAGTAATCTGGTGACGATTCTATCTAGAGGAACTGAATTTAGGTGATCACACACCCTCCATTTTGGCTATGCATAGTCTGTGGTGGAGGTGGTAACCAAGCATGCCTCCTTCATCTTGGCTCCCTAGGTGGTGGAGGTGGGCCACTTCTGGGGCTTCCAGGCGGACGATGCCAGCATGGAGAAGCAGCGCCATCTGACAGCGGAGATTAATTCTCATGAGCTGTGTCCAGTTCCTGTCTCCCTCTACCCAAACCTGCTGTGCCTGGCACCTTTCTCTGAGGGCGACGAGCAGGGCCTCTACTACCGTGCCAAGATCCTGCATGTCTGCGGCAGCTCTGTGGAGGTACAAGCACAGGCTCACTAGTACACACAATCACTCCCAGGTTGATTACAGTTGCAGTTTTAGTGGATGAACCATGTAAAGTATATGTGTGTTCTGAATGTTCAAGGTTTTCTTTCTGGACTTTGGAAACACCACTCTGGTGTTGTGTAGCTGCCTGAGGAAGCTACCTGCTGATATCATGGCCCACCCATTCCAGGTACAATGTTTTATTTAGGCAAAATGGTAAACATCTTTGGGCAACATCCTAATCAGGAGAGTTGATCTAGTATCCCTATATACTGTTAGGATTGTGTTCTGCCCTGTCTCCTCAGGCCCAGGAGTTCCAGATTAGGATTGTGTTCTTCCCTGTCTCCTCAGGCCCAGGAGTTCCAGATTAGGATTGTGTTCTGCCCTGTCTCTTCAGGCCCAGGAGTTCCAGATTAGGATTGTGTTCTGCCCTGTCTCCTCAGGCCCAGGAGTTCCAGATTAGGATTGTGTTCTTCCCTGTCTCCTCAGGCCCAGGAGTTCCAGATTAGGATTGTGTTCTTCCCTGTCTCCTCAGGCCCAGGAGTTCCAGATTAGGATTGTGTTCTGCCCTGTCTCCTCAGGCCCAGGAGTTCCAGATTAGGATTGTGTTCTGCCCTGTCTCCTCAGGCCCAGGAGTTCCAGATTAGGATTGTGTTCTTCCCTGTCTCCTCAGGCCCAGGAGTTCCAGATTAGGATTGTGTTCTGCCCTGTCTCCTCAGACCCAGGAGTTCCAGATTAGGATTGTGTTCTGCCCTGTCTCCTCAGGCCCAGGAGTTCCAGATTAGGATTGTGTTCTGCCCTGTCTCTTCAGGCCCAGGAGTTCCAGATTAGGATTGTGTTCTGCCCTGTCTCCTCAGGCCCAGGAGTTCCAGATTAGGATTGTGTTCTGCCCTGTCTCCTCAGGCCCAGGAGTTCCAGATTAGGATTGTGTTCTGCCCTGTCTCCTCAGGCCCAGGAGTTCCAGATTAGGATTGTGTTCTGCCCTGTCTCCTCAGGCCCAGGAGTTCCAGATTAGGATTGTGTTCTGCCCTGTCTCCTCAGGCCCAGGAGTTCCAGATTAGGATTGTGTTCTGCCCTGTCTCCTCAGGCCCAGGAGTTCCAGATCTCTGGGATGCGTCCATCGGCCCAGTCCATGATCCTGGGGGACCAGTGGAGCAGCCGTGCCCGCAACCGCTTTATCACGTTGGTGAACGGCCACCCGCTCATAGTCTCCCTGTTCTCCATCCTGCACGGCGTCATGCGCGTGGAGCTGCTCATCAACACTGACACGGTCACCTCCAGCGTGGCTGACATCATGATGCAGGAGGGATACGCCATCAAGGCCGAGGAGAGCTTTGAGTCTAAGGTACCTCAAACACAGGCCAGCGTTCTGTATGTCTTCGCTTCAGCTTCTAGGATGTTGTGCTCATGGGGAATTATTCAGTTATAGTATTCCTGTCAGGCTTGGCTATAAACATAAATAATTTAGTTGTCCAGCAGTAGAAACAAAGGCTGTGACCCTGACAGTGCTGTGTGGTTGTGTGTCTTGCAGCAGATCCACGACGTGCTGGTGTCTCTGTACAAAGACCTGCAGGACGGCACCTTCACTCCCAACGCTACCAGCAGCTCCTGGAAGACTAGCAAGGAGGAAGAGAAGCAGCTAATTGACAGCCTGCTCCAGTCCTTTGCCAAGACCAGCCAGTCCTCTCTGAAGAGCAAGGCAAGAACACTGGCCAAATGGCTGACTCACATTTCATAGACTGCTACTGTGTTCAATAGACTGGCTGTCTGGTTTAATCAGGAGGTGATGTTAGTTGTTCACCACAAGAGGGTGTCATCGTCTTTCTGCCTTTTGCCTGCCTCCTGTCCAGAGGGTGGAGACATTTTGGTAGTACGTGAGCTGGTGTACATTTTGTTCTACGGTGTATTAGTGGCTGTGGGCCAGGGCCACACATTCCTCTCAGGAATTCGTGGAACACAATTTGTTTCTGGGGGATGTTTTTACTGTTAACATGTATTAAATAATTGTGTATGAATGTTAATGGCTACAGGATGCCCATTGTGTCTTAATGCTCACTGTAAGTAAAGTGTTGCTGATGCTGTTTCCCACAGGTTCGTGTACATGGCCCATCCAGTCCTCACAAAGTCAACTTCCACAGCTTTAGCAACGTCACCAACTACAGGTTAGTCAGTGTCACCCAGATCAGGTTAGAGTTTGGCCCAGTGCTGGTGACACTATATACCAGTGCTAATGAATGTGTTAACTCCTTACAGGTCGGTGCTCATAGAGAAGGACAGCATCAACTCCATTGCGTTGAATGACAGTCCTCAGGACAGCCATCAGCGGATGCTGGTGGCTGGCTCCGTGTCTGTCAGTGCGACAGGTACAGTACTGGGAATGGGATATGATCTGGGACATAATAAGCCCATTAAAATAAGGGTTAGACCATGGGTGTCCAACTCATTTTGCCCTGCGGACTGCATTCGGTCTTCACCGAGGTCTGGAGGAACACCTTCCTAGTATTGAGTTGCAGATCCCCCCCCTTTGCACTACGAACAGGATCAATTCGTTAGGGCATGGACTCTACAAGGTGTTGAAAGCATTCCACAGGGATGCTGGCCCATGTTGACTTCAATGCTTCCCACAGTTGTCAAGTTGGCTGGATGTTCTTTTGGTGGTGGATAAGTCTTGCCACACAGGGAGACTGTTGAGTGTGAAAAGCCCAGCAGCGTTGCAGTTCTTGACACAAACCGGTGCACCTGGCACCTACTACCGTAACCCATTCAAAGGCACCCTCTGACTGGTACACATACACAATCCATGTCTCAATTGACTCAGGTTAAATATTTATTTTTAAGCCTTTTCTCCTCCCCTTCATCTATACCAGGTATTCCCCCAGGGGTACACCAAATACATGTCATTCACATTTAAAAAAAATTAAATATATATTTATTAATATTATTTTTTAGACTTTTTTTTTTCTTCACATTTTCAAACAGTCCATTTATATTTCCCAACAGGGCTATACATTTTAGGTTTTTTTCTCCCCTGAGTAGCTTGTTTGAGATTTTTTTTTTTTTACCATCTAGTGTTCAGCGAAATTACACAATGTCAAATACAGGTAGCCTAGTCAAATAATTAACATACAATCACATTAACCGTTACTCTCTTGCGGGAATTCCACTAACGGTCTGTATGTAGCCAAACGTAGCTGATGCTCATGTTGGTATCTGTACTGATGGCGCAATAGCCATGACAGGGAGACATAGTGGAGTGGTAACGTGCATGCAAGCAGTTGCTCCCAACGCCACTTGGGTACACTGCAGCATCCACCAAGAGGCTCTTTCTGCCAAGGGAATGCCTGACAGCTTGAAAGATATTTTGGACACTACAGTGAAAATGGTTAACTTTGTTAAAGCAAGGCTCCTGAACTCTCGTGTATTTTCTGCACTATGCAATGATATGGGCAGCGACCATGTAACACTTTTACAACATACAGAAGTGCGCTGGTTATCAGGGTGCAAAGTATTGACACTTTTTCTTTTATTGAGAGACAAGCTTAAAGTTTTCTTTACATTTTCACTTCTCTGACCGCTTGCATGATGACGAGTTTCTCACACGACTGGCCTATCTGGGTGATGTTTTTTCTGACCTGAATGATATGAATCTAGGATTACAGGGACTCCGCAACTATATTCAATGTGCTGGACAAAATTGAGGCTATGATTTAAGAAGTTGGAGCTCTTCTCTGTCTGCATTAACAAGGACAACACACAGGTCTTTCCATCATTGTATGCTTTTTTTGTGTGCAAATGAACTCAAGCTTACAGACAATGTCAAATGTGATATAGCGAAGCACCTGAGTGAGTTGGGTGCGCAATTACGCAGGTACTTTCCCGAAACGGACGATACAAACAACTAGATTCGTTATCTCTTTCATGCCCTGCCTCCAGTCCACTTACCGATATCTGAACAAGAGAGCCTCATCGACATTGCAACAAACTGTTCTGTGAAAATTGAATTTAATCAGAAGCCACTGTCAGATTTCTGGATTGGGCTGCGCTCAGAGTATCCTGCCTTGGCAAATCACGCTGTTAAGACCATGATGCCCTTTGCAACCACGTACCTATGTGAGAGTGGATTCTCGGCCCTCACTAACATAACTAAATACAGGCACAGACTGTGTGTGAAAAATGATTTAAGACTGAGACTCTCTCCAATACAACCCAACACTGCAGAGTTATGTGCATCCTTTCAAGCACACCCTTCTCATTAACCTGTGGTGAGTTATTCACAATTTAATGAACAAATAAGGTTTTATATGTAAGATGGTTAAATAAAGAGCAAAATTATTATTTGTGCCCTGGTCCAGTAAGAGTTCTTTGTCACTTCCCACTCATTCTTATGTTTAATAAATGTATCGTATAGTGTGTGTGTGGCAGGCAAAAAACTATATTTGAGAGTGCGCTGACCCTGGTGCTAAAGGGGGTACGCAGTTGGAGTTTAAATGTTTGAAGGGGTATGGGACTATAAAAAGTTTGGGAACCGCTGATCTACACTGATTGAAGTGGATTTGAAGGGCTGTCCCCAACGGATAAAAAAATCTTAGTCGACAAAGTCGTCTGTTCTTTTGATCAATCAATTGCTCGACATTTTTAAACGTGTATGTTTCCATAAATAGACACACTCTGTGTTTTAATAAAATCAACTACATGCAATGAGCTTGTCTGATGCTTTAAGCTTACGGTTTGATGCCTCAAGATGTCGCCAGAGATCTAGATAACCAGAAGGGGGGAAAATGTAGCCTGACCCAGCTATTCTTCTCCCGCTCCTGCTGGCTTTCGCAGATTCTACCATCATGCTCCTGAAGTTAATAGGCTACACGAGGAGTCGGCAACCTTTCATGTGCAATGCCAATTTATCTAACCTTTTCTACCGATCTGCGTGCCAGTTATGGTTTTCATATGCACATTTTTGTGAGACAGTTTAATTTTATAATAACGTCTTTATCTCAAAATCATTGTAATTTGGTAAATCAAATGTCTATCCAAATGAAAATGATACTAACCTAAAGTAACTTTATTGCCAACAAATATAAACATTGCAGCCTGCATGTAATATCCTGATAAAAAAAAAATATATATATATATACAGTGGGGAGAACAAGTATTTGATACACTGCCGATTTTGCAGGTTTTCCTACTTACAAAGCATGTAGAGGTCTGTCATTTTTATCATAGGTACACTTCAACTGTGAGAGACGGAATCTAAAACAAAAATCCAGAAAATCACATTGTATGATTTTTAAGTAATTAATTCGCATTTTATTGCATGACATAAGTATTTGATCACCTACCAACCAGTAAGAATTCCGGCTCTCACAGACCTGTTAGTTTTTCTTTAAGAAGCCCTCCTGTTCTCCACTCATTACCTGTATTAACTGCACCTGTTTGAACTCGTTACCTGTATAAAAGACACCTGTCCACACACTCAATCAAACAGACTCCAACCTCTCCACAATGGCCAAGACCAGAGAGCTGTGTAAGGACATCAGGGATAAATTGTAGACCTGTACAAGGCTGGGATGGGCTACAGGACAATAGCCAAGCAGCTTGGTGAGAAGGCAACAACTGTTGGCACAATTATTAGAAAATGGAAGAAGTTCAAGATGACGGTCAATCACCCTCGGTCTGGGGCTCCATGCAAGATCTCACCTCGTGGGGCATCAATGATCATGAGGAATGTGAGGGATCAGCCCAGAACTACACGGCAGGACCTGGTCAATGACCTGAAGAGAGCTGGGACCACAGTCTCAAAGAAAACCATTAGTAACACACTACGCCGTCATGGATTAAAATCCTGCAGCGCACGCAAGGTCCCCCTGCTCAAGCCAGCGCATGTCCAGGCCCGTCTGAAGTTTGCCAATGACCATCTGGATGATCCAGAGGAGGAATGGGAGAAGGTCATGTGGTCTGATGAGACAAAAATAGATCTTTTTGCTCTAAACTCCACTCGCCGTGTTTGGAGGAATAGAAGGATGAGTACAACCCCAAGAACACCATCCCAACCGTGAAGCATGGAGGTGGAAACATCATTTTTTGGGGATGCTTTTCTGCAAAGGGGACAGGACAACTGCACCGTATTGAAGGGAGGATGGATGGGGCCATGTATCGCGAGATCTTGACCAACAACCTCCTTCCCTCAGTAAGAGCATTGAAGATGGGTCGTGGCTGGGTCTTCCAGCATGACAACGACCCGAAACACACAGCCAGGGCAACTAAGGAGTGGCTCCGTAAGAAGCATCTCAAGGTCCTGGAGTGGCCTAGCCAGTCTCCAGACCTGAACCCAATAGAAAATCTTTGGAGGGAGCCGAAAGTCCGTATTGCCCAGCGACAGCCCCGAAACCTGAAGGATCTGGAGAAGGTCTGTATGGAGGAGTGGGCCAAAATCCCTGCTGCAGTGTGTGCAAACATGGTCAAGAACTACAGGAAACGTATGATCTCTGTAATTGCAAACTAAGGTTTCTGTACCAAATATTCAGTTCTGCTTTTCTGATGTATCAAATACTTATGTCATGCAATAAAATGCAAATTAATTAATTAAAAATCATACAATGTGATTTTCTGGATTTTTGTTTTAGATTCCTTCTCTCACAGTTGAAGTGTACCTATGATAAAAATTACAGACCTCTACATGCTTTGTAAGTAGGAAAACCTGCAAAATTGTCAGTGTATCAAATACTTGTTCTCCCCACTGTATATCCTCATTACCGGCCGTAACTGGGAGTCCCGTAGGGCGGCGCACAATTGGCCCAGCGGTGTTAGGTGTTAGGGAAGGGTTTGGCCAGGGCGGCTTTACTTGGCTCATCGCGCTCTAGCAACTCATTGTGGCGGGCCGGGTGCCTGCAGGCTGACATCGGTCGTCAGTTTCCTCAGACACATTGGTGCAGCTGGCTTCCGGGTTAAGCAAGCGGGTGTTAAGAAGCTCTGTTTGGCGGGTCATGTTTCGGAGGACGCATGATTCAACCTTCGCCTCTCCCCCAAGCCCATTGGGGAGTTGCAGCGATGAGACAAGATCGTAATAACAAAATTGGGGAGAAAAAACCCTTTACTCAGTACTTTGTTGAAGCACCTTAGGCAGCGATTATAGCCTCGAGTTTTCAAGCTTGGCACACCTGTATTTGGGGAGCTTCTCCCATTTCTTTCCTGCAGATCCTCTCAAGCTCTGTCAGGTTGGATGGGTAGCGTTGCTGCACAGCTATTTTCAGGTCTCTCCAAAGATGTTTGATCTGATTCAAGTCCAGGCTCTGGCTGGGCCACTCAAGGTCCCGAAGCCACTCCTGCGTTGTCCTGTTGGAAGGTGAACCTTCGCCCCAGTCTGAGGTCCTATGTGCTCTGGAAAAGGTTTTCATCAAGGATGTCTCTGTACTTTGCTCCGTTCATCTTTGCCTCGATCCTGACTAGTCACCCAGTCCCTGCTGCTGAAAAACATCCCCACAGCATGAATCTGCCACCACGATGCTTCACCGAAGGGATGGTGCCAGGTTTCCTCCAGATGTGACGCTTGGCATTCAGTCCAAAGAGTTCAATCTTGGTTTCATCAGACCAGATAATCTGGTTTCTCATGATCTGGGAGTCTTTAGGTGCCTTTTGGCAAACTCCAAGCGGGCTGTCATGTGCCTTTTTACTGAGTGGCTTCCATCTGACCACTCTACCATAAAGGCCTGATTGGTGGAGGACTGCGGAGTTGGTTGTCCTTCTGGAAGGTTCTCCCATCTCCAAAGAGGAGCTTTGTCAGAGTGACCATTGGGTTCTTGGTCACCTCCCTGACCAAGGGCCCTTCTCCCTCGATTGCTCATTTTGGCTGGGCGGCCAGCTCTAGGAAGAGTCTTGTTGGTTCCAAACTTCTTCCATTTAAGAATGATGGAGGCCACTGTGTTCTTGGACATTCAATGCTGCAGAAATGTTTTGGTACCCTTCTCCAGATCTGTGCCTCCACACAATCCTGTCTCGGAGCTCTACGGACAATTCCTTCTACCTCATGGCTTGATTTTTGCTCTGGCATGCACTGTCAACTGTGGGACCTTTTTATATAGTCAGGTGTGTGCCTTTCTAAATCATGTCCAATCAATTGAATTTACCACAGGTGGACTCCAATCAAGTTTTAGAAACATATCAAGGATAATCAATGTAAACGGGATGCACCTGAGCTCAATTTCGAGTCTCATAGTAAAGGGTCTGAATACTTATGTAAATAAGATATTTCCGTTTTTTTATTTAATACATTTGCAAAAATGTCTAAACCTGTCATTATGGGGTATTATGTGTAGATTGCTGATCATTTTGTTTTATTTAATCCATTTTAGAGTAAGGCTGTAATGTAACAAAATAAGGATAAAGTCAAGGGGTCAAACTCTCTGAAGGCACTGTATATGTATATATCAGTGGAGGCTCCTCAGAGGAGGAAGGGGAGGACCAACCTCAGTGAATTTAATTTAAAAAATAATAATAAAGTTGTCCTTTTTAGATAAAACTCAACTAAATATATTCACGTAACCATATAATTGATTAAAGCACACTGTTTTGCAATGGTCTATAGTATCCTCAACAGCACTCTGTAGGGTAGCACCATAGCGTAGCCGAAGGACAGCTGGCTTCCGTCCTCCTCTTGGTACATTGACTTTAATGCAAAACCTAGGAGGCTCTTTGTTCCCATGCCCTTCCATAGACTTACACAGTAATTATGACAACTTCAGAGGACGTCCTCCGTCCTATCAGAGCTCTTGCAGCATGAAGTGACATGTTGTTCACCCAATCGAAGGATCAGAGAATGAATCTAGTACTGAAAGCATAAGCTACACCTAGCTAGCACTGCAGTGCATAAAATGTGGTGAGAAGTTGACTCATGCCAAGAGTGTGCAAAGCTGTCATCAAGGCAAAGGGTGGCTACTTTGAAGAATCTCAAATATAAAATAGATTTAGATTTTTTTTAAACACTTTTTTGGTTACTACATGATTCCATATGTTATTTCATAGTTTTGATGTCTTCACTATTATTCTACAATGTAGAAAATTTGTAAAAATAAAGAAAAACCCTTGAATGAGTAGGTGTGTCCAAACGTTTGACTAGTTGTGTGTGTTTTAGTCGAGCAATAACACAATCTCGGTCAACCAACAGCCTAACGACCAAACAATCGACCAGTCGACTAATTGGGGTCAGGCCTAAAGGGATCATAGCTGTCACCTGGATTCACCTGGTCAGTCTGTCATGGAAAGAGCAGGTGTTAATGTTTTGTCCATAATTTCTACACTGTTTTGATTTGAGTCATTTCCATGTCGATTGCGATAGTTTTCCCATCAATTTTTTATTTTTATCACTCAAACCACCCACGCTGTTAGTTTAGACAATACCAGAAATGTAAATTTGTCTTTGTCATAACAGTAAGATGCGTATATGTGTGTGCTGATCTAGGCACACAGATTCTACTGAAGGAGACCACACTGATGCCTCACATCCACGGCCTGCCTGCACTCATCACCATGCTCTTCACCCCTGCCATAGAGCTACGGTCAGTCTGCTTGGAGATGGTATACTCATCACATTTAATCAAATTACCTACCGTAGGGAATGTGAGATCTTATAGGGAATGTAAAATGATGGGCGGGTTTTATTAAATGTTAACATAAATCATTTGTCATATTCACGTCAAATCATGCATTTAGTCATAAAGATCTGTTAATGTAAATTTTACTGTTCTCTGCAGCACCAATGATGAGAGGACCAGCTACACTGGTGCCCTCTGTGGTCTGGGGTGGAATGTCCAGTCTCAGGCAGCTGCCCTGCCTGAACATGACATGGAGCTCGCCTTTGATGTCAAATTCGATGTAGAGGACATCACCGAGGTAGCGAACATCCATATAGTTCCTCATAGACCCTTCATATCCATATGTATCGTGTTTTAAAACTTTTCCTCATATAATCAGTGTGTTTTGTGTTGGATCAGATCAATGCGTTGCGTGGTGCCATTAACCGTCTGGTGTGTGAGGGGTCCAACGGTCCTCTGCACCTGGGGCCTGACAGGATCAACACCCTGCAGGAGGACTGCCGCGAACGCCTCGTCAGTCTGTTTACAAAGTCACCCCCTCGAGAAGACCTTGTTCCTGTGTACCATGAGGAACCAAAGCAATGGAACCAGGTATGGCTTGAATTCATGGTGTAATGTTAGTTTTCCCCACTTCAATCAATTCTGTCCTGAGCTTTTATAGAGCATAAGGTCCATACTTAATCATAATTTCTAGTGTTAAAACAATTCATGTTGAGCTTGTATGGTGTGTACAGGTGGATCCCAGTCAGAAGATGGAGATTGTCCAAAAGGAAGATGGAAAGAGCAAAGGGGTCCTGTTCCAGCTACACCCCGTCACACTGCTCAACATATGAGACCATTCTAAAGCAGCAACCAGAAGCACAGCATGCTGTCCTGTTTTCACCTCCACTACTATTATGTTTTACAAGATTCTTGCTTATGGTAACCCTCAGGAGGGACAATCTCTTTTGATAATTCTTATTTCACTTTTCTTTTTTTTGCAATTGTTATGACTTATTTTACTTAAGGTCCTGCCATGCTTCTCTGTCCTGTGTTATGTTGTTCAGCTTTTCTATTGCTGTGCTGGTGTAATTATTCTTTCCAAACACCTATCCTTTTCTATTTTGATAATTAGTGATATTTAAAACAATAAATTAATCTGATTTAGTCTGAAGGTATGGTGCTGGTTTCAGTTTGGTACTGTACTTACAAAAATACACATTTGAGTGCTTACAACAGATGAGACTTGTCTGTCACTGTCGGTCTCCATTCAAACTCAGGTTACTCTGACGGACTATTCCTAACAGCCAAGTTAAATTTGTCACCTCAGCATACTGACATGCGCATGCAGGCATGAAAGGGTCTTCTGTGCCAGAAGGAATCAACGTGTATTTATAGAATGTCATTTCAAATCCCTTTGGAGATTTTCCAAGTGTTGTATGCACCATGTACCTTACGAAACATGAACACCTCATATGTCCTCTTATTTCTAACAAGACTAGACTGTCCTAGTCAAATTAAACATTTTTGTCTTGGACCCCATTTTCAGTAAAGCGTCTGAAAAACTATAACATAATACATCAAGGAACATTTATTTTTCTTATTCTGTAATGAAATACATACTGTAAGTGCAAATAGTTAGTCCAGGGTCTAACATCTACATTGAGTATAGTTGGACAGTTAATTCAAACAAATTAAATATCAGATATTCCTTGTCTTCATAGTAGTCAAACAACGGTACCTAAAACACCAGCTTGTGTATAGTTCCTTATAGTTATACAAAAGCAAAAACCCTACAATTACCACATCTAAAACACATTGTCAAATTATTTTGTGCTTGAAAACACCAAAAGGAAATTATTTTATATATATTGTCATACTGAGAGAAGCCCCACCAGCAAACTCGAACATGAAGCGGTATTTAACATTGGCAGCAGAGCATTTCTGTAGGCATATCTCTTTTTTGTGCCAAATCTTAGTTTGTTGTAAGCACAGCAAAAAAATGTAGCATGAAAAACTGCACAAAATATATCAAATATTTACTCAAGGCTTGACGTCATGCACTTAATAACAAGCAACACAAAAGAAAAAAAGGCTGGTTCTTTTTGTTGTTCAGAATTGTGTACTTGTCTACCTAGACATAAGATCTTGAACATGAGTGATTTTACTTTGTGTTAACCGTTCTAGACAGTTTTGGGGTCAGGGCTTCTTCAGTGGTTGGTTTTAGAGAACACCTAGATGAAATAGTACTACCCCACAGATAATGACAAGGCTCTCCAACAATGATCAAGCTGTCTGAGCTGGACCTCGCTGTTAGCTAGACTCGCGTCTACTCTTCCTTTCGCTTGGCCCCGGGGATCTTCGCCTGGATCCTGTTGCGACAAAACATGAGGTCAACTCGGATACAGTACTGATTTATGTCAGTGTAGTCATGAACCTTTTCTAGTTTGTATCAAGATGATCATTAGAATCTATTTCTTAGGTGGATGTTCCAGAAACTACCATGTTCATTCTTGAGTAGAAAAGGTCATAACCACTTACTTCCCCACTACGGAGTTCACTTGGGTCCGTATTAGTCCAACATATTGGTCAATCTGTGCCTGAGACAGAAAACAATTTAGATTCAATAAAAAATGTTTTTGTGAGTTAACAAAAATGCATTCGAGAGAGTGAGGGTAAATTCTTACCTGGTGTTTCTCATAGACAATGGGCATGCTAAACATGGACACCACGGCTGTAGGGGAAGAGAGAGGGAGAGACGGCGTGTTAAAGCAGTTTGACCTCGTCACCCCCTGGGAATATACTCAAATATGCACACATTGTGTCCACAGAGCCCCACTCCAGCTCAGAGACTTATCTACACTAGGTTAATAGAAAAATAACACATATGAGATACTTTATGTCTTCAGTTGTGAATGAAACCTTTGAACAAAGCCCTTCATAAATAACCTTTGGAATTTCATCACATGGATCTTTTTGGGAAGTGAAGCTGACTGAACTTTAAGATTAAAATCAATTGTTTTTGCTAAAAAGGGCAGAAGGGAGTAATCCACTTTGATAAAGAACTTAATTGATACAGATTGCAGTAAAACTCTGGTTCCATGAAGAACCATATGTTGTGATCTTGTCAGGAGGTCGTGTGTTCTCTCTGTGTTGGGTTAATCATTTACTGACAATGGAGTACTGTGCAGCGTGCTTATTACAGCCCACTCCCCTGATTATAGTAAAAACTCATACAGACTGGCTTTGTGATCTTGTAGATTGAGAGGTTCCAATATGATGCATTATATTCCATTTTGATGTTAGAAGAGACAAAATATGAGCTGTATGTCAGGCTCAACATGGTGGGAAGGCAGTAAAGGGGTGCAGAGCTGAGTAGAACAGTAGCTAGTCATTGGTGGATCCTCACCTAGAATAAGCAGTGTCAGGCCATTGAAGAGAGCGCCCACATAGGTCAGCAGCCACATCAGCACAGCAAACTGCAACACAATGTAAAAACACTTAACTCTTGGCACTACTTCACCAAACAAGCCCAACCCCACAATTTATGGTATGTGTATTTGATGATTGACAGAAGGTATAAAATACAAAAATAATTAAATATTTTAGGTTTTAACGTGTCCATTGATGACTTTTGACAGTAGAAATAGTAGTGAGCTAACAGACATTAAAAAGTGGAGTGTTGGTAAGGTGTTTGTGTCCATGTCATTCTTGTAAAAGCCAAGAGATGAGAGAGAGGCTGACCTTCAGTGAGTCGATGAGGTCCTGGACCAGGAACAGCCTACGGAGCTCCTTCATACAGGTGTTGGCGTAGAGCAGAGCCTTGTCAGCATAATTACCAATCTGATCCTGGGACAGAGAGATCTCCACTTCCAGATAGGATCTGTCAGGGAAAAAGTACAAGAGACTGTTGGTGTCTAGGCTAAAGTGACTTTGTAAAACTGATTTGTTAATGTAAATGGCAGCTTTTTTATGTGCTGAGAAAACCTCTATCATCTTCTATCCTCTCTCACTCACTTGAACGGGTGTCCTTCATCAGTCTTCTGCACAGCCTGAAGCACAGACTTGTAGATCCTGAAGCTGATGCTGGCAGAGAGGGCGGCCAGGGCTAAGTAGGCTCCCACACTGACCACACTGAACTGGGTCAGCGAGAAGAGCAGCAGGAGCACGCTGCCGAACACAGCTCCAGACTGCTTCACGTTTCTCCAGTAGAGCAGGTCAATGGCTGGGGGAGGACAGAGACAGGAGAGCAGTTAGGATCCAGAGTTAGGCCCAGTATTACAGTGACAGTATGATGACCTAACCGTAAGGTCACCCCAGCATGACACAGTATGACCCAACCATCGGTCACCTCAGCATTACAGTGATAGAATGACTTCGGTGCTCAATTTACAGTGTTCCTGTCTACGTTGTGATATCACTTACAGTGCCGTAATCCCGTGTGTCCCAGGCATTTAGGTCAAATAACTGGAAGCCCATAGCAGCCAGAAGTCCTCAGAGACCCCTGACGTGTGGGATTTTGCTCTAACCTATATTATTATTGCGTTTGATTCAGCTGTGGATTCATAAACGTAGGTGTGAATGCGTGTAAGTGAAAACTTTTCTATCCGGCTTCTTTTCCCCTATATATAGAATGACCTTTGCCAATGATAATAGCGAGCTGACTACTACTTGTTGAACAAGTGTCACTCAATTTATGTTGCCACACACCGGTGGTGGCACTCTATCTGCCAGTGACGTGTGATTATCAGTAGTAGTGGTCAGCACTCGGCCTGGTCACATACACAAGCGACCCTGCAGTACCCTAACACAACCTGGTTCCCCAGTAGTACAACTGTACTAGCCATTCACAGAGCTGGGTTAATCATTGACCTGGGGGCCTGTGGAGCCAGTGGCATAAATAGATCCAGATAGTGTCCAGAGATAACAGCTTAAAGTGACCTGGTCATTCTACAGCTCTACGGTCAGAGGAATTAGAGCACAGTAACAGATGAGAGGCCCATTTGGGACCATAAGAATGAACAAACTAGGCTACATCATAAGCCACACTAGTAAACACCCAAAGGAGATACAACCTAGTTAAATTAGGGGATACAGCCTAGTTAAATTAGGGGATACAGCCTAGTTAAATTAGGGGATACAGCCTAGTTAAATTAGGGGATACAGCCTAGTTAAATTAGGGGATACAGCCTAGTTAAATTAGGGGATACAGCCTAGTTAAATTAGGGGATACAACCTAGTTAAATTAGGGGATACAGCCTAGTTAAATTAGGGGATACAGCCTAGTTAAATAAGGGGATGCAGCCTAGTTAAATTAGGGGATACAGCCTAGTTAAATTAGGGGATACAGCCTAGTTAAATTAGGGGATACAGCCTAGTTAAATTAGGGGATACAGCCTAGTTAAATAAGGGGATGCAGCCTAGTTGGCAACCTAAATAAGCTTTCTTTAAATTTATACTATTTCATACATCCAATTGAATTATGTCTTAAAAGACTGGTGCCATGTCCTGCTATCTCTGTTTTTTAGGGCATCCGTTTTCAGCACCCAACAAAGATGACAGGTTTATCACCCCTGGATTCCAGCTCAACTCAGGTGACCCATACAACCCTCTCCTATGTTGGCTGTTAACACAGGCTTGTTTCCATGAGAACAGTGGCTGGTTCACCCACATTAGTGAGCTGTCTCCTCCACATCCAGTGACTGTGGCTTAGTGTAAATCCAGCAGCCAGCTGTTGATGTCACACCTGCAAGCCCTCTGTTTTACGAGGAGAAAAAGTCAGTTCCAGAGAGTTTGTGCTCCTGTTCTAGAGAGGAGTAAAACACTGCTGGGTCTCCTGGGTGTCTTCCTCCCTAAGCCCTCCTGCCTGCTTGCCCGCATGGACTAATTTTAGCCGTGGAGCTGTGAACAGCACAGAAATGACGGCCATCTTTATTTTCTACCATAGGCATCTATGGATGAAAAAAAGGCGTTCTAAAACAGGGTGCTGAAAGACACTTGTTTTACCGCCTCTCTGTGGGTGACAGGTGCAATGCTAGGCACGTTCTGCCATTTCCCCATATTCATCTGCCCAAGTCAGCAAGACTGAGCTGCCCTCAATAACCAATACTGACTGACCTCTGTCCCTGTAATAAATAACTAATCAATCAGGCTGGATTACCTCTATATATCTGACTGAGTGCCACTCCCTTTAAACCAAGTACCAATATCACTAGTCACTAACCCACTCTCTATGATTTTCCATTTATCTACAGTATTGCTTGTAATGGAGATGCTCAACAACAAAAACACACACACATTCACACACGCACCAAGCAAAGCAGCTGTAAGACAGACAGGCAGGACAGCAACGCCGGAGAGACTTGACAAACAGCAGCAAATGTGCCTTATGTGCCTTGTGATCTGATCTACAGATTGCACAGAGAGAAAAGCTTTAGCTAGTGCGGTGGAAGTGTGTGTACTGACCTGCGGCTCCCATGGCTGAACAGGGAAAGAGGCAGCTGCTTTATCCACAGACAAAAGGAGAGCACTGAAGGGGGACTACCCTCCCTCCTCTCAGCCGGGGAGGGGAGGGGCCACAAGCACGCAGGCTAATCATCCTTGGTCTAGGCAGGAGGGTGGGCGTTAAGGGGAGCGGTTGCCAGAGAGCCGAGCTGCAATCCAACACACACGCACACACACACACACACACACACTCTCTCTCTCTCTCTCTCTCTCTCTCTCTCTCTCTCTCTCTCTCTCTCTCTCTCTCTGTGAGCTCTTTCATACCCTGGTTTTAAAGCACAGCCCCACTGACAAATGACAAAGACTGCCAAGCAAGGACCAAAATAAGGAGACTGTATACGATTCAAAATGGTGGATGGGTATCTCCCTCCACCATGCAAGAAGATGGAGTTCTTTCCGATCATTTACTTATTATCTTATCAATAGCCCACAGCATGTGACTTCATTGGCAGTGTAGCATCTTGTGAGTGGGCATCGCAGCAGATCTGCAAGGTCTGTGAAGGTGTTATAGGACTGTATACTGAGGATGAAAGATGCTACCTGAAATATACTGCTCTATTAAAATGCTTCAGCTCTCTCTGTGAGGATCTGTTGAGCGCCTGCCTGATGCAGTTACCATAGCTACAGTGCTCCATTTTCTCCCTCTCCACTCACAGAGAGAGAGAGGAGGGGGGAAGCAAGGAAGGAGAGAGATGGAGGGAGGGCGGGCGGGCGGATCGTGAAAGCACTTCCTGGAAAACAGAATCAGATTCACTTGATTTGTCTGAATCTAGGGGGACACAAACTTTGTCTTCACCAACACACACCCAGTCACTCCCTTTATAGTTCAACACAAAAGGACAAGGGGCCGTTTAAACATGGAGGCAGGCATTAGTTAAAACAAGACTGTACGTCATGGTCATGGTGTGAATGGGTTTCGAAACGTAGCTGATAGAATATGACCAGGTTTAAATCCCACTATAAAAAGGGTAAATGGAGTCTGATGGCTGAATTAGGTTTAAAAATGTCAGATCATGACTCACATTAGGAATCATGCAAAAGTCTGGAACAAGAGACAATGTGTTTTTTTTATTCACTGAAAAAATACCTTCGTCCGAGAAATGATCTGCTTATCAACATTTATTTTTAAACAAAACCTAAGCTACTGGTGAACGAGACCGCTTCAAATAATATGTTCAATGCCCTTTTATTAACCCATTCATGTCCATAACAGATCATTTCCTTTAGTAAATACGTTCTCTGAGCTTTCTAATGGACAAATCTGAAAAATATAATAATAAATCGGCCAAAGTGTTTGTCTACAATGTGAGTTTTTGATATTGTAATACATTTAGTCTTTGGACACATGGTGTTTTTACGCATTTCATGAACCAAGTCCAGGGAACACATGTTAAAGTGATCAGATCAGAATAATATATATAAAACAATATCTAAAGAAATCCACACACACCACATGCAGTGTAAGCAAATCCAACGCAAGTCAATGGAGACTGAAGAGTGAGTCATTTTACAGTAAGTTCCCTATTTCTCAGATCTTTAAACATGTTCAGATCTTAATGTTTGGTAGATAGTCAGGACCAATATATAAATCCACACACACACACACTCACTCCTAGAGTATATTATACAGCATAAGCAAATTGAATGCAAGTCAATGGCGAGTGAGGCCTGCTACAGCATTCTCCCTCTTTCTCTCCCTCTCTCACAAGCACACCTGTGTACACACATACCACAGACATCAATGCACACCCGCGTGTGAGTGCGTGTGGATTGCTTTAGATATTGTTTTTATATACACTGAGTGTACAAATCATTATGAATACATGCTCTTTCCATGAAAGACTGACCAGGTGAATCCAGGTGAAAGCTATGATCCCTTATTGATGTCACCTGTTAAATCCACTTCAAATCAGGGTAGATGAAGGGAGGAGACAAGTTAAAGAAGGATCTTTAAGCCTTGAAACATGGATTGTGTATGTGTGCAATTCAGAGGGTAAATGGGCAAGACAAAATATTTAAGTGCCTTTGAACGGGGTATGGTATTAGGTGCCAGGCGCACCGGATGTGTCAAGAACTGCAACGCAAATTCTTATTTGACAATGATGGCCTATCCCGGCCAAACCCTCCCCTATCCCGGCCAAACCCTCCCCTAACCCGGACGACGCTGGGCCATTTGTGCGCCGCCCTATGGGACTCCCAATCACGGCCGGTTGTGATACAGCCCAGAATCGAACCAGGGTCTGTAGTGATGGCTCTTGCACTGAGATGCAGTGCCTTAGACCGCTGCGCCACTCAGGAGCCCCAACTTTTGTTAAAAAGAGAAACGACAGTCCATCATTACTTCAAGACCTGAAGGTCAGTCAATACGGAACATTTCAAGTACTTTGAAAGTTTCTTCAATTGCAGTTGCAAAAACTATCAAGAGCTATGAATGATACTGGCTCTCATGAGGACCGCCCCAGGAAAGGAAAACCCAAAGTTACCTCTGCTGAGGATAAGAGGATAAGTTCATTAGAGTTAACTGCACCTCAGATCAAGTAACAGACACATCACAACATCAACTGTTCAGAGGAAACTGCGTGAATCAGGTCTTCATGGTCGAATTGCTGCAAAGAAACCACTAAGAGAGTTACTTGGGCCAAGAAACACGAGCAATAGACATCTGTGCTTCGGTCTGATGAGTCCAAATTTGAGATTTTTGGTTCCAACCGCTGTGTCTTTGCGAGACGCAGAGTAGGTGAACGGATGATCTCTGCATGTGTGGTTCCCAAAGTTAAAGCATGGAGGATGAGGTGTGATGGTGTGGGGTTGCTTTTCTGGTGATACTGTCAGTGATTTATTTAGAATTCAAGGCACACTTAACCAGAATGACTAACAGCATTCTGGAGCGATACACCATTCCATCTGGTTTGCGTTTAGTGGGACTATAATTTGTTTTTCAACAGAACAATGACCCAAAACACACCTCCAGGCTGTGTAAGGGCTATTTGACCAAGGAGAGTGATGAGTGCTGCATCAGATGACCTGGCCTCCACAATCACCCGACCACAACCAAATCGAGATGGTTTGGGATGAGTTGGACCACAGAGTGAAGGAAAAGCAGCCAACAACTGCTCAGCATATGTGGGAACTCCTTCAAGACTGTTGGAAAAGCATTCCTCATGAAGGTGGTTGAGAGAATGCCAAGAGTGTACAAAGCTGTATAAGGCAAGGGGTGGCTACTTTGAATAATCTCAAATATATTTTGATTTGTTTAACACTTTTTTGGTTACTACATGATTCCATGTGTTATTTCATAGTTTTGATGTCTTTACTGTTATTCTACAATGTAGAAAATAGTAAAAATAAAGAAAAACCCTGGAATGAGTAGGTGTATATATATCTCAACAAGTATTTACATAACTTGGTTCGTGAAATGTGTAAAAAACAGTAACCCCATGTGTCCAAAGACTAAAATATATAGTACGATACAGAAACAGCTGTAGTTCACAAATGACAATGAGTTTAATCATATATTTGGGCTTAGAACAAGTCAAATAACAATATTATACGCTTTTAAACAATTTCATTCTGAAATGTATTTCAAAAATACAAATGCTAACATCATTTTAAAATCCCAACTTCGATTGACACGTATTATGTCATTATCTATCAATCTTAAAACGTCAATGTGGCCTGTCTAGACATTATGTTGACACCACATTTCATGCATTAACACCAAACATAATGTGTTCAGTGGCGCATTTTGATATAGTACAAGGACGTGAATGATAATATGTGGATGGTACTCTGCACAGTAAATCATTAGTAATAGTAGTAGGCCTAGGTTATATTTAACTTAGGTACTGACTGAGTGTACAGTCATGGGTGAGGCTTGCTGCCAAGCTCTCTGGTCTGTAGAGACCCTGGGGATTATTACTGTCCCTCCCAGCCAGCATGAACACCTGAAGTGGAACCAGAACGTACAAGAAGTACCGTGGCACGCAGCCAAACACTGATCACTGATACAGGCCTGGATCATTTCTGGTTCTGATCATCAAAATCAACAAGCTGATGCAATATTTCTTATTCTTCAGGTTTGTCAATGATGTTCTAGACTACATTTTTGGGTAGAAGCAGAGTGAACCAGTTTGAGGCTGACCCGATTAGACAACTAAAGTTATCGATAGTGCCTTAATCCATGCCCCAAGCTAGCATGTGTAAACATGTAGACATGCCTGTATGTACAGTACTTTGCTTTAACAGCTTATTCAAACTAAATAACACCCAAATGGTCAATTTCACCCTTGGGTGTGTTGACTGTATCAACTTTTATTGGCAAGAGGGAAAGAAAGTGAATGTTTTAAACAAACCCAGTCAGAGAGATGGTGACACAGGCCTTTTAATAAACACAGCCTAAAACCTTATTTCAGGCCATAGCGAAAGCTCAGTGAACACAAGCTATTCTGCTCACAACTCTCAGTGATGGAATAAAAATACCTACTTATTGTATCCCCAGGTTTATGTGTGGCTCCTTCTGTGTATTTTATTGAAGATAATGTAGGCTATAGTCTTACATTTTCATTTGGTAGATTCTATTCTCCATTCTAAATACATTCTTAAAATCACCCACTGTCATTCACAGGTAAGGAAAAGGCAGACCAACCAACTCCATCTCCATCTTACACACAATACAGTATAATAAACATGGCTGCCATAGAAAATTACAGCCAGTTGGAAAGGCAGGGAGGAGGAAGGTAAACCATTTTCTCTCCCCGTCCCTCTTCCTAACCCAGAGGTGATACTAATGCACACCATGATGGAGAAAGAGACAGACGGAGGCTGTGCCTTTCTCTCCCAGTAGCTGCAAAGTGCCCTGGCAGCCGATGGATGAGACTGATGTAATCAGGATGGGTGCGCCCTGGTTGCCATGGAGACAGTCTGTCAGTGCTGTCCGGATGCTCCGACAGCCTCGCACACAAAAAACAACTCAAAGACTCTGAAAACAGCTTCCCCGCAGAGCCCTCAGACCGGGAGAGTGATAACAATGACACACCCTGGTTTCACATTAACACACATATAAAAACGCACACAGAACACACAACACAGACGGCTCACAGCATGTGTGTGTACATTCATCATTACGTCTCACACCTACCTTTGCCCTTTGTCTCACACGGCAGAGAGAGAGAGAGCGTGATCAGGGCGTGTCTGCTGTCACCCCCCTGGTGAAGGTAAACAGCTCAGCCTGATCACCCAGGCCCCGACTAACACACACCATGAATACCCCCCACAACCATACATGCAACATCCCCCTTTCATACATACACACAAACTACAGCTGCACTAGAAGCATAAATACACATGCTCCTCATACATACATCATTTCACCACTCACAGCCTAGATACACAAACGGAGATACACACAATAAACACAGCAAACGCGTCAGTACCCTGGCCTTTCCAGCTGCTCCAGGAGCACTCCTTCTTGGTACCGTCTGCAGTGGACTGCATGCTGATGATCAGTTATCTCCCTGATTTCCCTTTCTTTCAGTTCTCTGTTTTCTTCTAGCTCGTCCTCTTCTTGTGCCACTGACTCACTCAGTCATCCCACAATGGCATGAATGGTTGGAAGGATGAGATGAGGGAGAGATGCGGAGACGAGAGGGAGGGAGGCAAGGTTTTCAAGGTACTGGTTGGCTCGCAGAGCACAGACTGATGCTGTGGAGCAGTGTTGGCGAGAACAGAAGGAGGCGAGGGAGTGATCGAATTGTAAATACAACACCACAGTTGCTACTGCAGCAAATCATCCATGCAATGATTTAGTGCATGGGGAGGGGGGGGGTAGTCTTTTTCAAGAAAGGGGAGGTAAGCACTATTTCACAATAAAAGTTCCCGTGCTGATCCTGATTCTCAAAGCAGACTAGGGCGGTGGGCAGGGGGAATTGGCAGTGAAAGAGTTAACCAACATGCCCTTTGATGAAGCTCAGTCGGAAATAGGCATATATCCTAGCCCGCCCCAGGCTAGTTTTATCATGATCCATATTGTATATAAGATCATTTACAGATAAAGTGCAAGGTTGAAATTACAATGTAAAAAAATCTGACGTCATCTTTTACAGCATTGGGACTAAAGACTCCGCCATGAAAACAGCTCTCCCGCAGAGCCCTCAGACTGGGAGAGTGATAACAATGACACACCCTGGTCAACCTACCGTTTCACATTAACACACCTATGAAACACACACAGAACACAGACTCACAACAGACGGCTCACAGCATGTGTGTACATTCATCATTATAAACAGAGTTTTGTGTTAGGAACTGAGGATTCTATAGGCTACTGCTGGGGTATGAACCTAGCGTTGCCAATGAATAATCTGGCAAATAGTCAACTCCTCTGCCCCTTGGTACAAAAGAATGTTTAAGTTTGCAGTCAATATCACGCAAATACTGTAGCTATTTTCAATACGTCTCACTAAATATTGAACAGCCTAAGTGCTGGTCTTTTCAATAATTCATAACCATCACACTGTAGCCTACAGTATAGCCCTCAATGTTCTTTTAGGTTTACTGCGTTCAGGCTGTGGTTCAGTTTGTGCTTCAGGTTTTTCCACCAGGATGCATTATCAGGGCAAATGGCCTGACAAACAGCTATGGACTCACAGTGATAAATGGAGGCATGTAACGAGCTGTGTGCAACGGACAGTATCATGTCTAAACAGTGTCTGTGGGCTTGGATAGAGAATAACCATATCCTCATGATTTATAATGTTATATACATTGACCCCCTCTATTTCAGTGACATTGGTACAGTCAGTCTGTGCACAGACAGCCCTGTCGACGTCCCCGCCACACCTTCTGCTCACTGCAACCATAAAAAATATATGAGCCTGTGCTGTGTGCTCCTCCCTAGGAAGGTGTTGCCATGGCAACTGCGGTGGAGCTGCACAGGCTGTGGTACATGATGTCTGCTCTGCTTGTCTTCTCTCCAGCATACATACGGACCTCTGTTATAGTCTATGGTGCCCTGCACCACCTAGTGGTGGAAGAATATAAACTTCATCAAATGGGTTGACCTGCTTTTAGGAATTCGAGAACCTTCTGTGTGTGTGTCTGTTTGTAAACACCAGGAGAGGGGAGCTTCGGCTTTTACTCAAGCACATCCTTAATGTTTTCATTCCTCTTTCCTCTCTCCAACGGAATAAAAGAGCGGCAGTTACATACCACAGGTGGATATTGTGCCGTGACAGCTAAAGAACCATAGAATAACTGAAATGTGATATTTCTAGCACTGCATCTAGCCATACATAAAGTGAATCCTCCTAAGCTTAAGTCGATGCTTGTGTTCCAGATTTTACATCACAGGGTTACATAAACCCACTGTTTACAAGAAGGATGAAAAAGAAGCAAACAGAAGAAAGACAAATAATAAATGCCAAAACAAAATGTCCGGCTTAACACACACAAAGAACTCTGGCTCGATGTGGTGCAAATTGGCTGGCGTGATCTGTGATGATATGTCTGTCTGGGTTACTTCCTGACATGATGATGGTACTGGGTGTTAGGAGACAGATGGTCTGTTTGGGATTTGGAAGAGAGAGTCAAGGCTGTGTCTAAAAATCCTATATGAGAGTGAGGGATTAGTTATGATACGTTCAATGACGTAGAATAGATAGAGGCTCATCCTTTGTTGATTATCATCGTAAAAATGCTGTTCTCAGACATGTTTTGTAACTGTAGCCTACCACCAGAGGGAAGCAGATCTTGAAATCATGCAGCAGCTCATAATCCAAGACGCTCACACCCATCACAGCACAGAGAGAACGGAATCAGCCATCTCACAGCAACACTTTCATTTCCTGACCTTGTCAACAAAGGCACTATAACAACACACCATGACCCTCCATGTTATCTCTTCTGGTGCATCACACACTCAGGGCAGTAAAAACAGTACGTGAACAACGTGCTGTAAGAGGGATTCCATAGTCATACCAACAGCCTGGTAAAAAACGTGCAGTTACTAGTGTTAAAACACGGCAACCGAACAGCCACTGGATCCTCCACTGACAAACAAATGCACCAACAGATTCCATACTACCTGTTCCATAAGCTGGTTGAGCAATTTCTGTTGTGTTGTGATGATATAATGCAGATGCAACACAACTGCAACAAGGAAAGATAAGTTATGAAGATAACATGGTTTCAAGGAGGGATAATAGTGTGACTACAGTAGGTAGGTTTATCACTACAGATTGTATGTTGGAATGCAGGGTTCATCATGGGCAGCACGATTCCAGAAATAACATACAAATTCTGAATCAACAGACGAGTTAATGAATTACAGGACTTACTTTTCTGTTTGTCAAAGCCCTCCATAAAGACAGGCGCAGCAGGTTTAGCCAGGTCTCCTTTCCCCTCAGTGACGTGCTTGTCGTCCAGGAGGGGCTTTTCGGACCTCACCTCCGGGGGCACGGTGGCCATGGGGAGCTTGGGCTTAGTTGGGCGATCCTCCTCCATCTTCATGGGGCTCTTGCTCTTTTCATTGGATGATTTAATCATGGAGCTCGTCACAGGCTCTGCTGGGACCAGTTCTGGGGCAGGGCGGGTGGGGGACGCGGCGGTGAGGATCAGAGGTGAAGGGGTGTTGACCCCCTGTTTGGGGCCGGACCCCTCTCTCTTGGGGCTCTCCTCATTGGCAGACTCAATGAAGAGCTCACTGTCCAGCTCAGCCTCCCTCTCCTCCCTCAGGATGCTGTAAGATGTGGGTCCCTTGGCGCTGGGGGGGTTGTCGAAGGGGTTGCCAGCCTGGCTGAAACCTCCCTTGCTGCTGGGAGACTGCTCAAAGGGGTTGTTACTGGACTTGGTGCTGGGGGGGCTCCGCAGGGGGGGCTCCTCAGAGACCAGCTCTATCTCAGAGTCCCCAGACTCTGCACTGCTGCCGTCCTGCTCACTGGCCTTGGTGGAGCCCGGGGTCGGCTTGCTGCTGGGGACAGCCGTGAACAGGTCTTGGGAAGGGGATTCTTTTTCTGCAGAGATAGAGAAAAAATGAAAGAGACAAATTAGAGTACTAATATGAGACATTGAATGCATCTTTAACATGTTTTTATGTCCTTTTATGATTTGTTGTAAACCTATAAATTAGAGAGCGATGCATGCTGAACACTAAACGAGAGAGCTCGGTTGAGAGGGCTCAGTTTGTTGTTTTTGTAAAGTTGTGACAGTGTTTCCTCAGAAAGTTTGGGTTATATACTTAATGATTTTGGATCCCGCGATGCGGTTAGCCTCACTTGCTGTGACCGCTGCTATCTGGCCCGGGATCCTACCAAACCAAAAAGTCTGAAGCTGTTTGGTGTAGCTAGCTACCAGCCTCGTTTCCCTGTCTTGTGGCTGTATTCCCTGCTGCCGTTTTCCTGCCACCTGACCTAGCTTTAACTCTGTTGTATTGCTACCAACGTTACCTATTTTGTGTGTTTTTTCACATTGTTTGTTACTTATTTTGTACATAATGTTACCGTGTCCTATGACCGAAAAGAGCTTCTGGATATCAGAACAGTGATTATTCACCTCCAACTGGATGAAGATGTTTTCTTTAATGAGTCTGACGCGAAGGATATAACCGCTCACTTTCGGTTATTTGAAAACGAAATCTCCAAAATATAGTTACTTTTTAAACAATCCATAGAAAGTTGGTTGCAGTTTCAGTTTAATCCACCAGAAAAGACAGAACAAATAATACAACAAATAATGTGGTTAAACTCAAATATACTAATTGATATTATCTATCCAATAGAGAGGGTTTTCTTCAATGGAAACTTCTCTAATGTAAAACATAAAGCTGTTCATACTGTTCTCTATTTTTACTAATGATCTACCACGAGCATTAAACAATGTCTGTGTGTTTATGTACACTGATGATTCAACCTTATACATGTTAGCAACCACAGCTAGTGAAATCACTGCAACCCTAAACAAAGCTTGCATTCCGTTTTGGAATGTGTGGATAGTCAAAAACTAAAAGCATTGTATTTGGTACAAACCATTCCCTAAGTTCAAGACCTCAGCTGAATCTGGTAATGAATGATGTGGCTCTTGAGCAAGTTGAGGAGACTAAACTTCTTGGTGTCACCTTAGACTGTAAATTGTCAAGGCATATTGATTAAATTGTTGTAAAGATGAGAGGGCTGTCTGTGATAAAGAGATTCTCAGCATTTTTAACACCACCGTTGACCAAACATGTCCTGCAGGCTTTAGTTTGATCTAATCTTGACTATTGCAAGGTGATATGGTCAAGGGCTGCAAAGAAGGACCTAGAAAAGCTGCAACTGGCCCAGAACACAGCAGCACATTTTGCCCTACAATATACACAGAGGTTTAATCTCAAGAGTATGCATGTCAGTCTCTCTTGGCTCAAAGTAGAGGAGATACTGACTGCATCAATTCTTGTTTTTGTGAGAAATATTAGTGTTCAAAATTCTAAATTCTCTGTATAATCAACTTACATATAACTCTGACAGACATACTTACCCCACCAGACATGCCACCAGGGGTCTCTTCACAGTCCCCACAGAATGAATTCAAGGCAATGCAGAGTATTAATAAAGCTATGATCTCAAATTACTCAAGCAAACAGCAAAAGTTGATTAAAAACATAACGTCTCTCCCATATCTCACCTAAATAACTCTAACATGTTGCCAAACCGGCACTGCGTATGCGTCTCCGTGTGCCATCGTCTAAGTGTTGCTTTTGTCTGTCCCCACCAGATACGCAGGTTAAAATATCAAAACCGACTGTGAACCAACTATATTAATTTGCGGACAGGTCGAAACAGACATGAAACATTCATGGACATTTAGCTAGCTTACTGTTGCTAGCTAATTTGTCCAGGAAAATAAACATTGGGTTGATAACCCACGTGGGTACAGTTGAAGTCAGAAGTTTACATACACCTTAGCCAAATACATTTAAACTCAGTTATTCACAATTCCTGACATTTTATCCTAGAAAAAATTCCCAGTCTTAGGTCAGTTAGGATCACCACTTTATTTTAAGAATGTGAAATGTCAGAATAATAGTAGAGAATGATTTATTTCAGCTTTTATTTCTTTCATCATATTCACAGTGAGTCAGAAATTTACATACACTCAATTAGTATTTGGTAGCATTGCCTTTAAATTGTGGGGCAAACGTTTAGGGTAGCCTTCCACAAGCTTCCCACAATAAGTTGGGTGAATTTTGACCCATTCCTTCTGACAGAGCTGGTGTAACTGAGTCAGGTGTTAGGCCTCCTTGCTCGCACACACCTTTTCAGTTCTGCCCGCAAATTTTCTATAGGATTGGGGTCAGGGCTTTGTGATGGCCACTCCAATATCTTGACTTTGTTGTCCTCAAGCCATTTTGCCACAACTTTGTAGTATGCTTGGGGTCATTGTCCATTTGCGACCAAGCTTCAACATCCTGACTGATGTCTTGAGATGTTGCTTCAATATATCCACATAATTTTCCTCCCTCATGATGCCATCTATTTTGTGAAGTGCACCAGTCCCTCCTGCAGCAAAGCACCCCCACAACATGATGCTGCCACCCTCGTGCTTCACCGTTGGGATGGTGTTCTTCGGCATACAAGCCTCCCCCTTTCTCCTCCAAACATAACGATAGTCATTATGGCCAAACAGTTCTATTTTTGTTTCATCAGACCAGAGGACATTTCTCCAAAAAGTATGATCTTTGTCTCCATGTGCAGTTGCAAACCGTACTCTGGCTTTTTTTATGACGGGTTTGGAGCAGTGGCTTCTTCCTTGCTGAGCGGCCTTTCAGGTTATGTTGATATAGTACTCGTTTTACTGTGAATATTGATACTTTTGTACCCGTTTCCTCCAGCATCTTCACAAGGTCCTTTGCTGTTGTTCTGGGATTGATTTGTACTTTTCGCACCAAAGTACGTTAATCTCTAGGAGACAGAACGTGTCTCCTTCTTGAGCGGTATGACGGCTGCGTGGTTCCACCGTGTTTATGCTTGCGTACTATTGTTTGTACAGATGAACGTGGTACCTTCAGGCGTTTGGAAATTGCTCCCAAGGATGAACCAGACTTGTGGAGGTCTACAAATGTTTTTCTGAGGTCTTGGCTGATTTCTTTTGATTTTCCCATGATGTCAAGCAAAGAGGCACTGAGTTTGAAGGTAGGCCTTGAAATACATCCACGGGTACACCTTCAATTGACTCAAATGATGTCAATTAGCCTATCAGAAGCTTCTAAAGCCATGACATCATTTTCTGGAATTTTCCAGGCTATTTAAAGGCAGTCAACTTAGTGTATGTAAACTTCTGACCCACTGGAATTGTGATACAGTGAATTATAAGTGAAAGAATCTGTCTGTAAACAATTGTTGGAAAAATTACTTGTGTCATGCACAAATTAGATGTCCTAACCGACTTGCCAAAGCTATTGTTTGTTAACAAGAAATTTGTGGAGTGTTTGAAAATCGAGTTTTAATGACTCCAACCTAGGTGTATGTAAACTTCCGACTTCAACTGTATATGCTCCTAAAAAAACAACGAGGAGATGGGAGAGGCTGGACTTGCAGTGTGTCAAGCATATAAAATAAAACAAAGTTCTATTTTAGCCCCTGGCAATGAAGACACTCATTGACCTGCGCGAGCAGTTTAGATGAAATGATTGAATAACATATATGTCTACATTTACTATGCAACGCAAACGGTGTTGTCAGCATGTTTGGCATATGTATATGTACTGATGTGTTGGTAGCTGTCAGCAATGTGTGCAGCTGTCAATATAACTTTTTTTGGTTCTTATTTTAAATGTATGTAGTTCAGTCCTTGAGCTGTTCTTGTCTATTGATGTTCTGTATTATGTAATGTTTTATGTGGACACCAGGAAAAGTAGCTGCTGCTTCAGCAAGAGCTAATGGGGATCTGAATAAGATACAAAAAAATACTTAAATATAGATTAGTTTTTTACCAACTTGAAAACTGTACATAAATTGTAATTAAACCATAGTCCAAGACCATAGACCGTGGTTATGGTGAACTCTAACTTACAAGGACACAGTGGGAGTGCGTGGGCGATAGATACCTGTTGGGGATGCATTGGGGGATGAGTTGGGGCTGTCGTCCTCTGGCTCAGAGAGCGTAACCGTGGGGACGCCCTGCAAGCCCAGGCTGAGGATGTTGTCAGACACGTTTGCCTGTGGGAGGATGGGTTTGGGGGCAGCAGGTGGGTGGGACTCGGTCAGGATGATCTTCACAGGGCTAGCGGTCTGAGGGGTGCCCAGGTTGCGGTAGGAGCGGTAGTCAGACAGCTCCTCATCCTCAGAAGGCTCCTCAACGTAAGGGAAGGAGTGGGAGTCCAGCGCCGGTCCCAGGTTCTCCTCCTCTTCCTCCTCGTGTCCTGCAGGACTCTTATCCATGTAGCCTCCCAGGGAGTCCAGGCCAGACAGCCCGGCGTCCACCAGACTGTGCAGGGGTGCTGGTTCTGGGCAGCTCAGGTTATGGACGTCATCACCATGGCTGATATCCATGTAGTTGTAGGCCTCCGTCTTCAACTCAGAGCTACCCAGCAGGGACTTGGGCATCTCATCAACCAGGTCAGTGGCCATCTTGGTGTGGGGGGAACCAAAGATGCCGTAGGAGTCGAAGGGGTCCTGGGAGGAGTGGTCAGAGGAACGCTTCAGATCATCAGACAGGTAAGAGGCATCCTGGCCTGAGGGGTAGCTCTGATTGGACAGGAGTGAGGTGTACAGTTCACCATCATCACTCATGGGCTTCCTAAAAAGGTCAGACATGGCATCACCTAGAAGCAGAAAAAGAGAAGATGGACATTGGATTTAAATCACAGACCTCAGAGACAATTGGATTAGGCAAACTTAAAAGTATAGAAAAGTGGATAGATGAAATAGGCAGAAGATAGCGTCACAGGCAACATAACATGTCATTGATAATTCAGTCAAAATTCAAAAGGCACTCGCACATCTGAGCAATCTTATTTGCAGGTACATGGCAACAATTGAACAAGATGAAGGAAAAAAGAAACCGCACACTGCTCTTGATAGTATCACTGATATTTAATAAGCTTACGTATCGGCCACACGGCCTTCGTCAGAGCTTTTGTGATTTTTTGAAATTTGCACCCTTATGTAGACCTGGCCCCACCCACATCCGTTCTACACATCGAAGGGGGTTGGAGGCAAAGGAAAAACAAATAAGTGCTACCAAATATAACAATATGCATTTCATAAATATTATAAAAGTGTATAAATAAGGCGTATTGAACACGTCTGTAAAATCTCAATGAGGACATAGCAAGTTTTCATTAGTCATTGGGTACATCGTACAAAAAACGTCAGAATAATCTACAAGAGACACATATTTCATGTTCAAATTCACAACATAACATACATAGGCATTTCATCATTAAGTCCTTTAGGAAATAATGTCTGGAGTGTGAAAATACAAAAACATTCTCTTTTACTCAGAGTATTATTAATATCTCCTCCCCTGTCTGATATCTTAACTTTCTCTATGCCACAAAATCTAAAAAGGTAGAAATGTCATGCTTTAGGTCATTGAAATGTACAGCGACTGGATAATCCCTGTCGTTTCTCCTGATTGAACTTTTATGTTCACTAATTCTCTGTTTGAGAGAGCGGGAGGTTTTACCAACATAGCTGAGCCCACATGGACATTTAATAATGTAAATAACATGGGTGGTGGAACACGTAATAATGTCATTTATTTGGAACCGTTTTCCTGTGTGTGGGTGGCAGAAATTGATAGAATTGATAATTCTGTCAACAATGAACTGGTGCAAATATGAAACTGCTGCGTCAGCTGAAATTATTAAAAACAAGTTCTACAATCAACTGCTGAACAGTTCCAATAAACTGTTAAATTGGCAATAACAAGATCGTTACATTTGTCTACGCCAGGCCTGATAGTGGAGACGTGTGGGATTGTGGGGAGAGTATGGGAATCAGTTGGGAGATGGCGGTGCAGATCAGTGATGCAGCACTAACAGAGGGCACTTGTGCCCTGAGCGGGACAAAGGCGGATTGTTCAAACCCCAAAACTCATCCTGCCAGCTCTTAATCCTCAGACAGTGAGGTGCGGGGGAAGGGCTCTGTATTCATTCACATCTCGTTTGTATTCGTAAATCTCCTCTGACAAGATGGCCGATTGTGTCACTGAGGCACACACACACACACACACTACTGTACCCTGTCCTTTTCTGTGTGACTTGCCACCTAGAGTAAAGCATGTCCAGTACGGCATGTAATGTAGGCTACCACAGCATGAGAGCATTGCAAAGGCATCCCAACAATACGGTACAATTCCACAGTAATTGAATTACGCTTTGACTCAGTTTTTTTACTTTAAAATGTATGCCAAACAAAAAACATTGATTTCAAGTTTAACAAACCATACAATTATGCACAATGACGACTTCCAATGACAATTTCCACTGAAAAATTTACAAAAACTAATTTAGTGGAAGAACTGTACAGATGCAAACTTTGGTAATGGAATTAAGGTCAAATCTCCCTCAGGTTTTTATGCAACCACGTTTTCCAAAAACTCTTAAATATCAGTTCCGTTTTAAGATTCAAAGATGTGCACAGAAAGAATGGGGTGTAAGCTATGACATGGCACCTTGAGTTTGTAAAAAAATAAATATTGGTTATTGAACTACAGTAAGTGAAGTGGATTTACACCTGGTAACGGAATTACATCATGGGTCCCTGATCTGAACTACACAGAAATGCATAGTTATGGATATGAATGTCATTCTCCTCATGTTTCACAAGTTTGGACATCACAGTGTAGCAGAGCACAGTGCAGTACAATACACCACAGCACAGCACAGCTGAGCAGAGTAGAGTTCAGAACAGTACAATATACAGTTGAATCCAGACGTTTACATACACCTTAGCCAAATACATTTAAACTCAGTTTTTTACAATTCCTGAAAATTTATCCAAGTAAAAATTCCCTGTCTTAGGTCAGTTAGGATCACCACTTTATTTTAAGAATGTGAAATGTCAGAATAATAGAAAATAATGATTTATTTCATATTTTATTTCTTTCATCCCATTCGCAGAGGGTCAGAAGTTTACATACTAATTGAGTGTATTTGGTAGCATTGCCTTTAAATTGTTTAACTTGGGTCAAACTTTTTGTGTAGCCTTCCACAATAAGTTGGGTGAATGTTGTACCATTCCTCCTGACAGAGCTGGTGTAACTGAGTCAGGTTTGTAGGCCTCCTTGCTCGCACACACTTTTTCAGTTCTGCTCACAAATTTTCTATGGGATTGAGGTCAGGGCTTTGTGATGGCCACTTCAATACCTTGACTTTGTTGTCCTTAAGCCATTTTGCCACAACTTTGGAAGTATGCTTGGGGTCATTGTCCATTTGGAAGAACCATTTGTGACCAAGCTTTAACTTCCTGACTGATGTCTTGAGATGTTGCTTTAATATATCCACATAATTTCCCTCCCTCATGATGCCATCTATTTTGTGAAGTGCACCAGTCCCTCCTGCAGCAAAGCACCCCTACAACATGATGCTGCCACCCCCGTACTTCACAGTTGGGATGGTGTTCTTTGGCTTGCAAGCCTCCCCCTTTTTCGTCCAAACATAACGATGGTAATTATTTTATCTTTATTTAACTAGGCAAGTCAGTTAAGAACAAATTCTTATTTTCAATGATGGCCTAGGAACAGTGGGTTAACTGCCTTGTTCAGGGGCAGAACGACAGATTTGAACCTTGTCAGCTCGGGGATTCAAGCTTGCAACCTTTCGGTTACTAGTACAACGCTCTAACCACTAGGTTACCTGCCGCCCAATTATGGCCAAACAGTTCTATTATTGTTTCATCAGACCAGAGGACATTTCTCCAAAAAGCACAATGTTTGTCTCCATGTGCAGTTGCAAACCGTACTCTGTCTTTTTTATGGCGGTTTTGGAGCAGTGGCTTCTTCCTTGCTGAGCGGCCTTTCAGGTTATATCGATATAGGACTCATTTTACTGTACTGTAGATATAGATACTTTTGTAGCTGTTTCCTCCAGCATCTTCACAAGGTCCTTTGCTGTTGTTCTGGGATTGATTTGCACTTTTCGCACCAAAGTACGTTCATCTCTAGGAGACAGAACGCGTCTCCTTCCTGAGCGGTATGACAGCTGCGTGGTCCCATGGTGTTTATACTTGCATACTATTGTTTGAACAGATGAACGTGGTACTTTCAGGAGTTTTGAAATTGCTCCCAGGGATGAAACAGACTTTTTTTTCTGAGGTCTTGGCTGATTTCTTTTGATTTTCCCATGATGTCAAGCAAAGAGGCACTGGGTTTGAAGGTAGGCCTTGAAATACATCCACAGGTACACCTCCAATTGACTCAAATTATGTCAATTAGCCTATCAGAAGCTTCTAAAGCCATGACATCATTTTCTGGAATTTTCCAAGCTGTTTAAAGGCACAGAAAAATGTATTGTGTCATGCATAAAGTAGATGTCCTAACCGACTTGCCAAAACTATAGTTTGTTAACAAGAAATTTGTGGAGTGGTTGAAAAACGAGTTTTAATGACTCCAACCGAAGTGTATGTAAACTCCCGACTTCAACTGTATATACTGTACTCTAGTCTGTACTATATTATACTCTACTTTTCATTACAGTACTACTTATTGGACTGTACTCTTCTGCGCTCTACTCACTGTACTCTATTCACTGTACAGTAATGTGCTGTACTCAGTACCAGGGATTGGAACCGGTTCAGGGAACAGAACCAAAAACCGTAAAAGAGTGACATTATTCAAGGAACAGAAACGGAACAAAAGTGATCCATACTGTTCCGGAACAGAATCATTATTTTCAAAGCATGGAAACCGGTTAATAAAGTTAAATTATGTTCCAGGCATTTTTTCTAGTCTCACAAAAACATGCAGGAAAGCCCTCTCATTCATTCAGAAACTTATTCCAGCATCTGCCAGGAAGCTGAAAATCTTTACCACTGTGTGTGTGTTTAGGCTACATGCCCCTTCCCCCTCTGAAGCAAAGCATAGACTACTGTACTGACGTTAGAAGCATGAGGAGATTTTTAATAAACTAGAGAAGAATGGATTAACTTTTTCAATGCTAGTTAAGCATACTATAGGCCTAGTTATCAAGTTCCACAATAGATTTATTAACTACAAAAAGGTAAGATGTGTTTTTCATTCTGGTGCCTCTCTGGACTCAGAAGCTTGTTAGCTCGCTAGCGCAAGCTTGTTAGCTCGCTAGCTAGCTCAAAGAACATTAAAAGTTCCTTCATAGAAGCCACTTCTCCTAGGTATAATTCTGTGGACCTAATTCAGATAATACATCTCTCCCCACCTGTAAAATGTCTGTCACATCTTGTGCCATAGGCTACACTTTTGTCTGTCATTCTGGCATGTAAACAACTAGCTTACCTGCTATTTCTGCACTGATTGGTGAAGTAATTTAATGAGCTAAATGTAAAAAATCTTGATTTCACAGGTTAAAAAAGTAACAGAAAGGAACAATATAAATCAGTAATTTTTGGGGGGGTTTGAACCGGTTCAGAACTTTATTTAGCTGGTCGGAATTGTGGAACGGAACGAAAAAAATAGTGGTTGTGTTCAGAACGAAGCAATTGGACACTGATTTTGTTTCCAACCCCTGCTCAGTACTGTACTGTACTGTGCTCTCCTCACTGTACTGTACTATCCAAACTTGTGAAACATACATAGTGCATTAGGAAAGTATTCAGACCCCTTCACTCGTTCCACATTTTTGTTACATTACAGCCTCAATATACAAACAAAACTCCATAATGACAAAGCAAAAACAGACTTTTATAAATTTTTGCAAATGTATAAAAAAAATGAAATATTACATTTACACAAGTATTCAGACCCTTTACTCAGTTCTTTGTCAGCGATTACAGCCTTGAGTCTTGGGCATGACGCTACAAGCTTGGCACACATGTATTTGGGGAGTTTCTCCCATTCTTTTCTGCAGGGGCTTCCGAGTGGTGCAGCAGTCTAAGGCACTGCATCTCAGTGCTAGAGGTGTCACTACAAACCCTGGTTCAATTCCAGGCTGTATCACAACTGTCCGTAATTGGGAGTCCCATAGTGTGGCCCAGAAATGGCCCAGCGTCGTTAGGGTTTGGCCGGGGTAGGCTGTCATTGTAATTAAGAATTTGTTCTTAACTAACTTGCCTATTTAAATAAATGTTAAAATGTAATTAAAAAGATCTTCTCAAGCTCTGTCAGGTTGGAGGAGAGCGTCGCTGCACAGCTATTTTCAGGTTTCTCCAGAGATGTTCGATCGGGTTCAAGTCCGGGCTCTGGCTGGGCCACATAAGGACATTCAGAGACTTGTCCCGAAGCCCCTGTTGCGTTGTCTTGGCCGTGTGCTTAGGTTCGTTGTTCTGTTGGAAGGTGAACCTTCACCCAGTCTGAGATCCTGAGCACTCTGGAGCTGGTTTTCTTCAATGATCTCTCTGTACTTTACTCCATTCATCTTTCCCTCAATCCTGACTAGTTTCCCAGTCCCTGCTACTGAAAAACATCCCAAAAGCATCATGCTGCCACCGCCATGCTTCACTGTAGGGATGGTGCCAGGTTTCCTCCAGACATGACGCTTGGCTTTCAGGCCAGAGTTCAATCCTGGTTTCATCAGACCAGAGAATCTCAGCTTCCGTCTAGCCACTCTACCATAAAGGCCTGATTGGTGGAGTGCTGCAGTGATGGTTGTCCTTCTGGAAGGTTCTCCCATCTCCACAGAGGAACTCTGGAGCTCTGTCAGAGTGACCATTGGGTTCTTGGTCACCTCCCTGACCAAGGGCCCTTCTCCCCCAATTGCTGTTTGGCTCGGCGGCCAGCTCTAGGAAGAGTCTTGGTGGTTCCAAACTTCCTCCATTTAAGAATGATGGAGGCCACTGTGTTCTTGGGGACCTTCAATGCTGCAGGCATTTTTTGGTACCCTTCCCCAGATCTGTGCCTCAACACAATCCTGTCTCTGAGAATTCCTTCGCCCTTATGGCTAACTCAATTTCGAGTCATAGCAAAGGGGCTGAACACTTATGTAAATAAGGTATTTCTGTGTTTTATTTGTAATAAATTTGCAAAATTTTAATTTAATTTTATTCTGAATGCACTACAGTCTGATCAATCTGTGGATGTTAACAGGCATGACCAAATGTAAACTTTTCAACGTCCATGGACATCCGCTGTTGGTCGGTTCTCAGTGGGCGAGGATGCTGGACACAGTAAATGGAAAGAGAGGGGGCTCATGGGAGAGGTGTCAGTAAGAACTGGGAGAGGTGACATTAACTGGTGAGTGAGTGAGTGATCGAGAGAGAGAGAGATTGTCCAGACAGACTATTTTAACACGCTTGGTTTGACACCTAGACAACAGAAAGACAAAGAAAACAGTTATGAGCAGAACATAACAGTATGCAGGTAGAAGGGAGGAGAGTAGCAGGTGGCCCAACTGGTTTGGTACTATTATAATTTCCCATTATAGCCAATTCATTTGCAGTAATAACGTTACTGATTTTTGGGTAATTCCGTTACCAATCACTTCATAATTGATAAACAAAATTGATATCAGTTAAATCACTATAACTAAATTGGTAGATTTACCATTACTTTACACTTCTGTGAACTTTCAATATACTCCCTCATGAGGGAGAGAAATTAGAAAATATCTTAAAGATATCTGGGTTTTTGGTAAAGGAATTACAAGGCACAAGGCGATATTTCCTAAACTTACAGAAGGTAAACAATTTCTCCAAAACTAAATATAAGTGTTGATATTAGTTGGCAGGGGTCTTAACGTCAACATTATTATGTTTTAATGTATTTCTGATACCTTTTAAAACTTTCTGGTAGATGTTTTCTAAGACCCCTTTTCTATCTGTTTATCAAGAAATCAGATGGAAAATGGTAAAATAAATGTTTTATCTATACCTTCATTTCAGATTTAATTTGACACCCAATTAGATATGCTCCTATTACTTCATATGTTGGTGCTCATGGGTCTTTTTCGATGGAAATTACTGTAATCTTTTGTTTACATCATATGTCGTCTACTGCCAAAAATCCAAAGCTTAACTTGAAAATAAATATTTTGTTTCCGTGAACTTGATAGATCAGACTTACAGTGCAGCAAGCCAACATTCTTGTGCAAAGTGATTGGACACAGGTTACACAGGCAGTGAGGCCCGTGGCTGGAATGTGTGCTGTGTTGCACAGCTGAGTGCAAAGCGTAGTTTACTCCCCCACTAACTGTGCTGGGAGCGCCTCCCCTCCCTCCCCAGAGCTGCTCTACAGTCTTCAACTCTCACTGGGCAGCGGTGCCTCTATAAATAGGCCGAGTCCAGCTGCTGGGGTGGGTGAGGATAAGGATAAGGGATTTAAATAGGAACTTTCAGGCTCTCACAGAGAATGTAGGCTGAGTACCCTACCGTTCAGGACGTCCCTTCCCATCCTTCCCCCCCGTTCTGTTCTCCCTGCAGGTCCTGCTCCCTTTCCTCATGGTATTGTACAACGTCTATAATGTCCTTGTCAGTAAATCATACAAAACACAATGTCCTAAACACTAGACTACACCCACGATCCAGAGAAAACAAACACTCTAAAACGAAATAACATGGTGAGATCCTAAGCAGAGCAACATGGCAGCAGGCTATTCTCTGTTAGGTAGAATGTAGTCAGGGCAGCATATGAAATGTCTGAGCATCATCAGGCTGTTCCTAAAGCAGATGGGAACAGCTGTGGTTTTGGTGTCTGGAGTTCAGTGGGGTTCATGAAGCCATAGATCTACTGAAAGCCAGCCTACTACTGTATAATCCTCTTATGGCTCTCCTTTCGCCCCATTCTGCCATCCCCCTGACAATACCAGCAGCATAATCTACCATTGACTGAGTCACATTAACTACACAGAAGAGGGCAGGACTCTGGACTCATAAATACAACATACTGTGAAGAGAGGTGACCTCTGGAACTGGTTGCAGTTGATTCCTGGCAGTGGGTCACACGCACCCCCCATATTCTCTCTCCACACCGCTGTCTGCTTTAGAGAATGACAGTGACGTAGCGCTGAGCGGTTGCTTGCTAACCACTCCTGGAGGCATCGAAGCAGCACAATGATGGGAATAGACTGGATAAGTGTTCAGCAGACAGACATCAAGGCAGCAGCGGCTGTAAGAGGCTGCTCAGACAGACAGGAGAGCTGTCTACTGATCCACATCTACATACAGCAGCGGCCATTGTGGCGCAGCAGCAGTACCCAGACAGTCAGACACTGGAAAAACCCCACAAGGCCAAGCGAGCGCTTCAGCTCATTGAGACAGGATCAGACGTGACAGCACAGAAACTCTCGTTTCAGAATTTGCCACAACATAATCATGCTTCTGAGTGGATAACACAGTTAAATCAATCATCTCTGGTGGATGTGTTGTGAAGGGGCAGTCACATTGTTAATCCTACACACAAGCAACACAGCCATTAACCTAATGCACCCTGACAATTGTTGCTACGCTAAGCCCAGGCATCTCTAATTATATGGCTGGAGACAAAAACGTGATAACAGATGACATCAAAAGTATTGGCTATTATGTATAGGCCTGGAAGCAGAGGTTCAATGAACTGCATGTAGGCGGCTGCGGCCTGATGCATTCACTCCACAAGACTATGCCATTGAACTCATGATAATGACAGTGATCTTCAATATCAACCATCTTTTTCTCTATTGTGTTTGGCTGCTCGCTAATTTGATATTTATAAAATTAAAGGCAAACCTGAACAACAATCAAGTTGATTTTAAATCCAAGAGGGTCATGTAGTCTTGGTTTGTTTCCCTAATGGCTTGCAGTTGCATACAAAACTGTCAGTTCTCCTCTAGCTTTTGAGAGCCCCACTCCCGCAACCTCTCCACTCCCGCAACCTCTCCACTCCCGCAACCTCTCCACTCCCGCAACCTCTCCACTCCCGCAACCTCTCCACTCCCGCAACCTCTCCACTCCCGCAACCTCTCCACTCCCGCAACCTCTCCACTCCCGCAACCTCTCCACTCCCGTAACCTCTCCACTCCCGCAACCTCTCCACTCCCGCAACCTCTCCACTCCCGCAACCTCTCCACTCCCGCAACCTCTCCACTCCCGCAACCTCTCCACTCCCTCAACCATGCAGCCTTCTGGCCCTGAGGGGGACATAGGAGATGCCGTGCTGTATCAGCAGAGCTCTGGAGCATGAAGGCCTTTAATAAACCTCCACTACTTCCATCTAGCCTCTTCCGATGAGAAGAGAGACAGCCTATAGGGAGGTCTGTGACCTGGCAGTGTGTTGCCAGGACAACAACTTCTCCCTCAACGTCAGCAAGACAAAGGAGCTGATCGTGGACTACAGGAAGCTGAGGGCCGAGCACACCCACATCGATGGGGCTGTAGTGGAGCGGGTTGAGAGATTCAAGTTTCTCGGTGTCCACATCACTAAGAAATTAACATGGTCCACACACACCCCACCACAGTCGTGAAGAAGGCACAATAACAATTATTCTCCCTCAGGAGGCTGAAAAGATTCAGCATGGGCCCTTAGATCCTCAAAAAGTTCTACAGCTGCACCACTGAGAGCATCTTGACTGGATGCATCACCACTCGGTATGGCAACTGCTTGGAATCAGACCGCAAGGCGCTACAGAGGGTAGGGCGTATGGCCCAGTACATCACTGGGGCCAAGCTCCCTCCCATCCAGAACCTCTATACCTGGCGGTATCAGGGGAAGGCCCTAAAGATTGTCAGAGACTCCAGCCACCCAACTCATGGACTGTTCTCTCTGCTACCGCACAGCAAGCACTACCGATGGACCAAGTTGGGAACCAACTAAGACTGCTAAATAGTTAATCAAATAGCTGCCTGGACTATCTGCATTAGGGCTGTCCCAGAATAAATAAAAAATATTGGTTGACCGAAAGTCGTCTGTTCTTTCGACCAGTTGATTGCTAGAAAATTTTAAACGTGTATTTTTCCATATATAGACATGGTTTTTATTTTCTATTTAACACATCCATTTTGTCCTCTCCGGAGTACAAATATATTTTTTGTTTTTTAAAATATTTTCTGCTACATGCACAGTACCAGTCAAAAGTTTGAACACACCTACTCATTCAAGGGTTTTTCTTTATTTTTACTATTTTCTACATTGTAGAATAATAGTGAAGACATCAAAAATATGAAACAACATATATGGAATCATGTAGTAACCAAAAAAGTGTTAAACAAATCAAAATATATTTTATATTTGATTCTTCAAAGTAGCCACCCTTTGCCTTGATGACAGCTTTGCAAACTCTTGGCATTCTCTCAACCAGCTTCACTTTTGACTGGTACTGTACATACACATGTTGCATTCATGGTACTTTTATATAAAGCAATGACACAACAATAATACATTACCAAATATAAGCTCTTTAATCCCACCCCTCAGCCACTCTCAGCCCATCCCAACTATCACCATATACCACCCTTGTTTGGTTTCCATGTGCCATATATTTTAATTGTGCTGTGATGTTTTACATAAATGTTGAACCTTTCTAATCGTATACTATCCACAGATTGTGAGCTAAAGTTGAAAACCTTTCCTACGAGTATTATTATATTATTTATTGAATGACTATGGTTTTCCAAATCGCCCAACACTGCTATTTGTTTATTTAACTTTAAGTGAATGTTGTGATTTTTATACATTCCTGAACCTGTGACCAGAAACAAGCTACCAGAATAAGGGACCTAGTGATTCTGTCTCTTCGCAGCTGAGATTGTCGAGATTGTCGTATGCCCCATATATATATAGCATTTTGTTGGTGGCAAGAATTTTGTATAATCATTTAAATTGAAAAACTCGAAGCGCTGCATCAAGTGTTGTTTTTTGTACCAGTTCATAAACCATGTGCCCTGCCATGTGTTTTAATAAAATCAACTATATCCATTGAGCTTGTCTGATGCTTTAAGCTTACGGTTTGATGCATGAAGATGGGCCAGAGATCTAGATAACCAGAAGGAGAAAAATAAATGTAACCTGACCCAACTATTCTCATCCCGCTCCTGCTGGCTTTTGCAGATTCTGCCATCACTCTCCTGAAGTTGCTGGTAATAACTACACGAGGAGTCGGCAACCTTTCTCATGTGGAATGCCAATTTATCTTACCTTTTCTATCGATCTGCGTGCCTGTTATGGTTTTCATATGCACATTTTCATGAAACAGTTTCATTTAATTTATAATAACGTCTTTATATTTCAAAATCATTGTCATGTGGTTAATCAACATTCTATTCAAATCTAAATGAAAAACCTAAAAAGTAACTTCTATTGCTATTGCCAACTATGTAAAAATAGCCTACATAAAGCCAACAAATGAAAACATTGCAGCCTGCAGGTAGAAAATATCCTGATAAAAATAAATATCCTATAAAAATCACATACCCTCTTCTCTTAAGTTTCAATTTGAAGAGCTAACAACACAGCAGCCTCTATGATCTTGTAAGGCCCCTCTCACCCTCTGTTTGGCTGGTTTGCTGTAGCATGCAGCAGAAATGGGAGAGGACTCTTGAAAGGAAACATCACACAGGTCGAACATAGATTAACACTATATACACTACATTGTAGGCAAATCATTCTCACAAAACTGTTTAAAAAAAATTATCACGAGTCATTTTTCACAAAGTTTCTTCTTGAATTCCTCATATTAGGATCTGTACTTATCTATTTAAAAAATTTTTTTAGTTTTTTTATCAGATATGCATTTGACCAACATTTTCACAATGTTCATTACAGTAATAGTTTTTGAAGTCCAAAAAAGTAATAATCAAATCAATATTTGTAATATTTTTGGCATGCTCCCCTAATGAAAAAGCCTGAGTTAAAACATAACACTGAAAATATAAATATTTCAAATGAAAATATACAACTGTTATAAAATTAAATCAGACTTTCCCCCAATTTGAGCTCTTTAGCCATTTCGCTAATGAGATGGCCAAGTGGGGTAAAGGGGGTGTTTGAGAATAAGAACCTCATTCTGAAGGCATATAATGTCATAATATATGCCATTTAGCAGATGCTTTTATCCAAAGCAACTTAGTCATGCGTGCATAAATTTTACATATGGATAGTCCCGGGAATCGAACCCACTACCTTGGCTCTACCAACCTGAGCTATAAATTAACTTAACTTGTGCACATCTAAGGACTACTCCTCAAAATCAGTGGTCACCAACCTTATCTGAGTCAAGATCACTTTCGCAGTCAAAAAGCAAGCCGAGATCTACCGCTCATAAATGTTTAAACATTACTTTATTTTTTATATTTTTTACATTAACCTAGTATAAACAAATCTGTAGGAATGAGGTTTGGGCCATATGCCTAATAAATTATCATAGCATATTGGCTATATGCCTGGCCTGCCAATATTGTTATTCTCAGACCATATTATATTTAAAAACTCGAGCTTTGATAACAAAATAGATCAGTTGGTGTAGAACAAATTGAAATAATTAGCTTTTTTACATTTTACTGGACTGATGGTACCTGCATCTGATGGTCATGGTGCTTTCAAGACAACTGGGAACTCGGGGGGATAGCTAGGTCAAATCATGACGTCAATCAGGTCGGGAAGTCGGAGCTCTTGGAATTCCAAGTTGGATGACCATTCAAAACTATTTTCCCCAGTCAGATCTCGTTTTTTCCCCCGAATTCTCAGTTGTCTTGAATGCACTGAAGTCGGACGTCAGACATTTCCAAGTTCCCAGTTGTTTTGAACACAGCATTAGTCTCAGCGGAGGAAGGGAAATGCAGATGCATCATGGTTTTGCTACAGACATTAAAACTGGTTTCATTAGAATCACCCAGGCATACATTCACTTTTCAGTTGCTTTTATTTAAAGAGACATGTCAATCTAGTAATTATAGCATTGTACAGTAAAGATGAACTACAGTGTCTGGAAAACACAAGTTGTTTTGAGCGTCAATACAATAAAATGTATTTGTCAGGTCCTTCGTAAACAACAGGTGTAGACTAACAGTGAAATGCTTACGGGTCGCCCTTCAACAATGCAGGGAGAATTTTATTATAACAAGAGGAATAAATACACAATGAGTAAAGATTACTTGGCTATATACAGTGGTAAGAAAAAGTATGTGAACCCTTTAGAAATACCTGGATTTCTTCATAAATTTGATCATCTAGGTCACAACAACAGACAACACAGTCTGCTTTAACTAATAACACAATTATACGTTTTCATGTCTTTATTGAACACACCGTGTAAACATTCACAGTGCAGGGTCGGAAAAGTATGTGAACCCTTGGATTTAATAACTGGTTGACCCTCCTTTGGCAGCAATAACCTCAACCAAACGTTTTTCTGTAGTTGCAGATCAGACCTGCACAACGGTCAGGAGGAATTTTGGACCATTCCTCTTCACAAAACTGCCTCAGTTCAGCAATATTCTTGGGATGTCTGTTGTGAACTGCTCTCTTGAGGTCATACCACAGCATCTCAATTGGATTGTGGTCAGGACTCTGACTGGGCCACCCCTGAAGGCGTATTTTCTGCTGTTGAAGCCATTCGGTTGTTGATTTAATTCTGTGTTTTGGGTCGTTGTCCTTTTGCATCACCCAACTTCTGTTGAGCTTCAATTGGCGGACAGATAGCCTAACATTCTCCTGCAAAATGTCTTGTTAAACTTGGGAATTCATTTTTCCGTCGATGATAGCAAGCTGTCCCAGGCCCTGTGGCAGCAATGCAGCCCCAAACCATAAGGCTTTGATATTGGTGTGCTGTGCCTATTTTTCTCCACACAAAGTGTTGTGTGTTTCTTCCAAACAACTCAACTGTAGTTTCATCGGTCCACAGAATATTTTGTCAGTAGCGCTGTGGAACATCCAGGTGCACCTTTGCAAACTTCAGACGTGCAGCAATGTTTTTTTTGGACAGCAGTGGCTTCTTCCGTGGTGTCCTCCCATGAACATCATTCTTGTTTTACGTATCGTGGACTGGTCAACAGAGATGTTAGCATGTTCCAGAGATTTCTGTAAGTCTTTAGCTGACACTCGAGGATTCTTCTTAACCTCATTGAGCATTCTGCGCTGTGCTCTTGCAGTCATCTTTGCAGGACGGCCACTCCTAGGGAGAGTAGCAACAGTGCTGAACCTTCTACATTTATAGACAATTTGTCTTACTGTGGACTGATGCGCTTCAAGGCTTTTAGAGATACTTTTGTAACCCTTTCCAGCTTTATTCAAGTCAACACATTCTTAATCTTAGGTCTTCTGAGATCTCTTTTGTTCGAGACATGGTTCACATCAGGCAATGCTTCTTGTGAATAGAAAACTCAAATTTTGTGAGTTTTTTATAGGGCAAGGCAGCTCTAACCAACATCTCCAATCTCGTCTCATTGATTGGACTCCAGGTTAACTGACTTCTGACTCCAATTAGTTTTTTGAGAAGTCATTAGCCTAGGGGTTTGCATACTTTTTCCAACCTACACTGTGAATGTTTAAATGATCTCTTTAATATAGACAAGAAATACAATAATTTGTGTGTTATTATTTTAAGCACACAATGTTTGTCTATTGTTGTGACTTAGATGAAGATCAGATCAAATCAAATTTGATGACCAATTTATGCAGAAATCCAGGTAATTCCAAAGGGTTCACATACTTTTTCTTGCCACTGTACACAGGGTACCAGTACTGAGTCGATGTGCAGAGGTACGAGCTAATGGAGGTAGATGCATTATGCACATATAGGTAGGGTTAAAGTGACTAGGCAACAGGATAGATAATCAACAGTAGCAGCAGCGTATGTGATGCGTCAAAAGAGTTAGTGCAAAAAGGGTCAATGCAGATTAGGGCTGACCCCAATTAGTTGATTGTTTGGTTGTTAGGCTGTTGGTCTACCGGGACTGTTTTAGTCGAGCTGTAACAAATATCTCTGTACCGCGTCGCCAGGCGTCTCCCAAATTTTGTAACAATGCGGAGGCTATGTATAGCTCCGAATTGACATGATTAGTTGACAGTAGGTGGGGTGGTACATCCTGTATAAACACAAACTCACTTCCTTGACAACAGTGCTGCACTGCTCCATAAAGCACAAGAAGTATGAATGCCCTGACTTCTGCTGAGGCCATATCACCATAAATGCTGCATGGCCAATGCAGACATCGGATTGACCATGCACCTAGATGCGCAATGCACTTCTTTCTCCAGAGTGCGCTCTTTCCTGACAATTAGTGCATATTCATTGTTTCATAACTTCATTGTGTGAATTGTTTGCGTTTGATTGTTAGTGTATATCAATTCCCCATTACATATATCACCAGTAGTACATTTAACGTTAATTCCTATCATTTCTAATCTACAATGTTTGTTACTTTGGTTACGGTCATTTCTTTTAATGCATTCAATATTATTATTCCAGTCTTCCTGTTCTCCTTGTCTGAGTGGACACATTGTTTGCAGAGTGCACAACCTATGCTACACTTGTGAGAAACAAGTTTTGGTTTCTTAAATTCCATTCATGAGTTCTGTCAATTTAGATAACCACTCAGCGTGAAAGGGAAAAATGTCATGCTCTGATCCAGTGAAATGTCATAAAGGCTTCTTATCAGTGCTGGACTTGGACTGAAATAGGTTCAGGTGTTGTGCTGAATCTCCCCCCTGCATCAAACTACCAAGAGATGTGGACAGAGTTGAGTCTTTAGAGAAGCCTACCTAGCACTATTTAGCAATTCAGCAAGTAAAATTCTAGCCTCTCTGCATAGCTTTTTTTTTTATAAAGCCATTCAAGCAGACTGGCAGGTGGAAGGTTTGAGAAGCATTAGGCTAGATTCAAAGATGGTGCAGAGTTGTCTGTCGGGGGATTGAAAAAGATTTGGAGAATAATCTATTTAGGCCCACAGTTCACGACAGCTGACATACTGTGTTGTCCCCCGGGGTGGAGCTTTCCTGACCCTGTCCTTCATTGCTTTATCTGTGTCCTTCCCACAGCATTAGCTAATTGGCTCTGGAAGCTGAAGAAGACGAATGAGATTTGAAGGCAGGCTGGCAAGAAACAGGACAAGCAGAGGGGCCCAAGTAATTCTGTGAGGCAGCACAGACAGAGACACTAGCAGCACAGTCTCCATCTTCATCATCCTTCCTCCCTGCAACAGCCCAGGACTGCTGGGGCTCTGCAAATAACAGCAGAGCAGAGATCTCCCAGGTTGATGAACATGTACCCTACTGTTAATGTAGACCTAAGTAAGGCTGTGGTGGTCATGACATTTTGTCATGCAAATTTTCTGGCAAATTTTCTCTCATAAGCCTATGCATAAGCTCTAATATGGGTGTGGTTAGAGTGACAATAGAGCCCTGAGTACCAGGCCATTAGGACCATGGTTTTAGTAAATTGGGTTTTTACTGAGGTCATGACTCATGACTGCCGGTAATATGGTCACCTTATGAGCCCTTGGCCTAAGTGCCTTCTCTCTCCTGGTTATGGAAAGGTCTCAGGCAGTAGACACCCTCTCTCATGCTTTATGCTGAGATGCAGAAGAAGCACAAGTAACCCATTAGTCACTGTGTCAAAATTAGGCTAGTGCGTAAAGATTGTTGTGCTTGATATGTCTGGATGGGAGATGTATAGAAGGAATGTACTAGTAGCCTAATATTTTATCTGCAGAGAGTAAAATGTGTATTTCACAGACAAATCAGGAGCATTACATAGGAAGGTGGGAACACTACAGAAGCTCTACAACAGGGACTATTGATGTGAAATATGCATACCGTGAAACAGTCCTATTGCCTTAAATCCATTGGCTCTCGGAATATCAAACACTGACTTCAAAACATAAAATATTCACAAAAATAGAGAAGAAATGCCCAAATTCTCTAACTTTCAGCATGGGGAACCCATTAGATGCACCATCTGCTGTGAATATAATGAACAAGTGAAGCGATGTCCTCATGTGCATTTCACAGCGTGGTCAGATCTGGTCAGAATTCTGGATGTCCTGCTCATCATTAACACATTGTTTTGTCATCTTTCTAAGACATCTTTATGTGCAGAGGATGGGGATGATTGGGCATCACTTAGCCCTAGGAAGAACAGGCATGCTGTATGGCTAAAGATTTTTCTCCACATGTCCTGCTGCTGTAATTGAATATGTGCAGCTGAGACCAGCACTATCTATGGCCTGAACGGGAGAGGACTAATGTACAGTAAGTAGCCTTACTGAGGTTCTGTGAGTTACAGGAAATGATGTCCAATAAGTATGCAGTTTAATTTCCTGGAGCATGATATCCACAGGCGAGAGTGAGATTGTGTGAGTACATTGTTGCATGGAGAGGGTCAGGCCCAAGGTCCTAGACAGGACAGAACCGGCTAGGGCTTTTCTGCTCCAAAAACTATCCTAAATCTGGCTGGTCAGTGTCTGGTTAGTTGAAAGCAGTCTAGATCTGTAAAGATCCACATTGTGCCCACCAAGACCACAAGTGTCACAACAGATTACTTTTATACTGTAGACAGGGCCCAGCAAGCATGGCTAAAAGGCAGTTATGTTTGCCCTTTGATGATTTTCTGAAATGGCTGCTGTGTGTTTGCATGTGTCCGTGTGTGTGTGTGTTTGGGAACAGGTCAATCCTGTCTCGAGCTGTGAAGCCACAGTCAGTAAACTATTAACACACACCTTTTATCTTGCCGTAAGGGAAAATAATCTGGCAGGCTGAACTGTAGCCATGTTTAGAAGACACCTTCAGTTTCTGAACAACAAAAACACCAATGTTTTTGTAAACACTGATATGCAATACCACACTTACTAAAAGACTGCATTAAAATCAGATTACAGGCTTAAAATAGCCGATGCCTCTGTTAATGTAGCAAAAAACATTAATCTTAAGACTGACAGGGCTGAAAGAGCTAAAGAAAAGGCCTGGGTTAAGAAGAGAGCAAGCTAGTCATGGATTTTAAACACCATCTTATGAATATTTCAGAGGGACCGTGAATGAAAATGCAAGTGCAGGACTCCAGTTCCCTCCTCTACAAGCGGATGGTGAGCCCTGTTTTTCCAGGATTAAAAATAGCAGTATGAGCTGAGCTCTGCTGAAGAGGGTGACGGACTTAGAGATGAAGCATGAATGATGCTCCCACAAAAACACTGCTTTGAGGTTCTACAGCAATCTGCTTAATCAGTGCTAGCAAACCTTACTAAATTCATTGGCTTACATGTGAGATTCCATGGCTACAAATAGCCTCAACATGAAATAAACTCACAATTAAGTTTATGTTTAGGGACTAGGCCTATGTTATGCAAATGTTAGATTGATCCACAACCCGGATGAGAAAGAGGAAATCTCTTTTCTCATAGAAATCAGCTCTGGCAATCTATCCTGCCCAGTATCACTCCGACCTTGCGGGGGTCCAGAGAAACTGCGTTACGCCAGTGACCTAGATGGGAAACTATTGAGAAAGGTAGCAGACTGTATTGCCACCCCTATTTGCTATGTCTTTAATCAAAGCCGAAAGGAGTGTGTGTCGACAGGCATGGAAGGAAGCTAGAGTAATTCCTCTACATAAAAAGTCAAGCACCCTTTGCTAGCTCTAACAGCTGCCCAATCAGTTTGCTGCCTCTTAGTAAAATGACGGAGAAAATTGTGGTTGAACAAATACAATACTATTTTTCGAAGGACAAGTTCACAATTGACTTTCAGCATGTGAATAGGGAAGGGCACTCAACTTGTACTGCACTGACTCAGATGACTGATGATTAACTAAAACAAATGGATAATAAGATGATAGTTGAAGCTGTATTGTTAGATTTCAGTGCAGCCTTTGATGTTATTGGTTATAATTTGTTATTGAAAACTCACTTGCTATGGCTTTACACCATCTAACATAACATGGTTGGAGAGTTACTTATCCAATAGAATTTAGAGTATTCTTCAATGGAAGCTTCTCTAACAGATATGTACAGTGCGGTATCCCTCAGGGCAGTTGCCTAGGGCAGTTAATCTTCTCTATTTTTACAAATGATTTGCCACTTGTCTTACAATAAGCTAAAATGACTATGCACACTCTACACATCAGCACCTAAAGCCAGTGAGCGCACTGAGACTGTTAGCCAGGAGTTAGTCAAATCAAATTTTATTGGTCACATACACGTGATTAGCAGATGTTATTGCGTGTGTAGCGAAATTCCTGTGCTTCTAGCTCAGACAGTGCAGTAATATCTAACAAATTACACAACATATACCCAATACACACAAATCTATGTAGGAATGAATTAAGACTATATACATATGGACGAGCGATGTCAGACCGGAATGGACTAAGGTATAGAATATAGTATATACATATGAGACGAGTAATGCAAGATATGTAAACATTATTAAGTGAATGAGATACCGTAGAATAGTATAGAAAACAGTATATACATATGAGATGAGTAATGCCAGATATGTAAACATAATTAGCAAACTGGTCTTAATTACATCTAAAACCAAAAGCATTGTATTTGGTACAAAGCATTATCTTAGACCTAAACATCAACTGAAGTTGTGCATAAAGTGTGAACATTGAACAAGTTGAAGAAGCTGAACCCCTAGGAGTAACATTGGATGGTCAGTTATCATAGTCAAGTTGTTGTGAAGATGGGGAGAGGTGCACTACAGTTGAAGTCCCTAGTTTACATACACTTTGGTTGGAGTCATTAAAACTCGTTTTTCAACCACACCACAAATTTCTTGTTAACAAACAATTGTTTTGGCAAGACATATAGGACATCTACTTTGTGCATGATAAGTCATTTTTCCAACAATAGTTCATAGATTATTTCACTTATAATTCACTGAATCACAATTCCAGTGGGTCAGAAGTTTACATACACTAAGAAAATGATGTCATGGCTTTAGAAGCTTCTGTTAAGCTAATTGACATCATTTGAGTCAATTGGAGGTGTACCTGTGGATGTATTTCAAGGCCTACCTTCAAACTCAGTGCCTCTTTGCTTGACATCATGGGAAATTCTAAAGAAATCAGCCAAGACCTCAGAAAAAAATTGTAGAACTCCACAAGTCTGGTTCATCCTCGGGGGAAATTTACAAATGCATGAATGTACTACGTTCATCTGTACAAACAATAGTATGCAAGTATAAACCCCATGGGACCACGCAGCCGTCAAACAATTTAAAGGCAATGCTACCAAATACTAATTGAGTGTATGTAAACTTCTGAGCCACAGGGAATGTAATGAAAGAAATAAAAGCTGAAATAAATCATACTCTGCTATTATTCTGGCATTTCACATTCTTAAAATAAAGTGGTGATAACTGACCTAAAACAGGGAATTTTTACTAGGATTAAATGTCAGGAATTGTGAAACTGAGTTTAAATGTATTTGGCTAAGGTGTATGTAAACTTCCGACTTCAACTGTATATATACAAAAGTATGTGAACAGCCCTTCAAATTAGTGGCATCGGCTATTTCAGTCACACCCGTTGCTGACAGGTATATAAAATTACTTTTGCTTCCCTCTAGGCCTAGGGGCACACACTTTCTAGTAGGCTTAAATTGAAAATATGGCAAATAGGAGTGGCAATATTGTCCACTATTATCCTCAGTAATTTTCCATCCAAGTTGTGAGACCCCATTGGCTTGCCATTTTTGATAGACACTATTTTTTTCACCTCTTCCACACTCACTTTACGGAATTCAAAATTACAATGCTTGTGTTTAATAATTTGGTCACATATACTTGGTTGTGTCAGTGTTTTTTGCTGGTATGTCATGCCTAAATTTGCTAATCTTGCCAATTAAAATTATTAAAGTAACAATATCAGTTGGTTTTGTGATGAACGAGCCATCTGATTAAATGAAAGATAGAGCAGAGATTGCTTTTTTCTCAATTTCATTTAAGGTGCTCCAAAGCTTTTTACTATCATTCTTTGTCATTTATCTTTGTTTCATTTTGTAGTTTCTTCTTCTTTCTATTCAGTTTAGTCACATGATTTCTCAATTTGCAATATGTTTGCCAATCGGTTGTGCAGACAGACTTATTTGCCATTCCTTTTGCCTCATCCCTCTCAACCATACAATTTTTAAATTCCTCATCACTCCACTGGGATTTAATAGTTTTTACACTCATTTTCTTAAATGGGTGCATGCTTATTAGTAACTGGAATAAGCCATTTCATGAATGTGTCAAGTGCAGCATCTGTTTGTTCCTCATTACACATCATGGACCAATGAATATTCTTTACATCAACAACATAGGAATCACTACAAAACTTATTGTATGACCTCTTATACACTATATTAGGCCCAGCCTTTGGAACTTTGGTTTCTCTAGATATGGCTACTATATTGTGATCACTACATTTGATGGGTCTGGATACTGCTTTCAAGCAAATTTCTACAGCATTAGTAAAGATGTGATCAATACATGTTGATGATTTCATTACTGTGCTGTTTGTAACTACCCTGGTTACAGTTTGAATCTTTCTTGAGTGGGCAGCTTGATGAAAGCCAGTCAATATTTAAATCACCCCGCTAACTAGCTAATTTAGCACCCCGCTAACTAGCTAGCCATTTCACATCGGTTACACCAGCCTAATCTCGGGAGTTGATAGGCTTGAAGTCATAAACAGCGCAATGCTTGAAGCACAACAAAGAGCTGCTGGCAAAACGCACGAAAGTGCTGTTTGAATGAATGCTTACGAGCCTGCTGCTGCCTACCACCGCTCAGTCAGACTGCTCTATCTAATCAATAAATACGAGCCTTAGGTCATTAATATGGTCGAATCCAGAAACTATCATCTCGAAAACAAGACGTTTATTCTTTCAGTGAAATACGGAACCGTTCCGTATTTTATTTAACGGGTGGCATCCACAAGTCTAAATATTCCTGTTACATTGCACAACCTTCAATGTTATGTCATAATTACGTAAAATTCTGGCAAATTAGGCGGCCCAAACTGTTGCATATACACTGACTCTGCGTGCAATGAACGCAAGAGAAGTGACAATTTCACCTGGTTAATATTGCCTGCTAACCTGGATTTATTTTAGCTAAATATGCAGGTTTAAAAATATATACTTCTGTGTATTGATTTTATGGCATTGATGTTTATGGTTAGGTACACATTGGAGCAACGATACGCACCGTATCGATTATATGCAACGCAGGACACGCTAGATAAACTAGTAACATCATCAACCATGTGTAGTTAACTAGTGATTATGATTGATTGATTGTTTTTTATAAGATAAGTTTAATGCTAGCTAGCAACTTACCTTGGCTTACTGCATTCGCGTAACAGGCAGTCTCCTCGTGGAGTGCAATGAGAGGCAGGTGGTTAGAGCGTTGGACTAGTTAACTGTAAGGTTGCAAGATTAAATCCCCCGAGCTGACAAGGTAAAAATCTGTCGTTCTGCCCCTGAACGAGGCAGTTAACCCACCGTTCCTAGGCCGTCATTGAAAGTAAGAATGTGTTCTTAACTGACTTGCCTAGTTAAATAAAGGTGTAAAAATAAATATATATATATTTTTTAAATCGGTGTCCAAAAATACCGATTTCTGATTGTTATGAAAACTTGAAATCGGTCCTAATTCAAAAAATCGGCCATTCCGATTAAGTCGGTCGACCTCTAGTTTGGGTCATTGATAAGTCATTGTCTCAATGCAGCCTTATAAATGCTGTGAAAGGATCCAAGAACCCAAATGATTTGGGTGGCTCCCATCCTCCTTATAAAACATGTTTGTTATTGTGAAGTGGAAACATCTAGGAGCAACAACGGTCTAAGGCACTGCATCTCAGTGCTAGAGGTGTCACTAGAGTGCCTGGTTCGATTCCAGGCTGTATCACAACCGGCCATGATTGAGAGTCCCATAGGGCGGTGCACAATTGGCCCAGCGTCGCCCGAGTTAGGGTTTGGCCAGGGTAGGCCGTCATTGTAGATAAGAATTTGTTCTTAACTGACTTGCCTAGTTAAATAAATAAAATAAATAAAAACAACCGCTCAGCCGCGAAGTGGTAGGCCACACAAGCTCACAGAACAGGACCGCCAAGTGCTGAAGCAACACTGACTACCGAGTTCCGCTGGAAGCAACGTCAGAACAAGAATTGTTCGTCGGGAGCTTCATGAAATGTGTTTCCATGGGCGAGCAGCCGCACACAAGCCTAACATCACCATGCGCAATGCCAAGCATTGGCTGGAGTGGTGTAAAACTCGCAGCCATTGGACTGGAGCAGTGGAAACGCGTTCTCTGGAGTGATGAATCACAGACGAATGTGGGTTTGTCAGATGCCAGGAGAACGCTACCTGCCCCAATGTATAGTGCCAACTGTAAAGTTTGGCAGAGGAGTAATGGTCTGGGGCTGTTTTTAATAAAGCAGCACGCCTTGCCCTTAACTGCACACATGGTACTAACAACATGCATGATAGTCTTTCATGGTTGAGAGTTGAGAAATTGACTACTTCTCTTCTAGCCTTTTTAAGAAACATGTATGTTGAAAATGTCTAACCACTCGATAATCTATTGGCATAAACGTCAAACAGAAATGCATACATAACCCACCAGACACGCCACTATGGCTATCTTCACGGTACCCAAACTAAAACCAGATGTAATACGTTGCTCAGTTATGTACAGTGGGGAGAACAAGTATTTGATACACTGCCGATTTTGCAGGTTTTCCTACTTACAAAGCATGTAGAGGTCTGTAATTTTTATCATAGGTACACTTCAACTGTGAGACGGAATCTAAAACAAAAATCCAGAAAATCACATTGTATGATTTTTAAGTAATTCATTTGCATTTTATTGCATAACATAAGTATTTGATACATCAGAAAAGCATAACTTAATATTTGGTACAGAAACCTTTGTTTGCAATTACAGAGATCATACGTTTCCTGTAGTTCTTGACCAGGTTTGCACACACTGCAGCAGGGATTTTGGCCCACTCCTCCATACAGACCTTCTCCAGATCCTTCAGGTTTCGGGGCTGTCGCTGTGCAATATGGACTTTCAGCTCCCTCCAAAGATTATGTATTGGGTTCAGGTCTGGAGACTGGCTAGGCCACTCCAGGACCTTGAGATGCTTCTTACGGAGCCACTCCTTAGTTGCCCTGGCTGTGTGTTTCGGGTCGTTGTCATGCTGGAAGACCCAGCCACGACCCATCTTCAATGCTCTTACTGAGGGAAGGAGGTTGTTGGCCAAGATCTCGCGATACATGGCCCCATCCATCCTCCCCTCAATACGGTGCAGTCTTCCTGTCCCATTTGCAGAAAAGCATCCCCAAAGAATGATGTTTCCACCTCCATGCTTCACGGTTGGGATGGTGTTCTTGGGGTTGTACTCATCCTTCTTCCTCCAAACATGGCGAGTGTAGTTTAGACCAAAAGCTCTATTTTTGTCTCATCAGACCACTTGACCTTCTCCCATTCCTCCTCTGGATCATCCAGATGGTCATTGGCAAACTTCAGACGGGCCTGGACATGCGCTGGTTTGAGCAGGGGGACCTTGCGTGCGCTGCAGGATTTTAATCCATGACGGCGTAGTGTGTTACTAATGGTTTTCTTTGAGACTGTGGTCCCAGCTCTCTTCAGGTCATTGACCAGGTCCTGCCGTGTAGTTCTGGGCTGATCCCTCACCTTCCTCATGATCATTGATGCCCCACGAGGTGAGATCTTGCATGGAGCCCCAGACCGAGGGTGATTGACCATCATCTTGAACTTCTTCCATTTTCTAATAATTGCGCCAACAGTTGTTGCCTTCTCACCAAGCTGCTTGCCTATTGTCCTGTAGCCCATCCCAGCCTTGTGCAGGTCTACAATTTTATCCCTGATGTCTTTACACAGCTCCCTGGTCTTGGCCATTGTGGAGAGGTTGGAGTCTGTTTGATTGAGTGTGTGGACAGGTGTCTTTTATACAGGTAACGACTTCAAACAGGTGCAGTTAATACAGGTAATGAGTGGAGAACAGGAGGGCTTCTTAAAGAAAAACTAACAGGTCTGTGAGAGCCGTAATTCTTACTGATTGGTAGGTGATCAAATACTTATGTCATGCAATAAAATGCAAATGAATTACTTAAAAATCATACAATGTGATTTTCTGGATTTTTGTTTTAGATTCCGTCTCTCACAGTTGAAGTGTACCTATGATAAAAATTACAGACCTCTACATGCTTTGTAAGTAGGAAAACCTGCAAAATCGGCAGTGTATCAAATACTTGTTCTCCCCACTGTATATAGTTATGTCATTGTGGAATGCTCTGCCACAAGAGGTTACTCTGGCAAAAAGCAAGTTTAGCTTTAAAAAATATATTTAAAAAACATTGTATCACAGTGCCTCTCCTCTTTCTAAAGATCTAATGTAACTGTAATGTATATAACAATATTCATATGAATAGAGTGTAAATTGAATCTTATGTTCTTGTCTAACTGTTCTGTACATTTTTCAAGTATTTGTAAAAAAAAGTGTGGACCCCAGGAAGAGTAGCTGCTGCAGGTGTAGTAGCTAATGGGGGATCCTAATATACTAAACAAGCTTAGGCGGTGATGAGCTTAGGCTGTGAGTGACACATTGTATCCCAGCCAGGCTGCCTTTGTAAACAAACAATTAGGGCTATTTTTGAAATGTAGGCCTATACCAGGACCTGTTTATCGTCAGGGAAGAGCTAACATTTCAGTTAAGACTGTTATGGAAACACCCGAAAGGTATTACTGTTAGAATATTCAGAAACCTTCAGTTTAACATTTGTGATATAGCTATGCAACTATTTTACCCAGTATGTTGTTCCAAGCTTTAAGAATGTAAAACTTAAACTAAAAGGACTGCACCCTACCAATGTTTGTAGCCTAATAAATAGGCCTATGTCTAGGCCATAGAGTGCCTGTTGTTTTCTTGGTCTGTTCTGTTTCTCTGAGAGACTCATTTCAATTTTATGTAGACCTAGATTTCATAGTCGAAAATAAACAGTTATGAATTTTATACAAATCTCTTCTATTTTGTACCCACTAATAGGACGTCGACTCCATTACCAGACTTGCACTTTCAAGCACATTTCCCAGCCAAACCCATGGTTCGATATCCTAAACTTCTCAGACTTCGTGAGAAGGTACAGAACGCCTGGCACACTCTGCGATGACTAAGGTTCCATCTCAGACTGCCTCATACTACACCCCAAAAGGCTGCCTGGTCGAGCATGTTCCGCTATGAGATGTGTAAACAGCCAAATGCAAATTACACACTACGTATATCTATATAAATGCAAGTATAGGCTATGAATGATAAAATGAATGTTACTGATAAATGTTATTGATAAACCGTCTTACCTGTAGATGCAGTTTCCATAGCAACGGGAGGCCTTTTCCCATCGTCCTCAAATTTGTGGAATTGTTGATCCAGGTCGCTCGTCTCTTCCCTGCTTTTCGGTTTTAAATCTTCACGTAGCTCAAACAGAGGTGGTGTATTTCCAAATAGGCCATTTCTTTCACAATCGTTCCCAAACCATTCCCCTTCCGAACCTAGTTCGTCACCGGGCTTCGAAGACATGCTTTTAGGGAGAGGTTCAGGTTGCGCGAGAGATAATAGGCACTGAGGCACAAGCTTTAACGCGGGCTACACAATGGATATTGGGTTGATCTAAGCAATAAACAGGAAATTATGATTTGAAATCTGACTGGATTTACAAATGTATGCTTAAATTGATATTGTAAAATTCTAATGGCTGCGCGGTCCAGTCCGAGAGCACAAGTGAGTGAGGTTGGTTTGTTTTAGTTCAGCGCTTCCATGCTGACGTCATGTCTGTGTAGCTTAAGGTTGGCACTTATTTGGGGCAGTCAGCGTGACTATTATAAGTGTGTGAATATACCATGGAAGTCTACACAGTATATTTACAAGAGTACAGCATACATAAAATACATTTTAGACCTTGAAGCTTATTTAAGCATATTTCAGGTTTGCTTAGAGACCATTAAATTATTAACGCAAATTGTACAATTTTTGAACATACAACACTGTTGTATTTTTATTTTTGTTAAACGCTTACAAGTTAGTAGCCTATGGATGCAAGTCATTTCACTCTTATGCGAATACCCAGGGGGACTATTTCATTTGTTCTTCATGCAAGTTTGTTCTCAAATTACTAGTGCTGCAGCGCCCTCGTGTGGGGTTTATCAAAAGTACAACGAAAAAGTTAAGATGGCTCCTGAGCAAAGGGGACGCACTTGCCTGGATACGGGTTGATGACAAAACCATGCTTGAGCATGCTACAGTAGCTAACTTACATGTGCATACTGTTTATCATATAAACACACAAATTATAATTTATTTTCATAAATATAATAGCAGCAATAACAGTCTGAAACAAGTATGACGTTAGTTGTCTGAGCAGACAGCGAACTCTTGTTCAGCTTCAATGTAAGTAACTTACATTTGATTAGATAACTGTTACAGTTAGCCAGCTAACATATAGCTAACGTTAGCTTACTAAGTAAGCAAATGTTTTTGTTCTGTGAAGTAAATTAGAAAAATAGCTAGCTAACTAGCTAGTAACATAGCTAATTTGTGAGTCAGACAGAAATCACACATTGTTGCTCTTTATACTTGGCCTCCTGAGTGGAGCAGCGGTCCAAGGCACTGCATCTCTGTACTTTTCAAATCCAGGCTGTATCACATTCGGCCGTGATTGGGAGTCCCATAGGGCGGTGCACAATTGGCCTAGCGTCATCTTGGTTTGGCCGGGGTAGACCGTCATTGTAAATAATAATTTGTTTATAATCTTATTGGTCTATTAACTAATTTACCTCCTGGTGATGTCACCAGGAAGGCCAAAACTCCGTTCCACCAAAACTAGCAGAAATGTTCAAACAGCTCTTACGCTAAAAGGGCATTATTATTATTTTCACAGTATTATTTCAACCTCGCAGTGTGGAAATATATATATATATATAAAACACATGAAATTCACTTTTTTGACAGCACTGGGCCTTTAAAAGAAATCATTAAATAGCTTCAAACTCACCTGTTAATCTTTTGCAGTGATGATGAATACATGGATGTCTCATGGTATGGTGGGATATGCAAAATGTGTCAGCTATGGGCACCTTTATCTCTTGAATGTTTTGACATTCAGGTTCAAAAAGTCACTTTCTGACCACTTGTACCATGGGCAAATATGTATTGGCATTTTAGTTCAAATCAAAAGGGGTGTGGTCAAAAAGTGATTGAAATCAAATGGAATGGCCCTGTAATTACTTTTTCCAGATGTTTGTTTACTGATACAGTCAGTGTAGCTTGTACCTTAACCTAATTGAAACCCTCAGACAACACCCCCAGTCCCCAACACATTCTAAGTTTAGCAATGTTCCTTGCTTGAGCTACTTGACTTGGTCAACAGTTGCTTATATTTCAGCACAGAAAAACATGATGAAGAGTGAAAAGCAAAGACATAATGGTGAGGAAGAGGTTATCAAAGAACAGGTATGGTCCTCCCGAGTGGCGCAGCGGTCTAAGGCACTGCATTGCGGTGCTAGAGGCGTCACTACAGACCCGGGTTCGATCCCAGGCTGCGTTGCAGCCAGCCACACCGGGAGAACAATTAGGTGGTGAACAATTGGCCCAGCGTCGTCCGGGTCAGGGGAGGGTTCGGCCGACCGGGATGTCCTTGTACCATCGCGCTTTAGCGACTCCTGTGGCGGGCCGGACACATGCTGACTTTGGTCACCAGTTGTAGTGTTTCCTACGACGCATTGGTGCTTCTGCGGCTTGGCAAGGTCGCGTTTTGGAGGACACATGGCTCTTGACCTTCGCCTCTCCCGAGTCCGTACAGGAGTTGCAGCAATGGGACAAGAAAAAGGGTTTCAAAGTTAAAAAATAAACAAAAAATCTAACTGGTGAGTAATTTTGTCACAATGTCGTGTATAATTTTCAGAGTTTGGCTATCGAAGACACCCTTTTTTGTAACTCCTTGCAAACAGGGCATCTTATGAGAAGATAACCCAGGATGGTAACAGCATCACATCCCTGGAGATGTTCTTCTCAGGTTATCCGCGTATGGTTGGACTCCCTTTTCCTCAGGCTGTGCCAGCTGACAATGGTAGGCCAGAATATCAGCCACATCCAGGGCCTTGAGTCTTGTCCCCTGTTTCAGGAGCACTGGTTGGTGGAATGGCAGCTGACAACAAGATCCAGGTTTCTCTTCATTCCTTCATGATGACATCTTGGAAATGTGTGTGTAGAGTTTAATCTAAAGAGTATCTATATAGAACAGAATTATATTGTCCATCTTTGATTTCTCGATTCAGAATAGACTCCAAAATGTCTGCAAAATAACTAATCTAGCTATGATTTGCATTATTATCTTTAATACCAACAATTTTGGGGGGTATTTATTTTCATTATTGCAAGCCATTTCTGGATTTAAGAATTGCCATCAGCTACAGAAGCTGTGCCTCTATGATAATCAGATCAGTGATATTGAGAATTTGGAGTCACTTGTTAATCTACAGGTGCTGTGGTTTAAGAATAATTTACTGAGAGGTATGGATGCTTTTCTGTGTCATGCGTTGTTTGTAAAGTACCTAATAATCTGAATAGATTGGTTTTGTTGAAATCACCCATTTTGTTGTGTCTCATCCTTTCTTCATAACTGTTTAAAGGGATTGAACACGCTTCAAAAGATGAGAGCTGAACCTAGCTGACAATAACATTGAAAAGATAGGTCAATTAAAGGGTCATCGCCAATGACTGTAAACTTTACGTCTTTGATATACTTTATAATAATAATAATAATTGTTCAATTATCTGTTAACTGTTTCACAGGATCCTAATATCAGCCATGAAAATCCAAAAATCCTGATCCTAATATCAGCCATTGAAAATCTGAATTTATCTGGGAACAAGATTAGCTCATTGTGAAAATTAAGTTAAGAAGTTAAGAAAACATTCACTTATTTTCAATAATGCAAAGTTGTAATTTTGCACTTTCTCAATCTAATATTTGACTACGGCCTTTGCGTATGGTCAATTACAGGCTTGCTTCTCAGTCAAATATATTGATTGCCTAATCTATGGTAGATTTATATAAATATGTGACCGACCGGCTCAAATCAGTCTTATGTAGATACACTACAGTTGATGAACAATGGGAAGTTTATACATCTTTGAAAGTTGATAAACTTGTAAACTCCCTTTTGAGAAAATGTCCTCTGAATGATTTGGTACTATTACTGGAGACCCCTTCTTTGTCTACATCCATTCAGTGTCGTTCATACCCTCTTAAGCTTTATCCCCACCCATCAATCAATCAAATGTATGGATGATCCAAGCGTTCTGTACTAACAGCAATCATGCACCCAAGCTAACTTGCTAGCTATTTCCAGACACAAATGAGAACAGCTCACTGAACATTACTCGCCCTAGCAGAGCTGGTTAGGCTGTTATGTTATCCAGAGCGTTGGTGACTGCAACTGTGCTGTCAGTTTGTCCATATAATGAATTTTCATTGAAACCTTTATCCTAGTCGACAATGTAGAAATCAGTAACCCAACAAAGGATTGGCTATTATGTTTGATTGGCCGTCAGTCTGGATAGTTTCCTATTTTCCCAGTCTCGGATTGATTTTAAAAGATCTGTACAGCAATTCCCTGCATTTTGTTTATTGAAGCTCTATTATTAGGGCAGTTCAGAAAAGATCTGCTGATTTTTACCTGTTGCACAATTCATCTGAAGCTTTCCATCTTTGTAATTTTGATGTGGCATTTATCCTTTAGTAGCCTGAGTTGTAAGTATGGTTAAAGAAAGAAAAATAAGAAAATAAAATAAGTCTTGCCCTTTCAAATAATAGAAACACTTATTTTCATTCACTCAGACACTAATTTCATTGAGCTGCATGAATTGTCTGTCAAATTTGCATGTTTCTTTTTTACTGTGTAATCAACAAGGTAGGGTTGAAGGAGGGGTTCCATGAAGTGGTGCATGAAATTGTTTGTCTCATCCATAATTTTTAACTATTTTCCTACAACATATTTGAAGTCAAGTATTGCTTTTAGGTGAAGAAACAGTTGGTCCTCTCATGAAACCTCAGATAAACCCTCTACCAACAAACAAGTGGGAATCCTATCATCTCATTAATTATGTTAATGTCCATCGCATCCATTAAGGAGATGCCGTCCTCTCGGATTTACAGTGCATTCGGAACGTATTCAGACCCCTTCACTTTTTCCACATTTTGTTACGTTACAGCCTTATTCTAAAATGGATTAAATAAAAATGTTTCCTCATCAATCTACACACAATGCCCCATAATAACAAAGCGAAAACAGGTTTTTAAAAACAAAAAATGCCTTATTTACATAAGTATTCAGATCCTTTGCTATGAGACTTGAAATTGAGCTCAGGTGCATCCTGTTTCCATTGATCATCCTTGAGAAGTTTCTACAACTTGGAGTCCACCTGTGGTAAATACAATTGATTGGACAAGATTTTGAAAGGCACACAACCTGTCTATATAAGGTCCCACAGTTGACAGTGCATGTCCGAGCAAAAACCAAGTCATGAGGTCGAAGGAATTGTACGTAGAGCTCCGAGACACGATGGTGTTGAGGCTCAGATCTAGGGACGGGTACAAACAAATTTCTGCAGCATTGAAGGTCCCCAATAACACACTGGCTTCCATCATTCTTAAATGGAAGAAGTCTGGAACCACCAAGACTCTTCCTAGAGCTGGCCTCCTGGCCAAACTGAGCAATTGGGGGAGAAGGGCCTTGATCAGGGATGTGACCAAGAACCCGATGGTCACTCTGACAGAGCTCCAGAGTTTTTCTGTGGAGATGGGAGAACCTTCCAGAAGGACAACCATTTCTGCAGCACTCCACCAATGAGGCCTTTATGGTAGAGTGCCCAGATGGAAGTCACTCCTCAGTAAAAGGCACATGACAGCCCACATGGAGATTGCCAAATGGCACCTAAAGGACTCAAGATTCTCCGGTCTGATGAAACCAAGATTGAACTCTTTGGCCTGAAAGCCAAGCGTCACACCTGGAGGAAACCTGGCACCATCCCTTTGGTGAAGCATAGTGGTGGCAGCATCATGCTGTGGGGATGTTTTTCAGCTGGAGGGACTGAGAGACTAGTCAGGATCGTGGCAAAGGTTGTAGCAGTATTTATTAGAGGGGTAAAGAAAGATTTTGTTCGGGCGCCAGGCAGGTATTAACCATGCCGAAAGGCGGGTATTAACCATGCCGAAAGGAAAAGAGTAGAATAGAGAGAGTACCACTACCAGACCCCCACGCATCAGCAGAAGAGACTGCCTAGAGTGTAGCCTGTTTACCAGATAGACAGTGGAGAGAAAAGAGAATACACACCCTATAAAACCCACATCACAGCACAGGGGTAACCCCACCAAGAATACCTCATACAATAATAATGGCAGAGCAATTGAACAGCAACTTCATACAAGAAAGAACCCAGTCATCAGAGGATTTGCAGTAATATGTATTATCTTCCAGTGGAGGAGTGCAGAGGGTATGAATGTGGGGGGTGTTCATAGACACAACAAAGGCCTTAAAAATGTCCACAATCTTCTCGGCCACATGTCATTAGTACACCCCACCTGAATACAGTTCAAATAACAATACACAACTTGTAAGCAACCTCCATTTTAACTAAAATGTCCACCCAAATACTTCTGTCAGGGCAATACTAGTCCAGCTCTAATGAACTTCAATGGGAAGTGCATTTGAAAAATAGACAGTCTGTTGCAGGGTAAAGCACTGGAACGATAGAGTGAAGAGAACAAGAGAGATCTTAGCTGTGGTCTTCAGGCGTGCCGGTGTACTGTCTGACCGTCCGATGGTTTGTTGGTTTCTACGTTAAAGCTTCGCAACAATGTAATCAATGCGATCCATAACCGGCGCGGTCCCAAATGAAAACAACCACGACCTAGAGCGGTCACACCGATGATTGAGTTAAATACTTTATAATCTACACACGCTGTAAACAAACCTTCTGCAGCATAGCACACACAATCAAACTGTCGCGCCACCCAAGAGCTCCTCCCCAAAGATCTGAACAAGCTGTCTATTTCCTCCTTCCTTACTGCTGATGCGCTCTTTAAGTGGCAGCGCACGGTGAAGGCTCCGTGCAGGATTTCGCCACAAGGTGAACGGAGTAAAGTACAGGGAGATCCTTGATGAAAACCTGCTCCAGAGCGCTCAGGACCTCAGATTGGGGTGAAGGTTCACCTTCCAACAGGACAACGACCTTATGCACACAGCCAAGACAACACAGGAGTGACTTTGGGACAAGTTTCTGAATGTCCTTGAGTGGCCCAGCCAGAGTTCGGACTTTAACCCGATTGAACATCTCTGGAGAGACTTGAAAATAGCTGTGCAGCGACGCTCCCCATCCAACCCGACAGAGCTTGAGAGGATCTACAGAGAAGAATGGGAAGAACTCCCAAAATACAGGTTTGCCAGGCTTGTAGTGTCATACTCAAGAAGACTCAAGGCTGTAATCACTGCCAAAGGTGCTTGAACAAAGTACTGAGTAAAGGGTCTGAATGCAATAAGAATATATGGAAGATAAATACACAACACAGAGACAGAGGACTAGAATTAACGATCAATGGAAATAGTGTTTTTTTCTGTAATAGGGAATTAATTAACAATGGGTTAGAGACATGGAATTTGTCTATATATTGAGCCTGAAATAGTATACTTGTTATTTGGCCATTGGCCCAGTTTTATTGCAAGGAATTCTAATTGGTCAACCACGGGCTAGGGCTGGGTTAAAAACTACATCCTGTCCCTTTATTCTGGAGCGAGAATCACTGGAGAGAATCTCTGAGGACAGGGGAGAATGACCGTATGATTTGTCCTCTTCGAATATACCTATTTTCCTCCCCCTGATTTGCTTTGGGGTCTGTGTTATTAAAGAATGACATCAACTGCTAACAATACTTATGTAAATGTGATATTTCCATTTTTTATTTTTAATAAATGTGCAAAAAACCTTTCACAACTTCTGTCACTGTGTGGTCTCCAGGGCTCTGATACTCTCTACTCCTGAGAGATTACAGCATTTGTTTAATGAGTTGTCCCTGAACTCTGATGATGGGTGTATTTTTCAGGTGTTGCATTTCTTCTAATCTTCTAGTGTAATTACAGTCCAATGAACTAAACATGTATGCTATGAATAAAGGGGTTCCATTGCACACAGTACATACAGTTGAAGTCGGATGTTTATGTCATGTTTTGTCTTTGATCATCATGTCTTGTCCCTGTGCTTCCCTCTGCTGGTCTTATTAGGTTCTTTCCCTCTTTCTATCCCTCTCTCTCCTCCTCCCTCTCTCCCTCTCCCGCTCTCTCTCTCTATCGTTCCGTTCCTGCTCCCAGCTGTTTCTCATTCTCCTAACGACCTCATTTACTCTTTCACACCTGTCCCCTATTTTGCCCTCTGATTAGAGTCCCTATTTCTCCCTCTGTTTTCCGCTTCTGTCCTTGTCGGATTCTTGTTTGATGTTTGCTGTTCTGTGTCCTTGTTCCGCCCTGTCGTGTTTTTGCCTTCTTCAGATGCTGCGTGTGAGCAGGTGTCTATGTCAGCTACGGCCTGTGCCTTCCTGAAGCGACCTGCAGTCTGTGGTCGCGTCTCCAGTCGTTCCTCTCTACTGACGAGAGGATTTCAGTTTCCTGTTTTGGATTTACCTTTGATAGTATCCAGGAGAATCATTGTTTGTTTAAGACTGGAATAAAGACTCTGTTTCTATTACGTCGCTTTTGGGTCCTCATTCACCAGCATAACAGAAGAATCCGACCAGTAATGGACCCAGCGACTACGGATTCTCGCAACACTGCCGTCGAGATCCAGGGAGCAATGCTCGGCAGACACGAGCAGGAATTGTCTGCTGCTCGTCATGCCGTTGAGACCCTGGCCGCTCACGTCTCCGATCTCTCAGGACAGTTTCAGAGTCTTCGTCTCGTGCCACCAGCTACTTCCTGGTCTTCCGAGTCTCCGGAACCTAGGGTTAATAACCCACCATGTTACTCTGGGCAGCCCACTGAGTGTCGCTCCTTTCTCACCCAGTGTGATATTGTGTTCTCTCTCCAGCCCAACACATACTCAGGAGAGAGAGCTCGGATCGCTTACGTCATATCACTCCTTACTGGTCGGGCTCGGGAGTGGGGCACAGCTATCTGGGTGGCAAGGGCTGAGTGTTCTAACGTTTATCAGAACTTTAAAGAGGAGATGATACGGGTTTTTGATCGTTCAGTTTTTGGGAAGGAGGCTTCCAGGGCCCTGGCTTCCCTATGTCAAGGTGATCGATCCATAACGGATTACTCTATAGAGTTTCGCACTCTTGCTGCATCCAGTGACTGGAACGAGCCGGCGTTGCTCGCTCGTTTTCTGGAGGGACTCCACGCTGAGGTTAAGGATGAGATTCTCTCCCGGGAGGTTCCTTCCAGCGTGGACTCTTTGATTGCACTCGCCATCCGCATAGAACGACGGGTAGATCTTCGTCACCGAGCTCGTGGAAGAGAGCTCGCGTTAACGGTGTTTCCCCTCTCCGCATCACAACCATCTCCTCCCATCGGCTCAGAGACTGAGCCCATGCAGCTGGGAGGTATTCGCATCTCGACTAAGGAGAGGGAACGGAGAATCACCAACCGCCTTTGCCTCTATTGCGGTTCTGCTGGACATTTTGTCATGTCATGTCCAGTAAAAGCCAGAGCTCATCAGTAAGCGGAGGGCTACTGGTGAGCGCTACTACTCAGGTCTCTCCATCAAGATCCTGTACTACCTTGTCGGTCCATCTACGCTGGACCGGTTCGGCTGCTTCCTGCAGTGCCTTGATAGACTCTGGGGCTGAGGGTTGTTTTATGGACGAAGCATGGGCTCGGAAACATGACATTCCTCTCAGACAGTTAGGGAAGCCCACGCCCATGTTCGCCTTAGATGGTAGTCCTCTCCCCAGTATCAGATGTGAGACACTACCTTTAACCCTCACAGTATCTGGTAACCACAGTGAGACCATTTCCTTTTTGATTTTTCGTTCACCTTTTACACCTGTTGTTTTGGGTCATCCCTGGCTAGTATGTCATAGTCCTTCTATTAATTGGTCTAGTAATTCTATCCTATCCTGGAACGTTTCTTGTCATGTGAAGTGTTTAATGTCTGCTATCCCTCCTGTTTCTTCTGTCCCCTCTACTCAGGAGGAACCTGGTGATTTGACAGGAGTGCCGGAGGAATATCATGATCTACGCACGGTCTTCAGTCGGTCCAGAGCCAACTCTCTTCCTCCTCACCGGTCGTATGATTGTTGTATTGATCTCCTTCCGGGGACCACTCCCCCTCGGGGTAGACTATACTCTCTGTCGGCTCCCGAACGTAAGGCTCTCGAGGATTATCTGTCTGTTTCTCTCGACGCCGGTACCGTGGTGCCTTCTTCCTCTCCCGCCGGAGCGGGGTTTTTCTTTGTTAAGAAGAAGGACGGTACTCTGCGCCCCTGCGTGGATTATCGAGGGCTGAATGACATAACGGTTAAGAATCGTTATCCGCCTCCCCTTATGTCGTCAGCCTTCGAGATTCTGCAGGGAGCCAGGTTCTTTACTAAGTTGGACCTTCGTAACGCTTACCATCTCGTACGCATCAGAGAGGGGGACGAGTGGAAAACGGCGTTTAACACTCCGTTAGGGCATTTTGAATACCGGGTTCTGCCGTTCGGTCTCGCTAATGCTCCAGCTGTCTTTCAGGCATTAGTTAATGATGTACTGAGAGACATGCTGAACATCTTTGTTTTCGTTTACCTTGACGATATCCTGATTTTTTCACCGTCACTCGAGATTCATGTTCAGCACGTTCGACGTGTACTCCAGCGCCTTTTAGAGAATTGTCTCTACGTGAAGGCTGAGAAGTGCGCCTTTCATGTCTCCTCTGTCACATTTCTCGGTTCTGTTATTTCCGCTGAAGGCATTCAGATGGATCCCGCTAAGGTCCAGGCTGTCAGCGATTGGCCCGTTCCTAAGTCACGTGTCGAGTTGCAGCGCTTTCTCGGTTTCGCTAATTTCTATCGGCGTTTCATTCGTAATTTCGGTCAAGTGGCTGCCCCTCTCACAGCTCTGACTTCTGTCAAGACTTGCTTTAAGTGGTCCGGTTCCGCCCAGGGAGCTTTTGATCTCCTCAAGAAGCGTTTTACATCCGCCCCTATCCTTGTTACTCCTGACGTCACTAAACAATTCATTGTCGAGGTTGACGCTTCAGAGGTGGGCGTGGGAGCCATTCTGTCCCAGCGCTTCCAGTCTGACGATAAGGTCCATCCTTGCGCTTACTTTTCTCATCGCCTGTCGCCATCGGAACGCAACTATGATGTGGGTAACCGCGAACTGCTCGCCATCCGCTTAGCCATAGGCGAATGGCGACAGTGGTTGGAGGGGGCGACCGTCCCTTTTGTCGTTTGGACTGACCATAAGAACCTTGAGTACATCCGTTCTGCCAAACGACTTAATGCACGTCAAGCTCGTTGGGCGTTGTTTTTCGCTCGTTTCGAGTTCGTGATTTCCTATCGCCCGGGAAATAAGAACACCAAGCCTGATGCCTTATCCCGTCTCTTTAGTTCTTCTGTGGCTTCTACCGACCCCGAGGGGATTCTCCCTGAAGGGCGTGTTGTCGGGTTGACTGTCTGGGGAATTGAGAGACAGGTAAAGCAAGCACTCACTCACACTGCGTCGCCGCGCGCTTGTCCTAGTAACCTTCTGTTCGTTCCTGTCTCTACTCGTCTGGCTGTTCTTCAGTGGGCTCATTCTGCCAAGTTAGCTGGCCACCCCGGCGTTCGGGGTACGCTTGCTTCTATTCGCCAGCGGTTTTGGTGGCCTACTCAGGAGCGGGACACGCGCCGTTTCGTGGCTGCTTGTTCGGACTGCGCGCAGACTAAGTCAGGTAACTCTCCTCCTGCCGGTCGTCTCAGACCGCTTCCCATTCCTTCTCGACCATGGTCTCACATCGCCTTAGACTTTATTACCGGTCTGCCTTCGTCTGCGGGGAAGACTGTGATTCTTACGGTTATCGATAGGTTCTCTAAGGCGGCACATTTCATTCCCCTCGCTAAGCTTCCTTCCGCTAAGGAGACGGCACAAATCATCATTGAGAATGTGTTCAGAATTCATGGTCTCCCGTTAGACGCCGTTTCAGACAGAGGCCCGCAATTCACGTCACAGTTTTGGAGGGAGTTCTGTCGTTTGATTGGTGCTTCCGTCAGTCTCTCTTCCGGGTTTCATCCCCAGTCTAACGGTCAAGCAGAAAGGGCCAATCAGTCGATTGGTCGCATATTACGCAGCCTTTCGTTTCGAAACCCTGCGTCTTGGGCAGAACAGCTCCCCTGGGCTGAGTACGCTCACAACTCGCTTCCTTCGTCTGCTACCGGGCTATCTCCGTTTCAGAGTAGTCTTGGGTACCAGCCTCCTCTGTTCTCGTCCCAGCTCGCCGAGTCCAGCGTTCCCTCCGCTCAGGCTTTTGTCCAACGTTGTGAGCGCACCTGGAGGAGGGTCAGGTCTGCACTTTGCCGTTACAGGGCGCAGACTGTGAGAGCCGCCAATAAACGTAGGATTAAGAGTCCTAGGTATTGTCGCGGTCAGAGAGTGTGGCTTTCCACTCGTAACCTTCCCCTTACGACAGCTTCTCGCAAGTTGACTCCGCGGTTCATTGGTCCGTTCCGTGTCTCTCAGGTCGTCAATCCTGTCGCTGTGCGACTGCTTCTTCCGCGACATCTTCGTCGCGTCCACCCTGTCTTCCATGTCTCTTGTGTCAAGCCTTTTCTTCGCGCCCCCGTTCGTCTTCCCTCCCCCCCCCCCCGTCCTTGTCGAGGGCGCACCTATTTACAAGGTACGGAAGATCATGGACATGCGTTCTCGGGGACGTGGTCACCAGTACTTAGTGGATTGGGAGGGTTACGGTCCTGAGGAGAGGAGTTGGGTTCCATCTCGGGACGTGCTGGACCGTTCGTTGATTGATGATTTCCTTCGTTGCCGCCAGGGTTCCTCCTCGAGTGCGCCAGGAGGCGCTCGGTGAGTGGGGGGGTACTGTCATGTTTTGTCTTTGATCATCATGTCTTGTCCCTGTGCTTCCCTCTGCTGGTCTTATTAGGTTCTTTCCCTCTTTCTATCCCTCTCTCTCCCCCTCCCTCTCTCCCTCTCCCGCTCTCTCTCTCTATCGTTCCGTTCCTGCTCCCAGCTGTTTCTCATTCTCCTAACGACCTCATTTACTCTTTCACACCTGTCCCCTATTTTGCCCTCTGATTAGAGTCCCTATTTCTCCCTCTGTTTTCCGCTTCTGTCCTTGTCGGATTCTTGTTTGATGTTTGCTGTTCTGTGTCCTTGTTCCGCCCTGTCGTGTTTTTGCCTTCTTCAGATGCTGCGTGTGAGCAGGTGTCTATGTCAGCTACGGCCTGTGCCTTCCTGAAGCGACCTGCAGTCTGTGGTCGCGTCTCCAGTCGTTCCTCTCTACTGACGAGAGGATTTCAGTTTCCTGTTTTGGATTTACCTTTGATAGTATCCAGGAGAATCATTGTTTGTTTAAGACTGGAATAAAGACTCTGTTTCTATTACGTCGCTTTTGGGTCCTCATTCACCAGCATAACAGTTTACATACACCTTACATACATTTAAACTCAGTTTTTCACAATTCCTGACATTTAATCTGAGTAAAAATTCCCTGTCTTAGGTCAGTTAGGATCACCACTTTATTTTAAGAATGTGAAATGTCAGAATAATAATAGAGAATGATTTATTTCAGCTTTGATTTCTTTCATCACATTCCCAGTGGGTCAGAAGTTTACATACACTCAATTAGTATTTGGTAGCATTGCCTTTAAATTGTTTAACTTGGTTCAAACGTTTAGGGTAGCCTTCCACAAACTTCCCACAATAAGTTGGGTGAATTTTGACCCATTCCTCCAGACAGAGCTGGTGGAACTGAATCAGGTTTGTAGGGCTCCTTGCTCGCACACGCTTTTTCAGTTCTGCCCACAAATGTTCTATAGGATTGAGGTCAGGGCTTTGTGATGGCCACTACAATACCTTGACTTTGTTGTCCTTAAGCCATTTTGCCACAACTTTGGAAGTATGCTTGGGGTCATTGTCCATTTGGAAGACCCATTTGCGACCACTTTAACTTCCTGACTAATGTCTTGAGATGTTGCTTTAATATATCCACATAATTTCCCTTCCTCATGATGTCATCTATTTTGTGAAGTGCACCAGTCCCTCCTGCAGCAAAGCACCCCCACAACATGATGCTGCCACCCCCGTGCTTCACGGTTGGGATGGTGTTCTTCGGCTTGCAAGCCTCCCCCTTTTTCCTCCAAACATAATGATGGTCATTATGGCCAAACAGTTCTGTTTTTGTTTCATCAGACCAGAGGTCATTTCTCCAAAAAGTACGATCTTTGTCCCCATGTGCAGTTGCAAACCATGTCTGGCTTTTTTTATAGTGGTTTTAGAGCAGTGGCTTCTTCCTTGCTGAGTGGCCGTTCAGGTTATGTCGATATAGGACTCGTTTTACTGTGGATATAGATACTTTTGTACCTGTTTCCTCCAGCATCTTCACAAGGTCCTTTGCTGTTGTTCTGGGATTGATTTGCACTTTTCGCACCAAAGTAGGTTCATATCTAGGAGACAGAACGTGTCTCCTTCCTGAGCAGTATGATGGCTGCGTGGTCCCATGGTGTTTATACTTGCGTACTATTGTTTGTACTGATGAACGTGGTACCTTCAGGCATTTGGAAATTGCTCCCAAGGATGAACCAGACTTGTGGAGGCGTACAATTCTTTTTTCCTGAGGTCTCGGCTGATTTTCTTTTGATTTTCTCATGATTTCATGCAAAGAAACACTGAGTTTGAAGGTAGGCCTTGAAATACATCCACAAGTGCAACTCCAATTGACTCAAATTATGTCAATTAGCCTATCAGAACCTTCTAAAACCATGACATAATTTTCTTGAATTTTCCAAGCTGTTTAAAGGCACAGTCAACTTAGTGTATGTAAACTTCTGACCCACTGGAATTGTGATTCAGTGAATTATAAGTGAAATTATTTGTCTATAAACAATTGTTGGAAAAATGACTTGTGTCATGCACAAAGTAGATGTCCTATCCGACTTGCCAAAATTATAGAAGAAGAAGAAGAAATTTGTGGAGTGGTTGAAAAATCAGTTTTAATGACTCCAACCTAAGTGTATGTAAACTTCTGACTTCAACTGTAGTAACATCTGTTCCTTTCAGTCCACGGTGATGAAGAAGAAAATGATGTACTACAACATGCATGTGCGGACAGCCCAGAGGAACCTGGCAGAGAACCAGGCCAATCTGCTGTAGAACAAGAGGAATCTCTTACAGCTGCCAGAGGACAGCCCAGAGGAACCTGGCAGAGAACCAGGCCAATCTGCTGTAGAACAAGAGGAATCTCTTACAGCTGTCAGAGGACAGCCCAGAGGAACCTGGCAGAGAACCAGGCCAATCTGCTGTAGAACAAGAGGAATCTCTTACAGCTGCCAGAGGACAGCCCAGAGGAACCTGGCAGAGAACCAGGCCAATCTGCTGTAGAACAAGAGGAATCTCTTACAGCTGCCAGAGGACAGCCCAGAGGAACCTGGCAGAGAACCAGGCCAATCTGCTGTAGAACAAGAGGAATCTCTTACAACTGCCAGAGGACAGCCCAGAGGAACCTGGCAAGAACCAGGCCAATTTGCTGTAGAACAAGAGGAATCTCTTACAGCTGCCAGAGGACAGCCCAGAGGAACCTGGCAGAGAACCAGGCCAATCTGCTGTAGAACAAGAGGAATCTCTTACAGCTGCCAGAGGACAGCCCAGAGGAACCTGGCAGAGAACCAGGCCAATCTGCTGTAGAACAAGAGAAATCTCTTACAGCTGTCAGAGGACAGCCCAGAGGAACCTGGCAGAGAACCAGGCCAATCTGCTGTAGAACAAGAGGAATCTCTTACAGCTGCCAGAGGACAGCCCAGAGGAACCTGGCAGAGAACCAGGCCAATCTGCTGTAGAACAAGAGGAATCTCTTACAGCTGCCAGAGGACAGCCCAGAGGAACCTGGCAGAGAACCAGGCCAATCTGCTGTAGAACAAGAGGAATCTCTTACAACTGCCAGAGGACAGCCCAGAGGAACCTGGCAAGAACCAGGCCAATTTGCTGTAGAACAAGAGGAATCTCTTACAGCTGCCAGAGGACAGCCCAGAGGAACCTGGCAGAGAACCAGGCCAATCTGCTGTAGAACAAGAGGAATCTCTTACAGCTGCCAGAGGACAGCCCAGAGGAACCTGGCAGAGAACCTGGCCAATCTGCTGTAGAACAAGAGGAATCTCTTACAGCTGCCAGAGGACAGCCCAGAGGAACCTGGCAGAGAACCAGGCCAATCTGCTGTAGAACAAGAGGAATCTCTTACAGCTGCCAGAGGACAGCCCAGAGGAACCTGGCAAGAACCAGGCCAATTTGCTGTAGAACAAGAGGAATCTCTTACAGCTGCCAGAGGACAGCCCAGAGGAACCTGGCAGAGAACCAGGCCAATCTCCTGTAGAACAAGAGGAATCTCAATTACACCCTCAGAAATGTCAGTACAACGCTATGCCTTCAAAAATAGACTTTTGATACGTTTGTCATTCATTTACAGTGGTGCTTAATATGATTGTTGTGTTGGTGTCTTGAGCAGCTGGAGTGTGAGCTGTCTGAGGTGCAGGCCCTGTGCCGGAAGTCAGCCCGTACCTGGGAGAATGGACTGTCCTCGCTGAGTGAGGGCTCTGGACCGCAGTGACACCCCTGCTAATATTACCCACGACCCCAGCCTGGGATCCTCTCCAAGCTAGACGCCCTGTAGTCCATGACCTGACAAATTGAGGCTTTTCTGAGGGCAAAAGGGGGTGCAACTCAATATTAGGAAGTGTTCCTAATGTTTTGTACACTCAGCATACATGAATAATGGATTAGACCTCCAAGAGAGATCTTTGAGTTTAGAGGGGCTGAATACAGTCTGATTTTGCATTGTTGTTTACATGTAAGCTTTCTATTGGCACGTAGATAATCAAGTGTAAAAAGTAGAGTTATTTTGCCTTGTTTTGCAGGTATGAGTCCTGGGAACTGCGGGACTTGACCCAAGCCACCAACAGGAACGAACTGATGATCCACTTTCTGCTGATGGAGCTTGAAACAGTGGGGAATATTTGGTCTGAAGAAGGCTACTCTACAGACCCCTGGTACAAATGAACTCCTTTTACATAATTGTGGCATTATGAGTTTACTTCGTTTGTGTAGGTTATATGTGTATGTGATTTGCATGCAGCGTTTAGCTACTGAGTCCACTGTTTTCTCTCTCCCAACAGGTTTACTTCCTTCCGGTTCTGTGTGTAGGACTACAAGGCTTATGGCATTACTGGCATCAAGATCAACAGTATCATCCACATCCATATCCGCTCCCTGTGGCTTCGCTTCGAGGACAAGCTTCATACCCTGTTGGCCAGCGAGGAGTTGACAATGTTCTCACAGTGAGTGCCCATGATGATACTGGGAAATCTTAAAATGGCACCTTTCTCCTTTGTGATATTCACCTCAGGTCTTCAGTGTTATGTGTCTGTTTAAAATTAGAACGTGGAAAAAAACAAGTAGGCCGAGATGCAAAAACATACTTAATTACAAAATAACACTTTGCACTTTCACCTTTTGTATTCTTTCTAGCATGGATTAAATTAAGTATAATTTTGCATCTCGGCCTCCTTGTTTTTTCCATTAAAGGTTGGAGTCGAGTACCTTTTCTCACGCACCAGCTACCCTTCAATCTAGCCAGAGCGCAGTTCCTCATACTGGCTATCTATGTCTAAAATTATGCAGAAATAGTTGAAGAACAGACTACATAAACTGCAATATTAAACCTGTCAGTAGCTCTGTTTGAGACGGATCCTTATGCTTTCTGTACTCCTAATGTTTGTGCAGTAATTACAAACGCTGGCTGGAGTATCTGTTCTATGTGTCTGATCCTGAAAGAACCAGTAAGAAAAAGGAGATGTTGCACATTCCAGAGGACGGCTTTTAAACAGCAGATATTTATAAGGTATTATTTAGATTGTACGCTATGCCTGTGATTGGGCCATTGTTTTAGGGCCTGTGATTGGGCCATTGTTTTAGTTCCTGTGATTGGGTCTTTGTTTTAGTTCCTGAGATTGTATCTTGTGTCTGTGTTAGGCCCTGGGCAGAGAGAGGGTTGTACTCTTTTCTAACAGCCGGAGTGTGACGGACAGGCCTAGGAGTACACACAGTGACAGGCCAACGAAGGTACCTCCAAGCAGAGCATAGATCCTCTCCTTTTCAGACACGATCTGTATGGTCCTATTTCATGTTTCACACAATTCAATGACTTTGTATTGCTAATGAATTCTTGAGGATATAAATCAGGATAAAACTGTAAATGTGTTTACGATATTAATTTGATTTAGAATTTGATGTATCAGAGAAACATAAATGAAATGGCTCTAACTGTCCTCCTGTTTCCAGGTCAGATCATTGATTCCAATGTGTTCCTGGGCCGCAGCATCCCTATCAGAGAAGGGGATTCAGTGGACCCCCTCAACTACCCTAAAGCTCATTCTGTTTACCACAATGTGAGCCCAGAGCAGGGCCATAAGACAAATGGAGGTAATGTAATTTGAAATATCACAGCTGTTACTTTAGAACAATTAGTTTTTTACTGGTGACACTACTCTCTTAATGAAAACAACCAGCAAAAGTCAACATACTACTGTTCCATCCTCCTGTTGACAAACCTGAGACTCTTATCCATATAGGGAGGCCTTGCTCCTCCAAGATCCACCGCGGCTGTGAATGCAGTCTATTTGACCATGAGCTTGTCCTGCTGGAGTACCTCATCGACTTTGAGTATAACTCCCAGGTTGGAAAAAGTATACCATGTTTGTCTTTCGATGTTCCAGCAGCAGATGCACAGAAGACCCCCCTCCCAATGATATCAACCTGGATGAGGAAATACTGAACATGGATCCCATGGTCAAACTGTGGCCCAAGATGCTGAGCCTGGATGAGAAGACTTTACTCAATGTAGCCAGGGCCAACAACGTCCTCAGTCAGATTACAGTAAGGGTTGAGGAACTACAGTTAATGGTACCATAGACTCACTAGGTTTAGCACTGATATCCCGTCTGTACTGTGACGGTGCCGCACTTTCCTCTTTCTTCCCTGGTCAAAGGTGTTGAATCTCCATGGCAACAGTCTGAGTAAGCTGAAGAGATCTCTCGTGTGACCAACTAGATGACATCTCCCACACGGTGTGTCTGATGTTTGGGGTGTTTACTGGTCAACCAACCTACATCAAACAATTCTCCATTTAGAGTCCTACATACATTATGGTCCCTGTGTTCCTTCAGCCCAACCAGTTACAACCACCTGCTCTCCCGAGAGGGGCTGAAAGGACTAGGGCGGCTCAAGCAGCTGGACCTGCGCTGGAACCAGCTGACCTGGGCCAGGGAGGAGACGGCTGTGCTCCGGAAACACGCACCCGCACAGCTGCGACTCGACTGAGCACCCATTACTATCCCTGGCACAGGGTAATACTACAGCACACACTAACACCTGCTCTAACATGAGGTTTAGAGTGCCCATGATCCGCACATTAAGACCAACCAGACACTGTGGTGATGAAAGTGATGTTTTTGTCCCAGCCCGAGGCAGTGAGGATGACTCTTCTGGGATGTCTGATGACCCTCACACACCTGGATGACGTGCTTGTGACAGAGGTTTCTTTCCAGTGCTTCATCTGCAGTACAAGTGCAGCCTTTTTATTTAACAGTGACCTCTGAACCCTGAGAAGATCACAGCCCTTAACCTTGACAGCCAGAGACTCTCCAGGCTCATCAACCTGGGCAAACTGGTCAAACTGTGCTTGGACTCCTTCAATGACATCTCTAAAGTGGAGGGTCTGGACAACTGCCAGCATCTAGAGGAGCTGTCTCTCAACGACAGCTTCATCTCTAGGCTAGACGGTCAGTCATAATCTCATTGGTCCCCACAAAAATGAGAGAGAAAATGTGTCACTGACAAGGGAATCATGTCCATCACAGATGAATGTGGTTTCCCCACCCTATCTTTGTCCTGTCAGGTGTGTCCAAACTGCATCAGCTCTCTAAGTTCAGTGTGAATGGGAATCAGCTGTCCTGTCTGGACGGCACAATACAGCACTGGCTGTCCAACCCGCACTTCCTGTGTGTGGAGAACTGCATTGGCCGCCTGTACGGGGTACAGAGGGCCCGCTCCCTCTTCAAGCTATATATCGGCAACATCATAACACGAGACATCTACCACCTGAAAATGAGCAGAGCCTCACACAGCCAAGCATGATATCATGTTTGTATATTCTGGTTCTTTTTTATTTCGAGACCACTATTTTTTATTTTTTTCTAGGCTTTGGGAAACTTAATCATTCTGGATCTGTACAGGAATCCTTCAATGGAGAAACTGGAAAACGATGGGAAATATGTGGTGTTCCACTTCCCCTCTCTAAAGGTACTGGATGGGACTGCAGTGATATGTTTACATCATAATCAAAACAGTTCTGAATCTGTTTGTTGAATTGAGAGAAACAGAAGTGATGATGTCATTGAGATGTATAGAAAATGACTGGGTAGTACTACATCACAGTATTTGTCACCTTTAGATGAGTAGAAGAGAGAGTAAAACAGAGTGAGCGTGTATAAAGTGTTCCCTCTCTCCCCAGGATGGTGGATCTGGCCCCAGAAGACCTGATCTACAACCTGCACAGTGTCAACCTGGAGCACAACAATCTCACCTCCTTCAGTGGCCTTGTCTACCTGACCAACATCAAGGTGTGCCAACCGGCCAGAACTAACCAATGTGGTGTTTTGCTTCCTCCCACAAGCTTGTCTGACTCTTCTATCTATGATATTTGTCAAATATTTTGATTCTCACTTTGTCAGTTGCACAGTTGGGTTAAACAATTAACAAAAACATTTGTCTTCCTTTCTTCCATGCAGGCACTGTGTTTAAACAATAACCGCATAGAGTCCATCCTGCCAAGGCAGAAGGCCCAGGCCCACCTGACTAACAGACAGATTGTCTCCCACAAGGTGAATTCCATTGGTTACGGCTAGCAGGGCTCCTCAAAGGCAGTAGGTACCAGCACTACAGATGAAAGTCTATTATTTGAACATAACATTTAAATGTATTACTTTTTAAACACAGTTTGTGATCTGGAAATGAACAATTCCTGAAAATCTTTAACCATTTATGTTTTCTCAGTACAGTGGCGACCCATCATTTAGGGGTTTTCTACAAAAACGAAAAAATGTAACATGTTTTGCATGTTATTTTGACATTAATACATGTCACATATCAGTTTGCAAACAATGTAAAAAAAAAAAAAAACTCTTTAATAAAGCAGCATACAAACTTGGTCTCTTTTTTTGCTTTCTTGAGCAAGGCAGCTCCAAAATGCAGGTGTTTCAGCCTAGCTCAGTGCATTCTGTGGTGGTGGGGCAGCCAGCAGAAAATACAGAGCGTAGGGGTTGGTAATGTTCTCTAGATGTGCCGTGATTGGCTCGGTGTTCTGTCACTCATGGGGACACTACGTAGCCGCAAAACCTATGGGTAGAGCTAAAAAATTCAAGCCCCTTGGGTGCTGCCATAGTTACTTTAAAAGTGTCCATCCAAGAAGGTTCAAGGTCATTGGCCACAGATAAAATTATATCAAGTTATTTCTACCGTAGCTTTGATTGGACTGATCATATCAACATCATACTTTCTAAATCTTAGCTAGCAAGCTAGCAGTCATCATTATTTATCAAGTCGACAATCTACTGGCAAATCCTTTTCAATCCTTGTCATATGATGAGAAATGATAGATAAATGTATCGGTGCTCATCGGCCATTGGACATAAACATTACACAACAAGTTGGAAATCGCAAATTTAACAATGAGTGGTTTGGAAGGAATCAGTGGCTAACTGCAAGCATTGCAAAGCAATCACTAGCCTGCTATTCAGTGAAGTGGGTGTGTGGTGTGTTTTTTCCAAGCTTAAAAGGATAAACATTCAACATTGGCCATGCTGTCAATCCAGCATGACTTCTGCCACGCTCAAAACAACTGGAAACTCAGAACTGGGGAATCTGACTTCAGGGAGTTCAAGACAACTGGGAACTCAGAATAAAACAAGCTCCGACTGGGGAAAATACATTTTGAACACTTATCCAACTCGGAATTGCAAGTTGGGAACTCGTGCCACTTTCTAGAGCTCTGACCTGAAGATCACTGATGTCATCATGATTCGACCTTGTTTTTTTCCGTGTTGCCAGTTGTCTGAAAGAACCATAAATTCAGAGAATGCCAGACTTTGACGACAAAATTTGCCCACGAAGGACCGCCACGCCACCTTCCTGTTCCAGTGAGCACAGCACAACAAGGTCCAAAAAGTCAAAAAATGTATTGTATGCTGCTGCACAAATGATGTAATATGCAAGGGGGATATGTATACTGTAGCTAAGAAAGTAATACTAAGTGGTAAGCTGTTAGTAGCCCATGTTCCTCACCCTAATAATTTGGTCCCTTTTCCCCTCATAATTTAGCCTACTGTTCTGACTTGGTGGTGCACATGTAGCCTATAGCCTCTTTTAGAGAAATGTAATCATCAAATATTGTAAGAGCTTTCATTGTCTACTTATATGCCCCCTTTATTTATCCTACGGTTCTGACTTGGTGTACAGGGAGAATACTGTAAGAACGGCCCATGTTCTGAATTCTGTCACTGTACATTTCAAAAGTGCTGAACAAATAGTTATATTGACTACGTCCGTCCTAACTTGCTCATTAATGTCTTAATCGAAATTACGGATTGCCTCTTATAAGCTCGTCGTCCCCTTAAGCCACAATCTCAATTGTCAGTAAAAAACATATTTCTTTAAGCAAATCAGCCATATCAACTATGTTTTTTTTTAAAGGAAGTAAATGAGGCTGAATAAACGGTTTCGCTGTCAGACAAGGCTCCACTGATAGCCAGGTGTTGCAGTGGTAAGGTGCTGGGAGTGCTGTTGGGACAGCTTTATGTAGGCCCTAACAGTTTGTGGGCACAGTTTTTCACCGTTATAGTGCAATTAATGTATTGTTTAGTGTTGTGTTTTGTAGTGTAGTGGGTTTGCTGGCATACATCTAAAACATTTTTGGATGAGTTTGGCCGACCCAAGATTTACATGGTAAAATTGCCACTGTCTCATGGTTGGTATAGGACTTGTTTATTTTCTCTGTTGTAATATAGTATTTTCTACTTTCAGACACTTGGGGGCAGCACTAAACTGTTGCACTGACAAAGCTCAGGCTTCTGCTAGCTGTTTTCAGAAAAGCACAAATCTCCCTTTTCACTGGTACTATTGAAAAAGACAAGAGGAGAGTTCACACAAAGTAAACAGCACATAAAAGAGGTTTCAATTGGGAAGAGGGTTGGGGGGTCAGGCTTTTGTGTGTTCTGCCTGTGCTGTGATTGCCTTGAGTTGCTGTGCACCTGTGAGGTCTGGCCTTCTAAGAGAAAGTGCAGTGCGTTCAGTTAGAGGCAGCTAACTCTGAGTGCCCACTCTGTCCCTCTCTTTCAGGGAAGTGGACCCTGCGGACAGCCTGGAGCCACTGATGGGCAGCCTGGAGGTGCTGCATTTGAGCCACAATGGCATCTCCAATTATTGCCAATCTGCAGCTCAGCAGGCTCACCAATCTCAAAGCACTCTTCCTCCAAGGTACAGTAACAACTTCCTTCAGGTTTTAAAGCCCATGAAATGTACAGCTCAGTCAACGGAGAGGCTTTCTCAGCCCTGTCCAGGTGGGAGATGAGGCAACAAGAATAGAAACTAAATGGGCATGCCGATGGGTCACAGGAACACAGTACCTTTTTCTGTCTGCCATTGTTTGCATTTGATTATTTTTTTCTTCAGTTGGGTGACTGTCTGACCCTAATCCCACCCTGGGTCGTTTTATGAACCTGTTGAGACATCTTTATACAGACCACACTCACCTTCCAGTTCCACAGACACAGTAACTGAATGGGGCGGCAGGTAGCCTAGTGGTTAGAGCGTTGGACTAGTAACCGAAAGGTTGCAAGATCAAAACCCTGAGCTGACAAGGTAAAAATCTGTCGTTCTGCCCCTGAACAAGGCAGTTAACCCACTGTTCCTAGGCCGTCATTGAAAATAAGAATTTGTTCTTAACTGACTTGCCTAGTTAAATAAAGGTAAAATAAAATTGCAGAGTTTATGAAATTCAGTGTTGTAATTTGCAATGATACCAGACAAATCATATGGGGAAGAGGGGTAGCTGTAGTCATGTAATTACCTACTGATTTCATACCCCACCTTCTCCTTTCAGGTAATGAGATCAGACAGGTGGAGGGCTGAGAAGGGCTGCACTGGTTGCGGGAGCTGGTCTTGGACCCGAACCGGATCAAGACCCTGGGGGAGAACTCCTTCTTTGGTTAGGCTGTCCTGCTGGAGCTGCACCTGGTAGAGAACTGCCTCCGGGAGCTCAACCACCTCCAACCCCAAAATGAGGAGGCTGTTCCTGGGCATGAACAAACTACAGGTACCCCTCCTTCAGCAGCCCTTTCTGGCAACACTGAGCCATTCCTTTGCACTTGTACACTGAGTATACCAAACATTAGGAACACCTTCCTAATATTGAGTTGCAGAGGGATGCTGGCCCATGTTGACTCCAATGCTTCCCACAGTTGTGTCAAGTTTGCTGGATGTCCTTTGGGTGGTGGACCATTCTTGATACATGCAGGAAACTGTTTAGCGTGAAAAACTCAGCAGCGTTGCTGTTCTTGACACAAACCCATGTGCCTGGTACCTACTACCATACCCTGTTTAAAGGCACTTAAATCTTTTGTCTTGCCCATTTACCCTCTGAATGGCACGCATGCACAATCCATGTCTCAAGGCTTAAAAACAAGTGATATCAATAAGGGATCATAGCTTTCACCTGGATTCACCAGGTAAGTCTGTCATGGAAAGAGCAGGTGTTCTTAATGTTTTGTATACTTAGTGTATATGTCACGACTTCAACCGAGGCAGGCTCTCCTTCCCGTTCGGGTGGCGCTCGGCGGTCGTCGTCACCGGCCTACTAGCTGCTACTGACTCTTTTTCCTCCCCCTCCTTATGTGTTTATGTGTATCACCTGGTTTGAGGGAATTGGCAATCAGGGTGGCTTTATTAGTCAGCCAGCCTGTCTGCTTCTTTGTGCGGGATTGTTCCTCTGTTTCTTTGGATTTCGGGAGTGGTTCGTGTTTGTGTAATGGTTTTGTCTTCATGTTTGAAGACAGGTGTTTATTTGACACCCAGTAGTCCGGTTTGGACATTGTTGGTTTACGGGTTGGGAATTAAACTCAACGTATTGAAGCTCTGCTGTTCCTGCGTCTGATTCCACACACACCCCGACACCTAGAGCGTTACAGTATACTGTAATGAGGAATGAATTCACAGTGTGTAAATGTCCACTAAGTTCAGTCTGTACTGCACTTATTGAATTATGGTGATGCACTCATCATGTGCAAAGTACATTTGGCATCTAAACTGTTTTATTTTGATCTGCAGTGTTTGCAAACTAAGGGGTGAAAATATAGTGCCATAATTATAGATCGTTACCACCCTGGCGTGTGTGGGGTAGCTAGTATTAAGGAGAATCGACATTGATTGAAGGTCAGGGTTATGAGGAACAATCAAGCCAACGTGTAATCAGGGTCTCAGCCTACATCTCATTCTCACCCCAGGCGGGTGATTTGCACTTTGTCGCTCGTTTTTTTCCACTTCCCTTTTTCTTTCTTAATCTTTTCATGTTTTCAATTAAGACATGAAAATGCAGCAATCAAACCCAACACACCACCCTTCACAATGGGGGTCTGTGTGAGTCACATCAGGGCTCAGTCATGAACCGTGGGGGAGAGAGACGCCCCCGTTCCCCTTTTGCGTGCCCAAACTCTCATGAGATTAATGAGAGATCATATGTGTAATCTCTCCCATCAGCTGCCTCCCTCATAGCTCCAAAATGATGATGAGGTTTGGCCCTAATAGATATATCTCCATGGTTATTGCACAACATGCTAACAAAAATGTGGGGGGGAAATGTATGCTTCTGATGGGTAGATTCTTCTGGTATGAAGTGAGTAGGGAAGGAAAAATGGGAAAGCATGAAATGGTAGTGGACATACAGTGTAAAGCTAGACGCCTTCCCTCCCTGTTTGAACTGTCAGTTGTAGGGAATTCTTTGAGTTACATTTTGTTACCAGTGGTTACAACCTTGCATGTCTACTGTAAGCTACAATTACTACAATCAAGCAATGACTCAGTGAATTGTTTTACCCCCTTGAGAGAATGAAAATGGTCAAATGACTCCCCTTATGGATCTCCTTCACCTGTATTTCAGTATGTGTTCATTTTGACTGGAAAGCCCCTGAGTTCTGTGGGCATTGGAAATCCAAGAGACCAAACCTGACCTACAAATATGTGTACACACACACACACACACACACACACACACACACACACACACACACACACACACACACACACACACACACACACACACACACACACACACACACACACACACACACACACACACACACACACACACACACACACACACACACACACACACACACACACACACACACACACACACACACACACACACACACACACACACACACACACACACACACACACACACACACACACACACACACACACACACACACACACACACACACACACACACACACACACACACACACACACACACACACACACACACACACACACACACACACACACACACACACACACACACACACACACACACACACACACACACACACACACACACACACACACACACACACACACACACACACACACACACACACACACACACACACACACACACACACACACACACACACACACACACACACACACACACACACACACACACACACACACACACACACACACACACACACACACACACACACACACACACACACACACACACACACACACACACACACACACACACACACACACACACACACACACACACACACACACACACACACACACACACACACACACACACACACACACACACACACACACACACACACACACACACACACACACACACACACACACACACACACACACTACCTCATTTACATCTACACACAAATTCTCACACGCAAGCTCACAGATTCACTTTCACCAAAACACACACTCAATGCAACTCTGTAGTTCTAAATTAAGCGATTACATGATGGGCCGTCTGCTGTGCCTCAAACTGGCCAGCATCAGAGACAAATCCGCTGACCAAATGGTAGGGCCGTTATCAGACACTATTGGCCTGGGTTCAGCACCCATCTGAAGCCCATGGATCAGTGCAGAGGGCTTGCCATCTATGGAGCCTGCTCAGCTGTGCCAGCCTGTTTACCCCACAGCCTCCATCCCCCTGTCCTGTCCCTTCCCCCAGGGAGCGTAATCCTGCTAGGGTGGAGAGCCAACAGCCGCTCCAGAAACAATACCTCCTGCTGTCAGCAGCATGAGATCACTGCTGCACCCATGTGCCCTGGCAAGACCATCTCTCTTCTCCTCTCCTTCTCCTTCCCTCAGCCTTCCCTCCTGCTGGGACAGACAAGGCTCTGACCGGAGAGGATGGCTTTGTCCCCTGGCCAAGGGGGAGCAGAGAGTACCATCAGCTGGACCAGGGAGAAGGGGAGGGCGGCTATCAGCTGGAACATTGGAGATGATAGAAGTGTGGTCTCTGAGGGTGGTGAATTCAGAGAACTGTGTTGGACTCACAAACAGCCCCATGCCAGTTTAGTCCTCTCAGGACAGCCTTGCAGCCTTCACTCGGAGTTCCTACATGAGCAAATGCTTTCTGTTGTCCCAGGGGACAAGGCAAACCCTCCATAGGCCGGCGGTAGTATAACACCTCTCCAGGCTGAAGGTTCTGGATGAAGTGATGGTCACCCTGAAGGAGAGGACCAGGGCTGAGCTACTCTGCACAGAGGCCCAGGTGAGAGCGTATTGACCGAGAAATATACAGACAGAGTTATGGTACTGCCTTTGTGTATCACTTGCTTGGTAAGAGCTTTGTCTTATCTGCAGTGGTCTGCAGTAGAAGATGCAGTTATCTCCATGCCCTTTATGAGACTGACCTAAAAAGCCACAAAGGCCTCATTTCTCTAAAAGCCCAAATAACAGGCCATATCATGTCAACTGCAATGCAACTTGAAATCAAACAGCGGACAGAAAAACAACAACCAAACAGCAACTACCAAAAACAAGGATCAAACTCCCAGTCAGTCTCCCTGATTTGATCTGCACATAATGAGAGATTGGGGCAGTAATGCTCCTCCAGCGCCGAATTAAAAGCAGCCTAAGCCATCTCAGTTCATCCTGCTGATTAGATGATGTCACGGCCGATAATGCACCAATGGATTTGCCCCTTATTAGCTGGGTCAACCCGGCCCCCTGTACTCGTTACCAGAGGATGTAGGAACGAGAGAGAGAGGGGGATCCTGGGCTTTCTCATTAAACATAAACAAAACCCTCTCCTCTCTCTTGACCCCCAGCCCTCTCGTTTCAGGCTTATGCCTGCTCTCACCCGGCTCTTGCTTTTGTTTTCATTCAACCGTTGTAATTATTATTGAATGATCATTATCATTCTCGTATTAGATGCTTAAACATGATGAAAGACAGCAGAAATGTAGTCATCCATACTGTAACGTGAGTGTGGGTATAGCAGAGACTAGCGAGTGCAGTGAGCCAGGAAGCGTAGGTAGGAGGCAGTGCAGGACTCATTAGTGAGGTCAGAGAGACTTGAAACAGTCTTGCTGAAGTGTCCCCATGTGCACTTAATATGGAAACCCAATAATATCACCTGTAAATTTGTGTATACAGTATCTCTTCTCTTGTGGTATTCACCGTCCCTCCCTCTCTCCCCACAAATTCCCATTCCCATGGCTCTGCTGCCCCTCATGTCCTAGGCTGCCCCTCGGTGTGGCACCAGTCTGAGTGGAGCACTGAAACACTTCCTGAGTAATGAGATCCTGATACCAATATTCCCTCAAATTGTTTCGCCACTGAGCAAATTTCAGGTCTGCTGAGCGCAAACTTGAATATTGTGAATCTTCTGTGCGACTTCTGCCGCGCATTTACTCTGAACACTGAGGCTGTACCTGTACCAAGTAGGCTACTGTGGCTATTTGATCATGATGTAGGCCTACCATCAAAAACAATGGAGAAAAGCCTCCCGAGTGGCGCAGCGGTCGAAGGCACTCCATTGCAGTGCCTGAGGCGTCACGGGAGACCCATGAGGCGACCTTCGCCTCTCCCGATTCCGTAGGCGAGTTGCTGCGATGGGACAAATTGGGGAGGAAAAAGGGGTAAAAGAACCCAAAAAACTATGGAGAAAAATGCATCACATAACATTTTAACATGGAAATAGCTGTTCTGTTATTCAGTCTACAGTAGCAGCAAATGTGTTGTGTTCAATGTAGGCCTACATTCAATGAGACTTTTGAAAAAAAACATGCAGAGCTTGACATTAACCTGTTTATCCACTTGTCCAAGGAGGTGACTGAAAGTGTTTTTTGATGCAAGAAACCACTTTACAAAATACAATTTAAAAAATACAACACTGCCCCTTTAAGACAGGAAAAAAAGCTCTTTACCTGACTTGTTTTTCAAAGATGGTTTGAAATCCATACGTTTTGTGCTCTTGTAGGAAGCAACCACTCCCCCATTGCTGACTAGAAATGAGCTATAACTGGGCTAATAACTCACTTACTAGCAAAGAATATGAACAAATGTACACACCTGGCTACATGCAGCTCTTGCTTTGATCTCAAAACAAGCACATCTACTCGCCACCACTCATGCTGTAAACACAGTCCAGTTCAGATTGAATGGCACAGATCCAAATATGGCGATGGTCTATTTGCATATAGGTATACTGTAGCTCTGATTGGTTATGGTGCACCGGTCTGTGTAGAGTATGTGCCTGAGTCGTGCCTGTCAATGCAATAGAATCCTACTCCAATGCGCTCTGCCTACAAGAAAATCTATTGCATAGTTAATTTTGTTTCGGTATGTTGCATTGAAAATGGCTATTGCGTTGATTCAACCACAATTCACACAGTAAAGGGAAATGTTGATTGTGTTAACTAATGGGGAAAACTAGAAAGTTGAGTGAAGTTCAACCTCGTGCTTGGCTGATATTTCTTCTGCACAGCGGTCCCGGGGGAGCTGCATGCCCGCGCACCGCACAGTTTAGAGGGAACATTGCCTGCAACTTGGACTAAGCACTGCCCCACGACACGCCAAACATTAGTTAGCACTCCTTGTCATCTGTCACACACAGTAGATCTGCACAGTGCATCATGATATCAATATTATTGAAATACCAACATTCTAAAATACAGGTGTCTTGTAATGCGGAACACTGATGTTTCATTCACCTCCATGATGTGAGGGGTGATGTTAACAACTGATGACTTTTATGTAGGTTAGCCAACAGAGATCATACTTCTCACTCTCTCTCTTTGCTTATACTGTGGGACTCATTATGCTCGGTTCTCCAGTCATTAGTGTTTGACACTCTCATCCTGTCAGAGGCATCACTTAAATTCACACAACTGTGTTAATTCCCATCTCAGATGAGAAACAAAAGCACAGCAGCACTGCCAACCACGCCCGCATTGCCCATGCAGTGAGGACCTTCAGGCAGATCAGAAGAATGGCAAGCACCCTGCCAACCACCGGCCTCCTGCCGAACGGGTACAGGGCCCTTATCACCTACCCCAACCAACAGGACAGTAGGTAGGTAAATAATCTAAACTCAGTCTCTTGTGTTGCGGCACTAACTGTTGCAAAAGCTACTACCTCCCTCTATTGCAGGTTGATCCACTTAATATTGTGCATGCTGATAGATAGACATGCTTGCTAATGTGATTACTCTTTGTGATAATGTGATATTATTATATTTTACATGTCAGAGGATACACTGCAAAACCTTACCTGTGTGTGCATGCTATTCTGCTACATATTCCAGAGCGGTGGTGCTCCTAAACCCGCTATCTAAGCCCCCAGTACAGCAATGGGATGATCCTGATGCTCCTGTGTGTGCAATTGCACTGACAGAGAAGTGGTGAGAATGTTGTTCAACTCAAATCCACTGAACTTCTGCTCTATAGACTGTATATAACTCAACTGCAGATTACGTCCTTTACTTTGTTTGTTTAGAATTTATACATGTTTATTTTTGTGACACAAAATGTGACGCAAACTGCTGTGTGATTTGTCGAAATATATGTCTATATATATTTTTCAAGTAACGTATTTTTTGGGGGAACCAACGCATTCAGGACCAATGAACATACGGTACCCCTATGTTAGGTGAGTGTGGCATGAACAACTGACTCTTTCTATACACAACTGTTATTCTCCAACCAGTCACCACTGTAATCTACTTAATACTGTGAGGTTTGAAGTCACGTCCATCATACTCCTTTCCTTGCCTCCAAAACTGGAAAAAATTGGAAAAACACCCACAGATGCAAGGGCGTGTGAGGCTGGCATGTTGTGTTCATCGGGTCAAATGGATCCCCAACAAGTGGATAATCCAGCTTTAGCACACCTCTCTGTGGACAATAATCTGCAGTCACTCAGATGGAGCCATAACCTTGAATGAGGTCCAAATGGATTGCAGAGATCTGTCAGTTTCAGCATGTTAGCCTCTTTTTAAAGGCCCAGTATGGTTTTCCCTCTAATATGCGTCTCTCATGGACTGTTACTGCAAATAAACCAGTGATCTCTTACAGTTGGCCCTTTGGTTGATGTGCAAGCTGACTTACTTGCCATTATTGCCGTATTCATGTTACTCTTGCTCAGTACTATAACTTTTACCAGAAACAAGACTTGTCCTCTGATGAGTACAGTATTTAAACGAATAGTTCACTCAAATTACAAAATAACATATTGGTTTTCAAACCCTGTATGCAAGGGGTATCACACTCATTCCACGGAAGGCTGAGTGTCTACAGGTATTTGGTTTTTCCTTTCAATTAAGACCTAGACAACCAGTTGAGGCGAGTTCCTTACTAATTAGTGACCTTAATTCAACAATCATGTACAGAGGTGGAGCGAAAACCCGCAGACACTCCGCCCTCCGTGGAATGAGTTTGACACGTGCTGTCAGCAGTCTATGGCAAGGTATGACAGCAATCCATGTTTTGGTTTAGTTTCCCTGGCACTGTTTCCACATGCATTTCCACATTTGTGGCACAAATCCCATTCATTACATAGATGTTACCGATATTAGCATTTTTCGTGCATCATGTCCAAATCATCCGAAAGTATCTCAAATTAATTGAATCTCAACAAAGTCACTAATAGATGATTTGGACATGATGCACGAAAAATGCTAATATGGGATTTGTGCCATAAATGCTAAAACGTAGTTTCCCTGGCACGTGGAAACTGCCAGGGAAACGAAACCAAAGCATGGATTGATAACCCTGTCATCGACTGCTCACAGGGTTAGGAAACCAATGTCATTTTGAACTATCCTGTTAAGCACTGAAACTTCCCCGAGGGAAATAAAATGTACTCTGGGTGTAACAAGCACATGTATGCCCTATTTGTGCCCCCAGCTAATGATAAACACCACCATGAAGCAAGTGTTAGTTTCCCACACATAGTGACACCATTGTGACCACTAGGTGTCCCTAGTGTTCCATCCTCCCTGCCCTCAGACCACTGTCAGTCAGTCTACTGTAAATTCTATTCCACCAAGTAACACTGATTCAAGGCCAGGTTGAGTCGATGTTCAGTAATGCCCTAGGTTATGCTTACAGCTAACGTGACCTGTTCAAAACGTATGGAACAACAACCAGTTCCTGCAAGAGTGAAATGCTCTCTACCCTAAAGAGCTTCTCTAATGCATGTACTTAACTTCACTTAATTTGTGTTAACTCCCAGCATTAAGCAGGGCTAATGACTGAGTGTGTAAGTGCACTGTCATTACCTTGCTTTGCTTGACATCAAATGGCAGCTGATGGGCCCTCACTGAAAAGCACAGTAATGCACAGATTTGGGGCTTGATGCGAGTTGTCTAATGCATTAGATATTCCAATGGATAAGTGCACATGACTCATTTAAGTACAGTATGTGTGGATATGTGATATGTGTAAATGTTTGTATGTACAGTATGTACATAGGTCTAGATACGCACTAAGTAAGTCCTTCCTACAGTATGTTTGTCCCTTGGATATATCTGTCTGTATTTTTTGCATAAAAATTACATTAGCATAAAGATTGTGAATAATGCATTAGTCTTGGGTGAGCCCAGATGCACTTGGCCGTCACCCCCCTCCTATCTCCTCTCTCTTCTCCTACCCTCTCTCCCCTCTCTTTCTCTCTCTCTAGAGCACATGGTTCATAGCTGGTTTAATGGGATGGAATGTGACAGGTTATGTTTTCATCTGCCTGATATGGAGCCTGGGAGGGGGGAGTGGTAGGGAAGAGTGAGTGTGAGTCTCTGCAACCATAGTATAGCTTCATCATTAGACATGTTTGCACTTGTCGAGAATTATGCTTTATACCCCGCACCCCACACACATGCTACACACACACACACACACACACACACACACACACACACACACACACACACACACACACACACACACACACACACACACACACACACACACACACACACACACACACACACACACACACACACACACACACGCTGCACACACTCTCTCTCTCTACATGGGACCATTACTGCTGGTCCACTGACTCTCTACATTTTGCTGTGTCTGTGCATTCAGAGTACCATTAGCCAAAGACTCTGTGAATAATTGCTGAATGAACCATATTTTCAGTGCTATCTACTCAGTTTCCAGTGCAGGGGGTTGGGGGTTGTGGGTGAAGTGAAAGGGTTGAGCAGGTTAATGGATGTTTTAAGCCCAATCACCAAATAATACAGACTATACAGCACAATTAACACTAAAATGTGTCCAGGGGTTGAAGAAATACCACGATTTTGGGAAGATATAGCCTAGTTCTATATTCATTATAATGGAAAATATTCTGGGATCAAGTCATGAGGAACAATATATTACACATTCATAACACACTGTGAAGCTGTGTGTGATGTAGAGGTTACAATTACGGCAACACAAATCAGTTTCCTTGAATGCTTATTATGAAATTGTATTTTACTATGGCAACCAAGTGTCTTTCCACAATGCAGCTGCATCAACATTTGACTGTATTATTCTTCAAGAGGTACGTTTTATGTTGCCAAGTCGGTTTTACAGCCCCACAAGCAAACACCCCATTCAGAGACCATCTTAACATAATGCCCTCTGTAAAAACCTGTCATTGTGTTTTTGTTGTGGTCGGTCAGTCTCGTTGTAATTAATTTCCTGTCTATCTCCCTGGAACAAAAAAGAACAGACAGTAAAGAAGAGAGAGAGAGAGGGAAAATGAGAGAGAAGGGGAAAATACACCTGATTCTGTGTGGATATACTACTCAGGAAGCATAATCTTATCCTTAGAAAAAAGCAACATTATTTATTCTTTCAGTTGATATATTATTCATTTGATTATAAGCTCATACTTGAATGTGCTTTCAATGACTACAATGACCGAGTGTAATTTGCATCAACTGGATGCTTACGGGCAAGAGCATCCATGTTAACACTATATCTAGCACCACAAATATTCTGCGACCGTTTGCAACTCTACGCTTAACCATCCCCTGACCATAACCAGTCTCAAGCCCAAACATAGACATACATTACTGCTCCATTGAGGAATCTGTACTGTATTTCTTTGGGATCTCAGATTGAGATGAATGTAGGCTACAGTCAGAATGCACTGCGTTCAGTGTGCATTATGCTAGCTTTATCTCAATGGTCTTTGCAAATTCCCAGCATTATGTTTAGCATGGATGTTGCTCCTTTCCTGACCCTGCAAGTTTTAATTCCTAATTTGTTATCCCACTATCAGCCTATACAATGCCTTCAGAAAGTATTCACACCCATTGACTTTTCCCAAATTTTGTTGTGTTACATCCTGAATTTAAAATGGATAAAATTGTGCTTTTTGGGGGGGGCACAGGCCTACACACAATACCCCATAATGTCAAAGTGGAATTGTTTTTTTATTTAAAAAAAAAAAAAATGTAAAGCTGAAATGTACTGAGTCAATAAGTATTCAACCCTTTGTTATGGCAAGCCTAAATAAGTAAAGTTTGCTTGATTACCTCATCTCTGTACCCCACACATACAATGATCTGTAAGGTGTCTCAGTCGAGCAGTGAATTTCAAACACAGATTCAACCACAAAGACCAGGGAGATTTTCCAATGCCTCACAAAGGGTAAAAAATTATTTAAAAAACAGACATTGAGTATCCCTTTCAGCATGGTGAAGTTATTACTTAAACTTTGGATGGTGTATCAATACACCAAGTCTCAACAAAGATACAGGCGTCCCTCCTAAGTCAGTTGTTGGAGAGGAAGGAAACTGCTCAGGGATTTCATCAAGAGACCAATGGTGACTTTAAAACAGTTACAAAGTTTTTAATGGCTGTGATAGGAGAGAACTGAGGATGGATCAACAACATTGTAGTTACTCCCCAATATTCACCTAAATGAAAGATGGAAAAGAAGGAAGCTTGTACAGAATAAAAGTAAACTCAGCAAAAAAAGAAACGTCCCTTTTTCAGGACCCTGTCTTTCAAAGATAATTCATAAAAATCCAAATAACTTCACAGATCTTCATTGTAAAGGGTTTAAACAATGTTTCCCATGCTTGTTCAATGAACCATAAACAATTAATGAACATGCATCTGTGGAACGGTCGTTAAGACACTATTAGCTTACAGACGGTAGGCAATTAAGGTCAAAGTTATGAAAACTTAGGACACTAAAGAGGCCTTTCTACTGACTCTGAAAAACACCAAAAGAAAGATGCCCAGGGTCCCTGCTCATCTGCTTAAACATGCCTTAGGCATGCTGCAAGGAGGCATGAGGACTGCAGATGTGGCCAGGGCAATAAATTGCAATGTCCATACTGTGACACGCCTAAGACAGCGCTAGAGGGAGACAGGACGGACAGCTGATCATCCTTACAGTGGCAGACCACGTGGAACAACACCTGCACAGGATCGATACATCCGAACATCACACCTGCGGAACAGGTACAGGATGGCAATAACAACTGCCCGAGTTACACCAGGAATGCACAATCCCTCCATCAGTGCTCAGACTGTCCGCAATAGGCTGAGAGAGGCTGGACTGAGGGCTTGTAGGCAGATCCTCACCAGACATCACTGGCAACAACGTCGCCTATGGGCACAAACCCACCGTCGCTGGACCAGACAGGACTGGCAAAAAAGTGTTCTTCACTGACAAGTCACGGTTTTGTCTCACCAGGGGTGATGGTTGGATTCGCGTTTATCGTCGAAGGAATGAGCGTTACACCGAGGCCTGTACTCAGGAGCGGGATCGATTTGGAGGCGAGGGTCCGTCATGGTCTGGGGCGGTGTGTCACAGCTTCATCGCACTGAGCTTGTTGTCATTGCAGGCAATCTCAATGCTGTGCGTTACAGGGAAGACATCCTCCTCCCTCATGTGGTACCCTTCCTGCAGGCTCATCCTGACATGACCCTCCATTATGACAATGCCACCAGCCATACTGCTCGTTCTGTGCGTGATTTCCTGCAAGACAGGAATGTCAGTGTTCTGCCATGGCCAGCGAAGAGCCCAGATCTCAATCCCATTGAGCACGCCTGGGACCTGTTGGATCGGAGGGTGAGGGCTAGGGCCATTCCACCCAGAAATGTCCGGGAACTTGCAGGTGCCTTGGTGTAAGAGTGGGGTAACATCTCAAAGCAAGAACTATCAAATCTGGTGCAGTCCATGAGGAGGAGATGCACTGCAATACTTAATGCAGCTGGTGGCCACACCAGATACTGACTGTTACTTTTGAATTTGACCCCCCCTTTGTTCAGGGACACATTTATTCCATTTCTGTTCTCACATGTCTGTGGAAATTGTTCAGTTTATGTCTCAGTTGCTGAATCTTGTTATGTTCATACAAATATTTCCACATGTTAAGTTTGCTGAAAATAAATGCAGTTGGCAGTGAGGGGACATTTCTTTTTTTGCTGAGTTTATAACAAAACATGCATCCTGTTTGCCACAAGGCACAGATGTAATACTGCAACAAATGTGGCAAAGAAATTCACCTTTTGTCCTGAATACAAAGTGTTATGTTTGGGGCAATTGTAATACAACAAATTACTGAGTGCCACTCTCCATATTTTCAAGCATAGTGGTCCCGTGTGGCTCAGTTGGTAGAGCATGGCGCTTGCAACGCCAGGGTTGTGGATTCATTCCCCACGGGGGGACCAGGATGAATATGTATGAACTTTCCAATTTGTAAGTCGCTCTGGATAAGAGCGTCAGCTAAATGACTTAAATGTAAATGTAAATGTAATGTAAAATGTGGCTGCATCATGTTATGGGTGATAAAGAAACGTAATGAAGGTAATCACAGGCAAAATCCTAGAGGATAACCTGGTTCAGTCTGCTTTCCACCAGACACTGGGAGATGAATTTATCTTTCAGCAGGACAATAACCTAAAACACAAGGACAAATCTACACTGGAGTAGCTTACCAAGAAGACAATGAATGTTCCTGAGTGGCCAAGTTACAGTTTTGACTTAAATCTACTTGAAAATCTTAGGCAAGACCTGAAAATGGTTGTCTAGCAATGATCTACAACCAATTTTACAGAATTTGAAGAATTCTGAAAAGATTAATGGGCAATTATTATTATTATTATTAATTTTCTTTTTTTTTTCACCTTTATTTAACCAGGTAGGCTAGTTGAGAACAAGTTCTCATTTACAACTGCGACCTGGCCAAGATAAAGCATAGCAGTGTGAACAGACAACAACACAGAGTTACACATGGAGTAAACAATAAACAAGTCAATAACACAGTAGGAAAAAAATGAGTCTATATACATTGTCTGCAGAAGGCATGAGGAGGTAGGCAATAAATAGGCCATAGGAGCGAATAATTACAATTTAGCAGATTAACACTGGAGTGATAAATCATCAGATGATCATGTGCAAGTAGAGATACTGGTGTGCAAAAGAGCAGAAAAATAAATAAATAAAAACAGTAAGGGGATGAGGTAGGTAAATTGGGTGGGCTGTTTACAGATGGACTATGTACAGCTGCAGCGATCGGTTAGCTGCTCAGATAGCAGATGTTTAAAGTTGGTGAGGGAAATAAAAGTCTCCAACTTCAGCGATTTTTGCAATTCGTTCCAGTCACAGGCAGCAGAGAACTGAAAGGAAGGCGGCCAAATGAGGTGTTGGCTTTTGGGATGATCAGTGAGATATACCTGCTGGAGCGCGTGCTACGGGTGGGTGTTGTTATCGTGACCAGTGAACTGAGATAAGACGGAGCTTTACCTAGCATGGACTTATAGATGACCTGGAGCCAGTGGGTCTGGCGACGAATATGTAGCGAGGGCCAGCCGACTAGAGCATACAGGTCGCAGTGGTGGGTGGTATAAGGTGTTTTAGTAACACAACGGATGGCACTATGATAAACTGCATCTAGTTTGCTGAATAGAGTATTGGAAGCTATTTTGTAGATGACATCGCCGAAGTCGAGGATCGGTAGGATAGTCAGTTTTACTAGGGTAAGTTTGGCGGCGTGAGTGAAGGAGGCTTTGTTGCAAATAGAAAGCCGATTCTTGATTTGATTTTTGATTGGAGATGTTTAATATGAGTCTGGAAGGAGAGTTTACAGTCTAGCCAGACACCTAGGTATTTATAGATGTCCACATATTCTAGGTCGGAACCGTCCAGGGTGGAAAGCTCTTAGAGGCAAACCCCAAAAGACTCACAGTTGTAATCACTTCCAAAGGTGCTTCTACATAGTATTGACTCGGGTGTGAATACTTACTATGTAAATGAGATATTTCTGTATTTCATTTTCAATACATTTGCAAACATTTCCAATAACATGTTTTCACTTTGTTATTATGGGGTATGGTGTGTAGATTGGTGAGAAAATACAATTTAATCAATTTTCAATTCAGGCTGTAACAATAAAATGTGGAATAAGTCAAGGGGTATGAATACTTTATGAAGGTACTGTATGTAAAGGCAAAACGGGGACGAGGGTTATATTTGAGTTTCACTGTGGCAGGATTACAGGGTGTAATATGGGTTGTTGTGACTGCTGAGGGGTTTTTCCTTTAGTGTCTTACATGGTGCATAGATTGCTTTTTTCAAGATGACAGAAGAGCATAACCTCCTGTCCAACCCCATCCTCTCAGTCTTAGCCAACAACAATTGTAATCTCCTTTGCTCTAGATGATCTTTCTTTGTGTTTTCATATTATATATTTTTTAAATCTTGATTACTCCCCATGATCCTTCTGTTTGGCCTCCTTCCTCTCTTCCCCTGACAGAAAAAATAACATCTGGAGGGGGCAGACAAGTTATAAACCGCAATCACTTTCATTATACTAAAATAACAAAAGGAGCTGAGGATTTGCTCTTTTGTATTAAACGATGATAACAAGGAGTTAAAACGTAATATTAATATTAGTCATCCTTTGAATCTTCTGTGGTGAGCGCATAAACTCTAGGAATTAAAGACACTGGCAAGTGCCAAGGTAAAAAAATGCTTGGGATAAGAAGCAAAGACTGAAGCCATGTATTTTGATGTCATTCTAATTACAGCGATGGATGTGCTTTTCATTGTTCCTGAGGGAAAACAAAGGTAGTAAATCCCTTTGTTTTTGACTTTGCCTGAACAACAATATCTGTGCTATTTATTTGACTCTTACATACAGTACCAGTCAAAAGTTTGGACACACCTACTCATTCAAGGGTTTTTCTTTATTTCTACTATTTTCTACATTGTAGAATAATAGTGAAGTCAACAAAACTATGAAATAGCACACATGGAATCATGTAGTAAACAAAAAAGTGGTGAACAAATCAAAATATATTTTATATTTGATTCTTCAAAGTAGCCACCCTTTGCCTTGATGACAGCTTTGCACATTCTTGGCATTCTCTCAACCAGCTTCATGAGGTAGTCCCCTGGTATGCATTTCAATTAACAGGTGTGCTTTCTCAAAAGTTAATTTGTGTAATTTCTTAATGCGTTTGAGCCAATCAGTTGTGCTGTGACAACGTAGGGTTGCTATTCAGACGATAGCCCTATTTGGTAAAAGACCAAGTCCATATTGTGGCAAGAACAGCTCAAATAAGCAAAGAGAAACGACAGTCCATCATTACTTTAAGACATGAAGGTCAGTCAATCCGAAAATGTCAAGAACTTTGAACGTTTCTTCAAGTGCAGACGCAAAAACCATCAAGCGCTATAATGAAACTGGGTCTCATGAGGACTGCCACAGGAAAGGAAGACCCAGAGTTACCTCTGCTGCAGAGGATAAGTTCATTAGAGTTACCAGCCTCAGAAATTGCAGCCCAAATACATGCTTCACAGAGTTCATGTAACAGACACATCTCAACATCAACTGTTCAGAGGAGACTGCATGAATCAGGCCTTCATGGTTGAATTTCTGCAAAGAAACCACTACTAAAGGACACCAAGAGACTTGCTTGTGCCAAGAAACGAGCAATGGACATTAGACCGGTGGAAATCTGTCATTTGGTCTGATGAGTCCAAATTTGAGATTTTTGGTTCCAACCGCAGTGTCTTGTGAGACACAGAGTAGGAGAATGGATGATCTCCGCATGTGTAGTTCCCACCGTGAAACATGGAAGAGGAGGTGTGGGGGTGCTTTGCTGGTGACACTGTCAGTGATTTATGTAGAATTCAAGGCGTACTTAACCAGCATGGCTACCACAGCCTTCTGCAGCGATACGCCATCCCATCTGGTTTGCACTTAGTCCCACTATCATTTGTTTTTCAATGGGACAATGACCCAACACACCTCCAGGCTGTGTAAGAGCTATTTTACCAAGAAGGAGAGTGATGGAGTGCTGCATCAGATGACCTGGCCTCCACAATCACCCGACCTCAACCCAATTAAGATGGTTTGGGATGAGTTGGGCTGCTTTTCCTTCACTCTGCGGTCCAACTCATCCCAAACCATCTCGATTGGGTTGTGCTCAGTATATGTGGGAACTCCTTCAAGACTGATGGAAAAGCATTCCAGGTGAAGCTGGTTGAGAGAATGCCAAGAGGGTGCAAAGTTTTCATCAAGGCAAAGGGTGGCTACTTTGAAGAACCTAAAATCTAACATATATTTTGATTTGTTTAACACTTTTTTGGTTACTACATGCTTCCATGTGTTATTTCATAGTTTTGATGTCTTCACTATTATTTTACAATGTAGAAGGTAGTAAAAATAAAGAACAACCCTTGAATGAGTAGGTGTGTCCAAACTTTTGACTGGTACTGTATAGTAATGGTCTTGTCCTATTTTGCCTCTAAAAACAAGGGGTCCACCCCCACCATCTCATTATACCTAAAGGACTTGTTGTTTACTGATGACTGTTTTAAACATCAGCTGGTCAGTGAAGATTTTCATGAGATGAAGCCATTTCCATCCTGTTTAACCCCAAATTATCTCTTTGAAATAATTGTTGAGGGCAATAACAAAATCTGCTGTGAGTAGTGCTTTACTGACACTGTATGGAATCACCCCCTTTTACACATCTACAACTCCCAACATCTTGATCCTTTTTGGCCTTATCACAATCCAAATCCCTGCGTCTCAGAGGTGGCTCTCAAACAACCCTGAACTATGAGTTGATCTTGACCCCAGTGAACTGACTACGGTCCCTGTTTGTATACAGTAATGGGAATGGAAATCCCTTATTAATTATCACCCATCATAATACTTAGCTATACCTATCCATAACCCTATGAGCACAATATGATGAAAAGACGTTGAAAAGACGTCTTTCAACCAATTTTGCTCTCTGGGTGGGAAGGCAAATAGGAAAAGAGCAGTTCAATGCAAACATCAAGAATAACCCCTGCTATATGACATATGTCATCCTATTATTTATCCCATGTCTGAATCATTCTGTGTATGTATTCTTGGATCAGGAAGCAGTTAATATTTAGATTGTTGTGTCAAATAGACCACTGAACCAGTGGAGGCTGTTGGGGGGATGGCTCATAATAATGTCTGGAAGGTAGCGAATGGAATGGCATCAGACACCCATGTGTTTGATGTAGTTGATACCATGCTATTCCACTCCAGCCATTTCCACGAGCCCGTTCTCCCCAATTAAGGCGCCACCAACCTCCTGTGTGCTGAACAGTTGGCTAGACACTAGAGAATACTGCTTATATAATTGATGCAGCCAGATGTTAGGGTTGTTGTTTGAGTTTCGTCATGGTATAGGTGTGTGTGGGGTGGGAGCAATGACTGTAGGCTATGAATGGGTGGAGAGGATGGATAGGTGGAGTTTGTCAGATTTCTTTTTCACGGCCACTCAGTACACCAATTGGTCGAAAAGTGCAAACCCCGCCTATCCTAGTTGGAGCACACGCCCTCATCTTGTTGTGGTTATGCTTTGTTAGCCAGCTACTGTTGTTAGCTAGCTAACTATCGTTGGTTATCACAGGGAAAGACGCATTTAGCCATCTTTTTTGTATCTTAACAAATTGCCATACTTACTATTGAAGATGAATAAGACAGCCGTTTGATTCGAAGGATATCCCTTCTCTCAATTCATAGGTAACGTTAAGTAACATAGTTAGCTAACGTTAGCTACTATAGGCACTGCAGTTTGCTAGCAATATTGGTAGTTAAATCTGAACATCTAGCGTTATTCGCCTGCTACAACGGTAGCTAGTTAATGTTATTGCGTATTTCAAGTAATATTCACTAACCTTGTGTCTGACATTCGCCAAGTAGCTAGTTAGCTACCCCCATAGATTAATGTAGCTAGCTTATATTATGTTTTATTGGTAACCCTGTTGCGCTAACGTTGCTAGCTAGCCAGGTTGCTAGCCATCATTGTTTACATTTCTGAGTCAAGGTTACTTCGTTTATACAACATCCACTGTAGCTATGCAATAATATTGACCTGACTACGAACTTAGTCACCACTATATACCACCACTAATGACACAGCCAGGCAGCCAGCTCTCTTTGTCAGCAGTTGAAAACTTAGCTAGCACACCTGTTGACAACAATGCATAGCCATGTTTGGTAGGTTGAGGGAGTTTGTTCCATTTAATTATGTGTTGTTGTTTTTTACAATACATTAGGTGTTTCATGATATTCTACATTGTTTATCAATATTTTCGTAATATACCTGGCATTGGTGTTTATTCAACTGCTGTCTTTGTATTGAGTACATTTGATCTCCTGCATCATTAATTTTATGGCAGACAAATGACTCAAGCTGCCTCTTAGATCTTGTCCTATAGGATGACACGGAGGTGTACTGCGGCTCCGGGGAGATGACCTGCACCCCCCTAGGGCATGGTCAGGATGGGGCCAGATGTGCCCCTGCTCAATGAATACAAACAGGAGTTCTTCTGGAAGCGCTTCCCTCAGACGGTGCTGGGGGGTCCGCGCTTCAAGTTGGGCTACTGCGCCCCGCCTTATGTCTATGTCAACCAGGTGGTCTTGTTCTTGACACCATGGCTGTTAGGTGGCATTGGCACACTGCTGTGCCAGCTGCAACTGCTGGAGGAGCTCCACGCTGCCATGCTCTCTGGTCTGCTCATGCTTGGGGCAGCAGTGGGTGTGCAGGCTCTGGCACTATACGCTGCCCGCAGGAATGGCATGGTGGAGCGGCTGGGAGTGCCCAACATCCTGGCTGATGAGGAGGAGGTGGAGTTCACCCACTGTGTAGGCCCAGAGACGGTGAGGTTCATCGCCCCGGGGAAGAGGTTTGGGCTGAATGTGGTGCTTCACACCGTGCTGGCAGGGGCCCTCTGTGGCCTGGGGACATGGTATGTGCTCCTGGGCAGGTTGACTGCACTCTATGGCAGTGTGGGTGTAGCCTTGGTGGTATTTGTCCTGAGCTGGGTGACTCTGTGTACAGCGGAGTACTCCCTTATCGTCAACACGGCCACAGAGACGGCCACATTCCAGGCACAGGACACCTATGAGATCACCCCACTCACCCGACCACTCTACATATTAGCTTTCATAGCTGTGGACCTAACTGATCGGTAAGATAGAAATAACAAAATTGGCCTCAATGACTGTTCTGAAACTTGTTATGGATACATTTTCAGAGATTATTCATGACATTTTGTGACTCTTTGCATCTTGATTTTTTCCCCATGCTGGTATCCAGATTTACAGGTCCAGTGCCAGAGCTCCAGCTAACCAGTCAGGTGCTTCATGTGGTGTTCCTGGTCCTACCTCTGCTGTGGGCGCTGGGTATGTTGTCACCACTGGACGCCCTCCTCCTTTGGGGCATGGAACAGGCTCTGGTGTTCGGTTTGGGCGGCTCTCCCATGTCCAGTAACCTTAGGTATATTTTCCTTGCTACATCAGTTGTTTTTGTCAACATTTACTTTGTCAACATGTAGTTACATCTGATTATACTTGCCACTGATTAGGTTCCCTGAGATCTTTACCATATTCCTGTTTCCTTGGCATGGTTGAGCTTGAGCAGCTCTTCTCTGACTGTGTGCTCTCTGTCCTTCCTACAGATTGCTGGGGATGTTCGCCATGTCTGTATGTGTTACTGTTTGTACCTTCTTCATCCCGTCCACCTTGGGTGTAGTCCTCTTCTCGATGGCCATGGGGTTTCTGCTTAGTTTGGATCTCAGCCAGTTTGGGACATATTGTGGAGGAGGGTCCAGGGGAGCCTGTGGTGACAGTGGATGGCGTAGGGGGGCATCACCTGCCCCTCCCAGCTGGTTTGGCTGGCGGCTGGGCTGCAGTGAGCTGCTGCTCTACCTGGGGCTGCTGCTGGGGGCCATGACTGAGGCAGGGCTCTTACATCACTTCCTCAGTCCCTCCCAGACCCAGAACTTGGCCAGGGGTTCTCAAGATGCTGTCAGTTACCTCCTCATCACCCTTTTCATCGTCTGCTGGGCTCTCCGAGAGATCCAAGGAGCCTATGTTTTTGGAGGAGTGTTCCTCAACCCCCTGTACCCAAGAGGAATGGCCAATGTCCGGGTGTTCAAGCAGCGGAGCAGGGGTCTCCATGTGGCTGGGGCTATCAGGAGGGTGCTGCTCAATCTGGGTGAGCTCATATTTTTAATATAGAGCTTGCCCTGTCATTACTGTAAAACTATACATGCATCTTATAACTTTGTTTTACTTTGCAGTGTCTCCCTTTGCAATGGTTGCTTTCCTGGCTCTGGATGGCTCTGTTCAGCAGCTCCACACAGCCTCTCTCAGCGTGGGATTCACCCGGGCCTTCAGAATGGTACACATGGATTCTCTTATGTAGAACCTAATCCTCAGACTGTTATTAATATGATTTAGGCCATGATGATTGAGTCGTGGGTCTCTGTGTTGTGCAGGTGTGGCAGAGCTCTGAAGATGCCCTGCTCCAGATGGTGGTGGTGGTGTCAGTGAGGCTGGCTGCAGGGGACACCAGACTGCCTGGGTGGGACAGCGTGGGCACAGGGGTCCAGCTCCTTCTAGTAATAACATATTCCATGACTTCTGGCATAGAGCTAGTTAGGCATGACATTTAGTAAGGTCACAGGTTAAACATTGTCATGCTTAAGTCATTGATTCATTGTCTAGTTGTTGTTTTCCCCAGAATGTTTTTCTCCACTGAAAACAAAATCAAAGCAGTACTACTGAGTCATGGTTCAATCACACTCTTTACATCCCTCTTTGCCCTACCCAGGTGGGCCTGCTGAGTGATAGGCTGCTCCAGTTCCTGTCCAAGCTGAAGTTTGCCCTGGCCGTGCTGGTGACCTCCTGGACAGAGAAGAAACAGCGGCGCCAGTCGGCCGGGACCCTCCTGGTCCTGAACGCCTCCCTGTGTCCTCTGCTGCTCTCTGTGGTGGTCCTGTCAGCCATGCTCTCTGCTCCTTTGCTGCCCCTCTTCACCCTGCCCATCTTTCTGGTGGGCTTCCCCAGGCCTCAGCGCAGTTGGCCTGGGCCCGTGGGCACCGCCTGCCCCTGTCCAGACTCCATCTACTACCAGCAGATGAGTGGGAGCCTGGCCTGTGCTCTGAGGAGCGCCTTTGCCAGGGGATCACTTGGTTAGTGGGTCTCACTCTTTAGTTTTCTCCCTCTTACTTTCTCACGGTCTGTTTTTCTTCTTGAAGGTTTTTCCCAGTCATTGGTGCCGTTAAAGTGCTTTGATATAACTGTTTAATCATTTCTAGACATGGCTTTGTGTGTGTGAAAATAATGTAGCTTATCCAAGATTTTATCTTTTTTTTTGCACAAAAAAAGAAAAAAACGGACATACGTTGGTGTTCTGTTCTTACTGCTAGTGGTTGGAAAATCCTTTTCCCAACAGTAGGGTAAAAGAGTAAACTGAAAAAACCTAACGCAGTATCTCAATTAAATGATCTATGCTTTATTGTGAAATGTATACTATTTTCCATGTTACTGATAGTATACATTTCACAGTACAAAGCCTAGATCATTATATTGATATACATTATGTGTTGAGCATATGTTCTCAAGGTGTTAATAGTGCTCAATCACAGTGACACTGAACTTTTAGATCAGCCGGACAGGGAATGTATGCAGATGAAATAGCTGGGTGGGGGAGCCTCTTATGGTTTCAGATGAGTCGCTCAGTAGAGCCGCCCGGTATAATGCAAGCTTGCAGGATCCAGTTGTGCTTCCCGTGAAGTGATCTGAAGAAAATCACTCTGATCTGTGTTAATTACATCAATGTTTCCACACCGTTAACCTCGTAATACTCTTAACCTAACTGGAGCCACTTCAAACATGTTGTTCAGTGCTCTATTTTCTGTCAGGAAGGGGGCAAGGAAAAAACAGCAAGTACAAGCTTCATTATTTATGGATTGACGACTCAAAAGAGACAAACTGCTACAGGGATGTCATCACTCCATCTTATTGTTTTCTTGGCTAGCTGGGGGTGCCTGAGCTGTGATGTATAATTTAGGCTAAGCGCTTGTTGGGTCTTGATACACACAGTAGAAAGAGGAGGGTTTGGAGTGTAGTGTTCTCTTTTTTTCTTTGCCCCCTCTGTGACATTGGGGGCTGCGCATCAGTGAGCGGGAGCGGAAAACGCACAGCGTGTCACTTCCCATCACGAGGCGGCGTCTGACTATTCCGAGACGTCGCTATGGGATATGACATTATCCTTGAGCCATGAGAACACTAGTCAAACTTGAAACAAAGCAACCGTCGCTCTGCCACTACCATTTCACAAAAAACATCCTGTCCTTTCTCCCTTCTGTTAACCAAAAATGAAAGGCCCCTTGTACAAAGTCTAAGAAGAATGAATATTTAGAGACTAGTGGAAAGTCCAGGGCAGAGAAGGAATTCAATATTTAGATCTCTGTGCAGTCAGGCGGTTTAAACTGTATCATGACCTTCCTGTACAACTGAAATGGTAAGCATCAACCTGCCGCTCATCCGGCAGCCAAGTTATCCACAGAGTCAGCCGAGAGACTCACTACTGATGCTAAATGAAAGGGCTGTGTGACCAGGAGGCACTCGTCTATGTTGTATGGACTCCAAGCTTTATCATCTCCAGACCACAGAGGACATCATCTCTCTGACTGCATGACCTATAATAATAAATTACCACTGGGATGACTGGGACCAAATCTAACACCACTCAAAGGCTGTGATGAGAATATGCTATGAGTAGAGTCAGCCTTGTCAAAAAGCTTGGCTGGGGGTAAGTGTATGAAGAAGCTGATAGGCCTAAGCTTGTTTTCTTTCCTCCCCTCGTAAGGTGCTCTGACTCCTGGCTCCCATTTCCTGGGTCGCTTCCAGGACCGTGTGGTTTGGATCATGATCTTAGAGCGAGGATATGGCTACTGTACTGTCAACATCAAGGTAGTGGTTCTTTAAATGGTTATTTGTTTGAATCACTAATTTGGGGTGAACAGGCAGTGTAGACAACAGATTTGACGGTTGTTTTGTTTCAGGGTCTGGAGCTGCAGGAGACCTCGTGCCACACGGTGGAGGCTCGGAGGGTGGATGAGGTGTTTGAGGGGGCCTTTGAGCGCCCTGAGCGGCTTGGCCTCAACCAGGGGATAAACCTGCACTGGGGTAACGCCCTCACCCCATGTGCTGCCCTGCCTGTGCACGTCTACTCCGACGCCCGCAATGTGCTTTCGGGCATCATTGACTCGCATGACAACTTGAGGAAGCTCCAGGATGACTTCCTGAAGGCCCTGGTGTGGCTGCTGCTGAGGAACTGTGTCCAGAGACTAAAGGCATTCCCCTGGGGCACTGAGGAGGGGACAGAGGGCGGAGGCAGGAAGTCCCAGTCCTCCCAGCTTGGCCAATCGACTGTCACCCAGCCTGCGGAGGCTATCATGGTGGAGTCCAACATCTCCTCTCTCAAGTTTAGACGGGACAGCTCCAGTTTGACCTCCTTTGGGGACTGGTCAGATGAGGATGACCTGTTTGGGCCTCAGCCGGCCAGGCGGACAGTGGCGTTGGTGAGTACGGAGGCCCAGCTGGGACACACAGTGCTCCAGACAGGCCCCTCGCTGCCAGGCTCTGTGGAGATGGACAGTCTGTTTGAGAACATGGCCCTCTCTGCCCTTCAGCCCTTGCAACCTCTGGGTTTGGGTCTGGGTCTGCCAGCTGTGGACAAAGGCAGGAACCCTGAAGTCCCCCCCACAAAGTCCTCCGGCACCTTGGCCCATGAAAACTTCAGTTGCCCCCACTCTGAGCTGTTCAGCCTGCCCCCTGGGTGGAGGACAGCCCCCTTGTTACCATTCCGGTTACAGCAGCTCAGGCCTTTGTTCCCTGAGGAGTGGTTTCGGTTCACTTTGGGAAGGTTGGCGCTGGCCGTTCAGGACGACGCTTCGGAGGATGTGGTCAAAGCCCTGAAGGAGGATGGGGGGCTGAGGGACCTCCATGCCCAGGTGGCACTGTCATGCCTCATCTCCCTGGGGGCAGAGTCTGCCTTCACCAGCCCCAGCTATGTGTACAGGGTGTACAGTGGGGACGTGCCTTGGACAGAGGGGCTGAAGTGGCTCTCTGAAAACAAAGACCTTTACCAGCTTGCACTTAAGGCTTTCAGGTAAAGAGGGCAGGGGTGAAACATGGGTGTAGTTTGTGCCCAACTTAAAGAATCGAAAACTTGCAAACTGGATGTGTGTTATACATATTCAATGTTTATATCCAAAGCTTGTCCCTGTAAGTCCTGATCTATTTGCTTTCAGGTACAGTTTCAAGCTGCTGTTTGATCAGGCGAGTCTGGGGCCCATGGAGAGTCTTGATGAGCTATTCAGCACCCTGGAGGAGTATGAGAGGGACTGGTACATCGGCCTGGTGGCTGAGAAAGGCTGGCAGGACAGTGTCCTACAGGAGAAACCTTTCCTCTTCTCACTGGGCCATGACCTCACCATGGTAACCTTACTGACCGCACTGTTTTTCTTGTTACTAAGTAACTCACTATGGTAACCTAACAAACACATGTTCTTTGGATTAGCCATAAACTTGGTCTTTGTTGGTAGCATGTATTAAGTGGTCCTGTCTTTGGCAGTGGTCAGTACAGTAAGTGACCCCTACCTGCTTGTCTCCTCTCTCCACAGGGCACTTACACAGGGCGGGTTCTGTCCCTGCAGGAGCAGCTGGTTCAGGTAGGCCATCTGAACGGGGAGGGGGTGCGTGGCCAGTGGGCTAACCTGTCCTGGGAGCTGCTCTACGCCACCAATGACGACGAGGAGCGCTACAGCATCCAGGCCCACCCCATCATGCTGAGAAACCTCACTGTCCAGGCAGCCGACCCCCCTCTGGGGTACCCCATCTACTCCTCCGTCCCACTGCACCTCCCCTGCTTCTAACACCCAAATCTCGTCCTCTCCCTGGGACCTTCAGACTCCTCTGCTGGCCCCCTATAAACACCCTGTCTATGGTTTGCCCAGCTTTATCACTGGGTAGGCCCTATGTTGTGGCCTGTATGTGTAACCCGCCTATTTCACTAGGGTATCCTAGGAGGGCACCTATAAGGCAGATCCAAACAAATGGTTTCATTCACAGCACAATACTTATGTTCAAAATATTTACGTAACTTTTCTTGTACGAATTACCAAATGTGTGGTACTAGTTCAAACAATGAAATGTGAGTGTTCTGGGAAAAATCTATATTTACAAGGGATACGTTTGTTCTGAATTATCATTCACATACTCTGGAGCAAAGAGTTATCACTTGTCAATGAAATGTTTTCTTTTTGTACTGTAACGTTAGTTGCAAATGTTTTTTGTAGTTTGTTTTTATCCAACTTATCCGTTGTACTTAAAGTGATCAGATACAACCACCTTCCGCAGAAGAAGACCGCCAACACAGTGCTCCCAATTACATGATGAACTTATCTTAAATATTTTCCCTCAAATACTGCTATGTAATGCTCCCAACGGCAAAAAGGGACAACGAATTCGCTTTTTCGAGGATGTGCCTTGGGTTGGACTTTGCAGTCGTTGTAATGTGGTTAGTAATTTTTGATGCCATCCTTTTGTTTACAGTTCACTTGTTTACAGTTGAAGACAAAATTGTATTTGTCATGTTCTCCTGTATATACTGTTTTCGTATACTGTGATTTGTGTATGGTGTGTAATTGTACATACATAAAATAGATTTTTTTCCCCCCAAAAGAAACCTGATCTGTTTACTGGAGATTTATCAGTGCTATAGACATTCATTACAGATTTGTGGTTAGTGCAATACCTAATTATACTTCACCTTCCAAAAAAATATCTAGGACTAATTAGAATTAAGATTATTTTTCCGTCATCCCTATTCTTCTGCCTTGTAAATAGCGCTGCCAGCCTTTTAAAGCTTCCTAAAATATTTTCCTTTCACCAAAATAGAAGAGGCAATTAACCCATTTCAATGTGGAGCTCAAGCATTAGGAATGCAACAACATCATTGAAGTCCTCTTCAGGAAGTCTTGGGGTTTGTAAAGTAAGCAGAGTCTGCATCCTGTAAGAGAGTGCTTCATTTAAAAAAGAAAAAGATTTTTAAATGCAGATAGCCGCAGCGTTTTATGTCCTGGGAAGATACTGTCAATCAAGAAACAAGTTGAGGCTTTTGATAAAATATTAATGGCATCTGCACACTAAACATGTTAATTAAGTTGCCTTTGTGGAATGTTTAATGACACGTTTGACAGTGTGCATTTTCTTTCCATCTTATCTTTGCTTTATCTTGGCCAGGTCGCAGTTGTAAATGAGAAATTGTTCTCAACTGTCCTACCTGGTTAAATAAAGGTGAAATATATATATATATTTTTTATAATTCTTAGACATACCCGTCTTGAGCATTTCTACAACACAACTGAACCAAAGGGTGACATTGTCCATCCAAACCCTGACACTAAAATGTCTGGTCAGTCAGAACATGACCTTTCTGCGTGGCCCTCAGCTGTCACTGTCTGGCAGAGGCCACCAGACGTAGTGGTCAGTAAGTCAGTTAGTGCCGCTGGGAAGCAGTCATGCTCACTGCTATACCCTGGGTTGTGCCCACCCCCTTCTCTTTATCACACTGAAGCAAGGTCAGTAACAGCTGAGCCCCCCAGCTGCTAAGAGACAGCTCTAAATAGTGTCTGCCACACTCTGCTTTCCTCAAGTATTTTCAGACTGTTCACACAGAGTCCCCCTATCCATGGCTTGGAGAGGCAAGGTACACCTTAGAAAATGTGACAGCAAGCCCATGTATGAACAATGCCTAGTGTGATTCACCCATTCTGTCAGAGTGCTGGTCCTCCGTGTAATACACTGAGCTCTGAGTTATAGTCATTCTATAAGCAAGACAAAAAATGTATAGTTTGCGACTCAAAAACCACATTTCTAATCGACATGTTGAGAGACCTACAATAAACCAATACAAACCAGGCCAACCTTGATGAACCAGGCCCAGATGGGAGCATACTGCCACACATAGTTGAACAGCAGAACATATTTATGCTGCAGTAGTTTATGTGTCGGGGGGCTAGGGTCAGTTTGTTATATCTGGAGTACTTCTCCTGTCTTATCCGGTGTCCTGTGTGAATCTAAGTATGCTCTCTCTAATTCTCTCTTTCTCTCTCTCTCGGAGGACCTGAGCCCTAGGACCATGCGTCAGGACTACCTGGCATGATGACTCCTTGCTGTCCCCAGTCCACCTGGCCGTGCTGCTGCTCCAGTTTCAACTGTTCTGCCTGCGGCTATGGAACCCTGACCTGTTCACCGGACGTGCTACCTGTCCCAGACCTGCTGTTTTCAAGTCTCTAGAGACCGCAGGAGCGGTAGAGATACTCTTAATGATCGGCTATGAAAAGCCAACTGACATTTACTCCTGAGGTGCTGACTTGCTGCACCCTCGACAACTACTGTGATTATTATTATTTGACCATGCTGGTCATTTATGAACATTTGAACATCTTGGCCATGTTCTGTTATAATCTCCACCCGGCACAGCCAGAAGAGGACTGGCCACCCCTCAGCCTGGTACCTCTCTAGGTTTCTTCCTAGGTTTTGGCCTTTCTAGGGAGTTCTTCCTAGCCACCGTGCTTCTACACCTGCATTGCTTGCTGTTTGGGGTTTTAGGCTGGGTTTCTGTACAGCACTTTGAGATATCAGCTGATGTAAGAAGGGCTATATAAATACATTTGATTTGATTAACAGTCTACCAGGCGATACACATCTCCTTGGCGCCATTGGTTATACCCACCAGGATGAGACACACACAACGACTAGTAGACATCTTGTGTTGTTGGTCCCCAGCAGTGAGAATGGCCTTAGATAGGAAAGGGATGAGAAGTAAATTAATGTTAATTAAATTAACACTTTCACAAAAATGCATGGTCACCTGAATGACAATTATTTGAAGGACCATTGGCTTTCCAATGAATGTGTGTCTGTGACATCTTGACAAAAACAACATTTGTGATGCAATTGTAATGTGTCCAATGTCAATCAAACATTCAGTATGAATTCAGCAAAAATGTAATATGCGAGTTAAACCTTTTAATGAATTCTCACAAATTTGCAGTGAAACCCATCTTTCACACTTCCTCTGTGAAAGTATTCTGGACTATCTGTGACAGTACAGGCCCTGGACATACTGTGCTGATGAGTATCCTTGGGAAGTCAACTCTGGGCAAAGATAATTGAAGAAGCCCTGTGGACAGAAGTGATTGTTATCTCATGTCTCACTCAATGTATGTGTCTAGATGGTGCAGCCCATGATTGAGCTCACTCGAAGAGCATGTTAACTGGTAGAGTATCACAGTTGCCAGGGGTGCTGCTTACAGTCACTACACTGCATGAGCCTCGCTGCATCATGTGGGGCAACACCTGCTTGGTGAATGACACTGTGCCCAGGAAGTTGTGTTCCATCAGGACCTGGTACACATCTACACTGGTCTCCAGGGACAGAGAATGCTGGCTGCGGCCACCATTGTTAATCAGGATGTCAATCTGAATGGGCATAGAGAGGGAGATAGGAACAAAGCAAGCCAGCGTAGACAGATGGGATGAGTCATGACTCATATCACCAATTATCTTTTTTTTTTTTTAAGGAATTAATTAAATGTATTCATTATACACAGGTAGGATATTCAAATACTGTCATGGGTATAACACAAAAAAAACACACCCAGAATAAGAGAATAAGAAAACACAGTCTATTTTCGGCTGGTGCTAAGGAGCCGCAAGTGTCAAACGCACATTTCTTTGCAATTTTGTCATGTAAAAACTGGCGCACTAGCATTTTCCACCCCTTACGCCAGGTTCGGCATTTTACCCATCTAACATCAGCTTGCTTGCTTTGTGGTGGGAGGGATGGAAATATTTGAGGTGTGTCCTTAAAAACATGCACCAATATGCCAATTTCAGTCAGAGCAACTGAAATATTGAGAATTTATTTGACCAAGAAAGATGCCTAAATCTCAGTTAAATCATCCAAGGGAGCTAAACAGCGCCTCTCTTTCTCAGTATGTGTACACTGTCAGGACCAAATAATTATGGCATGTCATACTATTTCTGGCCAGACAGCATCAGATACATGGGCAACATATAGGCCGTGTCTAGACTTGACAGTTTATGCAGCTTTAGTATTCTGATTAGAGTTCTGATCACGGAATTCTGAACGTGTCATTCGTCTACACTTACTTTAACGTGTCATTCGTTTACACTTACACTTTAAATGTGTCTACCGTGTCCACAGTGTGTCCGGATAACCTTTTCCTCGGCTATATTAAAATCCCAGTATGCATCCTACAAGTGGTGGAATAGGCAAAATATAATAGTTTAGTTTATTAATTCGACCATTAAAAAAAAAAACAAGCACACATAAAACTTGAAAAATCCATACATACACATGAGTAAAATCATAGAGGATAACACACAATAAAGTCTGGGACTTATTCCATTGTGGTCCACTCTGAGGCTCCAGTATACAAGAAAGTACCTTTCCCAGCATTACTCCTGAACCTGTATAAGCACACATTAGCAACATCTGATCTGGTGCAGTGATTGTGTGTGTCCCTAACATCCTGAGCGCTCTGGAGCAGGATTTAATGAAGGATCTCTCTGTACTTTGCTCCGTTCACCTTTCCCTCGATTCTGACTAGTTTCCCAGTCCCTGCCACTGAAAAACATCCCCACAGCATGATGCTGCCACCATAATGCTTCCCCGTAGGGATGGTGCCAGGTTTCCTCCAGATGTGGCGCTTGGCATTCAGGCCAAAGCCTGGTTTCATCAGACCAGAGAATCTTGTTTCCCATGGTCAGAGTCCTTTAGATGCTTTTGGCAAACTCCAAGCGGGCTCCATGTGCCTTTTACTGAGGAGTGGTTTCCGTCTGGCCACTCTACCATAAAGGCCTAATTGGTGGAGCGCTGCAGAGATGGCTGTCCTTCTGGAGCTCTGTCAGAATGACCATCGGGTTCTTGGTCACCTCCCTGACCAAGGCCCTTCTCCCGATTGCTCAGTTTGGCTGGGAGGCCAGCTCTAGGAAGTCTTGGCGGTTCCAAACTTCATCCATTTAAGAATGATGGAGGCCACTGTGTTCTTGGGGACCTTCAATCCTGCAGAAATGTTTTGGTACCCTTTCCCAGATCTGTACTTTGACACAATCCTGTCTCGGAGCTCTACGGACAATTCCTTCAACCTCATGGCTTGGTTTTTGCTCTGACATGCACTGTCAACTGTGGGACCTTACATAGACAGGTGTGTGCATTTCCAAATCATGTCCAATCAATTGCATTTACCACAGATGGACTCCAATCAAGTTATAGAAACATCTCAAGGATGATCCATGGAAACAGGATGCACCTGAGCTCAATTTCGAGTCTCATAGCAAAGGGTCTGAATACTTATGTGAATAAGGTATGTTTTTTATTTTTAATACATTTTCAAAAATTTCTGAAAGCCTGTTTTTGCTTCGTCATTATGGGGTTTTGTACTTAGATTGATAAGGATTTTTTAAAATCAATTTTAGAATAAGGCTGTAAATAAAGTAATAAAATGTGGAAAAGGGAAGTGGTCTGAATACTTCCCGAATGCACTGTATACCACACACACATTGCTAAAGTAGACATGAACACTTTCTCTTTATATTGGATCTTTTTCAAGCTCCTGTGAAAAGTTTGGATGTGTGCAAAAACCCTCCATAGTCTATGTTGTCTTAGGCCTAATATTACACGCCCCCGGGGAGCAATTATGGTGCCTGTAACTGTATTTAGATTATTTTAAAATAAGTTGTTTTGTTGTATTAGACTTTGATTAGAATTATTCAGTGTCTTTTTAGATCTTATGAATAGTGAATTTAATCTTGATTATTGACACCGTTTGGTCTATGGCTCAGACATAATGCATTTTAGGCCTACTGTAGGCTTATGTCAGTGTAAATGCTATGTAAGAATATATTTCCATATTGAAGCCATGCATTTAATTAGAACAATGTGGACTGCAAACATGTTCAACATATTTAGCAAATATGGGATATCCTATATTTTGTTATTTTGTTTCTGTAGGCTATAATGGACTAACATTCTAATTGGAATTGATGACAACACAATACATAAAATACTAAATACACGGATTAAAGCAACCACATATTTAGCCATGGAGCACATAATTCTGGTTGTGAAAATAGCACAAATATTTCTGACACACCCCCAAACCTATATCACCTCCAGCACTAAGATTTACCATTGCGTTAGGCTTTGTAATATAGAGCCCTTAGAATAAGACAACACATCTAATAAGACTGAGCTGTACTGGACTTAGCCTTGAATTCCATTTTCATGTTGAGCATGTGCATTGAATACAATGTCTTGTCTTTTAAATAAGTAAGGCCAGTCTGGCCAGACTATTAAGTAAATGCTAAGAAACTATGTCCTACATGACTAATGCCTGGTTACTTCTTAAACCTTGATTGAGTGGTTAATCAATTGGAAATTGTCAGACACTAAATTGAGTTGAATTAAGCTTACTTAAAATCCCACTGAAATAAAGAGTGACAAGGGAGAGCTATAAATTGCCAAATTGCTGGATAACAGTTTTAGTTTTTGCCTCTCCAGCAAATCAAGTGGAAGTACAAGAATATGCTTCTCTTGTAAATTGGAGCGCTCTTGGGGAAGAAACATTTCAAATGTTGTTAACTGCTCAGGAATTGAGGGGCTAGGTGTATAAAATCACAATTACTACTGTGAATGTATTGAAGTGGTAGACTATGAAATGTTTCATTCTTAAGAGTAAAGTTAATTTTCTTGATTTATTTTATTTAACCTTTATTTAACTAGGCAAGTCAGTTAAGAACAAATTCTTATTTACAATGACGGCTTACCAAAAGACAAAAGGCCTCCTGCGGGGACGGGGGCCTGAGATTAAAATAAATAAATAAATACAATATAAATATAGAACAAAACAGACATCACAACAAGAGAGACACAACACTACATAAAGAGAGACCTAAGACAACAACATAACAGCAAAACATAACAACACAGCATGGTAGCAACACAACATGACAACAACATGGTAGCAGCACAAAAACATGGTACAAACATTATTGGCCAAAGTCAACAACACAAAGGTCAAGATGGTAGAGACAACAATACATCATACAAAGCAGCCACAACTGTCAGTTAGAGTGTCCATGATTGAGTCTTTGAACGAAGAGATTGAGATAAAACTGTCCAGTTTGAGTGTTTGTTGCAGCTCGTTCCAGTCGCTAGCTGCAGCGAACTGAAAAGAGGAGCAACCCAGGGATGTGTGTGCTTTGGGGACCTTTAACAGAATGAGACTGGCAGAACAGGTATTGTATGTGGAGAATGAGAGCTGCAGTAGATATCTCAGATAGGGGGGAGTAAGGTCTAAGAGGGTTTAATCAAGCAATGGTGTGCAAGAGCATGTGTGGCCTTCATTAGACTGCAGAACCTTCTCACTCACCCAAACAGTGACGTTTCACCCGATCCAACTCATCCACACAGCGGGCTGGTAGAATCAGACGAGACCCACATCCAGCTAGTTGGTAAGCCAGCTCCTCCCCTATACCACTGGAGGCTCCAGTGAAAAACACCACCAGTCCTTTCAACTTGGTCTCTAGATAGGCTACAGTAGGGTGTTCACTGTTCATTCACCATTCTATTTGAAGGGAAATAGAATGGTGAATGAAGAGATTAGGCTGGTTCCACCAAGCTAGGGTTCTTCAACCTCTGACCTGAAAATACTGAGAAACAATACCACAGACAAAGATTATGGATATACTGACAAGAAGATACATGTCTCTCTCTGCCCTAACAATGGGAGTTGTTGTCCACAAAGCGGCACTACGGGCTGTCTAGCTCCCGCCTACCCTTTCTTTTGATTGGTGGATACATCTCATTATTGTAATCCTTTTTTAAATATTTGATGAGAGAGATGCTATGCTACTAGCCTCAGTCGCTCTTCCTCTCTGCTACAGCCTTGTTTGAGGGTGCTGGTGGAGGGTCATATTGTTTCATAGTACAGTTGTGGCTTTCATATGCCCTATTACCTGGCCTCATTTATCAATATTGCATGGAAACTATTCTAAAACACTACTTAAGAACTGAATTTAAAATGGTCAAAGCATAGAAAAAGTATGATTTATCAAACAATCCTATCAGTGTCTTACACACGCCGGTAGGAGAAAATAATAGATAAATACCAATTGTGCTCAGCCTCTTCTTCTTTGGTATTATGGCGGTCGGCAAACAAATATTATAGGTGCATGCCGCCACCTACTGTATTGGCTGTGTATCAGCCTACTATTCTGTAGTATGAATTAACCCTACACCCATTAAAACCTCATCACTACTCCACTACATTGGCCCTATCTGATCCTACACCAGGCCATCAGCATGGGAGGATGGGACACTATTGTTCAAAACAGATTGTACTGCAGAAGAGTTACAATCTCGTACACCAGGTACTTTTCTACAGCTGCCACCACAACATCCATCCTCTGTGATTTACGTTCCATTCCTGCGGTACAGTTGACAACCATGGCCATGGAACCATCTTCCTCTACTACTCTCTTCACTGCCTCAGCATACGACACCTTATGCACTACTCTGATCCTGGCAACCTCAACCTGCCTTTCTCTCACCGGACACCTCTGATCTTCAGCACCATGAGTACTCATACAGTTTACACACACACACAACTTTTTCCACTGATACTACACATTCTTTTGTCTCATATCCTCCTGCATACTTCTCACATCTAGGAATCTCCCTCCTACACCCTACTGCCACATGACAATAAGCTTGACACCTGAAACACCATAATGGGTTCGCGACAAAAGCTCTCCTGGGATAACTGACCCATCCTAACTTGACTTGATCTGGTAAAAACATTCATACTCAGTAGTACAGGCAGTGTCTTCTCTGTTTCAGACACCGGGAATCTTCAACTTCAGTCGGTCCTTGTCAGCACTTAACGCCACTCCAGGTATCACTCCTTTCAATGGCACCATGCTCCTGAGAGGAAAGCAAATCACAGTTATTGTCTCCAGTCATGTGGTGCGAAGCGCATACTCCCTCTGGATGGCAGAAACACACAAAAAATCTACACAATTCCCCTTACAGTCACTTTCACCAACCTCTTCTCCATCCAACCTGACATCACATATGGATCAGCCATAAGGCAAGGATCCATTCTCTCCAAAAAATCTCACACACTGGGCAAAAAACATCTTTATTACCATTAGGAAGAGGCTCAAACTCTGTGATCTTCACCGCACCTGACACCGCAGTTAATTCATCCTCACTCTCATCATGTTCAATTTCCGCCTTTTTACCGCCCTCAATGGGTTCCCCTGACTGCCATCTTGTCTCTCTCTTTTCAGCCTCAGTGCTAGTGCACAACCATGGCAGTTTTCATTTCGAAACGCCCCTAATTAACCAAATATTGTCAAAATCATCCCGGTACCATGATATACAAGGGCACAATCCAAAATAGTTAAGAAAAAAAACTTTACGAGACTGAAATAGAGGTGCTAGCGTCAGAGATTGAGTACAACCAAAATGTTTTATTTGGCTCGCTCAGTTGTGGCTTGACCAGTAAAAATAAAAAAGGACCATTAGGATAACTCAAGTTGCTTTAGCAATGGAAAATATACTTCAAATGAGTAAGTGTAACGGATGTGAAATGGTTAGCTAGTTAGCGGGTACGCGCTAGTAGCGTTTCAATCAGTTACGTCACTTGCTCTGAAACCTATTAGTAGTGTTGCCCCTTGCTCTGCAAGGACCGCGGCCTTTGTGGCGCGATGGGTAACGATGCTTCGTGGGTGACCGTTGTTGATGTGTGCAGAAGGTCCCCGGTTCGCGCCCGTGTCGGGGCGAGGGGATGGTCTAAAGTTATACTGTTACATTGGTGCCGTGACCCGGATCACTGGTTGCTGCGGAAAAAGGAGGAGGTTGAAAGGGGGGTGAGTGTAACGGATGTGAAATGGCTAGCTAGTTAGCGGGTACGCGCTAGTAGCGTTTCAATCAGTTACGTCACTTGCTCTGAAACCTATTAGTAGTGTTGCCCCTTGCTCTGCAAGGGCCGCGGCCTTTGTGGCGCGATGGGTAACAATGCTTCGTGGGTGACCGTTGTTGATGTGTGCAGAAGGTTCGCGCCCGTGTCGGGGCGAGGGGACGGTCTAAAGTTATACTGTTACATAAGCAACACTCACCAATAAGCCTTGCATACAAATCAAATCAAATGTATTTATATAGCCCTTCGTACATCAGCTGATATCTCAAAGTGCTGTACAGAAACCCAGCCTAAAACCCCAAACAGCAAGCAATGCAGGTGTAGAAGCACGGTGGTTAGGAAGAACTCCCTAGAAAGGCCAAAACCTAGGAAAAAACCTAGAGAGGAACCAGGCTATGAGGGGTGGCCAGTCCTCTTCTGGCTGTGCCGGGTGGAGATTATAACAGAACATGGCCAAGATGTTCAAATGTTCATAAATGACCAGCATGGTCAAATAATAATAATCACAGTAGTTGTCGAGGGTGCAGCAAGTCAGCACCTCAGGAGTAAATGTCAGTTGGCTTTTCATAGCCGATCATTAAGAGTATCTCTACCGCTCCTGCGGTCTCTAGAGCGTTGAAAACAGCAGGTCTGGGACAGGTAGCACATCCGGTGAACAGGTCAGGGTTCCATAGCCGCAGGCAGAACAGTTGAAACTGGAGCAGCAGCACGGCCAGGTGGACTGGGGACAGCAAGGAGTCATCATGCCAGGTAGTCCTGACGCATGGTCCTAGGGCTCAGGTCCTCCGAGAGAGAGAAAGAAAGAGAGAGAGAATTAGAGAGAGCATACTTAAATTCACACAGGACACCGGATAAGACAGGAGAAGTACTCCAGATATAACAAACTGACCCTAGCCCCCCAACACATAAACTACTGCAGCATAAATACTGGAGGCTGAGACAGGAGAGGTCAGGAGACACTGTGGCCCCATCCGATGATACCCCCGGACAGGGCCAAACAGGAAGGATATAACCCCACCCACTTTGCCAAAGCACAGCCCCCACACAACTAGAGGGATATCTTCAACCACCAACTTACCATCCTGAGACAAGGCTGAGTAGCCCACAAAGATCTCCGCCACGGCACAAACCAAGGGGGGGGGGGGGGAGGGGGGGGCGCCAACCCAGACATGAAGATCACGTCAGTGACTCAACCCACTCAAGTGATGCACCCCTCCTAGGGACGGCATGGAAGAGCACCAGTAAGCCAGTGACTCAGCCCCTGTAATAGGTTTAGAGGCAGAGAACCCCAGTGGAGAGAGGGGAACCGGCCAGGCAGAGACAGCAAGGGCGGTTCGTTGCTCCAGAGCCTTTCCGTTCACCTTCACACTCCTGGGCCAGACTACACTCAATCATATGACCCACTGAAGAGATAAGTCTTCAGTAAAGACTTAAAGTTTGAGACCGAGTCTGCGTCTCTCACATGGGTAGGCAGACCATTCCATAAAAATTGAGATCTATAGGAGAAAGCCCTGCCTCCAGCTGTTAGCTTAGAAATTCTAGGGACAATTAGGAGGCCTGCGTCTTGTGACTGTAGCGTACGTGTAGGTACAGGTATGTACGGCAGGACCAAATCGGAAAGATAGGTAGGAGCAAGCCCATGTAACGCTTTGTAGGTTAACAGTAAAACCTTGAAATCAGCTCTTGCTTTAACAGGCAGCCAGTGTAGGGAGGCTAGCACTGGAGTAATATGATCACATTTTTTGGTTCTAGTCAGGATTCTAGCAGCCGTATTTAGCACTAACTGAAGTTTATTTAGTGCTTTATCCGAGTAGCCGGAAAGTAGAACATTGCAGTAGTCTAACCTAGAAGTAACAAAAGCATGGATTAATCTTTCTGCATCATTTTTGGACAGACAAATTCGGATTTTTGCAATGTTACGTAGATGGAAAAAAGCTGTCCTTGAAACAGTCTTGACATGTTCGTCAAAAAAGAGATCAGGGTCCAGAGTAACGCCGAGGTCCTTCACAGTTTTATTTGAGACGACTTTACAACCATCAAGATTAATTGTCAGATTCAACAGAAGATCTCTTTGTTTCTTGGGACCTAGAACAAGCATCTCTGTTTTGTCCGAGTTTAAAAGTATAATGTTTTCAGCCATCCACTTCCTTATATCTGAAACACAGGCTTCTAGCGAGGGCAATTTTGGGGCTTCACCGTGTTTCATTGAAATGTACAGCTGTGTGTCATCCGCATAGCAGTGAAAGTTAATATTATGTTTTCGAATGACATCCCCAAGAGGTAAAATATATAGTGAAAACAATAGTGGTCCTAAAACGGAACCTTGAGGAACACCGAAATGTACAGTAGATTTGTCAGAGGACAAACCATTCACAGAGACAAACTTATATCTTTCCGACAGATAAGATCTAAACCAGGCCAGAACTTGTCCGTGTAGACCAATTTGGGTTTCCAATCTCTCCAAAAGAATGTGGTGATCGATGGTATCAAAGGCAGCACTAAGGTCTAGTAGCACGAGGACAGATACAGACCCTCGGTCTGACGCCATTAAAAGGTAATTTACCACCTTCACAAGTGCAGTCTCAGTGCTATGATGGGGTCTAAAACCAGACTGAAGCATTTCGTATACATTGTTTGTCTTCAGGAAGGCAGTGAGTTGCTGCGCAACAGCTTTTTCAAAACATTTTGAGAGGAATGCAAGATTCGATATATGCCGATAGTTTTTTATATTTTCTGGGTCAAGGTTTGGCTTTTTCAAGAGAGGCTTTATTACTGCCACTTTTAGTGAGTTTGGTACACATCCGGTGGATAGAGAGCCGTTTATTATGTTCAACATAGGAGGGCCAAGCACATGAAGCAGCTCTTTAAGTAGTTTAGTTGGAATAGGGTCCAGTATGCAGCTTGAAGGTTTAGAGGCCATGATTATTTTCATCATTGTGTCAAGAGATATAGTACTAAAACACTTAAGTGTCTCTCTTGATCCTAGGTCCTGGCAGAGTTGTGCAGACTCAGGACAGCTAAGCTTTGGAGGAATACCAGATTTAAAGAGGATTTGCTTTCTAATGATCATGATCTTTTCCTCAAAGAAGTTCATGAATTTATTACTGCTGAAATTAAAGCAACCCTCACTTGGGGAATGCTGCTTTTTAGTTAGCTTTGCGACAGTATCAAAAATACATTTTGGATTGTTCTTATTTTCCTCAATTAAGTTGGAAAAATAGGATGATCGAGCAGCAGTGAGGACTCTTCGATACTGCACGGTACTGTCTTTCCAAGCTAGTCGGAAGACTTCCAGTTTGGTGTGGCGCCATTTCCGTTCCAATTTTCTGGAAGCTTGCTTCAGAGCTCGGGTATTTTCTGTATACCAGGGAGCTAGTTTCTTATGACAAATGTTTTTCGTTTTTAGGGGTGCAACTGCATCTAGGGTATTGCGCAAGGTTACATTGAGTTCCTCAGTTAGGTGGTTAACTGATTTTTGTCCTCTGACGTCCTTGGGTAGGCAGAAGGAGTCTGGAAGGGCATCAAGGAATCTTTGTGTTGTCAGAGAATTTATAGCACGACTTTTGATGCTCCTTGGTTGGGGTCTGAGCAGATTATTTGTTGCGATTGCAAACGTAATACACAACAGCTTCCTCCTGTAGGCATATAGGCCAACATTGCTGTTCTACAGAATGAACTAACTAGTTGTGCGTTCCACCTGGCCACCTTGCTACCACATTCAGCTTTTGAGCATCACATAACGTATCACCTACACATAAAGAGTGGAAGCCTTTTCTGTTCACATAGTTTGAAATCGTTTTGGGATGGTGATTTTATGGCGATGTGCCTTCTGTTGCTCCGTTTGTGTTTGGGAACCCATTGATGGCATCATGGCAACAAAAAAATGTCATGACTTTAACCCATTGTTGTGTTGTATGGAAATTATAGCCTGTGTTACTGTTAGTTTTGCTGATGATTGCCTCCAAAACATTGGCTTGTTGCAGCCTGTCCTCATAGACTAGACATAACATAGTAAATGTAAATCCGGGACACTAAAATTAGTATGATATTTACGTTTGGTATGGTTAATTATAGGGTGGATTGGATGGGCATATCACGCGAACGTCTAGCAACCCAAAGGTTGTGAGCTCGAATCTCATCTCAGACAACTTTAGCTAATTAGCAACTTCTCAACTACTTACTATACTGAACAAAAATATAAAATGCAACAGTTAAAGTGTTGGTCCCAGGTTTCATTAGCTGAAATAAAAGATCCCAGAATATTTTGTTCACAAATTTGTTTACATCACTGTTAGTTGAGCATTTCTCCTTTGCCAAGATAATCCATCCACCTGACAGGTGTCGCATATCAAGAAGCTGATTAAACAGCGTGATCATTACACAGGTGTAGCTTGTGCTGGGTAGAATAAAAGGCCACTCTTAAATGTGCAGTTTTGTCACACAACACAATGCCACCGATGTCTACATTTTGAGGGAGCATGCAATTGGCATGCTGACTGCAGGAATGTCCACCAGAGTTGTTGCCAGATCATTTAACGTTCATTTCTCTACCATAAACTGCTTCCAACATCGTTTTAGAGAATTTGGCAGTACGTCCAACCGGCCTCAAAACCGCAGACCACATAAAACCACGCCAGCCCAGGACCTCCACATCCGGCTTCTTCACCTGCGGGATCATCTGAGACCAGCCACCCGGACAGCTGATGAAACTGAGGAGTATTTATGTTTGTCATAAAGCCCTTTTGTGGGGAAAAACAAATTCTGAGTGGCTGGGCCGAGCTCCCCAATGGGTGGGCCTGGCTACCAAGTGGGTGGGTCTATGTCCTCCCAGGCCCACCCATGGCTGTGCCCCTGGCCAGTCATTTGAAATCCATAGATTAGGACCTAATAAATGTATTTCAATTGACTGATTTCCTTATATGAACTGTAACTCAGTAAAATCGTTGAAATTGTTGCATGTTGCGTTCATATTTTTGTTCAGTATACTTTTTAGCTACTTTTCAACTCCTTAGCATGTTAGCTAACACTTCCCCTAACCCTTTTTAGATAACCCTAACTCCTACACTTAACCCTTACCTTAATCCTAACCCCTAGCCTAGCTAACATTAGCCAGCTAGCTAAATCTAGCCACCTAGCTAGAATTCATAACATATCAAACATTTTGCAAATTCGTAATATATTGTACTTTTGCAAATTTGTTACATATTGTATGTTTTGCAAATTCATAACATATTAATACGAATTGTAATTCGTAACATATCATATGAAATGGGGATGATGGACATCCACAAATGAATACATACCAAATTAAATGTAATTATATCATACTAAATGGAGTGTCTCGGATTTTCGTACAGAATAATACGAAATTCGTGTTATGCTCGTGGGGGACTGTGACATGCAGATCGGCAAACTCCAACTAATAAGTGCTTGTTTGGGCACTGGAATGGCATGCGTTTGCCTTTTTAAAGTAGGTCTTAAATCCTCTCAAAAATCGGCTCATCAGATATCGTTTCCCAAAACCAACTGTACTTTCTGCAGATAAAGTCCCACCTGTCTCTAAAATCGTGCTCTATGAGAAATGCAGCGTGTACAATATCTTCAAACAGAGCAAGATCAGACATCTTTCATTCGATTTCCCATTATCTCAGTCTTTTATAGTATTTCAACAATGGTTTCACAAGTACCTCTACTTTAACAAAATACTTTACTTTATATGAATTATTATCATAACAAATGCACTGATGTGGTGAAATTATATAGCACTACCGTTCAAAAGTTTGGGGTCACTTAGAAATTCCATTAAAATAACATAAAATTGATCAGAAATACAATGTAGACATTGTTAATGTTGTAAATGACTATTGTAGCTGGAAATTTATGATTTTTTATGGAATATCTACATAGGCATACAGAGGCCCATTATCAGCAACCATCACTCCTGTGTTCCAATGGCACGTTGTGTTAGCTAATCCAAATTGATCATTAGAAAACCCTTTTGCAATTATGTTAACACAGATGAAAACTGTTGTTCTGATTTAAAGAAGCAATACAACTGGCCTTCTTTAGACTAGTTGAGTGTCTGGAGCATCAGCATTTGTGGGTTCGATTACAGGCTCAAAATGGTCAGAAACAAAGAACTTTCTTCTGCAACTCGTCATTCTATTTTTGTACTGAGAAATGAAGGCTATTCCATGCGAGAAATTGCCAAGAAACTGAAGATCTCGTACAATGCTGTGTACTACTCCCTTCACAGAATAGCGCAAACTGGCTTTCACCAGAATAGAAAGAGGAGTGGGAGGCCCCGGTGCACAACTGAGCAAGAGGACAAGTACAATAGAGTGTCTAGTTTGAGAAACAGATGCCTCACAAGTCCTCAACTGGCAGCTTCATTAAATAGTACCCACAAAACAGCAGTGTCAACGTCAACAGTGAAGAGGCGACTCTGGGATACTGACCTTCTAGGCAGAGTTGCAAAGAAAAAGTGTTATGGACAGACGAATCTAAGTTTGAGGTGTTCGGACCACAAAGAAGAACATTCGTGAGACGCAGAAAAAATGAAAAGATGCTGGAGTAGTGCTTGACGCCATCTTTCAAGCATGGTGGAGGCAATGTGATGGTCTGGGGGTGCTTTGGTGGTGGTAAAGTTGGAGATTTGTACAGGGTAAAAGGGATCTTGAAGAAGGAAGGCTATCACTCCATTTTGCAACGCGATGCCATACCCTGTGGACGGCGCTTAATTGGAGCCAATTTCCTCCTACAACAGGACAATGACCCAAAGCACAGCTCCAAACTATGCAAGAACTATTTAAGGAAGAAGCAGTCAGCTGGTATTCTGTCTATAATGGATTGGCCAGCACAGACACCAGATTTCAACCCTATTGAGCTGTTGTGGGAGCAGCTTGACCGTATGATACGTAACAAGTGCCCATCAAGCCAATCCAATTTGTGGGAGGTGCTTCAGGAAGCATGGGGTGAAATATCTTCAGATTGCCTCAACAAATTGACAACTAGTATGTGAAAGGTCTGCAAGGCTGTAATTGCTGCAAATGGAGGATTTTTTGACGAAAACAATCTTTGAAGGACACAATTATTATTTCAATTAAAAATCATTATTTATAACCTTGTCAATGTCTTGACTATATTTCCTATTCATTTTGCAAGTAATTTCATGTAAACTCAGCAAAAAAAGAAACGTCCTTTTTTCAGGACCCTGTCTTTCAAAAAGAATTCTTCAAAATCCAAATAACTTCACAGATCTTCATTCTGAAGGGTTTAAACACTGTTTCCCATGCTTGTTCAATGAACCATAAACAATTAAAGAACATGCACCTGTGGAACGGTCGTTAAGACACTAACAGCTTACAGACGGTAGGCAATTAAGGTCACAGTTATGAAAACTTAGGCCACTAAAGAGGCCTTTCTACTGACTATGAAAAACACCAATTGAAAGATGCCCAGGGTCCCTGCTCATCTGTGTGAACGTGCCTTAGGCATGCTGCAAGGAGGCATGAGGACTGCAGATGAGGCAAGGGCAATAAATTGTAATGTTCGTACTGTGAGATGCCTAAGACAGCGCTACAGGGAGACAGGGCAGACAGCTGATCGTCCTAGCAGTGGCAGACCCCGTGTAACAACACCTGCACAGGATCGATACATCCGAACATCACACCTGCGGGACAGGTACATGATGGTAACAACAACTGCCCGAGTTACACCAGGAACGCACAATCCCTCCATCAGTGCTCAGACTGTCCGCAATAGGCTGAGAGAGGCTGGACTGAGGGCTTGTAGGCATGTTGTAAGGCAAGTCCTCACCAGACATCACCGGCAACAACATCGCCTATGGGCACAAACCCACCGTCGCTGGACCAGACAGGACTGGCAAAAAGTGCTCTTCACTGATGAGTCGCGGTTTTGTCTCACCAGGGGTGATGGTCGGATTCGCGTTTATCTTCGAAGGAATGAGAGTTACACCGAGGCCTGTACTCTGGAGCAGGATCGATTTGGAGATGGAGGGTCCGTCATGGTCTGGGGCGATGTGTCACAGCATCATCGGACTGAGGTTGCTGTCATTGTAGGCAATCTCAACGCTGTGCGTTACAGGGAAGACATCCTCCTCCCTCATGTGGTACCCTTCCTGCAGGCTCATCCTGACATATGCCACCAGCCATACTACTCGTTCTGTGTGTGATTTCCTGCAAGACAGGAATGTCAGTGTTCTGCCATGGCCAGTGAAGAGCCCGGATCTCAATCCCATTGAGCACGTCTGGGACCTGTTGGATCGGAGGGTGAGGGCTAGGGCCATTCCCCCCAGAAACGTCTGGGAACTTGCAGGTGCCTTGGTGGAAGAGTGGGGTAACATTTCAAAGCAAGAACAGGCAAATCTGGTGCAGTCCATGAGGAGGATATGCACTGCAGTACTTAATGCAGCTGGTGACCACACCAGATACTGACTGTTACTTTTGATTTTGACCCCCCCTTTGTTCAGGGACACATTTATTTAATTTCTGTTAGTCACATGTCTGTGGAACTTGTTCAGTTTATATGTCTGTTGTTGAATCTTGTTATGTTCATACAAATATTTATACATGTTAAGTTTGCTGAAAATAAACGCAGTTGACAGTGAGAGGACTTTTTTTTGTTGCTGAGTTTATGTTTTCATGAAAAACAAGGACATTTCTAAGTGACCCCAAACTTTTGAACGGTAGTGTATGTTGCATGAATTAACAATGGAAATACAATGCTTGAATTATTACTCACACAATTTCAACATACACTACATAGCCAAAAATATTTGGACACCTGCTCTTCGAAGATCTCATTCCAAAATCATAGGCTTTAAAATGGAGTTGGTCCCCCCTTTGCTGCTATAACAGCCTCCACTCTTCTGGGAAGGCTTTCCACTAGATGTTGGAACATTTCTGCGGGGACTTGCTTCCATTCAGCCACAATAGCATTTGTGAGGTTGGGCACTGATATTGGACAATTAGGCCTGGCACGCAGTTGGCGTTCCAATTCATCCCAAAGGTGTTCTATGGGGTTGATGTCAGGGCTCTCTGCAGTTCAGTCAAGTTCTTCCACACCGATCTCGACAAAACATTGTGTGGACCTTTGTTTACGGGGGCATTGTTATGCTGAAACAGGAAAGGGCCTTCCCCAAACTGTTTCCACAAAGTTGGAAGCACAGAATCGTCAAGAATGTCACTGTTACGATTCCCCTTCACTGAAACTAAGGGGCCTAGCCCGAACCATGAAAAACAGCCCCAGACCATTATTCCTCCTCCACCAAACTTTACAGTTGGCACTATGCAGTCGAGCAGGTGTCATTCTCCTGGCCTCCGCCAAACCCAGATTCGTCTGTCGGACTGCCAGATGGTGACGAGTGATACATCACTCCGGAGAACGCGTTTCCACTGCGCCAGAGTCCAATGGCGGCAAGCTTTACACCACTTCAGCCAACGCTTGACATTACGCATGGGGATCTTAAGCTTGTGTGATACTTGGCCATGGAAACCCATTTCATGACGCTCCCTATGAACAGTTATTATACTGACGATGACATTGCTTCCAGAGGCAGTTTGGAACTTGGTAGTGAATGTTGCAACCGAAGACAGACAATTTTTACAAGCTCCGTGCTTCAGCGGTCCCGTTCTGTCAGATTATGTGGCCTACCACTTTGTTGATCCTAGACGTTTCCACTTCCCAATAACAGCACTTACAATTGACCGGGGCAGCCCTAGCAGGACAGAAATTTGACAAACTCACTTGTTGGAAAGGTGGCATCCTATGATGGTGCCATGTTGAAAGTCCCTGAGCTCTTCAGTAAGGCCATTCTATTGCCAATGTTTGTCTATGGAGATTGCATAGCTGTGTGCTCAATTTTTTTACACCTGTCAGCAATGGGTGTGACTGAAATAGTCATATCGACTCATTTGTAAGGGTATCCATATACTTTTGTATAAAAAGTGTATATTTTCCCCATTACAGGCTTGACAAGCAGTTACCTTATTCCACCACTTGGCACTGTGGATAATTACGCATTGTGATGGCTGTGTGTAAAGTTACGCACACTCAAGCAAAAAAATCTCACACTGTGCGTGGAAATGATCCCACACAGGAAATCATTGTGCCTACGCATGATTGATAAATGAGCCCCAAAGTCCCTACACCTTGTTGTAATTGGCCCCTCTTGAACTTTGAGGGTAAGCAACCAAGGTAAAGGTTGTTTTGATTACATGTTCTGAAGTCTGAGCACCGTAACCAAACTTTGACATCCTGGGATCTCCTTCAGATTTGCCATTTCATTGTGTGGACATTGCTGTTCTAGTTCTAGGACTAGTCCTGGATTCTCCAACATGCAACTGGCTCTGCTCTAAAACTGAAACAATGTAGCAATTGAAGGGAGAGCAACAAGTTACAATCAGTAGAGGTCCGTGTGTAAAATCATTGGGGAAGAAGCCAAGCAGACAGACTTCTCACTAATCTTAGCTACTGTTGTATCAATATGTTTTGACCATGACAGTTTACAATCCAGAGTTACTCCATGCAGTTTAGTCACCTCAACTTTCTAAATTTCCACATTATTTATTCCAAGATTTAGTTGAGGTTTAGGGTTTATTGAAAGATTTGTCCCAAATACAATGCTTTTAGTTTTAGAAATATTTACGACTAACTTATTCCTTGCCACCCACTCTGAAACTAACTGCAACTCTTTGTTAAGTGTTGCAATCATTTCAGTCGCTGTAGTAGCGGACATGTATGCGGATGTTGCATACATAGACACACTGGCTTTACTCAGCCAGTGGCATGTCATTAGTAAAGATTGAAAAAAGTAATGGGCCTAGACAGCTGCCCTGGGGAAAACAGCCCCCACAATTTTTATCATCAATTTCTCTCAGCCAATCATCTGTTATTTCTGTAAGTGCTGTGCATGTTGAATGTCCTTCCCTATAAGCATTCTGAACATTTGATGTCAATTTGTTTACTGTGAAATAGCATTGTATTTGGTCAAACACAATTTTTTCTAAAAGTTTACTAAGGGTTGGTAACAGGCTGATTGGTCGGCTATTTGAGCCAGTAAAGGGGCTTTACTATTCTTAGGTAGCGGAATAACTTTTGCTTCCCTCCAAGCCTGGGGACACACTTTCTAGTAGGCTTAAATTGAAAATATGGCAAATAGGAATGGCAACATCGTCCGCTATTATCATCAGTAATTTTCCATCCAAGTTGTCAGACCCCGGTGGCTTGTCATTTTTGATAGACAACAATCATTTTTTCACCTCTTCCACACTCACTTTATGGAATTCAAAATTACAATGCTTGTCTTTCATAATTTGGTCAGATATACTTGGTTGTGTAGTGTCAGCGTTTGTTGCTGTTATGTCATGCCTAAGTTTGCTAATCTTGCCAATGAAAAAAATCATTAAAGTAGTTGGCAATATCAGTTGCTTTTGTGATGAATGAGCCATCTGATTAAATGAAAGATAGAGCAGAGATTGCTTTTTTCTCAATTTCATTTAAGGTGCTCCAAAGATTTTTACTATCATTCTTTGTCATTTATCTTTGTTTCATTTTGTAGTTTCTTCTTCCTTCTATTCAGTTTAGTCACATGATTTCTCAACTTGCAATACGTTTGCCAATCGGTTGTGCAGCCAGACTTATTTGCCATTCCTTTTTCCTCATCCCTCTCAACCATACAATTTTTCAATTCCTCATCAATCCACAGGGATTTAACAGTTTTACAGTCATTTTCTTAATAGGTGCATGCTTATTAGTAACTGGAATAATGTTCCTCATTAGACACCACGGACCAACAAATATTCTTTACATCAACAACATAGGAATCACTACAAAACGTATTGTATGACCTCTTATAGACTATATTAGGCCCAGCCTTTGAAACTGGGGTTTTCCTAGATATGGCTACTATATTGTGATCACTACATCCGATGGATCTGGATACTGCTTTCAAGCAAATCTCTGCAGGATTAGAAAAGATGTGATCAATACATGTTGATGATTTCATTCCTGTGCTGTTTGTAACTACACTGGTAGGTTGACTGGTTACAATTTGAAACTTTTTCTTGAGTGGGCAGCTTGATGAAAGCCAGTCAATATTGAAATCATCCAGAAAATATACCTCTCTGTTGATGTCACATACATCAGGCATTTCACCCATGTTATCCAGATACAGACTGTTAGCTCTTGGTGGTATATAGCAGTTTCACACCAGAATGGACTTTAGGTGAGGCAGATGAACCTGTAGCCATATTACTTCAACAGTATTTAACATGATAGCCTCTCTAAGCTTTACAGGGATGTGGTTCTGAATATAAACAGCAACACATCCACCACTGGCATTTCTGATATTATCTTATTGGGTTTCAGAGATAGTCAGAATATGAATGTCATCTGTTACTGGCAAATTATTGATTTCATGAACCTTGTTTCATATGTTAACGTGGGCTATTTTGAGCACTTTTCTTCTGGGATGCTTACTTGTTTGTATTGCTTTACTGGGAAGCTTAGCAGAAGTAGATATGCTCATGCTATTTATGTTAGTGCAGGGTGAACTGCACACAATGAACTTCCTCCTAGGGCACACCGGCTCAGTGATAACAGTATAAATCTGGTTATAGGCACATGATTACTGCATACTATTGCTGTAGGATCAGCAGAGGCATTCAGGACAGTTAGAGGGACATAAATAGGTTACTTACATTGTTTCTGCCAACGCCCCTGGTGTAATGTACATTTGCTGAAGCATTATGACAGCTCTGCGTCACAATGGTAGGGATTAGCTGAGCTGGGCTATGGTCAGTGACAACTAAAAGATACCAAAAACAATGTAGTCCAATCAACATAAGCTAAATATGATGTGGCTTTCCATGGTTCTGATTTATGTTTGCGTGTGTGAGTTCGTACAAGTAGAAAAATATGTTGACTCACCCTACTAAACTGTAAAGACAGTTTCAGGTTGGATATTCACCTGTAGTTTTCCTTACGTCCACCAACAGCAGTTAGGGACCGTCAACATAGTGACAAATCTAATTTAAAAAATGTCAATAGCTCTTTAACCATTACTCCTAAAACTTTCAAAACTGATTGTAGCTAATCCGATGGCATAGACACACTGTTTGTCGATTTACATCTCGCACTATTTTAAATTATTTATTTACATTTTTGAATTTCAATAGCTCTTTGGTCATATGACCTACTGACTTCAAACAAGGTTCAGAATGTAAACTCAGTGGGCCTACACATTGCACACTCTTCAGTTTGTCCATTTTCATCTCACATGTTTTTACATGCATTTTTCAAACTTTAAAATTTCAATAGCTCCTTGGTCATGTGACCTACTGACTTTAAACAAGGTTCAGAATGTCCATTGACTACCCTTATATAGTCAGTGGACTATACACTACCTGGTTAAATAAAGGTGAAATAAAAATAAAATAAATCATTAAATAGTTATTCCATTGTACTGGATCTAATACATATTAGCATTTTACATACATTCATAAGTGTAATCATTTTTTATGACATACTGTGAAAAACTCTCTTGGCTGCTGGCTCTGTCACTTTCAGACATGCGCAGAGCAGACTGAAAAGGGAAGGGTAGCTCTTGACTTGAACCACAGGGGTTCTCTGTAAAGAGAGAGTAATCCAAAAGGCACAGACACACCCCTTGACTTTCAATTGGCACCCTTGACCTGTATGTATTCTCTCCTGATTGGTCTCCGTGGTGATTAGTCAATGGGAACTCAGTTGCCGGCCCCATCATAAAGTTTTTACACAGTCTGGCAGTCTGGAGGTATGAGGAGAGACATCCTCATTTGTATTTATAGGAACAAATATGTCCTAACACTTTGGATCCTATTCTTGGATAGTTAGAAGACACAATGCAAAACTTTTTTTTTTTTACTAATTACTGTCCATGAGTAACCTCAACTCTGTGGGTCTGTGGGTGTTTGGGCCAATAAAGTGCCAACTCAATTCTACCACTGACTAATCTCTCATGAACGGGGACACAGGGCAAACGTTTTTAATCTAAACCAGACCTTTTTTACTGGAGTACACTAACCCCTAATTGGGGCTCTTTTCTTGACACACAGTAGCAGTTTACCAGATAAGAAGTCAAGAAGATCAAAAAGTAGATTGTTGTAAGGGTGTATTACGTCCTGTGCTGGCCCATTATCATATCCATTCTGAATTATGAGTGGTAAAATCATATCTGAAAAATTCCTCTATGTATGTGTATACTGTATGTGTCCTATGTCCACCCTACATGTAGTGTTGGTACATGGAATATTCCTCAACTACATTATCATAAATTGCTATTGTAAATAGAAGTATTATGTTCATCAACTAACATTTTCAGATATTATTTTGACAAACACACTTTAACACACTTTGATGCTTACAATTCATTCTCTATTGTCATAGACTTGATGGGAACTGTCTCCTTGCCTGCATCCGTATTGGGTCTGCGGTCAAACGACCACCCCTCATCACTGTCAAACGCTCCCTAAAACACTTCAGCGAGCAGGCCTTTCTAATCGACCTGGCTGGGGTATCCTGGAATGATATTAACCTCATCCCGTCAGTAGAGGATGCCTGGTTATTCTTTGAAAGTGCCTTCCTCACCATCTTAAATAAGCATGCTCCATTCAAAAAATGTAGAACCAGGAACAGATATAGCCATTGGTTCACTCAAGACCTGACTGCCCTTGACCAGCACAAAAACATCCTGTGGTGTACTGCATTAGCATCGAATAGCCCCCGCGATATGCAACTTTTCAGGGAAGTTAGGAAAGCTAAGGCTAGTTTTTTCAAACAGAAATTTGCATCCTGTAGCACAAACTCAAAAAAGTTCTGGGACACTGTAAAGTCCATGGAGAATAAGAGCACCTCCTCCCAGCTGCCCACTGCACGGAGGCTAGGAAACACTGTCACCACCGATAAATCCACTATAATTGAGAATTTCAATAAGCATTTTTCTACGGCTGGCCATGCTTTCCACCTGGCTACCCCTACCCCGGTCAACTGCCCGGCACCCCCCACAGTAACTCGCCCAAGCCTCCCCCATTTCTCCTTCACCCAAATCCAGATAGCTGATGTTCTGAAAAAGCGGCAAAATCTGGACCCATACAAATCAGCCGGGCTAGACAATCTGGACCCTCTCTTTCTAAAATTATCTGCCGAAGTTGTTGCAACCCCTATTACTAGCCTGTTCAACCTCTCTTTCGTATTGTCAAAGATTCCCAAAGATTGGAAAGCTGCCGCGATCATCCCCCTCTTCAAAGGGGAAGACACTCTAGACCCAAACTGCTACAGACCTATGTCTATCCTACCCTGCCTTTCTAAGGTCTTCGAAAGCCAACAAACAGATTACCGACGATTTCGAATCCCACCGTACTTTCTCCGCTATGCAATCTGGTTTCAGAGCTGGTCATGGGTGCACCTCAGCCACGCTCAAGGTCCTAAACGATATCATAACCGCCATCGATAAGAGACATTACTGTGCAGCCGTATTCATCGACCTGGCCAAGGCTTTCGACTCTGTCAATCACCACATTCTTATCGGCAGACTAAACAGCCTTGGTTTCTCAAATGACTGCCTCGCCTGGTTCACCAACTACTTCTCTGATAGAGTTCAGTGTGTCAAATCGGAGGGCCTGTTGTCTGGACCTCTGGCAGTCTCTATGGGTGTGCCACTGGGTTCAATTCTCAGGCCTACTCTCTTCTCTGTATACATCAATGATGTTGCTCTTGCTGCTGGTGATTCTCTGATCCACCTCTATGCAGACGACACCATTCTGTATACCTCTGGCCCTTCATTGGACACTGTGTTAACTAACCAGACGAGCTTCAATGCCATACAACTCTCCTTCCGTTGCCTCCAACTGCTCTTAAATGCAAGTAAAACTAAATGTATGCTCTTCAACTGATCACTGCCAGCACCTGCCCACCCGTCCAGCATCACTGACTTAGAATATGTGGACAACTACAAATACCTAGGTGTCTGGTTAGACTGTAAACTCTCCTTCCAGACTCACATTAAGCATCTCCAATCCAAAATTAAATCTAGAATCGGCTTCCTATTTCGCAACAAAGCATCCTTCACTCATGCTGCCAAACATACCCTCATAAAACTGACCATCCTACCGATCCTCGACTTCGGCGATGTCATTTACAAAATTGCCTCCAACACTCTACTCAACAAATTGGATGCAGTCTATCACAGTGCCATCTGTTTTGTCACCAAAGCCCCATATACTACCCACCATTGCGACCTTTACACTCTCGTTGGCTGGCCCTCGCTTCATACTCGTCGCCAAACCCACTGGCTCCAGGTCATCTACAAGTCTCTGCTTGGTAAAGCCCCGCCTTTTCTCAGCTCACTGGTCACCATAGCAGCACCCACCCGTAGCACACGCTCCAGCAGGTATATCTCACTAGTCACCCCCAAAGCCAATTCCTCCTTTGGCCGCCTTTCCTTCCAGTTCTCTGCTGCCAATGACTGGAACGAACTGCAAAAATCACTGAAGCTGGAGACTCATATCTCCCTCACTAGCTTTAAGCACCAGCTGTCAGAGCAGCTCACAGATCACTGCACCTGTACATAGCCCATCTGTAAATAGCCCATCCAACTACCTCATCCCCATACTGTATTTATTTATTTATCTTGCTCCTTTGCACCCCAGTATCTCTACTTCTGCACATCAATCACTCCAGTGTTTAATTGGCATATTGTAATCACTTCGCCACCATGGCCTATTTATTCCCTTGCCTCCCTTATCTTACCTCATTTGCACACACTGTATATAGACTTTTTCCTACTGTATTATTGATTGTATGTTTGTTTATTCCATGTGTAACTGTGTTGTTGTATGTGTCGAACTGCTTTGCTTTATTCTTGGCCAGGTTGCAGTTGCAAATGAGAACTTGTTCTCAACTAGCCTAAATGGTTAAATAAAGTTGAAATATATATATATATATATATATTTTTAAACTGTCATCTGTGATCTTTGTGATATGACTTTAAGCACGTACTGATGAATCTGTCATTTAATATTTTTTTCTTAAAGTCTACAAACGCTCTACATTTATTCACTCTGTGATAGGGTTGGATCCTATATGCTACTTTTATTATTGTCCTGTAAATGGTTCAGTGCCTATAATTTAGGCTGTGTGTAGAATGGGGCATAAAGGAAATTACCTCTATTAGATTATAGTGATAAGGAAATCAGCATACAGTTTTTGCCTGTGTATTCATTTGCCGATAATTAATCAGAATTCCATTATGTTTACATAAAAAAAGAGAATACTTCAAAATGAGAAAATCCTGCCACGGAAAAGATGACTGGGTGGACATAAAGTGGAAAGGAGGGGAAATATCTCACACCATGCAGCAGGACACCTTCAGCTGCTGGGTCTTTGTAATGCAGGTTCGATAGTTATCATTCATTATTGAAAATATTAGCTGTTATGTGACAATTAGGTTAAAAACTCTATTTTATTTTTTGGTGTAGATGGCCAAGGAAGTTGCACAGAACTTCCCCAACATCCCCTCCCAAATTGATATAGAACCTTCACAAAAACACATGGAGCAACTACGAAAAGAAATGGCTAAGGGTATACTAAAACTGTCTGGTATGTAATGACATTTAATTCAAAGTAAATGTCAATTCTTTATTTTCATGTAGTTGTGAGGGACAGCCATATGTTCAGTTCATGTCTATGATTTCAGAGTTCAACAAAGCCAACAACTGCTTCATGTGTGCCACTGATAAAGAACCTGGATGTGGCCCAAAGACTGACTGGGTTAGTAACTTTATTTAACATGTATATAATCTTTTGACAACACTGACGGCATGTAAGACAATTTATGGTATAACACAATGGATGGCTAATTCGTCATACTGCATTGATATTTGATATTATTTATAACGTGTTACGCTTTGTTTTGTTTTAGATTGAATGTTTTGCATGCCAACGGTGGTTCCATGTGCTGTGCCTAGAAATGAAGACAAAAGAGTTCAGAGTGAAGAACACAAACTGGAAGTGCTGTCTTTGTTGTTGAAAATGTATGCTATACCCCATCCACACTGAAGAGGCTCTGAATGTACATCAACCAGGGATAAAGAGAAAGTTTACACTGAAATGTTTTGCACTTATTTGAAGTAACGTGTCTGTTGACATGTTGGAAAAGATTAAAGGTCTACAATTTCTGTTTCATTTGTCAAAATTAAATTTTTATTCATTGATTGTCTGGCCACCATTACTGTGTTTACATGTTCAGTATATGTATTGCCCAGCAAACCCACTGCAGCCTACCTTACTAGCTCACTCTCCATCCCTGCTTTGGACAATTAATAACATGACTCTCGTACTTTGCCCTTTTCCTTTATGGTTGATATTAACGACGAAAGGAGATATTATCTGTCTCTCTCCTATTGTGTACCGCTGTTAAATACTGTGGAAAAATCGAAAACAGGGAAAATAAGTACTTAGAACTACCAATTATTGTAGATAAATATTAAAGAAAAGGGTAAACACAACACTGGACTGAACCCCCTAATTGTCAAACTAATATTAATGTACAACAATATAGAGGATACATGACTAGAGGTTATGCAATATGGGTGTATATCCACGGCACACTTCTTAGGTGTGTAATTGACATGACCAAGGAGCTATTGAAATTTAAAACGATGAAAAATGTATATGTTACACTGTGTGATTTTACAGTACACAAAGAGTGTGCAATGTATAAGGCAAGTCCGTGACATTCCGAAGTTTGTTTGAGTCCAGTAGGTCACATGAAAAATGCATGTAAAATCGAGTGAGATGAAAATGGACAAACTAAAGGGTGTGCAATATATAAGGTTAGTCAGTGTACATTCTGCAACTTGTTTGAAGTCATTAGGTCACATAACTAAGGAGCTATTGAAATTTGACATTTTGAAAAATGCATGTAAAAACGTGTGAGATGAAAATTGACAAAATAAAGGGTGTGCAATGTGTAGGCCCACTGAGTGTACATTCTGAACCTTGTTTGAAGTCAGTAGGTCACATGACCAAGGAGCTATTGATATTGGAAAGTTTGAAAAATGTATGTAATAACGTGTGAGAAGAAAATGGGCAAACCAAAGGGTGTGCAATATAGAAGGGTAGTCAGTGGACATCCTGAACCTTGTTTGAGTCAAGTAGGTCACATGATCAAGGAGCTATTGAAATTTGAATGTATAAAAAGTTTGTACTTTGTTTACGCTCCCTAACTAATTCAATTAGGAATACAAAATGTTGCTCACATTTCCACATGTTTATTAGCTTTGGAAAGCGAATTAATGCCCAAATCGTGAAAATAATACCTCTGCAATGTTGTGCACAATTTTTCCAACATCATGACACTTATTTGGAGTCTGTGGCTCAAGTGGTTTGAAAGCGCAAATATCCAAGTTGAAATGGTCTTTACCTCGGTTAGAGAAACGCCTATGCATCCTCCTCTCTTTCATGTTGAAGGAACAGTCTATCACTCTGTCATACCGTACACGCTTTGACTTTTTGTTGTCCTAAATTACCTGGCCAAAATGCTTGCTCGCTCGTCTAACTTCCATTCATCGGCAACGTTTGCTAGTTAACATTAGCCTTCTACATCTAGTTAATGTACATATTGAACTAACATCCTCTCAGACCAGGGGCACAACAATGGCAATGTATGAATTAATGGTTGGATCAGAATCAACATATTAATCACTGGCCAGTACGAAAAAATAAGTAAAACCACAAGTCCAACTCCCTACCTCCATCCATGGCTAATTTAGTCCAATTTTAGCTAGCCACCAGAGGACAAGAACACAACGAGATGCAACAATTCAAGTTGTTTCTGTTAATGACATATCCTCTCAACGCGATTTGATAGGAGAGACCCCAAATCCAAGCTGGCTTCCCTTGACACTGCTTTTTCTTCACCAGGACCATTCACTGTTAAACTCGCTCAGTTTAGCTCAACGCTGATTGGCTAATTTGTTATACTTTTTTTGTCAAGGGAGGCCAAATCAAAGATTATTATTACTAAGATAGACCAGAGCCTGTTGTTTCCAATGGGAACAAATAAATCATAGCGGGCAGAACAAGCAAGGAGGTGGGCAGAGCCAAGTACAAACTAGCAAGATCATTTTGATGCGTTCTAGTATTCGTTTGCATATTTCTGTTAGGGAACGCCTACTCCATGAAGTGCGCGTGTGCAATAACTCAATTCGCCTTTGCACTCCTTCTAAACAACGCAATTTAAAAAAAAACTTTGACGAAGGGTAAAGTCTACTTTGTTCAGCACAGATTCTAGTTTTGGGAACAGAAAACTGTATTGAGATAAAATGTTTTATTGATGAGAAAATGTGCAGAATGTCGGCCAAAATCCATCTCGTTACGTATTCTCCCACTGCAGGCCAATTGGCTTTCTCTCACTACCATATTTGGGAGTGAGTGGAAACGCCAAGCGGATGCTTCACATTTATACGTCCAGTGAAATATCTATGTCATTGTTCTATTTGTGGCCAAATGCTCACTAGCTTCCCTTGCATTCAATGCTACGGGCTGCAACAATGTCATACTCGTTCGAGCCAGACAGTATCAAATAGATGGCCTACACGCAGAGAGACAGAGGGGCACTGTTTCGCTCGCCCGGGTGCTTTCTTCTGTCAGATACTTTCAGCCTCTTGCGAATTGAAGGAACATTTTACAAAACACAACGAGATGAAAGATACATTATTTAATGTTATTTTTGGGGGTAAGCCTGGCTTCCCTTAGCGTCCATGAATACAGGCCACTGCTTACAGTGCATCTATATTGAAAAACTCATCATACAATGATACCAGTGGCAACTGCCTGGAGTTCTTGATCAATACAATTAAGGGACTGGTGCTGATACCCGGCTTGATCCCTAACAAAGTTGCCCATACTAAGGTAAAGTCAGAGTCTGCAAATATGAAGTGCACGAACTGTACAAGTGAAGTCATGTTACAGTCCATATTCTTCTGGCTGGTGTGAAAATGTTATGAAAGACAGTCACAATACAAGAACAATGGTCATATGCAGCCCTTGTGACCACTGAGCTTTAGAGAGGAAGAGGTGAAGAGAGAGGCCCAACTCGGTGGAAAATCTGTCTCCCTCCAGCAGTTGGCATTTTTTTGTTTTTATATGGAGGTCATATAAAACGTTTTGATAACCGTATAATCTCTCTTGGACAATGTGACTTTTATCAATATATTTGCCTGTATTTAACCCCAACAAATTAAATGCTAATTAACTACTAATGTGGCTATCATAAACAACTACAAAAATGCCACGATGATCTGGAGGAGGCTGCCGAATTGAGACAAAGGTAAGAATCTCTGGATGAACTATCTAATGTTAGCTAAATTGGCAAAAATATTTTTATATGTACCTGTTAACAAAGGTGGCAGCTGGAGATGACGTGCAGGGGTTTGTAGTCTTGCATGATGTCTACTTTGATGCTAATTAGCATTTTCGAATCTGAGACTAAATAGAGCCTAATATATTGATAACAGTCACCTTGTCCGAGAGATTTACATGGTTATCAAAAGGTCATGCCAGGATAAGCCTACACGAAATACAGCCCTTTATGTTTTCTAAAATCCTCTATGGGGAAAAACTATTGGAACCAATTAACTGTTTGATCACTTGGTTTTATGGGTATTATGACACCTCCACTGTGGGGCTCTATACTTAGGTTGTTATGAGTGTACTGATATAAGTAGGATGTGGCATCCCCACAACTTTGAGATTTTTTTTAAATATCAGAGTTGTTTCGAGATGGCTATGCATATTCAAGGTATGAGGCTAGTAACATAGCATATTTTTCCTTTGACTACAGGCGGTTGACCCCAACAACCCTCATTGAATATTTAAAAACGGATTACAATAATGAGATGTATAAGGCGGGAGCTTGACAGCCCGCTGTGCGGCTTTGTGGACATTGAACAACTACTCCTATTGTTGGGGCGGAGAGACATGTATCTTCTTGTTAGTTGTGTCGTGCATAAGAACACACCACAACTGGTGTGGTATATTGGCCATATACCACACCCTCTCGGGCCTTATTGCGTAAATAACGCATGGTATTGTAATGAAACAGGCAGGGAGCAGGTCTCGAACCCTCGACCTCCTAGCCCGAGGTCCGGCGCGCTATCGACTGTGCCGCAAAAGCATGCTCAAGCGGCAGAGTCGATTTCCGCGCTTATAAACCCAGGGTCGTTACACTACTCCCTCCTTTCAAAGAGCGCGTCCTCGCGCTAGCTTGCGACTTTACGTCTTACAGGAACGCGCTCACCGGCCAAGCACACGCACTGTCGTGGATGCGAGGTCCGATCACTTCCGACACCAGTGTAATGAAACAGGCAGGGAGCAGGTCTCGAACCCTCGACCTCCTAGCCCGAGGTCCGGCGCGCTATCGACTGTGCCGCAAAAGCATGCTCAAGCGGCAGAGTCGATTTCCGCGCTTATAAACCCAGGGTCGTTACAGTATATTTGCACCATAGAATTGAATGGCTATCGTTCCTTTTTACATGTTTTCTTTGAGCTGCTTTTGAATGCAACATTTTAATTGAAAACCGCATTGGTATTGTTGAATTCAATTTTCATATTAGCAAACTAGGACAGATGGTTTGGTTAGCTGTTTGGTTACCACGGCAACTACTGTAGCCATCTAGAACACTTGCTGGCTACTTCAGTGGATGTTGAACACATTTCTAGTGGCTAATGTGTTAAATTATAGCCATTGTATAAAAGGGTTAACTCGGGGCTCTATGCTTTCTATGGAAAATAACGCAACACCGTGGACGGTCAGTTCCACTCTGTTGGCGCGTCGTGGAACACACCTTTACGTCGTTCATTATTTTCCAGATAACGCATATGCCGCGTTCAAAACAATTGGGAACTGTGAACTCTGAAATCTCCGAGTTCCGACTTCAGTGCCTTCAAAACCACTGAGAACTCGACTGGGTAAAATCGATTTGAACGGTCATCCAACTCGGGAAATCGGGCCTCTTCTGGAGTTCCGACCTGAAGATCACTGACGTCATGATTCGACCTTGTATATATCCGAGTTCCCAGTTGTTTTGAACGCGGCAGCAGCCCTCCCACTTTTAGGGCGGAGAGAAAAGTATCTTATCAGTATTTTAATAATATTTGGCTTTAGCTGAAAATAATTTATCTCAATAACCCGGAAGCGACTATTAGATATACAAACACTTCTGGTTACAGTTTACTCTTATAGAAAAAATATTATCTCGAATTTTAAAATATTTTTCAGTATGAATAGACACGATTAATGTTGATATTTGGCGCACTGTGCCACTTTAATAGAGACGGAGAGTGATACAAATTGTGACTGAAATAAATGCATACTGAGAACATTTTGAATCGCCACAGCCCACAGATATTTCCTTACGAAATGTGTTAATATGCGTGCTCGCCTTTACAATGTTGAATCCATAGAATTAGGAATTAAAATACTAATAATAGCAGTAATGTATGTAACTAGTAATTTAATAGGATCTATATGGTTGAATCAATGTATGGGCTTTTGTGTTGATTACCAACAGCCTCATAGGAATGATGTAATGCTTTCAAGCACGCAACCTGCAACATCCGGGTATTTTCTGAGTCCAGTGTTTGGTTTAGCTAGTTTGCAGGCTGTGTCAAATTCAAGTGAATAGGCTGGGGCTTGACACTAATTTGGCCATAACAGCTCCGGCCTAAAACTTCAAAGGAGGGACATTTTAATGATACTTACCGTCGCCAAATGATAAAGTAATGCATCCCTGGTTTAGTCAGAACAGGGAGTTCCGCACTTTCACAAATTGATGCACTGTAAGGTGATTGCTAGCTAGCTAACGTTACCCGCAAGCTCCCTCCATCTCGTCGGTGTTTCGGTCACAGCACATCTGCTCTGTTGCTGTTTTTACAACTTCAAAACAGGTCTTGCGGATTTTGGTAAGTCACGGTGGTTTGTGCCTGTAAGAAATCTCTGATTGTCTACCAGGCTAGTCTGTTAGCATTACTGATTAGCTATACACAGCGGGTGTTTCGCGACGAGGATAGGCCGTGGGGCAGTGTAACTAAGGCCTGCCAAAGCTATGGGGCCAAGGCCCACAACGACGCAGCTGTTTGTTTATTTTGGTTTTCATATTATTGCGACGGGAGGATTTAAGCTAACTAGCTAGCTACCATAGCCAGCCAGCTAGTTAACGTTGTTGAAAACATTGTTGTTCATAATTTTGTGATCATTAAAAATGTGACTTGTTATTTGAATTTAAGTAGCCCTGGCTCTGTCATTGACATAGTTGGACGATGTCTACAGTAACTAGCTAGTAGGGATAGGAGGCTATTTGACGTAACTAGCATTAGTTAGGTAAGATTACCTACGAACTAAGTTACTTCATTGATGGCTAACATAACTAAAACGCTAAACTAAATATCTAACTACACTGTATTCTAGCTAGTTACAAAACAATAACACGTAGCTAGCTAACGTTGGCTTGGGCGTAAGGAAAGCGGAAAATAGCAAGCGGGAGGATATTGTTTTACAATTTGGGTAGTTAACGTTAACTATTTGCAGTGCTGACTTTATTGTTGAACTCACACAATCAATGGCCAACACCTACAAAATAGGTTATTTAGCTAGCAGCTAACGTTAGTAATTCATTGATAGATGTTTCTAACTAACGTTAGCTAGTGTTTAAAATATGTATCTACAGTACTCACCTATTTTTAGACTAGAGGGTGCAACGTATGAGTGCAGCCCAATGTGCTATCTAATCTTTTTGCCATAAAAGGATTGTATCTGTGTCATCTGCTTCGAAATCATCCATATCTTAACTAATTATATTTGGCAAATATTTGTGCGTTTAATTAGTAAACATGTAGCCGAGTTTAGCAGAATAACAAGTTAACATATTATATTATCCTTTGTTTTATTCCTGTTTTGAAGGTTTTAAGAGCTACAATGGGGGCGTTTTTGGACAAGCCAAAGATGGAGAAGCACAATGCTCATGGTGAGGGGAACAGTCTGACCTATGGCCTGAGCAGCATGCAGGGCTGGAGGGTGGAGATGGAGGATGCGCACACGGCAGTCATTGGCATGCCTCATGGGCTCGACCCTTGGTCCTTCTTTGCTGTCTATGATGGGCATGCTGGCTCCCAGGTGGCCAAATACTGCTGTGAGCACCTGCTGGAGCACATCACCAGCAACCCAGACTTCCAGAGTGGTCTGGAGCCCAACGTAGAGAGTGTGAAGACCGGCATCCGCACAGGTTTCCTGCAGATTGACGAGCACATGCGGAACATCTCAGAGAAGAAGCACGGTGTGGACCGCAGTGGCTCAACTGCGGTGGGGGTCATGATTTCCCCAGGCCACATCTACTTCATCAACTGTGGAGACTCCCGGGGTCTTCTGAGCCGTGGAGGAGCTGTGCACTTCTTCACACAGGACCACAAGCCCAGCAACCCACTGGAGAAGGAGAGGATTCAAAACGCCGGAGGCTCTGTCATGATCCAGAGAGTGAACGGCTCTCTGGCCGTGTCCCGGGCCCTGGGAGACTTCGACTACAAGTGTGTGCATGGCAAGGGCCCCACGGAGCAGCTGGTTTCACCAGAGCCTGAGGTGTATGCCATTGAAAGGTCTGAGGTGGAAGATGAGTTTATTGTCCTAGCCTGCGATGGCATCTGGGATGTCATGGCCAATGAGGAACTGTGTGACTTTGTCAGGTCCAGGCTAGAGGTGACCGATGACCTTGAGAGAGTCTGCAATGAAATTGTTGACACTTGCTTGTACAAGGTGAGACCTGTCAATTTATTGTTCACAGAATCAGTAACAGTTAAGCATTTGCATGTACCTGGATGTTACCACAGCATTTTGTCACATGAGTAGGCTTCATAGATGCCTTTTGGATTACTTGAATATGCTAAAGCAAATGTAAATGTTTTCCTTTTTAACTCTGTCTGTATTGCTCTCGCTTTCTCCCTTTGAACAGGGGAGTCGGGACAATATGAGCGTTGTGCTGATCTGCCTCCCAGGGGCTCCAAAGGTGACTGCAGATGCCGTGAAAAGGGAAGCAGAGCTGGATAAGTTTCTGGAGAGCAGAGTAGAAGGTGCAGCATCTAAATATGCCATATAGAAACCTAGATAATATAAAAACATTGTCATGAATTTGATGTGGTTGAAGCTCACTTCACCCAGTGTGATATTGTTTTCTACTCACAGAGAATGTGGTTCTGCTATTCCCACAGAGATCATAAAGAAGCAGGGAAACGAAGGGGTTCCAGACTTGGTCCACGTGATGCGGACGTTGGCATCAGAGAGCATCCCTAACCTCCCTCCTGGAGGTGAACTGGCCAGCAAGTGAGTGAGCTCTTTTAACTGGACCTCAGCCAACTCAAAGTTTTTGAGGTCGATTAAGTACTAGGGAAATAGTACCATGCTTTGCAGGGTAAGGTTTAATGACTTTTCACTAAAGTGGTTTTGATAGTTTGGACTAGCGTGGAAGTTTGGGCTGTTAGTTGGGCTAATTGAATTTTGCCCTTCAATTCCAGCCTTGTATGCTCAGCATTTAGCTTTTCTGTATAAACTGTTTTTTTTTTATTGGGCTTATATACATTGGTATTTTTATTGCTTGCTAAGCTAAACCTGCATGTTAACTTTTATGTGTCCTAGGCGAAACGTTGTTGAAGCAGTGTACAACAAACTCAACCCATACCGAAGTGATGACACAGTAAGTATCTCCTGACGACTGCTATCCACTCACAAAAGCTTGTTTATTTGAATGTATGTAGATACATGTTTGTATCAAATAGTGTGTTTGTGCAGATCCGTTTGTATTTCGAGGGCAAAATACAATTACATGAATATTTTTGTGTTCGTTTTCTAACTTTCATCAACTCAATTTGTAACATTCAACATATCAATAACCATATCTGTTTTTAAAGATGAATCATGGGGAGGCAATATATGGATTTCTGTATGTTTTAGTTTATTGTCGCACTCATCTTTTGAGTATCATCCTTGTTTGTAATTCGCTTTTGATTTGCTCTGTAATCCACTTTACTCGTTACCATACCATACCATCACAGAACTCATTTAGTTCTTCCCACAGTTAACAGCTGTTTCAGGAGTGAACTAAACTACACATAATGAATTAACACTGCAGCCAATATCACAGAACAGTTAACACATCGAGGCTGTGTTTACACAGGCAGCACAATTCTGATCTTTTGCCACAAATTGGTCTTTTGACCAATCACATCAGGTCTTTTGCCAATGATTGGGCTGACTGGGCTGCCTGTGTAAACACGGCCAATTCAAATCGTCAATGTACTTGTCAAGATAGAGCGCTACATTGTTGCTGGTCCCATCAGATAACCTGGCACAGGTTAGCCCAATGCTAACCTCACCAGCTGACAGTGAATATTTCCTGCAACAAATTCCACATCAGCCTATCAAAGATCTTAAACTTTATCCACTAATCAATGGCATTTCTTAAAATACAGTACCAGTCAAAAGTTTGGACACGCCTATACATTCCTTTATTTTTACTATTTTCTACATTGTAGAATAATAGTGAAGACATCAAAACTATGAAATAATACATATGGAATCATATAGTAACCAAAAAAGTGTTAAACAAATCAAAATATATTTTATATTTGAGATTCTTCAAAGTAGCCACCTTTTTTGCCTTGATGGCAGCTTTGAGACGCAGTGTCGGGAACCATCCACAACGGATGATTCTAAGAAGTGGCAAAGTGTGGCTCCGGCAGCTCTACACCCCTGTATAGCAGTAGTCTCAGTCTGCAAGAGGGACTCCAATAAGCTCCTCATTAAATATATTTGTAATCTTCATTTACAAGGTTTTGGCTATACCCTTCGCAACACACTAGCATAATAAACGTAATTATACATTTCCCAAAGGAAAAAAACAATCTCACCTGGGATTTGAATTTACCATGAAAAAACCCCCAAAAAACTCTCGCAATACTGTGAGCTATATGTCCAATTTTAACTTTTGTGCGTGTTTTAGTAACTTTGATTAGAAGATGGTGCCATGTGACTTCTGTTCACCTGTTAAATGTAATGTAAAATTGTAGATTTCCACCTAAATAGACATACCCAAAAGCAATTATTTATCATGAGAGTCATAAACAATACCTAGTGATGCTTATACTGCCAAAAAATATTAAAATCTTACCTTTCTGTTTAAAAAAAATACAGAATATTTGCTTAGGTGTATTCATAAAGTATTCAGACCCCTTGACTTTTTCCACATTTTGTTAAGTTAGCCTTATTCTAAAATGGATTAAATACATTTTCCCTCGTCAATCTACACACACTACCCCATAATGACAGTGAAAACAGGATTTATTTATTTTTAGCTAATTTATAAAATATTAAAAAACACCTTATTTACCTAAGTATTCAGACCCTTTGCTATGAGACTCGAAATTGAGCTCAGGTGCATCCTGTTTCCATTTATCATCCTTGATGTTGCTACTACTTGATTGGAGTCCACCTGTGGTAAATTCAATTGATTGGACATGATTTGGAAAACACACGCCTGTCTATATAAGATCCCACAGTTGACAGTGCATGTCAGAGCAAAAACCAAGCCATGAGGTCGAAGGAGCGTGAGAGAGGATTGTGTCGAGTCACAGATCTGGGGAAGGGTACCAAAAATGTTCTGCAGCATTGAAGGACCCCAACAACACAGTGGCCTACATAATTCTTAAATGGAAGACGTTTGGAACCACCAAGACTCTTCCTAGAGCTGGTCGTCCGGCCAAACTGAGCAATCGGGGGAGAAGGGCCTTGGTCAGGGAGGTGACCAAGAACCAGATGGTCACTCTGACAGAGCTCCAGAGTTCCTCTGTGGAGATGGTTGTCCTTCTGGAAGGTTCTCAAATCTCTGCAGCACTCCACCAATCAGGCCTTTATGGCAGAGTGGCCAGACGGAAGCCACTCCCAAAAGGCATCTAAAGGACTCAGACCATGAGAAACAAGATTCTCTGCTCTGATGAAACCAAGAATGAAGTCTTTGGCCTGAATGCCAAGCGTCACATCTGGAGGAAACCTAGCACCATCCCTACGGTGAAGCATGGTGGTGGCAGCATCATGCTGTGTGTATGTTTTTCAGCTGAAGGGACTGGGAGACTAGTCAGGATTGAGGGAAAGATGAACGGCGCATAGTACAGAGATCCTTGATTAAAACCTGCTCCAGAGCGCTCAGGACTTCAGACTGGGGTGAAGGTTCACCTTCCAAGAGGACACTGACCCTAAGCACACAGCCAAGACAACGCTGGAATGGCCTCAGGACAAGTCTCTGAATGTCCTTGAGTGGCCCGGCCAGAGCCCGGACTTGAACCCGATTGAACATCTCTGGAGAGACCTAAAACTAGCTGTGCAGCGACGCTCTCCATCCAACCTGACAGAGCTTGAGAGGATCTGCAGAGAAGAATAGGTGAAACTCCCCAAATACAGATATGACAAGCATATAACATCATACCCAAGAAGACTCAAGGCTGTAATCGCTGCCAAAGGTGCTTCAACAAAGAATTGAGGAAAGGGTCTGAATATTTATGTAAATGTATAATTTTGTTTATAAATTAACAAACATTTCTAAACCTGTTTTTGCTTTGTAATTATGAGGTGTGTGTGTGTGTGTGGTGGGGGGGACAATTGAATCCATTTTCGAATAAGGCTGTAAGGTAAAAAAAATTGGGAAAAGTCGAGGGGTCTGATTGCTTTCCAAATGTACTGTAAGCTCAAGTGTAATGAACATATGAACAAAATCTTATTTTTTCTTCTATTCAACAAAAGTCGGGGAATAGGTCTTGAAAGGATTGAAATGCTTGTTATGTATATGACATATCAAATGATTATTTCACTTTTTAACTGTAAAATAAATATTATCGTACTCAGTGACAATACAAAATTGGTACCATTTCAAATTATTGACAGCATTTTCTGCCCAGTGTCTTCTGAGCGACGTGCAGAAGCCATTCAAATGTCTGCTAACTTGTACAACTTGAGCTATAAACACGGGTGATTTAATCTTGTTTCAATTCTACGGAATGATTTTTGCATCCAACCATCTGACATCACAGCGAGATTAGACTGTGTTTGCTGCAATCGCTAGTCTCCCATTTCATATGCCTTATTTTAAGCGGAGCTGCAAATTTCAGACGGTAGTTCGATCCTTTGTCTGGATAAACCAGAAAATGTGATGCGTCGCCCCTTGTGCAAATTAGGAATCAGATTTTATATACTGCATCTCGGATGAGAGTGTAGAACGGCATGCGAAACGGGACAACCAGAGCTGTTACGTAGTGCACAGCAATCGATGTTGCACCGTTCACAGATCGCTCTCTAAACAATAAAGTTTGTCGGAACCGGTCTAGAACCGCTCAGTCCCCTAAATGGGGGACTTAACTTTTAGGACGCTGTCAAGAAAAAGTGACATCAACATTTGTAATTGGTTGATATAGAATTTGTTACAGGAAATAATCACATCCAGCTGGTTGTGTTAGCATAGGGGTACGTATGCCAGGTTCCCTATGCTATCTGATGGGGAAAAGCTAACAAGTAGTGTTCTATCACATGCAACCTCGTCAACAATTTTAATTGGCTGATGTGGATTTTGAGACGGAGAAACTATTTTAATTTAAACTGTTTCTAATGTTTCAAGTATGGCCCTCCCAGTGTTTTGAAGGCCAAATATGCTTTCTGATCTATGCGGGCAGGATTGTAGTAGCAGTGACAGCTGGCAGAGCAATCTTAGACCATTATTTAGGCTGCAATTATTTGATATCAATCTTGTGTACTTGCTCCCTAAAGTTCCATCAATGGGGATAATATTCAAGATTCTTCAAATGGGAGGATCTTACAAATAGTTTAACAAGCAATATATTCATTGACACAATCATTCATAACAACCATTCATAAAGCAGTCATTCCTATACAAACATTCTCATGGTTACGTGAATGAGATGTTGTGCTTCTTTATTCTGACATCGCTTTCTCGGCAGGAAACAGGAAATTTTATCACAGAAAATATAAGAGTGCAATTCAAACAAACCAGGAATACAATGCTGTTCCTAATCTGTGAAAATGCATTTTCTGGATTAGGAATAGCATCATTTGGGTTTGTTTGATCAGCCTTAAATTACCTTGTATCACTATCAAATGACAAATAAAATCCCCTTATTTTACAGTCCAGAACTGGAAAAATGTAATTGGTTAAAGTGAAGACTTCAAGATATTGCTGTTTAATACCAGGGATCTCAATCTCAATTGCCGGAAAGCTCTGCTCACTTATCCGTACTCTTTCTTGAACAATGTCTTATTCCTGTCCAAGTTCGTAACTAGTGTAGGACAAAATTAACCTCATGGGTGGAAAGATCAGCCCTCTTGCACGTCTCCAGGAGTTGAAATCGAGACCCCTTGGATGTAGACCCAGTGTCTGAAGGGTTTTTCCTTCCTTCCCTCCTTCAAGGACTCAGCGTCCACAGACGACATGTGGTAACACAACCCCTACCACTAACACAGCACAGAGTTTACAACCCGCTACCCTCTCAAGACCCACAGCAGCTCCGTTCAGCAGTCTGTCTCCCCACCACTCTGAGCGTTACATTTTTAAGAAGGGAATATGATGGGAGGACGAGGAGATGCAAACAGACCTCTACACCCCGGATTGTGCAGCACCAGTCCGCTCTGAAGTTCAGGATTCCCTCCATTTTGTCTCACCTTTTATTCCCCCCCTAACATTACCCATAACTAGCGAGTCCAGCAGGTTCTTAAAAAAAAAAACAGCTGAAACAATTCATTTTTTTGCTGTAATTAGTTTGATTCACATTTCCTTGTGTGTTTTGTATATTTCTGTTTTTGTGAAGTGCAATTGTCGTGTACAAACAGCCTGTATTTAATGCAGCTTGAGTTCAAGTAAAACAATGAAAGAAGTGAGAAAGAGAACCTTTTATGCACTATCTGCCTTTTTCCTGCTCTTCTGGAGTTCCAACAAATGTCTATTCAGTGAATATTACTGTTTGTCCTCCAGGTGATATTATCCTCCTGCTCTTGTTCTTTTTTAGTTTAAGTCTTTGCTCATTAAAGAAACGGGTAAATTGTATAGGTTCACAGCACAGTAAGCTCTCTAAAACTAACCATATAAATCCTAATATTTACATGTTCAATTTTAATTATTTTTCATATACTTTTTTCTTTATACGCTGTAGTAACTATGGTAAAGTGTTACACAGTCCTTCATTGTGTTCCTGTCTTTTGGAGAGAAAGGATATTGTTGCTCTCCTGTAAACACAACAAAGCAGTTCCAAGATGCAAGTGAAGATTATCCCACCTGACACCTTTTAACACTTGCTGTGTTGGATTCCGTGTATGTGTGTGTGCGTGCGTATACTGGCAAGCGTGCCTGGGTGCTTGTGTGTATGTGTAGAGGTAGTTCTCTATCTGCAGCACTGTAGCTACCAGCTAATGTTTGCTATGGTGGTGCTGATGTCAGAACCACATGGGCTGGAGATTTAGGCGCCATTACTCCTACATACCTCTTCTGCACCTCATCAGTCTTTCATATCAGCACAATACAATCTCTCACTACCCCTCACTCAGATAACACTTTATTTGACAGTGGAAGGATTAAGTTGACAAATTGCTATTTGAACTTCAAAATGACATCTGCCACAACCACTTTGTAATTGTCAGTGAAGTCCGTGACACAGTTAACCTGTCTAATGACATAGTGATAAAAAAAAATAAAAAAAATCTATATATTTTAGTCTGAACCTTGACTAGTTGACACGTTTTCATGTCATGAGTGTTAGATTATTTACTTTGAATAAACTACATGAGGTTGGTGGCACCTTAATTGGGGAGGATGGGCTCGTGGTACTGGCTAGAGTGGAAAAGTATCAAACGCATGTGTTTGATGCCATTCCATTTACTTCGTTCCAGACATTATTATGAGCCGTCCTCCCATCTGCAGCCTCCACTGGAATAAACATAATATGTCACAGATGCCCACCATACAGGTGCCACGTGGTCTATGATAGCATAGGTCAGCTTTATGACAGCCCATGCGATGTGAAGTTTTCTAAGTTTCAGAGAGGAGTTCAAATCACAACATTTATCTGATTTTACAAGTGTTTAAGTGCTGATTGTTAGAAACCCTAGTTACCACCACCAGTCTAAGTGAACATTCAATCTTCTGTTTCCAATTTCCAAGTGGTGTTTTTTCTAAAGAAGCAATCTCCAGTTGTTACATCAAATTTTGGATTTGTAAATTAATGGTATGTTCACATTTGTTTCTTGAAGAATATAACTTATAAATGCCTCGAGCTTAGAACTGCCGTACCCCATCAGAACCCAAAATATACACTTGTTTTACTCAAATTCTTGTAAACCAGGTAAATGTGAAAAACGCTAGCCTAAAAATATGGATAACTATCATTTTGATATCATGGATGGTCAGTCTTTGCATGCATAGCTCTATGAATTTGATTGGTTACATTTCTCCAGCCTCAACCCTTAGGTTTTTACAGAAACAGGGGTGTTATAGTTTCAACTGCTGATTGCTGCTTTAAATGTTGCTATATTCAACTATACAACCAAGAACAAATCCACTAAATGCATTGAGCTCTCCTAGAGCACCTTGTATTTACTGTGTGGTTTGGGGTGCTCTTAGTGTAGAGACCTCCGCCACTGCACCAGGAGCTAGAGCACGGTATGCTGCTAAAGTGTATGATTGATTGATTTGCAGTTAATGTTTTACTTTTAAGAAAAGTGTATAGTATGTATTTTGTGGAGAGATGGTTTTATTTAAATGTATTTTCTTCCATTGTTTAAAATGCATTGTTGCATATGTATGTAATATACAGTTTATTAGGTACATCCATCTAGAACTGGGTCGGATCCCGCTTTGCCTCCAGCCTGAATTATTCAGGGCATTCTACATGGTGTCGGAAACATTCCACAGGGATGTTGGTTCATGCTGACGCGATGGCGTCGTGCAGTTGCTGCAGATTAGACGGTGGTACATTCATTCTGCGAACAGCCCGTTCTATCTTATCCCAAAAATGCTCTATTGGGTTGAGGTCTGGGGACTACGCAGGCCACTCAAGTAAGCTGAACTCACTGTCATGTTCCAGGCAATGTTTTTCCACTCCTCAATTGTCCAGTGTTGGTGATCGCGTGCCCATTGGAGACGCTTCTTCTTGTTTTTAGCTGATAGGAGTGGAACCCGGTGTGGTCATTTGCTACAATAGCCCATCCGTGACATGGATCAACGAGTTGTGCGTTCCCAGATGCCGTTCTGCACACACCACTGTTGTACTGCACCGTTATTTGTCTGTTTGAAGCCTGCCTGGTAGCTTGCATGATTCTTGCCATTCTCATTCGACCTCCCTCATCAACGAGCTGTATATGACCTCCCTCATCAACGAGCTGTTTTCACCCACAGGACTGCCACTGATTGGATGTTTTATTGTTTGTCGCACCATTCTCGGTAATCCCTAGACACTGTCGTGTGTGAAAAGCCCAGGAGGGCGGCCGTTTCTGAGATACTGGATCTGGCGCGCCTGGCACTGACCATCATACCACGCTCAAAAGTCGCTTTGGACACTCGTTTTGCCCATTCTTACGTTCAATCAACCCGTAATTGAAGGCTTCGATACCTGTCTGCCTGCTTTATATAGCAAGCCATGGCCACGTGACTCACTGTAGGAGCAATCCATTTTCGTGAATGGAGTGGTGTACCTAATAAACTGTCCACAGTTTATTAGGTTAGATAAGTGGTGAGCAAGATGCTCTTGTTTTGTTTGTTGATGTTTAATCAATTAGAATGGAGCACTGTAGGTTAAGGTGCTCTTCTAATCCCGTGGGCTCTGCTCAGGGTTGGGACACTATCCTGTTTGTCTGACACACAGGGTAACATACTGAATTTGAAATTCTCTCTCTTTAACCAACTGACAATCTAATGATGTAGGCTAACTTCAGGCAACAAACTACCACGTTGTCTCCTGAACTTGACCCCTATATATTGTTCAACATTATGAGGTCACTTAGAAATGTCCTTGTTTTTGAAAGAAAAGCAACATTTTTTTTGTCAATTTTTAAAATAACATCAAATTGATCAGAAATACAGTGTGGACACTGTTAATGTTGTAAATGACTATTGTAGCTGGAGACGGCTGATTTTTAATTGAATATCTATATAGGTGTACAGAGGCCCATTATCAGCAACCCTCACGCCTGTGTTCCAATGGCACGTTGTGTTAGCTAATCCAAGTTTATCATTTTAAAAAGCTAATTGATCATTAGAAAACCCTTTTGCAATTATGTTAGCACAGCTGAAAACTGTTGTCCTGATTTAAAGAAGCAATAAATATGGCCTCCTTTAGACTAGTTGAGTATCTGGAGCATCAGCGTTTGTGGGTTCGATTACAGGCTCAAAATGTCCAGTAACAAAGCACCTTCTTTTGAAACTCGTCAGTCTATTATTGTACTGAGAAATGAAGGCTATTCCATGCGAGAAATTGCCAAGAAACTGAAGATCTCGTACAACGCTGTGTACTACTCCCTTCACAGAACAGTGCAAACTGGCTCTAACCAGAATAGAAAGAGGAGTGGGAGGCCCTGGTCCTCTTGCTCAATTGTGCACAAGTACATTAGAGTGTCTAGTTTGAGAACAGACGCCTCACAAGTCCTCAACTGGCAGCTTCATTAAATAGTACCCACAAAACACCAGTCTCAACATCAACAGTGAAGAGGCAACTCCGGGATGCTGTTCTTCTAGGCAGAGTTGCAAAGAAAAAGCCATATCTCAGACTGGCCAATAAGAAAAAAAGATTAATATGGGCAAAAGAACACAGGCACTGGAGAGAGGAACTCTGCCAAGAAGGCCAGCATCCCGGAGTCGCTTCTTCACTGTTGATGTTGAGACTCAGTTGTGCACCGTGGCCTCCCACTCATGTTGATGCTGATGCTCCAGATACTCAACTAGTCTAAAGAAGGCCAGTTGTATTGCTTCTTTAATCAGAATAACAGTTTTCAGCTGTGCTAACATAATTTCAAAAGGGTTTTCTAATGATCAATTAGCCTTTTAAAAGGATAAACTTGGATTAGCTAACACAACATGCCATTGGAACATTTGAGTGATGGTTGCTGATAATGGGCCTCTGTACGCCAATGTAGATATTCCATTAAAAATCTGCCGTTTCCAGCTACAATAGTCATTTACAACATTAACAATGTCTACATTGTATTTCTGATCAATTTTATGTTATTTTAATGACAAAAAAAGTTTTTTTCTTTCAAAAACAAGGACATTTCTAAGTGACCCCAAACTTTTGAACGGTAGTGTGTATGTGTGTATATAAAATATATTATATTACACACACACACACACACACCGTTTAGAGATGGTTTGATATGCCACTCTTTTGTTACTGTATTTTATGCGTACTTGCAGTCGTTTAGAAAGTAAACCATTTAAAGTATGTCTCAGATTAACGCTTAAACATGTTTGTCCATGAATGAGGGACTTGGACCCAGGTTCTTTTTTGTTGTGAACTTGATATACGGACAGTTGATGTACCCTTAAACTGCTGAAATGTCAATCACACAAACACTTATTGTTCAATTGTATACTTAAGTCAAACAATGCCTTCATAATTATTACACAGCATTTGCGATCTTAGAAAAAAACATTAAGTGACTGAATGAATCAGCTACCCAAGTCACTTTTTAAAAATGAGAAATGTGGTTATATTGGTAAACGTTTAAAAAAAATAATAAGTTGTATTTCCCCACTGTGGTTTTGTGGAAGGGAACCAACTTTTAGGAGCACAGAGCGGGTCAGCAGTAACACACAAGCCCTAGCTGTTTTAGCGCCTGCATAGGCGTTTGGATCTTCTCCTGAGGAGTGCAAACATTCATTGTCCTTATACTCAAGTATTTTCTCCAGAAATACTGCAGTATGTATATAATTTTCAAGTACCTAAATGAAGTCAAAGGAAAATCTGTCTCAACCTGTTTTAAACTTGCAGGTTACTCATTTACTGTCAATGTTTTTATAAGGCTAGACTGGAAATAAATACATTTTATTTCAGAAATGCATTACTTTTAGGTTTAGGTTATTTTTCAGTCATCTGTACAGCTTGACAGTGATTTTGTGCTGCGGCGCTTTTGTTTTTAAAGAGTTTTGGATAGTAGGTTAGTGTTCTGTTGTCGACACACCAGTTTGAATGCGGACTACTTGCATATATACTGTAAGACTTGCATAGTGACTAAGGTGTTAGAGATGGGGTCTTACATGAACATGTCATGTAATTATGTGAGCCTCATAAGGAACGTATGTACAGTGCCTTCAAAGTATCCATACCCTTTGGCTTATTCCACATTTGTTACAGCCTGAATATAAAATGTAAAAAATAGTTGTTTTCCCTCACCCATCTACTACACACAACACCCTATAATGACAAAATGAGAATGTTTTTCTACATTTTTCTAATTTATTGAAAATGAAATCCAGATATAATTTACCTAAGTATTCACACCCACGGGTCAATAGTTTTTAGAAGCACCTTTGCTGGCGATTACAGCTTTGAGTCGTCTTGGGTATATCTGTATCAGCTTTGCACATCTAGATTTGTGATTTCCCCCCCCCCCCCCCCCCTTCCTTGCATATTTTCTCAAGCTCTTAAGTTAGATGGGGAGCGGTGGTGAACAGATATCTTCAAGTCTTTCCACAGATTTAATGGGATTCAAGTCTGGGCTTTGGCTGGGACACTCAAGGACTTGCACATTCTTGTTCTGAAGCCATTCCAGCGTTGCTTTATGCTTGAGGTCATTGTCCTGTTGGAAGGTAAATCTTTGCCTCAGTCTAAGGTCATTTGCACTCTGCACGCAGGTTCTCATCAAGGATTTGCCTGTATTTTGGCTCCATTCATTGTTCCCTCTATCCTTACCAGTCTCCCAGTCCCTGCCGCTGATGGTAGGGATGGTGTTAGATTGGTGATGAGCTGTTCCTGGTTTTCTTCAGACATAGCGCTTTGCATTCAGGCCAAAGAATTACATTTTTGTCTCATCAGACCACAATCTTTTGCCTTATGCTTTCAGTCTTTCACGTGCCTTTTTGCAAGCTCCAGGTGTGCTGTCATATGCCTTTTTCTCAAGAGTGGCTTCCGTCTGGCCACTCTCCCATAAAGCCCAGATTGGTGAAGTGCTGTAGAGACCGTTGTCCTTCTGGCAGGTTCTCCCATCTCACCCAAGGAGTTCTGTAGTTCTGTCAGTGGTTATTGGGTTCTTAGTCACCTCCCTGATTTAAGGTCCTTCTTGCTCAGTGTGGTCAGACCGCCAGCTCCAGGCAGAGTCTGGGTAGTTCAATTTTTTTATTTATTTTTTCCAAAGTTCGAGACCACTGTGCTCTTGGAAACTTTCAGGACTCTAGAAATTGTTTTATACCCTTCCCTAGGTATATTCTTTCTTGGCGATCTATGGACAGTTCCTTAGACTTCATGGTATAGTTTCTGCTCTGACATGCACTGTCAACTGTGGGACCTTTTTATATAGACAGGTGTATGTCTTTCTAAATCATGTCCAAACAATTGAATTGGCCACAGGTCACTACAACTTGGAGTCCACATCTCAAGGACGATCAAAGGAAATTGGATGCACCTGAGCTCAATTTGGAGTGTCTTAGCAAAAGGGTGTGAATACTTATGTAAATTAGATTTCTGTATTTAGTTTTCAATAAATGTGCTAAAATCTCAAAGTACGTTTTCACTGTAATTATGGGGTTGTGTGTGTGTGGGGCTGGAAAAGGAAAAAAATGTATTCAATCCATTTTGAATTCAGGCTGTAACACAACAAAATGTGGGGGGTATGAATACTTTTCTGAAGGCACTTTTATACTTTTTTGAAGGCACTTTCAAAATTCAGAGTCCATATCCTGATCTTAGATCCATTCACCATTCTTGAACCTTTATGTAAATCTTTCTTTGCCTCCCATTTGAAATAGGATATGGCTCTAAAAGAATGGTCAATTAGGGTGTATTTTTTTTTTTATATATATTTGACTTTTGACTGGTACCATACAAGACTGACCTAATTGTTCAAAAGCGTAGCACTTACTAAGCATCCAATGTATTATTTTTTCTTATATACCATAAAACTACAGTACCTCATAAGTTCATAGAAAACCTATTTGTCTAGTATTGGTTGTTGTTCTAGACCCCCTCTGTAGTTTTGCTTTGAAAACAGCCATCATACACTTGGCTGTTCTGTCAGAATCTGTGGAATGTCAGACTGAGTTGTCATGGAGTCGGGCAAACCCATTGTTCATGTATTTGACTGAAATGTGCAAATTTGAAATATTGATATCTATAATGTATCTACTGCAAATGCTAGTTTATTTTATTAACTAGTAAAATCATTTACCTTATATGAAAAGGAATGGCCTCAAACCCTTGCTTGTGTAATTTCACTAACTTGTTTCGCTTTTGTGATATTCAAATAGTTCAGAGATCTAGAATTGTAACAATGTTCAGGGTTCTAGAAATGTAAGATGTGTGAGAGGTATTTGGTGTAATTAATGACAATGGTTAAATATGCACTGATAGTCTTTCTTATCAGCTTTTTCACAAAAAAGTATTGTTCTAGAAAAAACTATAAAGCTATTTACAGGTTGTCCCTTTGCTCCCCTGGAACTAGTTCTGTTAGGTTCAGAGGTATATCTGGCTGGAGTAAAATAGATTTGAATGCTCGTTCCCATATTGTCCATATTGATGTACCTCAGTTGTGACGTTGCTGTGTGACCCTTAGCAGTGGTGGGTTGTGTCCCCTTAAACAGGGGACCTGAACCCCATGTTGCTGACCTTTTCAGCTCACTAATAAGCTCACCGATTTGCCTTACCCAATCTAACCCTATCACTTAAGTACTTGTTTATTGGAACACTTCAAGGAGAGATGTAGACATTACTTTCTTGTAACTGAGAAATAAATTAAATCAAGTGTTTCCATGTTAGGGTGCTTCTCTTCAAAGTGGCATACTATGTTGGTAGTCACATGGTACACATTTTCAACCGTTTCTGGTTTGTATACTTTTTTTTCTCTCTTCATGTTACCTTGTTGAATCTTGAAAGCTTATTTAATTGCTCACTCCTGCAGATGATGTAATACTTTAAGCAAATGCAAGTGTATAACAATTGGGTAACCTTGTAAGCATTAGAAATGTGCATACATACATTCATGTCTGCTATATTTATAAATACATTCAAGAATGGCTTTAGACTGCTGTAGATAATAAGTATTGTCTATGTTAATTCAACTGCTTCTCAGAGGCCTCTGTGATAGACTTTGCAAAGTTCAATAACTGTATATTTTGTATTATGTCCCATCTCCAAAGGAAAGACCGAAAATAAAATGTTAAAAAGCTTTGTTCCCTGAACTAAATTGTACTACTTGTGTTGAGTCGATTGAACAAATTGCATTCCTTGCTTGTGAATTTGTGTTTTTTCTCTTCTTTCCCTGAATTTCCTCGCCGCCTTTCCGTCCTTATTTCTTTCATTTTTTTTAGCCTTTGAAGTTTGAAATAAAATGTATAGTTTGCCGAATGTATCACTAAATAAATGGGTTGTTACCTTGCATAGCTCTTCTCATTTCCTGTCTTGATCTGTTCAATTCGTTGTCACATTTAAATAATTATATAAAATTTAACTCAATGTCAGATTCCTGCATAAAATACCAATGTTTTCATTAACACAGTATACTGAAAGACCCACCAACTCACTAAGTACTGATGTTTTGACGATACAAAAAGTGCATCTCCCCTGGTTTGGAATAAACGTGATCTCTAAAACTGGGGTACTTAAATACTATTTGAGAAGGTCCGGTGACACACACTTCCTAGGTGGCAAAGGTCTCCGGATGAATGTTATTTATCGGTGTAGTAAGAAACCCCTACCTCGTAACCAATTCAACCCCCAAACTGTCCACACCCCTCTTGTTGGCAGAGAGAGAAATTAGCAGTTTTACATTGTGTTTCCTTTAATTCTACACATTATGCCAGGGCGCTAAAGAAACATTTTGCAATTAAAAAACAAATTTCATTGCAATTCCACACATTTTCCATGTCTAATGTGCATGTGCTCATATGATACCAGAAGTTGAATCCCAACCGAATTTTAAAATAAAATAAATTTGTATTTAAGTTGACCCTCAGTCTGTATTGACCCACTTCTGTGTCTGGATCCGGCCTAATGTCTGCCTGTTGAGTATGGCTGCTCTAAAAGATACATTGTAACTAATTGATCCTAGCCAACAGATCTGACCTTTTTAGCAGTGAATCCTCTTTTGGACTGTGCTGCTGTATGCAGCAGTATAACATTATCCAGTCATGCATGGACAACAGAGGAGTGGAGTCAATGCCAAATGGGTGTAATTGAAGCACTGAGCTTTGTGGGGTGTTTTACCCTGAGGTGGCGGATGTTGTAGTATTGTGTAGTACAGTAGACTGGTGATGACTTGTGGGGTTTATTTCTGCTTTTATTGAGTGCTACACATTCACATGTACTGTTGAAGTCGGAAGTTTACATACACTTAGGTTGGAGTCATTAAAACTCGTTTTTGAAATCACTCCACAAATTTCTTGTTAACAAACTATAGTTTTGGCAAGTCGGTTAGGACATCTACTTTGTGCATGACACAAGTCATTTTTCTAACAATTGTTTACAGACAGATTATTTCACTTATAATTCACTGGATCACAATTCCAGTGGGTCAGAAGTTTACGTACACTAAGTTGACTGTGCCTTTAAACAGCTTGGATAATTCTAGAACATGATGTCATGGCTTTAGAAGCTTCTGATAGGCTAATTGACATAATTTGAGTCAATTGGAGGTGTACCTGTGGATCTATTTCAAGGCCTACCTTCAAACTCAGTGCCTCTTTGCTTGACATCATGGGAAAATCAAAAATCAGCCAAGACCTCAGAAAAAAATGTGTAAGTCTGGTTCATCCTTAGGAGCAATTTCCAAACATCTGAAGGTACCACGTTCATCTGTACAAACAATAGTACGCAAGTACAAACACCATGGGACCACGCAGCCGTCATACCGCTCAGGAAGGAGACGCATTCTGTCTTCTAGAGATGAACGTACTTTGGTGCGAAAAGTGCAAATCAATCCCAGAAAAACAGCAAAATACCTTGTGAAGATGCTGGAGGAAACTGGTACATAAGTATCTATATCCACAGTAAAACAAATCCTATATCGACATAACCTGAAAGGCCGCTCAGCAAGGAAGAAGCCACTGCTCCAAAACCGCCATAAAAAAGCCAGACTATGGTTTGCAACTGCACATAGGGACAAAGATTGTACTTTTTGGAGAAATGTCCTCTGGTCTGATGAAACAAAAATCGAACTGTTTGTCCATAATGAACATAGTTGTGTTAGGAGGAGAAAGGGGGAGGCTTGCAAGCCGAAGAACACCATCCCAACCGTGAAGCACGGGGGTGGCAGCATCATGTTGTGGGGGTGCTTTGCAGCACGAGGGACTGGTGCACTTCACAAAATAGATGGCATCATGAGGGAGGGAAATGATGTGGATATATTAAAGCAACATCTCAAGACATCAGTCAGGAAGTTAAAGCTTGGTCGCAAATGGGTCTTCCAAATGGACAATGACCCCAAGCATACTTCCAAAGTTGTGGCAAAATGGCTTAAGGACAACAAAGTCAAAGTATTGGAGTGGCCATCACAAAACCCTGACCTCAATCACATAGAATATTTGTGGGCAGAACTGAAAAGGCGTGTGCGAGCAAGGAGGCCTACAAACTTGACTCCGTTACACCAGCTCTGTCAGTAGGAATGGGCCAAAATTCACCCAATTTATTGTGGGAAGCTTGTGGAAATCTACCCAAAACATTTGACCCAAGTTAAACAATTTAAAGGCAATGCTACCAAATACTAATTGAGTGTATGTAAACTTTTTACTTTGATTAAATGTCAGAAATGGTGAAAAACTGAGTTTAAATGTATTTGGCTATGGTGTATTTAAACTTCCGACTTCAACTGTATGTATGTATTCACAAATACTGTGGTGTTCATACCCCTTGACGTATTCCACATTTTTGTTGTTGCAGCCTGAAATCAAAATTGATGAAGTAAATAAAAAAATATCACCCATCTACACACAATACCACATAATCACATTGAAAATGTTTTTAGAAATTGGTGCAAATGTATTGAAAATGAAATACAGAAATAACTCGTTTACATAAGTATTCACGACACTGAGTCATTACATGTTAGAATCTCCTTTGGCAGCAATGACAGTTGTGAATCTTTCTTCAAGCTTCAAGCTGATCATTGCTAGACAGCCATTTTCCAGTTTTGCCATAGATTTTCTAGCTGATTTAAGTTAGAGCTGTAAGTAGGCCACTCAGGAACATTCAATTTCGTCTTGGTAAGCAACTCCAGTGTATGTTTGGCATTGTGTTTTAGGTCATTGTCTTACTGAAAGGTGAATTTGTCTCCCAGTGTCTGTTGGAAAGCAGACTGAACCAGGTTTTTCTCTAGGATTTTGACTGTGCTTGTGTATCTTTGTTCAGGTACTTTTTATTCTACAAAAAACTCCCTTGTCCTTGCCGATGACAATGATGTTTGAAAATATAAAGAGTGTTACTCTGCAATGTGTTGTGTTGGATTTGCCCCAAACATAATGCTTTGTTTTCAGGACATACAGTTAAATTCTTTGCCATATTTTTTGCAGTATTACTTTAGTGTGTTGTTGCAAGCAGGATGCATGTTTTGGAATATTTTATTCTGTACAGGCTTTCTTATTTTCCCTCTGTCATTTAGGTTAGTATTAGGGAGTAACTACAATGTTGTTGATCCATCATCAGTTTTCTCCTATCACAGCCATTAAAATCTGTAATTGTTTTAAAGTCACCATTGGCCTCATGGTGAAATCCCTGAGCGGTTTCCTTCCTTTCCGGCAACTGAGTTAGGAAGGACGCCTGTATCTTTGTCGTGACTGGGTGTATTGATACACCATCCAAAGTGTAATTAATAACGGCACCATGCTCAAAGGGATATTCAATCTGTTTTTTTATTTTTTATTTTTTTAACCCATCTACCAATAGGCACCCTTCTTTGCTAGGCATTGGAAAATCTCCCTGGTCTTTGTGGTTGACTGTGTTTGCAATTCACTCCTTGTCACGTTCATGTGTAGAGACGGACCAAGGCGCAGCGAAATGTAGAGTTCCACATAATTTATTATAAAGTGAAACTTAGCAAAACAAACAATAAACGAACAACAAACCGTGACTACAGAGGTGCAACGTGCACTACTCAAAACAATATCCCATAACACACAGGTGGAAAAATGCTACTTAAGTATGATCCCCAATTAGAGACAACGATAGCCAGCTGCCTCTAATTGGGAATCATACCAAAACACCAACATAGAAAAAACAAACTAGAACCCCACATAGAAAATATAAACTAGACTAAATCCCTAGTCACACCCTGACCTACTCTACCATAGAAAATAAAGGCTTCCTATGGTCAGGACGTGACGCTCATCGACTGAGGGACCTTACAGATCATTGTATGTGTGGGGTACAGAGCTGAGGCAGTCATTCAAAAATCATGTTAAACACTATTATTGCATACAGAGTGAGTCCATGCAACTTATTATGTGACTTAAGCACATTTTTACTCCTGAACCTTTTTTAAGACTTACCATAAAAAAGGGGTTGAATACATATTGACTCAAGACATTTCAGCTTTTCATTTTTAATTTGTAAAAATGTCTAAACATAATTCCACTTTGACATCATGGGGTATTGTGTGTAGGCCAGTGACACAAAATCTCAATTTAATCCATTTTAAATTCAGGCTTCAACACAACAACGTGGAAAAAGTCAAGGGGTGTGAATCATTTGGGAAGGCATTGTAGCTCATATTAGGTTGAGAAGGTAGGGTGCAATATCCCTCTCTTTTACACAACAATGAACACATTTCATATTATATACCGATAATACACATGAACATTGATTCCCATGCCTGCATGTATTTCTGCATTTGTCCCATAACCCGAGTGTGGTTGCACATGTGGGCTCTAGCTTAGCGTGGAATCATTAGCCCTGCCATGGATATTGCTTGTCTCTGACTGCCTGTCTGCATCCATGGCGTAGTTGCAGCTCAGGGGATGGTCCAGGGCCATCTACAGTGACTGAGATTAGGAACCGTGGGAGGGATTACTTGAAATGTCAACATAATGTCATGAGCCGTGTTAAAAGGTCAAACGTTCAAACGGTGCTCAGTGCCAAGCCGTTGATAGATCAGGTATAATTTGGATTGTTATGATCCCATTTACATTACATTTTACATTTAAGTCATTTAGCAGACGCTCTTATCCAGAGCGACTTACAAATTGGTGCATTCACCTTATGATATCCAGTGGAACAACCACTTTACAATAGTGCATCTAACTCTTTTAAGGGGGGGGGGGGGGGTTAGAAGGATTACTTTATCCTATCCTAGGTATTCCTTAAAGAGGTGGGGTTTCAGGTGTCTCCGGAAGGTGGTGATTGACTCCGCTGACCTGGCGTCGTGAGGGAGTTTGTTCCACCATTGGGGTGCCAGAGCAGCGAACAGTTTTGACTGGGCTGAGCGGGAACTGTACTTCCTCAGAGGTAGGGAGGCGAGCAGGCCAGAGGTGGATGAACGCAGTGCCCTTGTTTGGGTGTAGGGCCTGATCAGAGCCTGAAGGTACGGAGGTGCCGTTCCCCTCACAGCTCCGTAGGCAAGCACCATGGTCTTGTAGCGGATGCGAGCTTCAACTGGAAGCCAGTGGAGAGAGCGGAGGAGCGGGGTGACGTGAGAGAACTTGGGAAAGTTGAACACCAGACGGGCTGCGGCGTTCTGGATGAGTTGTAGGGGTTTAATGGCACAGGCAGGGAGCCCAGCCAACAGCGAGTTGCAGTAATCCAGACGGGAGATGACAAGTGCCTGGATTAGGACCTGCGCCGCTTCCTACAATCCCCTGAATGGTCTGGTTGGGGGACGGGGAGCAGAGCAATGATCTTTAATCCCTGATTTAGTCAAGACCTCAAATCTTATTTGTCACATGCGCCGAATACAACAGTGAAATGCTTACTTACAAGCCCTTAACCAACAATGCAGTGTTTAGAAAAATACCTCAAAAATAAGAAATAAAAGTAACATAATTGAAGAGCAGCAGTCAAATAACAGTAGCGCGGCTATATACATGGGATACCGGTACAGAGTCAGTGTGCAGGGGCACGGGTTAGTCGAGGTAATCGAGGTAATATGTACATGTATGTAGAGTTATTAAAGTGACTATGAATAGATAATAACAGAGAGTAGTATCAGCATTTAAATGTAAAGCATGCACTCTGTTATATAGTCCGGTTTGTTTTCAGAAGAATAGAGTAAGTGTATCCGATTCAAAGTAACATAATACTGTAAATTAATTAATAGTTTAGTCCAAGGATTTTTTGTGACGCTATTTGTCTTTTTCTTTAACAATCATCTGTAAATGGCACTGTAGTTATCCGTTTATAGACAGTCGTCCTATGTGCATCTCCATTTCTGGAAATAAAATTGGATAAAGGTATTTTTCTTCAGCCCCCTCCTCCTTTTCCTGCATCACCTCTTCCTATTCAGATCTGTGAATGTGACTGGAGGAATGAGCAAAGTCACAGTTACTGGTAGATCTGCATGAAGCCAGCCAGCCAGAGGGTGGCAGTGTTATTAACTGTGTCAATTAGAGTTGTGTGGAAACACATTCTCACTGACAAAACAGTAGTGGACAGTGAGCAGACATTCCACTAAAGTTATTGATCAGTGTTTTCAGAGTGGTGTCTGAATTATTTGATGACACAGTTCTCAAAGACCATGTCAAGTACTTATTCCCATATTTGAGCTTTTGCTTAAATTCCAGATGAGACCATAACTCACCATTGGGTGAATTTATCAATGTTACATTTCCTGTAGTTATTTTCTATTTGCATTTTGAGATGTGTGTAATGTGGATGACTCATTAGGTCTGCGGCCAGCTGCGTCTCATACTGATTTACGCTGCCCTGATATTTTTCCACATCAAAAAGCGTCCGCATCAGCGGCGGCCATCATCAAATGGAGCTGGCCTGTCATCCGCCTGGCGTTGTTTAGTGCATGTCATGCTCTGTTTCTCATGGCAGAAACCCATTTGAGCCTTACTAATGCAGACACAGCAGAAAGAGGCGGAGGCGGCGGGGCTCAATGCATACTCTGCATTTGGGTTTTATAAACTGAGGTCACTGATTCCTGTAGTTGTTAGTTAGCTTTCTCTTAGTAGCCCAGTGAAAAAGACCTGACACTGAATGCCATCCCTTTAGAGGATAGGCATTTCTCCTGGATGGTATATAGAGTGTTCATGAGCCTTAGCTCATTGATAATGATTGAAGTGGGCCATACAGTAGCTCCTAGAAATGCAAGTTCAAAGCCAACAACACTTAATGGAAATATTGTGGTGAATCAACATTCAAACTTTTTGAGGACTTGCATGGCTTGTCATCTCCTTTTTCTCTTGTTTGCTTCTAACCCTGTCTCTCTCATCTTGCTCTCTCTCGCTCTTGCTCTGTCTACCTCACCGTTTCCTCTATCCGTGAGTGTACTTGTTGCCCGGGGTCAGTTTGTAACAGAGAGCCAAGCTTTTCTTTCTTGGTCACAGCAATTCAATGATGGGTACAAACAAACGTATCAGGCAGGGATGACATCTAGCTGTTCTTTCCCCTCCTCCTCTCGCCCTTTCCCCCTCTCACAGACACACTGTATCTCTCTCACATACTCACACTCTCTCTCCCTCCCCCTTTTTCTATCACACTCTCTCTCACACACACGCATTGTGGGAGTTTGTGTCCCCCTTTTGAGGTGGGTTACACAACCCCCTGCCCTGGGAATCCCAGCCCAGCTCATTATCCTGCACCCCTGAGACGCGGATCACTGTGAATTAGGACACCAAACGAGACGGCCTCATTAAGGGCTCACGGATGCACTCATTAGCATCAGCACCTTTCCTCGTTAGGCCCTGTATCAGCATTCTCTCTCTCTCTCCCACCAAATCGTGTCCTGTCATTCCTCCACACTGACTGGAAGGTTTAGGATTAATGTCAGATATGGCCCACAGGTCACTACTGTTGTTTTTGTCCAGTTATGGGACTGATTGATTTATGTCAGCTTGAAACTTTGATATGTGACCCCCAGCCACCCTCCCTCCCTTCCTCCTACAAATATCACTGCAGGGAAATAAATCCATTGTTAGGATCCCCCTTGTTTTGATATAGCATGACAGTCGAGTTGCGTCAGAGATTCATTATGTGATGGGGCATGGAAACCATCTTCTTGTCACCTCTCCTGTGTTCATTCAAAGTTCACAGGTTTTTTCTGCCTTGTACACAGCCTGGTCCTTAATTCCAGCTTCATGCTTGCCTATTGTATCAAAAGTATTATTTTGACTTTTACTTGATGTAAATTGCACCGTTCAACCATCTGCTTATTACAACTTTAATAATATGCTATCACATTCTGCTTCCCTTCGACTGGAAACTGACCTTGCGTGTTCAGCATAATTTCAAGCTCTACCTGCTGATCTGTTCATTCCTTTCTCTCCCCAAGATCAAGTATACTATTTGTTCTTATTTAAATGTGTTGATGAATACATGGCTGTCTGCTTTTTCTCTGTAGCTGACTACTGAAGCACCTGTTCTAACTAAGCATGGTCCGTGTCTGTCTGTCTGTCAGCTTGTGCTTTCTGCTTTGTGGACTGTGCTGTAGTGAGGTGGAAGTGTTTATCTCCCTCTCTTTGAAATGTTTAATTGCCTCTGCCTCTGGCCTTCAGTCAGTGGTTGTTTTCTTTCTCGGAATGCAATGTGGAAGTCAGTTTTTCCTTTGTACCTCTGAGAAGGTAGTGAGTCACTTTTCTGTCCCTCTGCATACAGACAGTTCTCAGGTTTTTGCATCTCTTTTTAGCATGTAGTCAGTAATTTTTGGTATCCATGTCCCTGCATGCTGTTAGTTACTCTATTTCTCCATCCTTCACCTACATCCTCCCCTTTTCCTCCCCAGGACATCCTCTTCTTCCGGGGTTTCAGCTAAAACAGGAACTAAACCGATGATCTCCACCCACCTTTCCCCCTGAGTGTTTGCTGTTGTCTATTGTCAGATCTTGAAGTGTTTGAATTATTATTTTCTCACACATATTTTATGAATTAGAATACACCGGCCCCCTTCCTCCCAAAGAGGCTGAGAATAGTCTGATAATCTATCAGTGATTATCTGCACCCTCTTTGGCAAAACTGAATATTTTTCCACACACCTCACCTGTCTGAATCGATCACATAACATCCTTCCAACCAAAGGTGCGGATCTGAGAGATAAACCGGTACCTCAAAGATGTTAAATCTCTTCCTATGACCACACAGTCTATGGGCTAGCACTTACTAGTCTAAATGGTTCTCTCTTTATGATGTACTGTATTTTGACAAGAGTGCTTTGAAAGTATATTTCATTTTGTTTGGGTAAAGGACATCAATGTAGAAAGAGATTAGGGCTTCCTCAGCCTTGGAACCACACACATAACACGCTCAGTGATTCTCTGTTTGATGTTTAGTGCCCAACACCTTGTCAAGAGCGACATGAATAAAGACTCATGTGAGCAGATGACGCTCTTTCTCGAAATCTCTTCTTGTGTGGTTGGTTGGTTTGGAGGTGTGTGGTTGGTTGGTTTCTAGGTGTGTGGTTGGTCGTTGTGATACCCATGCTAATTGGTATTCATAGTGGGTAAGTATCTGGGGGGGGAAAGGTCACTTTTCACCCTTTCACTGACACTGAGGGGTCAAGCATCCTCATTGTGTAGGCTATACATTCACAAAGACACACAGACCAGTACACTATATTGAACCTCTGATTTGGTTATTACAAGCAGTATGTACAGTTGAAGTCGGAAGTTTTCATACACTTAGGTTGGAGTCATTAAACTCTTTTTTCAACCACTCCACAAATGTCTTGCTAACAAACTACAGTTTTGGGAAGTCGGTTAGGACATCGACTTTGTGCATGACACAAGTAATTTTTCCAACAATTGTTTACAGACAGATTATTTCACTGTATCACAATTCCAGTGGGTCAGAAGTTTACATACACTAAGTTGACTGTGCCTTTAAAGAGCTTCGATAATTCCAGAACATGATGTCATGGCTTTAGAAGCTTCTGATAGGCTAATTGACATAATTTGAGTCAATTGGAGGTGTACCTGTGGATGTATTTCAAGGCCTACCTTGAACTCAGTGCCTCTTTGCTTGACATCATGGGAAAATCAAAAGAAATCAGCCAAGACCTCAGAAAAAAATTGTAGACCTCCGCAAGTCTGGTTTATCCTTGGGAGCAATTTCCAAATGCCTGAAGGTACCACGTTCATCTGTACAAACAACAGTACGCAAGTATAAACACCATGGGACCACGCAGCCATCATACCGCTCAGGAAGGAGATGCGTTCTGTCTCCTAGAGATGAACGTACTTTGGTGCGAAAAGTGCAAATCAATCCCAGAAAAACAGCAAAGGACCTTGTGAAGATGCTGGAGGAAACTGGTACAGAAGTATTTATATCCACAGTAAAACGAGTCCTATATCGACATAACCTGGAAGGCCGCTCAGCAAGGAAGAAGCCACTGCTCCAAAAACCGCCATAAAAAAGCCAGATTACGGTTTGCAACTGCACATGGGGACAAAGATTGTATTTTTTGGAGAAATTTCCTCTGGTCTGATAAAACAAAAATAGAACTGTTTGGCCATAAAGACCATCGTTATGTTTGGAGGAAAAAGGGGAATGCTTGCAAGCCGAAGAACACCATCCCCAACCGTGAAGCACGAGGGTGGCAGCATCATGTTATGGGGGTGCTTTGCTGCAGGAGGGATTGGTGCACTTCACAAAATAGATGGCATCATGAGGAAGAAAAATTATGGGGATATATTGAAGCAACCTTTCAAGACATCAGTCAGGAAGTTAAAGCTTGGTCGCAAATGGGTCTTCCAAATGGACAATGACCCCAAGCTTACTTCCAAAGTTGTGGCAAAATGGCTTAAGGACAACAAAGTCAAGGTATTGGAGTGGCCATCACAAAGCCCTGACCTCAATCCTATAGAATATTTGTGGGCAAAACTGAAAAAGCGTGTGCGAGCAAGGAGGCCTACAACCCTGACTCAGTTACACCAGCTCTGTCAGGAGGAATGGGCCAAAATTCACCCAACTTTTTGTGGGAAGTTTGTGGGAGGCTACCTGAAATGTTTGACCCAAGTTAAACAATTTAAAGGCAATGCTACCAAATACTCATTGAGTGTATGTAAACTTCTGACCCACTGGGAATGTGATGAAAGAAATAAAAGCTGAAAGAAATAATTCTCTCTACTATTATTCTGACATTTCACATTCTTAAAAGAAAGTGGTGATCCTAACTGACCTAAGACAATTTTTACTAGGATTAAATGTCCTAGTATTGTCCTAATTGTGAAAAACTGAGTTTAAATGTATTTGGCTAAGGTGTATGTAAACTTCCGACTTCAACTGTATACTGTATATGCAGTTTGTATACTGTATGTAGAAATATGATGAAGTGGCTAAGAAAGCATGGATAGGAATCCAGTAGGAATATCAACCCAACACTTTTTCACTGTTCTCCTATTTGTGCTATATAATTACCAGGTCTGTGGCCATTTCCCTGTCACAGTGTAGTGTTCTGCGTTTCCTAGTTTAATTACATATCATAGACACAAACCGTGATTAGGTGACAACTACCATTAGCCTAAGTGTGATTATGAGAATTGGAGGTTGGAAGGTTACTTCCGTTTGCATTCATCATAACAGGCAGTTGTTGAGTATGAGGCAGTTATTTTGCTACATCCCCTGAAGTGTTCTCAGTATAGAACCGCTTCAAGCAAGATAAATGCATGAGCCCCTTTTTCAATACATACAACCACCCCGTACAGTTTTGTAAGGTAATTGGTTAAACTGCCTGTCTGACTGAGGTCCCGTCATTATGACTCACACACAGGCCTACAGTGTTTACAGAGAGAACCCATTTCAGAGCCAGGTGTGGGAGGAAATATTTTTTTTTCTACATGAGGATGTGGGTTAAAAAGCCACAGTGACAAGAGAACAAAGGTCTTTTAAAATGGACATTCAGCTTCCCGATGGGGACTCCTCCACTCTCCACTTTAGGAATGCTTGGGCAGCCTGGCAGAGTTAAGAGACAGTGTGTGAGAGAGAAAGATGGGAGGAGGCAGAAATCCTATATGTTGAATTCTAACCTAAACAAGTGAAAATGATTGTAGAGAAGGGTGACATGGGTGAGTTAGAGCAGTGAGGAGGCCTGAACACATTGTCAAGGACATACATATTACCCATTAACAAAAGATACTGAAAAATGAA